>NC_141399.1:8482500-9107500 GCF_034619465.1 Leptosomus discolor
AGCTCTAGAACAGGTGATTTGCTTTGCTGGGGTAGTAACAAGTTCAAGCAAGCCTGGGGTACATTATCCCTCTGGGATACACTAATTAGCGCATGCAGGAGTGTTAGTGCCTAACAGATAAAGGGTAGCATGAGGATAACCCTTGCCTTTGCAGATGATCAGCTTTGAAGACAGCAAGATTTTGGCTGTATGTGTCGCTTGAGTATTCTGGTCAGCAAGGTGTGCAGGGAGCCAGGCCATCTGCTCTGTATCTATTTTGGAACACACTATTTATGTTTGAAACATCCAGGTGCTTTTATCAGTCAATTTTTAGCATGTTTCACACGTTAACAATATTGTCTGCACAAAATACGCAACCTGACACTTAAAACTGCAAAATCTTCACAGGCAGTTCATTTAAAATAATTGCCACTGCAAAAAGCCGCAGTCTCCACTGCACTTCTGGTAGTTTCCCAGAGTTTTTCCATCCTTCTTTGAGTACTTTCTGCAATTCAAGAAGACTTCTGTTGTGAAACATTTGTGTGTGATGGAGCCCGGGCTCCCTTAGAGATGACCCTGTGACACTCGGCGGGGGCAGGCATGGGCATGCCTGCGGCAGGCAGGCGTAGCCAAGGGACAGAGGCACAAGGGAATACCTAAATCAGCGGATGCATTCACACCATTAGCCACTCGGACTTCATTTCTTCAGCGAATCCTTCAGCAGCTGCAGGAAAAGTGCTGCTAACTTGCACCCAGGGAGGTAATAGCTTGGTTTGCAGAATACAGTCATTTTGATCTTACCTGTGTTTTTTTCCAAAGACTGAGAAGCCCCCCACTCCATCTTAGCTGAAAGCAGGACTGGCTGCCACAGCCTAATAGTATTTTCCTCTTGCTCTAGCCCTTTGAAGTCAATTACTTAATGTGGGAAAAGCTAGCAGAAGCAGCAGGTCTAATGTGCTCGCTGCAGTTGGTCTCTCAATGCCAGCTACAACCCATGGTGCCCCCACAGGCAAGCGGGCTCAGCCGCGCTGGGGGAGGACTTTCTCCTCGTCATCTGCATGGTGGCATGCAAAGAGGAGACACAGCCCAGCGCAGGTTAATGGGGGATTTAACCAGCTCAAGGGATTGATATCTGTGCTGCTACAACCAGCAGTCTGCTTTGCACAAACCTAAGTTAGCTGGTGGCCACTGTACCTCTCTGGTTACAGAGCTGAACCAGCTCCTGCTCACTGGGAGCTGGTTTGCCCATGCTAACATACTGCTAAGTATCCAGAAAAAAAACCCAGAACCTGAACCTCTGCATTTATTCCAGGAGGTAGGGAGTGTAGCGGATAAATAAAATGTTTCCGACTCATCTGTTTCTCCATCACTGTGCCTTTTGGGGTGCATGCTGCTGCTGCTGCTTCCATCTGTGCTGGGGTGGCGTTAAGGGATGTTCTCTGTGTCCCAGGAACATTTGCCTCTTGGCCATCACCATTTTTAAAAAAATCTCTCTCCATAGTAAATTTGATTTCACTCAAGGGTGAAACCTGCACCAGTGTTTATCTGCATTGGTTGGGCTGGGTGCAGTTTGCTGAGCGGTGCCTAATAATGCACAACGCTGCCCTGCTCAGCAGGCCCGTGCAGGGGTCGGGGTGAGGGGGAGGCCCTGGCTGGGAGGCACCCAGGGGTCAGCCCGGCTCCCTTACAGCACACGCAGGAGAGAATTCAGCCTAGAACTTAGCTCTGGGGTCACAAATGGTTAAAATATTTATGAATCCCATTGCTGAGACAAAGCAGGTAAAATGTCATTTAAGAAAAGCTATTAGATCTGGTCTGTCTGCAGGGAAACATCGTTTGTCATCTCACGTCCACGCATTTTTCAGACGTGGTACAGCACTTTGGCCACAATATGCTCACGCCTTGCACGGAGGCTGTCAGTGAGCAGAGTGAATGCAGGGAACCCTGCCTGCCTGCACCCAGCTCCCTCGGTTTCTTTGACATTCTAATGGGTAAGGGATGGTATTCATTTTCAGAAGGAAGCCTGAAAATACCATTACTAAATAATTTTTCATCTGAGAAATGTTTTATTATAGGACATTTAGACTTTAAAAAGGCAGCTGTTTTCACAAAAACTAAAATCTCATTAAAGAAGGACACAACAATAAAAACGTAAGAAAAGAAACTGGTAGCTAAATGTAGCAAATGGGCTGCCTCCCTGCTGAAGTATTAAAATTTCATATTGAAATGCTAAGATCTTCATAGTAAGGGTGTATGGCACTGACAAATGATGGGATGATCAGCACCAGATATTAATACTAAAATACAGATTACTGCTGCTGTTAGAAAATTCCAGGAGGAAAAACTCTTGGCTTTAGTAGAAGGAGCGAATAAAAAGAAATCCTGAAAAAGAATAGTTAAGTCAGGGAGAGCATAATCTAAGTAGCCCATCTATTCACATCTATAAAGATTTTGACCCAAATCTGGCTTCAAACTACCAGACCAAGTCTAAATGCTTATTACATGACATGGCATAATATGAGAAGAACTTTTGTAGAAAAGAATGAAACAATATGTGGCAGTTTTTACTCAGTAGTTCTTTATCTGTCTGTAATATTAACTGTGAAACTCTGGAGATATTGTCGGGAGCAGACTACAGACAGTGCAATGCGTGTTGCATGCAACTGCCTCTTTCGTCAGTACAACAGAGTTTCAGCCAAGAATAATTCAAGGCTAGAGCCCAAATTGCTCATTCGAATTGAGAGCATATACAGATTGGAAATTAACCTAATCAGGTCAGGCAACTGCAATATGAATTCATGCAACAGGAGCACAAACTTTCTCCAAGTCCTGGCCATCATCGAGGCTCTGTTACAGGCAGCTCAACAGCCATGGTGAAGGATTCATCAGGAAAGTATCGCACAGTAAACAAATACTCTGTCTAAGGGCACAGCCCTGTGGGCTGAACTTGCATCTAAACCTATCCTTGTCTCCTTGATGTGCTGGGCAGGGAGCAAAGCAGGCTGCAGAGCCACTGGGTACCCAGAGTCATGCTCCCTGCCCTCTCCAGCCCCTCCCCACCGAGGGTATGATGCTGCAGCTTTGCAAAATGTATCCCTTCTCCAGTCAAGAGCAATTGGGAAACCCTAAACCAGTGTGTGAGCATGCTGCTTCTTGGCCTCCAAGGCACCTGGAGAGACAGTCCTGTGCTCCCATCTACCCCATCACGCTCACAGAGGTACCTGCCTCTCCTCCACAGCTCTACACTTGATAATGCAAATCCCATCTCGGGTAGCTGAGAAATGGGCTATAAAGAGAAACACATGGGAAAACAGGAGGGACAGCACAGAAGATCAAGGAACATGTTTTTTCCCAGGCTGACCTAGTTATTTAACTAACTGGCAGAGATACTCACTAATGATGAAGTAGGAAAGCAATCAGTCTGCCAGCAGCAGTTTCACAGAGGATGCTCAAGTTTACTTAGCTATTTTTCTTAAACCCAGGAAACATCAAATAGTCTTTTCCATCTTGCTGCTTAACACTTTGCTATACAGTCACTATCCCCAGTTCAAATAGACTTCCAGTTTCTCAACGGCTGTCAAAGGATGCGATGAGACTCAAATCCAGAGGAACACGGAGGAAACGTTCAGATAAATTTTCTTACATAACACAGACAAGTGCATGCATCATTTTTGTTTTCACTTTTGCTGCTGCCATACTATATTAATCTAAGCAGCTACAGATGAAGAGATTTTTCACCCCTCCTAATTCACAGTGGCAACAACCAGCTCAACTGTTCTTCATGGCAGCAAGGAGCTAATGTACCTGTGAAGATCTGGCCAACTGGGTAAAGCTAAGGGCAAGTCTTCCATGAGAACATGTGCCTCTTACACTACTTTTGTCAACTCTTCCACGAGCTCTGCGCTTCATGAGAAAATCTTAGATTTGGAGTTCTGCGAGTAAAACCCAAAGTAAGTCATTGTTTTAATTGTGTCCCAAATCCTACATTAGAAACTTCCCTTTCTCCAGCAGTGTCAGCTCCTCAGGATTTGAAAGCCGCAGGTCCTGTGCTCACATGGTTACACGAGAATTTCAGCAGGAATAAATCTAAGCAATACTCAAGTTTCTCACCCTCAGCATTGGATCAAAAAGTTTGGAAATGGGGCCCTGCTGATCTGGGTGGAAAAGTTCATGAAGAGAAAGCTAGTTGACACAAAAAATCCTCTGTTTCTAATGAAAAGCCTTAGATAAACCAACTTGGGTTATTCCTGATCAACTAATACAAAGTGGAGTTTTTTTTTAAAAAAAAGAAAAAAGAAAAAAAAAAAGAGAAGTAGGACTGCGTGGGAGGGGGTATGAAGAGCATACGCCCCTATCCCCACCCCTTGCTACATACACAGATTTCACTTTCTCCTGGCTTGCCTATATCTAACTTTTTCCAAACTTAAAAAAAAACCCAAGGAACAAAAGAACCGGGAGCCAAAATAAAACTTCTCATTGACTCAGAAAATTGTATTTTGTTCCCATGTGGAATACCAGGACATTTAGAAATTCCACTTTGTCCTCTCTGCAGCTCAAACATGGCTTTCCTGCAATCCAGAGAACTGGGATAGTTAGCAGAGTACTGGGCTAGTCCTACTGACAGGTGGAAAGAGAGGTAAAGAGGCAGGCAGGTATTAAATTGCACAGTTTTAATTTTTTTTTTTAAACATGTGATACTGACCTTTAATGACATGTGTCTGTAGAAGTGTTGTACTCCACTGTACATTAAAACAATCCTCATAAAATGTTGGAAAACAGTAAGAATATGACCAATAAGGTCAAGCACAGGAATAGTTATTTATCTTTAATAGTTACTTTAGTTATTTTGCAGTGACATTTTAAATATTAATATACTCTGAAAACATGCATTGTATGCAATAACTTTATTAGGTTCAAATAGATATCACAATATAGATTCATCCACCGAGTAGCCATAAATTGGTTACAACAATCATAGAAGAGACTAAGCTGTTTTAAGCTAAGATGCTTTCAACATTACAGCTCATACAATAAGATTATATACTGATACACTTTGATTTAGAAATGCAGATGATCAGTTTTGATTAGTATATTGTGCTTCAGGCTTTCGTTTGTGTCAATGCATCCCATATGCTGTAGTGAGGAAAGGCTGAGTTTCCCAGGGAGAAATCTGAATGGGCTACAAGTCTGGCTTTGGCTACTTTGGGATGAGTTCCTCTGAGCCTGGGTTATTTGGTCAATCCAGTTACATTCTCCGGTAGCACCAAGCTAGCGCTCAGAGCAGCGATAGGACAGAGGGCTATCCAACAATCTTGAAACAGCACGGATGGAAAGGTTTTCTTGTTATAAGCAGGTATAAAGGAATATTTATGCTTTGTAAGGTCACAATACATGCGGTTTTCATGTTTTGCTGTATTAAGCAACAGGGCATTTTCACACAGTTTTGTATACTGATATCTGCACCTCTGTTATCTTAGTTAAATAAATACCTTTGTAAACATATAACACAGTTACTTGGTCCTTATTCTCCACAGCTCACGTTAAAAGATTCACAAAACATCCATAGAAATAGTGAGTTATAGAATGAATACTTAGCTGAGTTAAATGGAATAAACATTGGTCAGGTACCATATATACTACTGAATGCCATTTCAAGGAAAAACATTTTAGTTACAATGCATTCAGAACTTGGGTAAGCCATATATTCAACTCTGCAAAATATATAAAAGATGCGTACTTCTTTTAAACATACATTTAACAAAATGCAGTGGCAGAAGTCAAGAAGTTCCATTTACACAGTCCAGACATTTGGTAGTATGAAACTGCTTATCCATGCACTAAATTACGGATGACTCTTTTAACTGAAATAACAGTAAAATCTTCTGAAACAAAAAGGTGTAACAAAAACAAATGCTCTGAAGAGTCACAGACAGGCAGTTTTGAAAATTTAGGTGCAATGTTACATGCATGGATATACAGAATCTGTAGAAATAATAGTAAAACACTCTTGTTTTTCACCAAAATGCAGAAGGAAATTCAATTATAGTATGCATATTAAATACTACAGACTTGAGGCTACAAAATGCTTCTATCATCTTAACACATACAAAACTACCATAAAGTTATCTCTACAGTACATACTACAACACCAACTCCAGGTCATCACTGCAATGAGCGTATTCCCTGTAACTGGCTAGTCAGGGAAAAAAAGGCCAACCCCAGCCCACCGGCCACCTCCCATCTCCCTCAGGAGGTAGGCTTAGATCTTCAGTCGACATTAAACACTGTGTTGTAGTATTAATTTATGCAAAACCCTTAAAAATCTGGCACCACTGAAACTTGAGACCTGTTAAACTCTCTACATGTGAGGGATGCAAGAGCTCGTGCTGCGTGAACCCTAAATTTGATTAGCGAAGGACGTTGGCCCGCTCTGGCCATAGCTCTGGGACTGGCCATATTCACCCACCTGGCCATAGGAGCCTGGCTGGTTGTAGCCACCAGCTGGCCCGTAGCTGTCTTGGTTGTAGCCACCTTGGTTGTAGCTGCTGGACTGCTTCTCCATGGTGTCTGGAGCGTGCCGCTGGCCTGAGGAATGCCAGCCCGTCTCCTTAAACACAAACCAAATGTTGCCTGCCCAGAGGATAAAGTTCAAGTAGCCAAAGACCTAGGTGGGGAGAAGAGGAGCTCGTCAGCCAGCAGACACGGTCTCACAGCCCAGCCAAATGTTACAAACCCTGCACGGTCCTGGGAGAAGTCAAAGCTGCTCCCAGTCTATCCATCTCCCAAAACCTGCTGGAAAATTTTCTCAGCTTTGGAGCAAATTCCCAAATTCACTTTCCTCAGCTGTAGCTCACAAGGTGTCTGTTTTCCTTTTTGTTTCAAAAATAAAAAGGTTGAGTTTTTAGGCCAAAATATTTTTTTTTTTTTTTTTTTTTTAAACATAACCTAGTTCAAAGAAACTGTGGAAAGACTAAGTTGAAAGAAAGTAATTAAAAAAAGAGATACTAATTGGTCAGCTGGCCTGGAGGGTTTTTCTTTTTTTTTTTTTTTTTTTTTTTTTAAACATTCTGAAGACCAATTTTATCTCGTTTTTTTTGAGGATTTTTAAAGGAATCTGTAAATCACAAAACCTTTTTTCTTCCTAAAGAAGCACCCAGACCGCTTTTCAAACGCGTTGCAGTGAGCAAGTTAAAAGCAGACAGGCCAACCAATGCACTTGGACAGACACTTTGCTTTCTCCCCATCCCAACCTTGCATGTTCCTCCCATTGCTGCTCCACAACAGATAGCTGTCATGAGTCATGCTCTGCCTTTCCCCGCAGCAAGACTGTACTTCCAATTAAATTATTTCAGCTAACTGGTTTACATCAGCCCATTTAGGTCAATACACTGGTAAAAGAGAGGAAAATACATCTGCAAGGTGAGGGAAAAAGTAGTAATCAAAGTCACTTACAACCGAAGTGTTGAGGCTTGACATAACAGGGCTGCGAACAGGCAAGCATTTGTTGGACTGCTGTTTGCAGGCAGACATCAGTGACAGCACTTCGTCTGGGTCGGTCGCAATCTTTACATCTGACAGTCCTTTAGCCCAAGCAGATGAGCTCACTAGCCACAAGAATGAGAAGACCACTGTCACAATGAAATCCTAAAAGACAAATTAGTTAGAAGCATTATACTGGTGTGTCCATTGGGAAGAAAAAATATTAAAAGTATTAAAAATCACCAGAAAACTGAAAGCTTGTGTCAGAGGAGAGGAAAAAACCAAGAGCTTACTATTTCGTGGAAGGCTGTGATTACTGTCATCACCTACAGAGCTAATTTTCCGAAGCGCCTGACGTGCCTAATGGGGCAGAGCCATCCGGCTGCCATTTGCATCTCTGACCCTGAGGCCAGATTCCCACAAGCATGTGGCTGGTACCCAGGATGCTGAGCTGCTTTGGAAATGTGGCTGCCGTGGAAATTCACAGCACCTGGCTGATGAACTGGGATTAATTAAAAAACAGAGACGCCTGGAAATGACCTGGACCCTCCTGAGGGCTGGCTCTCACCCTGTGTGCCCCTACAGACAGCCGGGGTGGGTTTCCGATAGGAAGCATTTCCATCTGCGGCAGCATCGCAGGTAGAACCTGAAACTGGCTAATCCTCAGCCACCAGATGAGGAGTTTTCTCACCAGCTACAGGTAAGGCCAAATGTCCCTGCTGCACGAGCCGTGCAGCCACTAGTTGTCATGAGCGAACAAATAAGCAGCAAGACTTGCCAAGCACCGAGACTCCTCAACTCCTCTCTGTCCCGATAAGTCATTTGCTCCTAATTCCCATCCACGTGAAAAGAGTGGAGAAGGGGTGGCGGTCCCTCCAGGATCCAGTGCCTCTGAGCAGCTCTGCTCTGCTCATTTTTCCCTCGAAAGACTCTCAGGAGCACGCACAAGCATAAACTTCTCCTTGTCTTAGCCAGAACAAGTGGCCAAGTGACACTGTTGTTGTGTGGGTTTGGGGGGAAAGGAGGAAGGAGGTGTGATTTTTCAAGCTTTCTTGTGTCTTGCTAAAACAGAAGAGCCTTTCTGCTGTCATATTTCATTCCATCTGTCAGCCCACAACAGATGGTAGAGGTGCCAAAGTCTAACATACCACTAACTGCATCGCTGCGTCTTGATATCCCACCTCCCTTGGGGGCTGCTTCCCCTTCCCCCTTACAAAGTAAAGGTGTACATGGAAGGAAGCGAAAATGTTCATTAAGAACACAGCGTTTCGGGTTGCTATCCAATGAAAATAAGCGATCCCTAGGAAACATCATTCTCATCTTCTACAAGCACACCTGATGTTCGGGGAAGGAGCTCTCTGCGGCACCGCAGGGATGGAGGAGGCAAGGCTCCGTCATGATGGAAGAGGCACCAGTCAATAAACCAGCCGCACAAGTGAGCCATGAACAAAGGATTTCTCCACTCACGCAGATGGGATTAAATTAACTGTGCTTGGATGCTTTCCCAAGGGATACATCCTTCTCTTTTAACAGTGCCACAATTTGTTTTCTGCAGGCCTGTGTCTGCCACCGAGCTTTGAGTTCCTCTGACCTCCCTTCATGCTGTCCAAATGGGCTCTCTTGAAAAGCGTGAAGCCCAGGAGCTGACAACTATCTTAACACCCAAAGAGACTCCGGGTAGGCAGAGGCACATAGCCCAGAGTAATTTTTCTTCTCAGGGAGATTTCCAGCAAAATAAATTATTGTATCTTATATATCCTAGCAGTAACTGAATGACAAACGGACTCCTAGAGGCAACAGTTCAATTGCAAACATCTCCTAAGATTTCCAGCTGGTAGAAACACCAGATATTCACCGAGTTGTGGATTATGACGGGACACGCTCTTCATTTGTTATGAGGCTTAACACGCTACCTACCTGGATGCCAAGCCCCCATGTAGGTTCTGATTGATAAAATAGACAGGGACACACCAGAGGTTTGGGGAATAAATTTTTTAAATGACAAGCAATTCTCTCTCAATGCCACCACACTTCTAGACTTTGCAAGCTGAATCATGCTCTGCAATCAGTGCATTAGCAACAATAAAATAAATGCGTAACAGCAGGGAGAAATTTGAAGCAGAGACAAATTGACCAAAACTAACACAACGTAGGAGCTTAAACTTGCTAAAAAGAGGGATGTTTTCAAAGTGAGCAAAGTTCTTCAAGCAGGTAACAGCAGCAGGGGTTCAGACCTGCTGTTGTGCTCACAGATCCTGACCCCATTGTTCATGAGGCATTTGCACAACTCATGGCACAAATGACTGCCATCTGCAAGAGTCCCTCACTCTAATTTCTAGTAGCTCATGTCTTGGGCTGTAAAGTACTGCTAGGAACATCCAATAGCAGTTGAGAGGCTGGCCTAAAAGGGACTCAGTATTTAATGTTGTTTCTCAGCTCTTCTCCATCTCACCCCATCCTCCAGCCTTCTGCTGACTTCCCCTGCACCAAGGTGTCCACATGAGCCTAACCCTGCCCTCTCCGCCACTAATTCCCCTGTTTGAGCAGATGGGACCCTTGGGGAACAGGTCCCTGCTCCCGGGGGGCTGGGATCAGCCCTTTTATACAGGAACTCCCTCAAACTGTAAAGTCTGGCTGGGTGCAAGAAACACACTGAGCCAAAAGGGAAAGATCTCACAGTGGGAAACGGAGAAAAAAACCATGCAGCCCGACCGCCAGCCGGCCAACAGCTTGTCAAGACGGGACAAAAAGGGGCTAACAAAACACCGGGATTTTTTCAGCAGGTGCTCTCACCAAGGCTACATGGCCAGACTTGGGCTCCTGGGGGATTTGTTCCATCTCCTCTGGACTGTGCAAGGAGCAAAACATACGACTACAGCAAACTTGCGTCTTCCTATTTATTTTGAATCTTTGCTAACCTCCAGCTTTGGCTGGAACTTGAACCTCTCTTGTTTTCAAGTGGGTTTGGATTTCTGGCTGAACATTTTCACAGCTCTGGGTGGAACAGAGTTACAAGATAATGACATGCTGAAAATAAAAGTGAATTTCAAGCTAAGCTGTTCTGTGGCTTAATGTCTATCTGGGGAATTTCTCCTTGGTAATTAAAGCCAGAGTGTCTGCATACTAAAACAAATCTTGCATTTGAATGTTTAATATCCCCATAGCATGGGTGTTTTTTGTTTTTTTCCTTTGGAACAAAGTAATTTTTGTAGTTGCTCTCTTGAAATGGTGTCTACAGATCTCTTCAGTGTGTATTGTTGTATGATTACACTGTACTACTAATTGCAAAGTTTCCTTCCCAGATCTCAGCTGAGATACTTTCGTCTGCCTACAGGTGCCTTTGGGAAGGAGGCAAAATAGGAACGTGTAGGAGAAAGCAGAAAACAAGATCTAAAATATGCTGAATATCCAAGGAGGGAGTTTTTAAGAGCTTGAAGTATGTGTAACAACAAAAAAAAAATATTCTTGCTGCCTTTTTCAAGTTGAAACTTGCTTCGCTGAGTTTGCCAAAAAATGCTTACTTCAAACGATTTTATATATTATATGTTTTAGAATAGAACTGTGAATGTCTTTTCTTTTCACGGTAACTGACACATTTCTCCTTGTTACCAGGCTACTGGCTTTTGCAAAACGCCCATCTTTGGAGGGCGCAGTCACTTACAGTCACTTAAGTCTCCTGAGCGCAGTTTCAGATCCCCCAGCGTCCAGCACAATCTCACCCAGCCAAAAGCATCTGCAGAAGCTGCTTGTTCACTCGGAAAGGGGACGTGTTTCATCTGCTCCGAGCTGGTCGGTGGCTTCAGCAATCCCCGCAGCGCTGTAACACACATGTCCCCACGCGCACTCTGTGCCCTGCTCTCCCTCCTGGCCAGCGTGGTCCTAGTTTGGCATGACAGCCCTGGGCTGTTATGTTTGAAAACATGCAAAACCTCAGCTCTGGCTTGCCAGAGGACGCCTGGCATCCCTGCTGTGCTCGCAGTCCCTCTTCCCTCGCTGAATCACAGCTGCTGGCCCCGTAACTGGCTTCCACGCAGGGCTTTCAGTGCCTCTCCACAAGCATTTCCATCCCCTAACGCTCATGCTACAAAAGCTTTTCACTTGACAAAACCCTCTCGTACATTTACGGCATACAAGGGAGCAACTCCTCAAATGCCAAAGCCTATAAACCCTCCCAGCCAGAGCCTGTCTAGCCTGGCACCACCGTCAACAGGTTTCACAGATAGCCCCGCAGGAGCAGAGGGAGATTTCTTTATCCCAGAAGGGGCGAACCACTCAGAGGATTTCCTTTCATAGTCATAACAGACTTAAAAATTCAAGAACCACCCCAGCAAGAGCCATAGCCCTGGCCCCAGCCCGGGAAAGTAGCCAACAGCAGGTTGCTGCAGGCAGCAAACGCCTTCCTACAGTGGCGTTTTGGCTCTTTTTCGGTTTGAACAAGTTTCCACCCCAGATTTTCTGTTTCATGAAGGTTTGAAAGAATTACACGCTTCTTGCAACGACGTACGGCCTTGGAAGCTTGCTTCTGGCACGGACAGGCAGAGCCCTTTGGGAGGCAGCAGTGTGTACAGCAAGGTCACCATGGCTTGTGTTTCAAAAAAGGAGATGACAACAGCAGGCTGAAACAGCTCTTTGAAATTAAAAGAATTATTCAGGTCTATTAATAATTTCATTTTGTTAACTGCAAAGGATTCAGTCTTTGTTTTTACAGACGGCTCTCTATTCTTTTCCTATCTTTTAGAAAGCTGGACAAGGGGGAGGAATTAAAACATGTTTAATCAAAGACATCCCCCAAGAGCAGACTAGGAGTGTACGTAACTCACTTGGTGCACGACACATGTAAAGAACCAACTGCCTTTCTGCTTAATGGGATTATTCGCAGGACTCCAGACACAAAGGAAAGATCTCATCTTCTTACACATAAGCACCTTTATGCACTGTAAGAATGAGATTATCAAGTAATCACTATAAAAATGAAATATCTCTCTTCAGGGCTATGCCAGTCACTTTTCTCGGCTAAATAATTTAATGCTTTTATATTAATTGATTGGAATACTAATAAAGTGATTTACATTTATAGATGACTGCACATGGGTTTTCACAGCCACTCTGTAACTTCCCAAAGACAAACCTGAAGGCACGTAGAGACAGAGCTGTCGTAGTGTGGATTTTAAATGGATTACATATGGGGTACAGAAACTATGGGAAAAAAGTAAGAAGTCTGAGTGACAGGTACTGATACACATTGACTATTCTTTCCCTTATTTTCCCTCTCCAGAGATACATGGAAGCGTTACCCCGATCTCATAAAACTTCAGCACAACAGGACTAACTGTTGGGTCGGTTACTCTCTGCTTGCAAGCAGCTGCACACGTGTAGATCTGAAGCAGGGCATCGAGACAGAGGTGCTTGGGGCAGCAGTCCCAGGGTGCAGCTCACCTCTTCTCACCGCAAACCAGCAGTGCCTCCCCAGGGTACACGGCATCACACGAGCAGAAACCAGCTTAGGATGGTCTGCGAGATGTGGACACACTGAAAACTGGTGAGACTGTACATCGCGTTCATTAAAATCTAAGTCACCACCTCCAGTGAATTTCTTTCAAATGTTTCTGGCTCTTGAGCACTAATCAGTCATTCGAGAGGCTGGCTTGCACTTGTTGTAACCGCCGAGGCGAGCCCCGGCTCCTCGCTGCACAGGTGCATCGGGCAGGAGTGGGCAACCAGATTAAAATCACAGATGCTGTTTGCAGAGCTCAGAAACACACTGCACGTATCTGTTAGGTATTTAATCCCTGGTAAACTGCTCCTTGTTGCTCTAGGAACTGGGAATCCAAGGTCCTCTCTTAGGGTTAGCTATCTAGTATGACTCCCCCTGAATGATCTCTCCATGGAGCCAGCGAGGCGAGCAGAGGGCGCACATGGCAAGGGCTGGCTGCTGACAGCCCCGTGGGAAGGGGTAACTCCCACCTCCATCACCAACGAGCAACACAACCCGTGTCCTGTGTGACCAAAAGGAAGACTTTTATCCCCAAAACCTGACAGGCAACATCAGCAACAGAGATGGTTCCCTGCAGAGTTGAATAAAACATGCTGGTGCCATCCAAACATCCATGGAAGGAGTTAACGGCTTCTCCTACTCAAAATACTTCCTTGCCATGATGTTTCACTTCACACTGAACGTTAAAATATTTTTCCACAGCTAAAGTGATTCTCCACTGAGATCTCAGCACATGCAGTTGGGTTTCCCTATATCTGTATAAACAAGGTAAACTTGAAACATTTGTGACTGAAATTTTCTCTGCAAGTTTCTTGTGACTTAGTGGTCATTAAATCATTTATAATTGTATATTCTGCATGCAGTCAGGCCGCTGCATTGATGGTGCTCTCACTTGCTGTGCAAAGGTTTTTGGAAAAAATATTTTAAAATTTCAAGTGAAAGGTTTTTTTTTTTTCCTCTCTCCACTTCTGCTGTCATGCTCATTTTTCAAATCCTAAAAATTCGTCAGGAGGAAAGGCAGCCAGCTCTGAGAGGGTGCCACTTAAAGGCAGATGTCATCCCAGACTGAGCAAATATCAAGCCAAAAGGAAGTAAAAAGCTTAAAATGGGAATGGTTTTAAATATGAAATTGTGATCAGGCACTGCAGCAGAGGCAAGGACAGATGAAACTATCATCTTCTAACTCTTCACTAAGAGGTCAAAAACTGGTAGTCTGGAAATGGTGCCTGACACACGGATCCCTCCTGGTGATAAAGAAGGAGTGAGGGCTGCCCTGCCTCCTGCACCAACATGTGCTGGGGACTGCTGGCTGGACTCAGGCATGCACAAAGCACCTCAGATTTCTGCAGCAGTTTTCTTTGGGAGGAACAATCCTGGAGATGAGACATAGTCACACATCTGATCTGATACACATGTGATCTTCCTGGGTACGTCAGTTCAGTGTAGCATCTGCCTGGAGCTGGAGGATGCATCGCCCGCCTCCTTTGCACAACATGGTACATCCCTTAGGTGAGCCCTGCAGCCGTGGGAAGCTGGTTTTCACTCTGAGTTTCCCTTGACCCTTTAATTGCTCCTGGCTATACTGCTTGCCTTTTCTCTGCCTAGGGCTCTGCATTTTCCCTACATCTCCACTGCACGGTAGGACTCACACCCTGTCCCAGTCAGGCTGTGGTGCTGCAATCACTTCACTGGGCAGCCTCTGGGGAGACCAGCAAGGATGCGGTCCAGGTGAAAAAGGGTCTTTTTTCTAAAAATACCCAATACAACAGAGCTGTCAGTGCAAAGGAGATGCTGGAGCATGTGGCAGGGGCAGATGGGACTCCTCTCCTGGCAGGCGTAAGCCCTCAGCCACTTTCCAACACCACTCACAGGCAGAAGCTGCTTTTGCTGTAGGACAAACTCGGAAGAATCTTTATATTCCAAACAAATAAGGTCATTTAGGCTTGGTTTAAAGGCTGGGAAAATGCAAACAGAGGCTTTGGTAACAGACACCAGTTAAATTTAACATGTAGCTTCAATTACAATCCATTACACAGAACAAATTAAATCAATGCCATGTTAATGCTGTAGCGAACTGCTCCGTGCATCCTGTGACAAACATGACCGCAGCAGCTGTTTCAGGAAAGTCCTGAATGACAGCAAACAGCCACACCATAATCTGACATATTGGTATTATTTTTTTTCTCTTTCCCTTTTCTATTGCTACACAGGATAACATAGTCGGTCAGAAGAAAGAATTTTTTTTCTGCAAGAAAATTGGAAATGGCAGATCTCTGCAATTAATTCTTTGGTGAGACAATCTGAAATGAAATATTACTTGATATCAACTGAATCAAGCAGAAGCAAGGCACTTTATTTACTGTTTCTGCAGGGACCCCTTTATCTTGCCTGTTCTACCTCTCCTCTATGAGGACTTTCCCTCCTTTCCTCACCACTTTCTAGGGAGAGAGAAAAGGTCCCAACAACCTCCAAATGAAGAGGATTCATTCCCTTTGATGTGGAGGGAGAAATTTTCCTTCTGTAACATCAGTTTTGAACTATGCAAACTTAAACCCAACTCGCATCTCCTTGCAGCAGGAAAATATTTCCCTCAAAACCCCATGATGTTAAGACTACCTTCCTATAGTTTAATCTTCTCCTTACTGTTACTGTAGTTATTTCCTTTAACAGGTACAGCCTTTCTGCACTGGTGATTTTTCCTTTCTGTTATATTTTTCTGTTGCTTTTTATTGGTGGCTTTCAGTCACTTAAGGCACAAGTCTCAGCCAAATGTCTGTTTTCTGTCAGTCATAAACTTTAGATTTTTCTGAAATCCAGAACTAACTCTTTCTGACCTTCCTAGTTGGTTCTCACTAAACTCCCCCCGCCTTCCCTTTGAACGGCTCTCTTCACACCAAGACTTCAGAGAAATATTCCCTCTACCTTAGTGTAACCTTATCCTTGCAGTCACGGAGGAGAGGGCTGCCCGTGGAAGGGAGAGCGTGAGGCAACCCCACAGCCCGCAGATGCAGAGACCTGACGCAGCTTCAGCGCAGCGGAGGATCAGCACACAGCTGCCTGGCATGACCAAGGGCTGTATCACAGGACATGATGCACTGGCAGGTAACGGACATCTAGAACAAAATAGCTCCCACTGGCTTTAGAGTCTTGACTTACAAGAAAACGAATGCGCGGCAGTACTTGATTTTTATCACAAGCCTTCAGGAATCAGTAAAAAGAAAAACAAAGGCATGAATGGCCACAGCTTGATGGGTACATTGAATGATAACTGGAAAGTGAGGAGCCTCATAAACCAGCACAAAGACACAAATGTGCTGGGAGCTCAGGGTAACACTGGAAAACCAGCTACATAATTCTCCAAAGCAAAATAATTTGGCTGAACCCAGCAGCAAATAGCAATAAGCAATCTCCCTGGCTAGGCTTTGATCAGGGACATGGTTTCATTTATCTGCTAGGATGATGCCTAAAATCTCATCTTCCTTTCTTTCCCCACTGATGCAGCTCTGCTGTCACAGATGCATGGCTTGGACCCCAATCCTACAACATGTTCATTCTGTGTGTGAAATCACCACTGCAGGCAGTGGGAGTGAAGCGGGGAATCCCACAGGTACATACAAGATTAGGACTACACCCCATCTGCATATAGTCTCTGTTACCCTTGAAGTTAAAAGTTTAAACCACCACTAAGATTAAAAAGCCAGGTGACTGCAGGCTTTGGGCATTGGGCCACTGGGGTCTCCCAGACCACACCACAGCCACCAAAAAAGCAAGAGGTTAAGGCTTATGCCTGAAAACACTGCAAATGCTCACTTACAATTAGAGGCCCTCTGTTGTTTTCACGGTACTTGTTCTGGAAGAAGATATAAACCACAGTGGCAGCCAGCGAGTAGAGGAAGGCGAAGACTGCAATGGTGACGAAGAACTCCGCTGAAGAGGAGAAGTCCCCTATCAAGGCCAGCTTTTCTCGGCGCTTGCCTTCACAAGTGGGAACATCGAAATTCACTTGATGCAACCTGGAAAACATCCCAAAGAGCAGCAGGTGAAGTGTAGAAAAAGGAAACTGTTACCTGAATAAAGACATAAATACATTTGGTCTGTCTCCCTATCTCATTCCTGATGTGCACTGATCTCCTGCTTGAATCACTGGCCCTATAAGTAGTCTTGTGAGCTGTGCTCTTCAGAGCTGCTTGTACATGTGAGGTTAATTCCATGTGAGCATCTAGGTGAGACTGAGGACCTGAACACATCTTTTAAACAATCTCAGAGAAAAGTTGATGTTCCAATGGTTTGGTACAATGCCCCCGCCCCCTGCCTCCTCGCTGGGGTTTTGCCATGGCAACAACTGAAAAAGGATAACATGAGAAACAATTTGATTCTTGAATTCTTACAATCAAGGCGGCAGAAAACAGGTATTATCCTCTATACTGAGGCCATGGAATACCTGTGTTTGGAAGCTCACAACTTCCTTACGTAAAATAGCTACCTGTGGCTGTTAGCCCATGGGGCTGTGATCGATATAGTGCCTCTACATTAAAAGCTTTTAAAACCAATTTGCAGCAGAAATACAGAACTCAGGTCAAAGAAACAGTTTGCATGCCCTGGTTTAAGCAATCAAAGCCCTAACCTTGTACTCACGCACCGTTTGCAATCAGCGACCGAGCTAATAGATTTGTGGTTCTCTCTGGCAACTCCTGCCAGACCCTTCTTTGCTCCAATAATTTTGATTTCTGATCAGAAGAGAAAGGCGATCCTTGGAGGGGGTATTTTGACAGGTCCTGTTGCATGGCCCAGATTTGCATCAGTGGGGACATGGGGCCCGATGAGGGATCACGCGGTTCTGCTCTGCGCAGGGAGAGCGGAGGGGACAAAGCTGGCAGCAAGTTAACAGCAGCAATTAAAGAAGTTATGATCTGGTGCAGAGAAAGGATGAGGTCTTCTGGGAGACATTCCTCTGCTCAAGGGCAATTAATGTGTGCAACAGCGAGCCAACGGCAGCAGCAGCCATGAATATATGACTAAATAAAAAGTTAGGTCCCCAGAGGAAAACAAAGTACCCGCAGCAGGAATCACAGATGAATTAACGGACGTTGGAGGATTGCATGACTTTTCACTTTTCCTGGTCCGAACTACACGTACCTGAACGCGTAGGTGGAACCTTTTCATCAGTGGTTGATGCATAACGCCGGTTATTTGCCTCAGGCATTTTCTTCCCTGAGCTTCCGTCACTATACTAGTGGTGGGATGAAAACAAGAAATGCATCTGTCTCGATTGCAGAGATGAGCAGCGGCTGAGTCGCTTCCCATACGTGAGCACAGAGAGGTCTGATGAAAACTGAACACATGAGAAAGCCTCTACTGCTCGCGATCAGACAGTTTTCTGACTTGGTTTCAAAGCTTCCTGGCATCAGTGTACACACACTTTTTGTCAGGGCTTATTGTTCTTTGCTAAAGAAGGGGAAAAAAGGGGAAGATTTCCTAGTGCCTGTCATGCCAATTCTGCAGCTTGGAGAGAAAGCGGCTTTGTTTTATCCATCACTAGGATTATGGAAAGATTTGAAATGCATGATTTGCACTGTCAGAAAAGAAAGCTTTCTCTGCTTTCTTCATGCACAGCTGCTTGGGTGCTGTACTGACACAGAACAACACTGGGAACCCGGTTTAAACCCCCTTGAAAACAGCATCAGCCTCTGTGGGGTTATGGATCAGTAAGAAACTTGGCCCCATCCCTTTTTCCCTAGGGGAATGCAATGCAGCATAGCCAGAGGCTGTGCTCATGGTCCTCTTCAGCTCTCATCTCCCGGGCTTGATGCTGGGTTCAAGCCAGGCTTCACATTCCACCCAGCCTACTGGGCTGCAGCCCGGGGCAAGGAAGACACCTGTGGAGGTGTGCAGAGCCAGAGCTGGGGACCACCCTGTGCTCCCACCCACTGGCAGACCCAGGGTCACCCCATTAGCCCAGACTTTGCAACACAACACAAAGGCGTTCAAGGCTGAGGGGTTTATTTATTTACTTTAGTCCCTCTCAAACGACCAAATGCTTAAGTAGCATTTTCTGGTTTTTAAATAATTAACCACATTCGCTGTGTTTGAAGAGCCACACTCAGGTACCACAGCTGCTTTCTAAGGGCCCCGCTGCAGGGTGCAGGATCTGCTTTTCCAGCTGAGCACAGCAAGAAGGCTCCGGCCTCTCACAGGAAAGCCGGGCTTTGCTGCGATGGTGGGAGCTCCACGTTTTTATGTTACCACCTCACACTGCAAAAAGGCTTTAGAGAATTGCTCTGGCCCTCACACATTGCTTTCACAAGCACCACGGAACTGAACTGAGCTACATTATACAGAACCCAATTCCCTGCTAGCAAATGCAATCTATTCCCTGTTTTCCTGACTGCACCTTAGTTCTGAACCATGATAAGCCAGAAAGAAAATGTTCATATATTAAATTAACACCACAGTCGTATCTTCCCAGCGGTGCTTTTGTGGCCAAGCATCTGTCAGGGACACTAGATCACAGAAGCCTTCTTCCATCAAGTTATTTTTATTCACTTGCTTTTCGTTTTAGATTTCCCTAGCCTCTAAGAGGATGTGCAGTAATTGGTGCCTCTTGTGGCCACCTCACCTCTGCCCAAACAACTGAGATCTCAGTTGTGCAAAGGGCCCCAAAATAGACCATGACTCAGACCCGGGAAGAAGAGACAGTGGCAGGGAAGAGAGATGAGTGAGCCAAGCCCTGGGGTGATTAGGGTGGATGCAGAGCAGTTTGCATTTGATGCATTTGAAAAGTTTCTTTAAAGCAGGTGAGGATCAGTGACAGAAAATCCAGTTTTACTAATTGAAACCTCTTTGATCTAGAATGGCATCTCAGAGAGAAAGTTCTGATTTTTCCACCGATGTTGCTGAGTCAGCCTTTCTGGGGGCAGGATGGCTTGGTGATGACTCACAAAAAATTGCCTCTACCTCTGCCTCCCACTTTTGATGTAATTCTACCTGTTCTGCCTCTTACTTCCTCTGACTTACTCTTCTTTCATCTTCTCTTATCTCTCATTCTTTACACCCCACCTTTTCCTTCAAGTCATCCTTGGCCAGGGTCTTCCTCCTGCTGCTTTTCTATCTCCAGCACCACCCCTGCTTTTCACCTTTGCCTCTCCGATTCCTAAACAAAATCAGAAGCCCCAAGAGTGACCCTTTGCAATCACACCCTTTGCACTTTGTTATATACAGCAATACCTTTGGGCTGTATTAGCAGAAGTGATTTTCGCTGATTGATGGACAATGCAAATAAGGAACACTTCAGTAATAAATTTACCTAATTAGGGAAAAAAGTACTGAAACACCTTTCTCCTCTAGGGTCCTCCAAAAATGAGCTGGACAGTGCTGTTTGCCTTGTATTGTGCTAAGTATTGTTATTAATTCAGAAATAAAGCTGATGACTCAGGAATGTGACCTTGCACCCCACACTCAGTAGAGCATCACTGAGGTCATCCTCGCTGCTCATTGTACTGACACCATCCCCCTCGCCTGCTGGGTCTGTTTGCTAACAACAGCCACCATTGCCAAGTCATCCAGGTCTGAATTCCCTCAAATTCACTTGAATCTGAAGCAAGTCCACCAAAGGCAGTCAAGTTTCACTGATGAAGTCACAGTAATTAAGGGCTTCTGAGGTTTCTTCTACCATTTGGCAAACTTTCCGTTGCCGTGGGAAATATGATGACAAGACAGCTGTATTGTCTAGCTTGACAAGATCAAAAGAGGGCAGGAATGTTTTACAGTGAAAAAAAGGATTTTTACATTGTTCCACAATAGCGAAGAGCAGTTACATTCTCAGACACTAATTACCCCTGCTCTGAAAACAATACATGAAGCCAGACACGCCGAACAAAGCTACAGCTGTTACATGTGCGTGGGGGAGCAGAAGCTGTGCTCTCTCCATGTAAATGTGAAGTTGCCCTCCCTTCCTGAACTCCCCAGTACAATACTCAAGTCACAATTTGCTTTTAATTATAGCCCCTCTTTTTTTTTTTTTTTTTTTTTTTTTTGGAGCAGCCCAGTCTACCTGATGATCCTTGAGCCCAAAAATGGTCAGTCAACCACCCCAAAGACCCATCTTGTCCCATGTCCCGCTCTACCAGCAGACAAAGAAGCGCCCAAGCAGGAGAGTATGCACCAAGTGATCTAATCTTGTCAGACTCACAAAACCTCCCCCTTTAGCAAGGCACACAGGGCTTCGACTTGAAACCAACTGAACGTGCAATTAACAGCAAGTATGCGCTCAAGTATTATTGATGAACCAGCACAAATTTCCTCTCCTGGGCTTTGATCAGTGCCTGGATTAATAAATAACAGATAAAGTTCTGCCTCCAAAAATTCTCAATGGGGCTTAGTGTTTCTCCATTCCTTTACTAGGACGTGGGGAAAAACAGGAGGGGGGGGGGAAAAAAAGCTATCTGTTTTGGCAGCTTGTCCTATTTTCTGAAAATAGCATCTTGTAATCCACCCCCCCACCTGTCTATGACATGCTTGAGCAAAATCTGCAACACCCACACATGTGCTTGCAAGAATCCAAAGATCCATTATCCTTTCATTGGGCTTTATTTCCCCCTTGCTTGTTTCTGGTAGCCAAACTGTCAATTGTATTTACAGTCTGCAAAGCAGCGAGAGAAATACACCGCTGGAAATTAGTTACTGCAGTTAGCACTTGCGGAAGAATCTGTTGTGAAATGTTTATCTTGACTGATAATTTCCAAACCAAGGGAAAAATTTCAAAATACAGTAGTCAAATGCTGAAACGTACAGGGCCCCTTAACATGTCAAACTGCTCTGGCAAGGCATGAGAACACAATGGGGGCTCGTCTTCCTTTCTCTGGGACACAAAGTAAAGGCCTTTCCTTTAGTTAGCCCTGGAAACACTGTGGCTCCCTTGTTTCAGAGGGCTATGCTGATGTGCTTTCATACCAGTCCATTCAGCCAGCCAGCCCCTGGGCAAGTGCCCCTTCTCAAGGTGCCAGATATGGATTTTTTTTGTATGTTCATGGAAGAACACTAATAAATGGGAATCTTTCCTTTCACAGCAGAGCTCAACATTCCCATAAGACTTCTCTTGAGATATTACCCGCATGAAGAAAAATACTTTAAAAGTAACCTTTGATACTCAGGTGGAAGTAGAAATCTGCCTGAGAAGGAAAGGTCTTTTCTTTAATGAAATCAGGGTCCATTGACTCTTCCAACACTCTTTACAGCCTGTTCTTGAGGAGGAAGCAATGCATACAGTGCTCCTCACTGCAAAGAGCATCTCCCCTGGTGCTGGGCATCCCTGCATGCTCAGTGCTAAATCCTGGCTATCTGAAACACTGCCCACTATCTGAAACACCGCCCACGCAGCAAGGAACAGGCTTCCTTTCAGCCTTCGGGAGGGTGGATGGAGCTGAGCTCTGCAGCTGTCTCCTCCTCCCCCCAGATCTGCTCTCCAAGGACAGACTCCTGAGGGGAAAACCCTGCAGCAATGAAGCCACTCTACAAGCTCTCATACACACCATGAACTCTTGCAAAGGGAGCCACTGCTAAGCAGTTACCCTCAGTCCATATTTTTTGCTAATTATAACCATTATCCAGTAATTCCCGTAGGATCTGAATATTTGCACCCAGGCATCCTCTAGCTGTTGAAGTCAGTCTCTCTTTGAGGCAGCCAGCCTGTTAATACCGTATTTGATCTCCTTGAAGTCATTAATGCTGAAGTTCTCTCCAGCCCTTCAAAGTCCAATAGCTGAAATGTTAATAGAGCCCTGGACAGCTGAGGAGATGCAACAGGCTTAGCCCAGCAGCAGGAGAGCAGGTACCACAGAGGCAACTGCCTCCCGGCCCTTTTGCACCTGCGATGTTCTGGCAAAACCAGAGCTTTTCCACCCCTTTGCTAACAGCAACAAGACTGCTTCTCACCCCAAGCCTGCTCTCTTAACAGCTCTCTTCCCAAGATGAAGAAATTACCATTTACTTGAGCATTCCTGCCCCCCACCTTTCCCATTGCCCATCTGCCACAATGCACATCCCAGCGCTGCCTGCATATGCCACAGCCATTTGAAACTCTGAGGTGTTTATCAATATTTCCTAACTGTCCCAGCAATTATCCATACCTTAACTCTACCAGGCCCTCAAAAGCAACACCCCTTCCAGACTCCCCAGCATCCAAAGGTGCCTTCAGTACCCTCCTCTCCTTGGTCTCCTCCTCTTCCAGAGCAGAAGCACACTAAGTTTCTACCAAATGCCTGTCCCTACAGAAAACATAAACTGTTTTTTGGAGATAAGAAACAAAAATGAAATTCTCCATCTGACTCAGGAATCCAAGCTTGGTCTTTTGTTTCTTTGCTTTCTAGAGGAAGAGGGAGTACAGTTTGGTCATCAAAGAGTCTTTGAAAGTATTTCACTTTGAACTTCTGTCCTCTCAATGAAACCTCTCAATTTCTTCCAAAAAATATCCCAAAGCCCATATCTCTCTAGAATTATTAACACTACCAGTAGTTTCACACAAATACATATTTCATCTTGCAAAAGTTTATTTCTAAGACCTGTCCTGGACATTCGAACATCCTAAAGTTCTCCCCTTTGTCACAGCTGCCTTCAGTGGCTTATACCCACCTAAATGCATGTCCAGAGCAGCATCATCAAAAGCCCCAGAAGATGCTGCCAGGAAGCTGACCAGGAAAGCTGTAGCAACCTATATTCTCTTCTGGTTTATGTCCAGTCAAAATAATGGAAAATATTCCCTCCCCCGCCCCCGATATTTTCAGTTCCTTAACTTGTCAGGTTCCCAGCCCTCACTCGCACATAGCTGTTGTGCAAACATTTGGCCAGTACTATTTTCCTACAGTACTGTTTTTAATAGGACAAGCTGTCAGGCACAGTTGCTGTCTCAACACGGCACATTGCGTGTGCAATGCTGGGAGAGGTGGTAATTCCCCCAGCACAGGCAGTTCGGAGCAGGCATGCCACAACGCCTGCCCAAAGCATCACAACACACACGTCCTCTGCTCCATCCCTCTCCACCTCACATCTCTTCTGTTAACACAGCAAGTCAGAGATCCCCCGAGGTGCTCAAGTCTCCACGAAGGGAAGCTACAAAACCCTTTTGAGGATGGACTCTAAAGACATTGGAATAGGAACAACCCCAGCAGCAGTGGGGAGAGGGAACCAGTGCCGCGTCCGCAGCTTGGTATCCCTCTTGCAGGACCCGCTCCCAGTGACTGTGTTCACAAAGGTCTTGGAAAACAGCCTGTGCAGCAGCTTCATCACACTCCCAGAGGAAAAAACATCCCGGACGCATGCCAGCCATAGTAATGAACCTCCCCAGACTGTGCACGTAACAGTAATGCAAACCCTAGTACTCTGCCGTAGCACCAAAAAGGAAATAAAATGGCTCATTATAGAACACACGTCGCTGGGAGCGCTCGGAAAGCTGAGTGGGTGATCCCAACCCCACTTCCAAGCCTACATCCAGACCCAGATTTATCTCCCGAGATATTTTCACAGCTCTCCTTAGAAACACATGCTTTTCCTTGCTGTGCAAGCAGAGCATAGCACTCAAAGACATGCTCCACTGGTCTTTACAGACCCAAATACCTTCTCAGATTTGGTACTTAGATTCTTTGTGGCACAGACTGGTGGCATTGCTGTCCAATTTCCCTTCACTGAGCTATTTTCTTGAGGTGAACTGCTTCCTAGTCACTGGGAAGATTAGCTACTATTGCTTGTTTATATTAAAAAAGTCATCGTGTCCATGGAACACAAATTAGGAGTCCTGGAAATGCCACAGGCATCTATTTGCATTGCCACGTACACAACTGTCCAACATTACCCAGTCCCACCATGAGGTTCTGACTGAAACCATAGCTCTGATGTCTCTCCTGCTGCCCTCCCATCTGGACAGACATGGGAATCAGTTTCCAAACTAACCAGCCTCTGTCAGAGCAAAACAAAAGCTTCCATTTGGAGAAAAATTTTCCACTGGAGAAAGATCTAAATATCTAGAGATATAAGCAATAGAAAGCATAAAGCAAAGGCCTAAAAAACAGTCACTGAATCTAATAAGACCATCTCTGAGAAGAGGGTGTATCAAATCCCCAGGCAGTGCTTCTGCATGGAGCGATGCAGGACCGCTGAGCCTCCCCTTCCTGCACCCCAACACGCTCTGCTGCTGCTCGCATCGGTTCGTAACACTCACACCACCTCCAACCCACCTTGCCTTCCACAATCAAATGGGCTATGAACTCCATGTAAAATCAATCCAAATTCTTGGGCATCACCTGATCTTCAACCAGAACCACCTGAAAGCATAAATCCTCTGCCCTGCGAGAAGCAGCGTTCACGTACAGTTTAATCTAGGTCTATAAACACTGAAAGCTGCAATTTCACCTTCAAAACCAGCTGAGCTAAATGCAAGAGCAATTACAGAAGACGCAGCAACGTTTATTCCTTTGTATTGTATTTTAACATTAAGTTTTTATTTTAACTATTTAACAAGTATATTGTCCTAAGGTACTTAGAGCAATCAGATTAAGTCCTCTGTAGATTTTTACGGCATGACTCCCAGTCAAAACATTTTCATTCGACATACGTGTCAAATCCTTTTCTCAGGGAGCTCGTGGGCTCAATCGTAGGCTGAGCAGGATGGAGTGCAGGAGCCAAGCAGACCTGTGGATCTGCTGATGGACCTGCGGACAAACCGCCGGCACCTTCACACTGAATAACGCATCTGGGAATCCAGACAGGACAGTGAGAGGTACCTCACTGACTGAGGCTACACTGGATGGGGTTGGATGCTCACCTTCTCCAGAGACAACTGAATAAGAAGAAATATTGCATTAAACTCCTGGCAAACAAATTCATGTAGAAGCCAGGTGTGAGAGGAGAACAAAGATATCCCACGTATCCAGTTCCCAGCGGTCCTGGGGAAACCTTTGGGGCTTGCTGGACAGTCAATGCACATTTGAGGGCAGGGAAAAGGGGAAGGATGTGTGTGTGATTGCCCCCTAGCCGGGTTACCACACACTGTCTGGGGTATGGGATCAAATGCCAAACAAAGCAAAGCCAAAGGGTTTCTGCTTTGGTCGCTTCTGAACCGTCAGCATGAAAACATGCAAAAAGAAATTTGCAAGGGAAGTTGTAAAAAGCCTGACTTTCAGAAAAAGCCTTTGTGGCAGGCACAGATAAAACACCATCACTGCACAATACCGCAGAGGCTATTCATGCATATATATTAAAAATTTAAATTGTGAAAAAGCTGCATATGTTAACAAATCCAAAAAATGAGTTCCACTTTAAGAACAAATTCTGGCTAAAGTCTTAATGAAGAATTTTTCTGCCACCAAAGCAGTATTAAGCATAAAATAGAGCCTCTATGAAGCAAAATAAGCCAGCCTGGATCAAATCCATACAAATTAATCAAGACTCCAATTGTTTTGAGTGCCAAAACAAAAGCTTCTACAATTTAACAAAGATTTAAGCAGCAGCATTCTCCCTTCTCTGCAGCAGACACCATCTCCAGAAAGCTGCTACCACTTTCCTTCCCCATTTACTTCCCAGCCAGCTGCAGGTCCACGAGCTCTGTGTTCATGCAATGTTTGTGCACGGACTTTCACAACAGAAGACAACAGCTGACCAGTCTTAAGAGCTGCAAATCAAGGCAAGCCTCCTCTATGGCCCCGGTTCAGCACTCAAGGATGTATTTGCTTCAAGTCTTAAAGGATTAAAAACTACAAAGTAGAAGCTGGAGAACACTGAGGATAGCAGCAACTGGGAAGACCTCAACATCTGGAAAAGCTATCTTGTCTGAAGCTGCTGCCCCACGATAAGCCTACTGGCTGGAGCAATCAGCCTCTCCCTGGTTGTGCAACAGCGTGGGGACTTGACAGTTTTACAAATATTGACAGCCAGACCTCCTCCTCTGACCTACTCAAGCAACGTATCATTGTGCACAGCCCAACACACGAGCAGCATGAACAAGCAAAGACTTTACTACTTACGTAGCCACCCTCAGGCTGTGGCTCCTTGGCTGTGTACTAAATAGTTTGGCACAGAAGCTAAGCCATGCAGCTCAGATAGCAAATTGTGGGGGTGGTGGATGATCTTTTCCTTCATATGACACAGCGCATCAGATGTGCTAAGGACCAGGGGCACAGGGTCAGCCTCAAAGAGAAAGTGAAGATGTGACTGTATCAGATTTCTGGTGGTTTTCTATAGATCTCATGCAGGAACAAAGCATCAAATGACTGGAAGCATCCCCCAGTCCCTCACCGGTGGGAAAAGGGTACTTGTACTCATCCACAGTTCAAACAAAAGTGCAAACTGGGAATAAAAACCATTCTTTGGCCAAGATGCCAATCTTGAAGATTTCCACAAAGTGGGTTCTGAAGACTGTAATTGGGGTCAGGAAGAGGCACTCGAAACTAGAAAAGCCACAAAGTCATCCTTATTTTTATCTGTTTTAATCAGACCAGCAATGATTTCATCAAACCATCTGACAACAGGAATTATATTGTACACTGTGCTCAGGGACAGCCACTACTGCAGACCATTGCTGTCCAAGTACAAAAGCACAGACATCTCTCATTCTACTATCCTCTTGGTCTAAAGACAGTACTCCCAGAGCCAGTGCGGTCCTTGAAGACCCATGGACACTGAAGAACATGGATTTGCAGATGTTAACTACTTCAGTAGTCCATAGCCATGACAAGTAAACAAAAATCATGTCAGGGCTCTGAATTATAGCATTCATTCTAATAATAACTACAGCTGGTTACAAAAAAGTGAAATATTCTTTCCTATTAAAAACTATGTCCATTCAAAGCTGAAAAGAAATACATTTACTCTGCAGACCTGGATCAGCTTTTCCCAGCAAACAGCTCATTGATTAGAGTGCTCAGCTTGGCTATGCAAGCTCCATGTTCAGCTTGCTTATGGACTTGCTTCAGTACGGAGACTTGACCAAGGTCTCCAATTCCTTCACTGCCAGGGAATCCATGTGCTGGGGCCATACTTTAAATAGCTCAAAGTTCTTGCATTCATATCATTATGGAATAAAATCTTCTAACTGTGTTTCTATCAGAGAAAAAAAAAAAAGATTTTGGAAAAAACGGAGCTGCAATTTTCTGGACAGCCCTATAAGTTACCAGAAAGTACAAATCACAAATAAGAAAAAAAAATAACGTCTGTGTTTCCTAGTTTAAAAAACCATCTTAATGCTTCAGTCTGCTTTTCATCATTAGGTCATATTAAATACGAAGAGACTTTTGTGAAGGTGTCACAGTTAGAGATAGTTGTCATGAAGGATTTATTTCCTGAGTTTTACTCATCAGGATACAACGTTAGGCTCCTCACATTTCCAGTTTCCACTAACAGTAGTTAAAAACTAGAAGTCCTTGTTATGCAAATCTATTGAACAGGAGGTCAAAACCAGGTATAAAAAGCACTGCAGAGATCAAGGTTTGAAACTGTTCTGGAAGAAGATATTACAAGCCATGACCGAGCCCTCAGTGCACATCCTGAAGTGCCAGTTTATATAATCAGGGTGTTGATGAAAATCTCCAGCTTCACTGATGTATTATTGAATGCCTCACCTTGTCAGTTCAGATGTTAACCCCAGATACGCAGTGCTGGGTGAGGTAGCCACAGTTGGGCAAGAAAAGGGACTAAATTGATGCAGCTTTCATGGACCGACCAATTGCAGAGCCAGAAGGGACCACTGCGACCATGCAGCTTGTGCTCTTGGCCACTGAACTTCACCCGATCATCCCTGCAACTCTTGTTTGTGCAAAAGCGCAGCTTTTCAAAAGGCACCAAGTTTTGATCTAAGTTGTTCCAGGGTGGACATTTCCCCTTTCATTAAGCTGGAATGGGTCATGCAGAGTTCAACCAGCACCTCTCACCTTCCCAGGAGCTCTGCCAAATCCACCTGGGAACGGAGGCATCTACATTTTGCCACAGAGCACACGTAAAGCTCGTGCAACTTCAGCTGGCTTGCTTTTACTTCCATCTACCCACAAGAAGTGTTATAAGGCCACAATTTGCCTTTGCAGAAGGGACATCTGTGCGATGAGCACATGCAAAATAAAACATGAGCCTTAGGGAGTTTAACTGACTAGATGACTTTATTCCTTCCTATCACCCACCCTCAACTGGTACAGCAATCCAAGACAGCTGGGAGGAGAGCCTGCCATAGTTGCCTGAAAGTCAGCATTGCAGGCAACTACTTAGTTTAAAGACTTCCTATTTATCACCAGCTCCTGGTCTTGCAGCCATAATAGACACTTAGAATCTTTTGGACAAAATGTTTTCCACTGAATTCTGAAGCAAGATTTACTACAAATGGATAATAAAAAAAGAGCAAGCTAGTACATCCTGGCACAGAAATGTGATAATATTAACAGAGGCTTTTTCTAATGAAAGATAGTTACAAAGCACAAAGAGTTAGCAACTTTCTCCTTAATTATCATCTGTAGCTTCTAAGTAGGCAATTTAGATCTGGCTGTCATATTTCAAATGAAAGACTAGCCTACCCATCACATGCAGATGAGGCATACACTTTAAAGGGTGCTCAATGGGAATGACTTTATTCAAATGAGGTGCTTAGAGAGTGAATGAAAAGCTCCCATAAAATACAATTTCCTTTTCCTTCAGAAGCAAAGATTACTTCAAGAGACAGTTTTACTAGCACACTGGAAAGATACTAATAAGTGATTTAAAATGAAATGGAAAACATTTGTTTTGCTCACTGCTGTGATACAAAGATGAGCACAGACATATTCTTTCATCAGGCTCTCACGTTAGCACCACCAGACAATCCCATTCTGTCCCACTAACAACCATGGCTCAATTCTCCTAGCACCTATGCATGTACTTACCTTAACCACTGGCTTAGGTGAGACTGTGTTTAAAATTGAATCATGTGATCCTCTGGGCCAATGTTTTCCAAATAGCTTGCAGGATGAATGCCACAAGAAAAGGCATATACTCCAAATTAATTCCCAGGTAGCATCTAACTTGGGGATACCTTGTATATGTAGGCTGGGCTAAAGCACCTCCAAAAGCTAAAGTCAAAGAGATTTTAGTTCAGGATCTGCCTCAAAACTTAACAGACAGCACACTTACAGGACTGTATCGAAATGCTCCTCCCTTCCCATTGCACTGCAGACCTGCGCAGGCCAACCCTCTGCTCCTGGTGCTCACCCCTGCCATGGGCCTGGTGCAGCATTGCCCTCCAGCCAGGGTCTGAGCAAGGCATCCCCGCCTTGGGCACAACAGGGATTTGCAGAAGTGAGATCACCACGAAGCAGCAGGTGATGGTATTAGCAGATAGTATTTCTGGCTGGCAGTGTGCTGCCTGTCAGCGCAGCACAGCACCGCGAGAGTGCTTCTGGCTATGCAGTTTCATCTAAATCAGTAGCTGAAGAAGCCCAAACATTTCAGTGCAACTCTGCCAGTTACAAAAAAGACATTAAGTTTGTCACATGAACAATTACGTAGCAAAAATCTTCAGCAGAGACTTGATAAGTCAAGCCTGACAACTGAGCTGGCAACCAAAAATTTTACTTTTAGGAGCATCAGTTAAAAAGCACCTTAAAATGATGAATACCAGCAACAAATGCGTGCACAGTAGGTGTACTGTTCAATCACTTACTATCAAAGTAAAACCAATGAATAGCAAAGTACATGATAAAAATGTTGCTGAGACCAGAAGAAAATAATAAAAATGAACAAACAGGACCTTCACCACAACCCTTGTTACAAAAAAAATATTGCTTCAGGGCACTTGGATGAGTGACAAATCTGATCTGAAGGGCTGATGGACTGCAAGAGTAACAAATAATTCCAAGATGCTGATTTTTTTTTCCTCACTTAGAATCATTACTGGGGTGAAGGTCAAGCTGATGAACACCCTAATGCGTGCCAAATTTGCAATAGATACTCTACCAAGCACAGATCCTAACACTGAGAAAAACTGCTAGCATGGGAGCAGAGAAGTTTTCCCCATATTTGAACTTGTAAAACTTTTGAAATGCAGATACAGGCACCCAGAAGAAAGGCTGATTCATGCTTTAAAGCATGAAGAGGCAAAGAAATCCTTTGTGATAAAACTAGAAGCAGGCAGAAGAAATGAGATAAAACTTCAGGTGATCATTTGAAACTGCCTTATAAAGATCAGCTTGGACATGGAGGAGTCTGGCAGGATACGTAGGAAAGCATGGCACTAGAAAGGAGACGCTGCTGGGAGTATTAGGGTTTGGACTTCACGTTTCTTCGCACGCTACGGGGTGAGTACAGGGTGACTACAGGGTCAGGGATGTGGGTTGCAGGAAGCTTAAATGAATCTGTGTAGCTGCAGATGGGAAAAACATCCACCTTGCCTCCTATTCCAGGAGAGATGTTGGAGCCAGATTTGGGTTCAATTGCCCAGCAGTGACCCCAGAGCGACACCTCTGCAGTTCCTGTGTCCCAGCAACACGAGCCCAGGGTGGGAGCCCCGGCATGGGGTGCTCCTCAGACGGGGAATGGCTCTGCCTCCCCCTGCTCCTGCCCCGCAGCAGTCCTGCACAGGTACCCACCATGCAGGCTTTCCTCTGAAGGGATCGCTTCTCCCAGCTGTGCATAAGCACCATCGATGGTCTTTAGTGATTAATGTACTTATCTGCATTTCCCCATTCTTCTCCCTTTTCAAAGGGAAGTGAATCCAGGCCCAGAATTAAACTGGGAAGAGAACGTGATTCTGGCAGAAATGAGAAGTAATCACACCTTGTGCAGGAGGTTTCTTTGGGGGTTTTGGTGCTCCACAAGTTCCTGCTGCCAGAGTTACAACAGCAGTAAGATAACGCAGGAGCCAAGCACAACTATCATCTCACCATAACTTTAAACTAATACTGATTCTTGATTTTTTTAACTGTACCCTTCACAACTCCCTGTCTGCTGGAACTAATGATTTCTCTTCAACTCATTTACATTGTTTGCTGGAGACTTTTGCAACTTGTAGGCTGGGTCTGAGAAAAATCTCAGTAAGAGGGTATGGAGATGCTCCTTGGTTTGCAGAAGCATCCGGAGCTACCTGCTGTGGAATGCAGTGCTGCTTCTGTTCATTCAGGACCGGCTTGGGGCTACATGAATCACTGGTTTGACATCAGCTTGGCAATCAGTATGTTTTAATCATACATCTCCGGACCCCATCAGTGCTGGCTTTGCCCTCCTGCATCCTCCCTTTCCTTATTCAAGGTGATGGGCCCCAGAAGCACACGGGCACAAGTGCGATGCTCCCCCTTTCAGTCTCGAAAACTCCCTCCTGCTTCTGATCTTGCTTTAACAGGAACATTTTCAGGCTCTTTCAATCTCATTTCCAAAACATCCAAGTCCTCTCGCTTTGCCAAGCTGTCCTGTTGAGCCTCACAATTTTGTTTACTTGCTTAAAGCTCTTGACACTTAGTCATCAACTAGCCAAGGTCTAGCAGTTCAACTCCTAGGAGAAGAAAACAAAACTTCAAACTCCCAACAACAGGAATGAAGGCAGCTGGTAGCACGGCTGCATTGCTTTCTTCATTTCAAGTCATGCTGGAAGGTGCAGCTCATAAAAAGCAGCACTCAGGTATTCGACTGCTTCAGTGTCATTGCTGACAGCCACAACAGCACTGCGGTGTCAGATGCTCAGCAGCTTCTCTCCTTCCACCTACACCTCCCCCAGCTGTCAGCCAATAATCAGAACATTGAAGGCATTTCAAAGAAAAACGCCACGTGAATACGGACATATTCAGACCTGGGTGCAAGACAACTGGTAGGAAATTCATCCTACCTACATAATGCCTGTGCAGGAGATGAGCTTCAGGATCACAGTCTTGATGAGGAAGCCTCAACTTAAAATGTGTCTGCTTTTTCCAAGGGTATCATCGACTACTCTAATACAAGATGTTACCTTTCCCAACTAATCTCACTTCTGTTTTTAATCATTCCCTCTCCATTCTGCGGAAGGAGCACTGGAGAAAAGCAGAAAGAGCAAATTCATGAGGAAGCCACAGGAATATTTAGATAAAACAGTAAAATTACACCACGTTCCATAGGTAGCCAGATTTTCCAGTCCCCACGTAGTCTATACATCTTTTGGACATTTTTTGGACATGCCTCAGGTTTGCATGCAAAGTTCCAAATTGCACAAAATATAAGTAACTTCATGCTTCTTCCAAAACACCAGCTGGCTAAGTGTCATCTCCCTTCTCACCTGCAAATTACAGGTATATTTACACCATGTGGCCAACAATCCCACTGTGCATGCCATACACCCTATCTGTGCATGCTGAGCATGCTTAGCCACAGCTGGAGGCCAACCACAGCCTCAGTTGGATGCTTTCTACAAAGAAACCCTATTTTGCATCATCTTTCCAACATGCTGGAATATTACAATTACCCAGCAATTATTTCCATTTTCTAATAAGCTGTGAGAAATTGCAGATCCAGCCACATCCTTCTAGAGGTAATGGTTGACATGCCTGGTAAGAGACTTGCTGGAGAGATACTTGCTGGCTACTTCTCTCCATTTTAACTTTTTTACATGAAGTACTATTTTATAATCATGCAAACCAAAAGCACTTTACTGTAGGGTGTATTCTTTAATGAATGCTGGAGAAATGACCTATTTGGAAGTGAATCACATTATAAATTCACATAACTCAATTTTCAGGATCTCTCTCATGCATACTAAGCAGAAATGAAAGAAAATGCAGACAAGTTCAAGACAAAAAATAAACATTTGTAATACCAGGAAATGCGCCTCTTTGGAGTAATAAATGTATGTCAAGGAAGAACAACAGTTCAAGGAACCAAATTCAGTTTCCACTGTTTGGAAGTCGCTGTATTTTAGAATGCTATTACATCTGGTCTGTTTGTAGCAATCATAAGCAAAACAGCATGTGATTTCCCAAGGAAGCAAAATAATTTTAGAGTCACAGTGTACTAGACTTGAGATTGGATTATGCATTCCCTTCTTAATCATCTCAATTCCTTAAAGAACTCACTTATACAGAAGTGAAAGGTTTCCAAAGTGGACTTGACATCTTTTAAAACAGAAGCCTGTGGATGTTCTTTTGAAGCAGGATCCTAAATGGCACAAACATTTTTTTATATATATATATAGATATACATATTTAACCTCACTACAATTTCAGACATAAACAACTGAATCTGTTTTCCTAAGTCACTAGGTTCCAAAGCTTACAAGTATTCAGGCACAAAGAGATACATACAGGCAGTTAGTAGAATTTTCAAAAGCATTTCAAAATTACGGTTCCAACTTGTTTTGTTTTTTACTTCCCCTTCCCCATGCAGCAGCTCTTCTAGATCCTTGCTGCTCCAACAGTTGGCAATCCTCCCTCATTTCCAGCTTAGTCAATGGCTACACTACAGTTAATGGATACTTTATCCCCATTTTTTTCTCAGGTCAGTGTGCTTTTGTTCTTTTTCCTTGCCTGCCATTTTCCATTCCTTGAGCTGCCCTGGCCTCTGTGGGGCTCTGCATGCGCACAACTGGTCTCTTCTCCTTTGCTGAGCTCCCATTCCCCAGCAGTTCCCACAGCCCCATCGACACCAGGTCTAGCCAAATTCATCCCTCCTTCACACCCAGAGCCTAAACAACATTGTGAGGAGAATTCAGGAACCTCAGATTGGTGCTTAATCAAAAGCTGCTATAAATGATGGGGAACCCCACTGAAAATGGGCTTTGCATCCAGCCCCCGATGCCTGCCACCCTGCAAATGAACCGCCACGAACCAAACCGGGTTACCTGAAGGGGTAGGCAAAGGCTATGTCAATGTTGAGGTCACTCTCTGACTTGTTTGCACAGTCCACACTGAGGCGCAGTCCTCCAGAGTACCCACCGCATGTTGCAAATGCAAAGATTGCAAAAAGCTGTCAAAAACAAACAACATTTTTATTTTATTTCATTTCAGCAACCACCGCAAGCAGATCCATGCAGCAGCTCTCGCTGCAGCACCAGCCCCCTTGGGCCAGGTTATCCATCTCTCCATGCATTCAAAGCATCACCATACATCACTCCTGTGCCCTTCCTGAAAGCAAATACAAAGAACCACAAAACACGAAGCTCTGTTGTCACATGTAGACAGAGACATCACCATTTGTCTGTACCAGGCATCTCAGCCCTCCCCTCCTGTCTTGAACCCCATTTGGGATTCACAACCCAGGCAGCTATTTAAATCATCCTACTGACAGGCAAGCTTGGACAAGAGAAGGATGAATATTGACTGAGCATAATGAGTCAGTTTTAAGCCAAATAAAACACTAGCACAAGTATTTATAAGGAGTAACCAAGAGTAGCAATAATAGACTAAGATAGTTCATGTGGCCACCATCCCATCATAAGGCAACACACAGGATCGTGCTGCCCCTCTTCCATTTCACATATGACTTGGGAAAAAAACACAGCAATTTGATTGTTTTTCCTAAATTACTACCATAACCCAAGATGGATACAAAGGCGCAGTAAACTGACACTCAGCAAAACATACAAAAAGAAGTATCAAGACTTTGGATAAGCTCAGAGGAACTGGACAGGAACAAAGAGCTTGGGTTGTTCTAACGCAAACCCATATCACATCTCAATTTTCCAGGAGAAAAAGGTGAAGGAGGGAGCGTGCAGGCCATAGACACATCAGCACTTACATTTATATCAAGAGTTCAAACAGAGGAATTGGAAGCAGGGATGGGTGTAGCATCACGGATATAGGCTTCCTTGGAAGACCCTGAGCAGAAGCGGGGATGGTTTATTTATGCAGTTGTAATTTAATTTAAAGGACAAGTTAGATTTTGTTGATTGTAGCACTATTGCTCTGAAGTGACTCCATCAGCTTTAACAGAGCTACTCTGAGATCTACAGTGGGGCAGATACGGGAAATGACAAGTAAATCTTGATCCCAGTCACAATTAAATACAATAAAAGTCAGCAACCCAGAGGAAACAAAGAGTGCACACATCTGGAAAAGAAAATATGTTCTTGAAGCAAGCCAATGTAATGGCAAAATAAAGGACAGAATGATTCAGTAAAAGTGATATGGAAATATAATAAATAGAAAAACTAGACCTATCCTTGCTGCACAAGGCTCTGTGAAAGACGTCATTAATCTTAGTTCTCCCAATTCACAGCATGAGCAAAGCCAGGCATTTCAGCAGCCTCCTTGGACTTCAGCTGTGCATCTTTCCCCCAGACACTGACAGGTTACAGGGCTGACTCCTGAGCATCAGGGCAGGAAGAGCCTCCTTGGCTGCAAGGTGATATGCTGAGCACAATGGAACACAGAGAATAATGGGAGAATAATGCAAGTTCCCACCCTGCTACTCACTTCCATTGTGACTGGGGCATTAGACAGATTTGCAAAGGTATTTAAGTGCCCAATGACAAGGGAAGTTGAAAAAAAACTTTGATTGAATCAATTCTTCATGCTGAGCTCACTGAAAAAAAGAAAAGCTGAACTTTACTGTGGATTGACTTGTTAAATATGTGCCATAAAATATATGTTTCTACAACTTGAATAGTGTTCTTTCATCCGAAATGAGACACTTCCTCTGTAAATACAAGAAGTTGCTGCCTTTACATGTAGTACAGCACTGAAAATCAATATTAATACCTCAGTTTAATTTGTGAGGCGATTTCAGAAAACAATATATTAAAGAGAACAGGAAAGTTTAGTGCTGACCTGCTTTCTGGCCTAATTAGCAGAGTTGCAAATGCAAGTGTTTTGCAGATACATAAGGAGGCACAAAGATTAATGCAGTGATACATAAAGAGGGAACTGAAGGGCTGCAGTGTGAGATGGACCTGCCATAAAGAAAGAGCCATTACCTCTCAGCATGGGGATAAGCAGAGGAAAGACATAATTGAAATGCATCTCCTTTAATCAAGTATTGGAAATCAGAATGTGTGCCACCACGCTTATTCACCAAGGCCATGGAGCCATGCCCAAAAACACAACTCAGGCTATTCCTTCTCAGAAAGGATCCCCTCTAGAGTTCCCAGTTTTTCTTCTCTCCGCTTGAGAGGATCTTTGAAGTCTCAGTCCCTCAGGCAGTTCAGATCTAGCCTTTACTCACCCTTTAGCCCCACACACAGCTCCTAACAAGAAGCTTTTCAGATGCTCTCACTCTTTCAGCAAACCCTTCAGCCTCCTCCTTCTCCAGCCACAACCCACCAGGGCTGCCCACCAGCTGCCATCCTTACTCAGCACACCGTCTGCTACAAGCACACAAGCAGCATCCACAAGGCAGGTGGGAAAGGGACCCAGCTGGAGATTTTTATACCAAACTTCAGGAAGGCCTCAGCCAACCCCAGCTTGGCTCTCTGCCGTGGCTGGATCAGATGCTGCTAACGGCTGGGATCACCCAGCTGCCAGTAACGCCCACCCGGTCCCCATGGCTGTGTGCTGAGGCCATGCAGCACCTTTTGGAAGCCTATCTATGTTTCACACCGAAGGAGAGCAGGGCGAGGGCTTAAATCAATAGTACTTCCCTGGGGCATCTCAGCCAAGCAGCAGGCATAATTCTCCTCTTGCCCAAACAACCATCTCCTCTTACCCCTGCATTTTTCCTTTTTTTTTTTTTTTTTTCCACCAAGTTTTGCTGCTTTCTGTTGTCAGTGGAGTGCCTGGTGCAATAAGCCAAGATTTACTCGTTGGGTTTTGTGCACATTGTAATTCTATGGCAGTTGCAGGAATGCTGTAAACACCACTGTATTTTATTATAGCAGGATTTGTGTAAATGGCAGTTGTAAACCCCATAATGGGAGCTTTATGGGCCAGATTCAATAAAGCCTCCATCTGAGAGATAATTTTATTGAAGCTGGCCTCTCTGAAATTGAAAAGTTTATGGAGAAAGGGAAAGCGTTTCCCTATGTTGCTATTTACTCTTTGCCTATAAATCCACACTCAGCACTAGTCCCATCTACAGTGTGCATGCATATCGCTTTTCCCCTTCACGTTAGATAAATCTCCCGAGCACACAGTTACCTCTGGTTATCACATGGCTGCTGCCTCTCAAGGCTCAGCCCTGACGGCCAGCGCTCCGCTCACCTTCCCTGGAACAGCGGCAGCCCAGAGAAACACGGTGCCCTTGAGACAACAAATCTTTACTGCCGTGGCTGTGCCGGGCTGCTCCTGCCCGCCGGCACGGGAGCAGGGCAAAGCCGAGCCATCCCCTGCACACCCCATCCCTCCCGCCACAGCGATGCAATGGGGAGGTTGGTGCCTTTGCTCCTGCCTGGACCCTTGCAGGCAAACGGAAAACGCCTGTCCCCAGCCTGGATCAATGGTCCACGTTTGATGTGGGATAACACCTCAAGCAAGTATCCTGCTTGTTCGACATGTGCTATCAAAGCAGTTACCAACCCACTCAATGAGGCCATAGACTGAAGGGAAGGGGAGGAAGGGACATTATTTGTGCTCCCCGGCACAGACTGGGGCAATGCACATCTCCCATGTCCACTCCAGCCTTGCTGGAAGATCACCCTTCTTCCATACGGTTTCAGACACATCTCTAACAAGGCAGCACATCTCTGAAGCTCACAATGCCTTTCTGTATGGTGATTAACACCCCACTCCCTGCTCCCGTTATGGTGATATTCCCTCTATGAACCTGTAGCCTTGGCCTGTACTATTGGTATATTTTTGTAAGGAAGTCAGATAAATCCCACAGTCTAACTTAACCAACAGAAATTATACTTATTATGGTACCCGTGCAATAATAAACAGCTTTCCGTGTCAAATCAGATTAGCATGTTTTAAAGACCAGTTGTCTCCTTAGCACATAAAGAAAAAATAGTAATATAATTTCCAGCAGAGCACATGCTTCTCACACCAGCTCAGGGTAGGCAAAGGTTCATCAGCTGATTTACAGGATCAGCTGGAAGCCCTCCTTCTTCTGATGCCAGGCTTCAACACAATGGCAACGGATCCTCTAATTCAGTATTCAGGAGCTGTTAACTTATCCAAACTCCAGATTTAAGTCTGGTCCCCTCATTTCCCAGCCCAGCCGTCCCCGGTGGCCGGGGGCTCGGGGCAGGCGATACCCTGGGGGAGCTGAAGTCCCAGCTGTGCATTAGACAGTTGGCAGTGCCTCAGCACGCGACCCTGGACATCACTCATCTCACCGTGGAAACGAAAAATGGGATGATTTCCCATCGCTTCTCTGCGTTTGGCTTTCCGACAATTCCCCTCAATGCCTGCTGAGCGACAGGCTCGCTGCGCGCACCAGAAGAAGGCAGAACGGTTCCTGACAAGGCGAGTTAAAAGGCTTATGTAGAGCATGTTACAGCTAAAACATCCTGTTAGGAAGATAACACTGTCATTTAAAATTGATGAAATTTTTATATAAACCACTTGCTTTTTCCGGGAACATGTCTGCCCCGTGCAGCAGCCTTTGGCAGCTCGTTGGCAGACAAGATGGAGCTGCCCTGGGGATGCACCCCAAATCCATCGCAGTGCAAAGGGGAGCTCCCCACTCTGCCTGAGGGATCCTCGGTGACTCCTCCAGGAGGGTGAGATCTTAAAAAGAAACCGTATTGGTCTTGCCTGGGGATGTGGTGGCCAGAAACAGGCCATGAGGGGCACACGGCTCACTACATGGGTTGGTCTTCGACACTTTCACTTGGGGTTGAGGGAGGAAAATGGGAATTAACCTGCTGGATGCTTTCCCAGAGAGGTACCCTCCAGCCCCCCACTCCTGCCGTAACACTGGAAAGCTGAGGGGGAAGTCCTGACACTTTAAAGACCAATCTGAAATATCTGAAACACCTACTCTTTTATTAGTAATTTTACACGTTCAAAATGTTTTACAAAAGATGTATTTTTCTGGCATCATTTCTGGATGTAAGACTTCCCTTTCTCCGGATCACCATAATAAAGAGACTGCAAGACACTTGCCAAATGTTGTATTGCTTTTCTCTTTCTGCCACTCACCGTGGCCAACGGTGCACGTGAGAGCAGGGAGGGAGCATGCCGAGACATCCCCCCGCAGCCAGCATTGCTCACCCAGCAGAGCGTCTCGTTAAACTGCGATTATTTATTTATAGAGCAGAACCAGTAATTGAACATTATTATTAAGACTGTAAAGGGAAGGTTCGAAGGCACTAAATGACTGTACGGGAAAACATTTACTGCAGAGCTGATGGCCCAAAACATGTCACCAGTGAAGGATTAGGAAGCACTCTCTCCTCCAGGTCTCTGCCTGTTTCTTTTTTAAAATTTGGCATTTTTCCTGCGAGGATCTGAGCTGCAGACTTCCTGGAATCACTTCTCCTACATACAAGGCTTTGTGCACTGGAGATTATCAGATTATTGACTTTGGGGTTCCTAATTATATCAACTTGACTGGTTGATGAATTGGAGGTGGATAGCATCGCAGCCGATGCAGTGCTGGGGGGGGTAGGCGATGACTAGCAGGAGTCATTTTCCTGCAACAGCTATACAGGGAGAAAGCTGAAATATATTCTGCTCCTGCTGAGAAATAAACCCTAAAGCAATTGTCCACAAATTGCTGGGATTTACTGTGCACCCTTAAAAATAAACAGCAGCATTGCAAAGAACGATTCTGTGCCTGCCCAGGTCTGGTCTGCATGGAGGGGAAAGCCCAGGGATGAGGGAACATCTCGGAGTTTAGGGCTTGAAGAACCACATATGCCCCATCTATGGAATGTTGTATGTCTGCCCAAACATCGACCCCAATGGTGCCTCAGTTTTAGCACACCACTGAAAGACTACTCAAGCGACTGTCCTGCACTTGCAGACCACGGGTGCCTCCAGGATGTGGTGGCAGCTGGGAAAAGGCTTTTGGTGTAGCCATGCTGGAGCTAGAGACGTACAACCTGTCCAGATCTCACACAAAGCACCTCATAGCTTTCACTTGGCTATCAGACTCCCCTTTCAGAGTCTTCTGAAAGGGGAATGGAAACACAACCACAGTTGTGTTGGAGGAAAACCCCTGCATCAACAATTTTGTATGGCTTTACATTGAGCTAAGCAAATGAGACGCTTCCTAACGCATGCCGTGTGGCGAGGACGGCTATTGCTGGAAAACACCACATCCTCCAGCCCCCAAGTCTGGTGGTTCCCACACAGCATGAGATACCATGTGCCCAGCCACTGCCACCCACTTGGAGGAGACCAATCCGCTTGAAGACCTCCCCATTTGGCTGGGGTCTTCGCTGGGGCATTTGCAGCAGCAAACCTCTGATTGGCATTTTAGGGCACCCCGCAGAGAGCAGCCCTCGATGTCGCCGGCTGGACAGAAACACCCGACCCCATGGCAGGCAGGAACCCTGCAGCATCCTCTGTTTAAAGCACAGCATTTCATTTAATGCTTCGCATATTTAAAATGAAAAAAAAAATACTTAATTTGATTCTTAATGGAAAGATTTATGGAAATGAAATTGGGGTATTTTTAGTGAGTAAAGATCATGTTATAATAATTTGGTTCTACAATACTTTAATCCCAAGGAGACAATTTTCTCTCTTTTTCTTTGAAGAAAACATTTATCTTTTTTATTCATCTTCCATTGATTATTCTAAAAATCCCATTTAGCTCCACCACATAATGGTATGGTAGTCTTTTCTCATTATATTTTAATAGAATAAAACCCAACTGTATATGAGAGGATTAGATAGCCATTCGTTGAGGTAAAGAACATTGTTCCTCCAGATGGCCAGACAGAATCTGTGTAATGCCTTTCCTATTTATTAAGTTCAAAATGTAATGCAAGCTGATGAGATGTGTTTCATCCAGTATTTAATGGGTCAGCCATAAAGTTGAAAGCTAACGCTAAGCTTGGCAGCATGCATGGAAGAGTTAACAGGCAGAAAATAAAGACATATTTAGCGCATCTCTTCTTGGACTCAGTGAAATGAAAAGTTGTGAGAGGACAAAGCTACTTATACAAGTAGGGCAGAGATGCTACGCTCTTCCAGCCCCTATAACCATTTGTCAAAGATTTGAGGTAATTAAAGACATTTACAAGGACCTGAGGTTTGGTTGTTTTTTTTTTTTAATTGTATAAATTGCTTTCTGCATGTGGACATTGACAGATTGGCCATGAGTGTTCCGTGAAACGAAGTACATCGATACTTGCTGCAGCCAGATTTAGGAGTACCTGGGGTAATTACTGGGTGCGCGCTGCTTCATTTGGGATGTATCGCAGAGCAGTAGTTTCGCTGCATTTACAGCCTGCAGCCCTTTTCTCCCTCCAGCTGTAGAGCAGTCTGGAAGCTACAGCTCTTCCTCTGCAGTCTCCACAATTCCACATTTGTACCCTCTTCTTTTAAGGAGGTGGGAGCTCAAGTCAGACAGATTGTTTAGATTTGTACATATGATCCCTGAATATCTCATGCTGCGACATATATCATTTCAGCGGAGACATGCGCTCCTGTTTGGGCCCAAAAACTTTTCCAGTCCTAGACTGCTGCTAAAAAAGACAACTGTAGTGGTCTCTACCAGGATCCACATTGTGACAGTGCCCAGAGGATTGCAAGTGCCAGCCCAGGAGAGCGACCACCCCCGGGCTGGGTCCCCTTCCTCTTGCCCACGTCAGCTGTCCCCCCATGTGCCCGTATCGTCTCATGAGCTGCTCTGGCAACAATGACCTGTGACCACCACAAAAAGCAAGGAAAGCCACGGTCAGGTAAAAGAGAGGCTTTCTAAGAGGTGATGTTAATTCTTATTTTATTAACAGGTAAGGTTCAGCAACCCAGCAAACATTCAGGTTCATGCATAAATGTAACTCTGTTCCTGCTCCCTCTTGAAAACACAGGTTTTGTGCAGGCTTTACACGCTGATTATATGGGATTTATTGTGTAACAAGTGTAAACATTTAATTATAAAATAAAAAAGGTTGGACGGTTGCTCATTTCTTTGCTCACTTGGTGGGTTTAAAAGCATTTGGGATTAAAATGGCCCACGATCTAACATAAATGCATACAGAGTGTGATCCAAGTTATTACTAAGTAGGATTTACTCCCTCTAATAAACACAGAGATTTACATTATGGCTGAGTGACATCTGCACACGAGAAGAACTCTGAGAAGGGAAAGTGCCCCCGAACTTAATGTCGCTAAACCCCTGATGGTCGATACAGCCTCAGGGGCTCAACAGCAGTCAAGACTACACCATTCTTCCTCCACCACACCGTTGGATGGCAGGGGACAGCAAACCCAGCTTGCAAAAGCAGTGCTCTACACAACGCACACACCGTCTGCCCCGGGCTGGGGCTGGGACAAGGCATCTCTCCCAGCCAGGGAGACCAGCCCCCTCCCCAGCTCTCCCAGCATCACCACCAGGCACTGCCGGGCAGGTGGAGGCCCCTGGCAGCACTGTCTGATGGTGGCTGTAACTGCTTATCTAATCTGTGCCTTCATTCTTTCCATTGGCTTCAGCTCCTCTTTCCCAGCACTACCTGGTAGATCTGGGCTCCGGTGGAGCATTTTCCTGCTCTGATGACAGATGCACACAGCAGAAACAAGAGGTGGGAGCACTCCCCTGACCAGAAAATGCTCCGGCAGCTCGGTCCCCGCAGCGCGGCACAGCATGGGGGCTGCAACAAAACCCTCCCCGGGTCAGCATGACTGAAAATTATTAGTACAGGAAGGGCTCCTGTCCTTCAATCACGCTGTATTATTTATGACCTAATGATTGCCCACTGACTAGCAGGGATTATACGTTCTCTAAGATGTTTCTGGGTGAATGAAAGGGCATTAACCTCATTATTATTACGCCTGTGCTCATCAGAGACCATTAGCAGCTTCCTCTCAGCTCCTTGTGCTGCTGTATAGCTATTTCGTGTCATCTGCTGCTTCTCCTCCCGCCCACCCCACACGCATGCACGCCTGCATTCGGCTCCGTCTCCTTTCTCAAGCAGATTTAAGGAAATGGGTGAAAATTATGTAGCTTGGGAAGGAATCCATAAAGCTCTTGCGATTAATAATCTGGCGCAACAGCTTTTTCCCGTGAGGATTTGAGGGTGCTTTCAAATTGCTAAGCAATGGGGCCTCCAACCCTTCTTATGGAGCAGCACTCTTTCAGATGATGGCTGGCCATTTTTTTCCTTTTGTTTCAGTCCCACAAACATTTGTACAAGCAGGAACACTGGGAAGCAAGACTCTGCTTTTGGAAAAGCACAGCTGGTTTTCTAGGCAGTAGGGCTGCAAAGCCATCCAGAGACCACCCAGCCCTGGCCACTGAGGCCCATTAGGGGTGTCCTTCATGAATCGGACCATCGCAGATGTCCTCTTCTCGCTCCAGACCCAGCCTTGCCATGGCACCTTTTACAACAGAGGATGGCTTGAGCTCTCCATACCAGAGCTCTGTCTGGCATCCTGTGCAGGTGAGACCCAAACATGGGACCCATCACTCATGTCAAACCAGTTTTGGATGGAAAATTCCACTGGAGCTGGCTCCGACCTCAGCACCTGCCTCTGTGCAAAAGTCTGGAATAAGAATTTGCTCCCGGCTAACTATCAGCCCACATGGTAAAAATAATTTCTTTTCTAATAATTAAAATGATGGGCTATAAATGAACATTTGCTTTGCTGAGCTCTGGGAATTCACAGGGAACATTTCGAGCAAGAAACATCTTTAAAATTAAAACCTCCCTTTCCTCTTCTTTTCTGCTACTCCTCTTCTACTCTGTCCCCAGAGATGGCATTGCTCTCCTTCCCCACACTTAATCATAAAAAAAGCAAGACCTAAACATGAACACTTTTAGGAAATGCTAACAACAGTGTCCTTAGATTGAAAGAAAAATATATTCCTTATCACACTAGCTCTCGACGCACTTCATCTGGACAGCTTAAGTTGTCCTGTTTCCTCTACAGCCTCCCCCTTACTGTGTTCCTCCACACGGTTTGCCTGTCTCTTTCTTTTCATGTCCTTTCATTCACATTCCCTGAAATCTGAAGCCATACCTGCTTCTAAACACAAAAAAGATAACAAAAAGCCTTGGCGAAAACCTTGCCTGAATGTTCTCCACTTCCTTCATGGTTCAAAATACTTAATTCCTTCCCTTTCTCTCAACAGCTAGCAGCTGCTGTACATCTTCTGTGCCACTTCAATCCTCCCAGACCCCAGAAAAAAGCAGGCACTTGTACAAAACCAATAATGCATCAATATGTTTTTGGCTGTTGCAATCTTTACATCTGCACTGCTGGAGATGATTGTCTATCCTTTTTTATCTGTAGGTTCAGGCCTGTGGAATAACACCAGGGCCAATAAAATAAGGAAGCAAAGAAAACACAAGCAGAATGAAAAAAGCAATTGAACAGGCTGTAAATCCAGAATCAGGTGAAAGCTAATTATGGCCATGCTCACTAAAAAGATGAGGACACAGTGAGGGAGACAGACTTATTAATTATTTGTGTTATGGTAGCACTTAGAAGCCCCAATCCTTTATTTGGGACTAGCTGTGCTATACATGGCAAACACTCAAATATATCTTTGGGTAATTGCACACAGTTTTAAGGAAAATTCGCAAATGCTCTGTTCTTTCTCCTTCAGCAGTTTCTGGTTTATTAATGCTGTTAAAGGAGCCTGAGTTCACCATCAGTCTCATTCTGAGCAGCTCGCGGGATGGTCTCATGGGTCAAAGAACAAATAATTCAGCATGAGGGCACCATCCACCCATAGCTGGACTGGGCAAACCACAGCAAACCCCGCAAAGTGGGCATGAGATACATCCATTGCCATCCTCATCCCCAGGCATGGGGGACAGAGTGCTCACTGTTGCCAACAGGGACATTTCATCCTCATTGACTCTGTGCAAGTTTGATTGCATTTCTAATTAAGATACATTTTATGGTAATCTTACCAAGCCCCTTAGACTAAATCACTCACTTAATCTGTTGTTAGTGCCCATATGTTTACAGCTTTCCAGCCTGCTGCAGCATATTTGCTTTGCCACAGCGCCGGGGAAGTTTGGTGACAGATGAGCTGCTGCGCAGCCGTTCAGGTGGCGCAGAGCCCTTCCACGCAGACAGCCTGTGCATGGCACGGACAGACGGACAGACAGCCCCGGCACCCAGCGGTTTGGAGAGGAGAGGAGAGGAAAGGAGCAGCACTGCAGATACGGCACCCCATGCTGATCACCTGTCTCTTCCCCTGTCTACAGCAGGGCTCAGCGCATCTTTCTCGTTTTCCTTTTTTTCCTTTCTTTTTTTTTTTTTTTTTTTTAACTCCAAAATAAGAGGTTGTACATGACAGGAGAGGAAGGCTGAAGAGTTTCACATCTCTGGCCCCAGAGCTCACTTACAGAGGAGTTTCACTGCAGGTGTCAAGGGCTCTGAGCAGCCCTTTGGGTGAAAGGGGAACAATCACATTTGCAAACTAAAGGACAGGCAGAGTCAGACCCTTCACCTGCACTGGACACTGAATTAAATAAAATGGAGCAAGTGCTCCACAGTTCTGCTCTTGCTGACCCTGCAAGCCAGGGCAGGCGTGTGTGTCCCCAGCCCTAACCTCGCCTGCAGCCCAGACACACTGATGGGCCCCTTCCAACTTCTTCAGGGCTGGCGCTGTGCCACTGCACGCCCTGGCGAGGAGCTAAATCTCTCCTTTGGGCTTGCCTGGGCTCTCCAGCATCCCTGCGTCCCGCGTACGGACACGTGTGTGCTGTGCTGGCAGGCAGCAGCTTCATCTCTTCATCTTACATCAGGCTGCCTACACTGTAGATGAAGGAGCAGGAATGTGCTGAGCGGGGACGTGGCTCTTGCCTGTCCCCAGTCCACGGCTCTCCTCATGCCCTCCAACACACCTGCATCCCACAGTGGTACCTGCACAGGCAGACCTCAGGCAGGGACCTGGGGATCCCAGTTCTGCTCAGACTAGCTGGGTTGAGCCCTTAGCCCACCACACAGCAATGTGTTGTATTTATGAGGGTGTATCACGCTATTTGAAATGTCTTGTGCTCAGCTTGCTGAGTGAAAGAGAGCCCAAAGGCAAAATCAGGAAAGACCAGACTCTAGGTCAAGTTGCCATCTGCCATCCTATGTACAGGGAAACACTCCCTGAAAAAAAATGGTCATATAATTGTACAGGAACTCCTAATCAGGAATGACATGAGGAATAAAACACCACCTGCCATCACCAGCAGTGACGGGCAGCTGCTATCCAGTATCAACACAAATACCTTTCCCCCTGTAGAGTGCCTATTGATCTGAACAGCATTAACAGAGGTGAGGAAAGTACTCATTAAGTCTTCCAAGGACTTGGCTAAAAAAAGAGCATCTGGCATGTAGGGGAAGCCAGATATTTAAGAAATCAATTATTTAAGAGTTTAAGGAATTTCTCTAGGAACTGTTTGAGCTGCTAGAGGAGCAGCCACGGAGACTGGTCTCAAAGGAAAAGAAGCTCCTTAGGATACAGGCACCCCTAAAATAATGCTGCGAACTCCTTTCAAACCCTGATGCACCAGCTAGAAAGGAACAGCCACTCCTCCATCCCACTGGCACAAACCTCACATTTTCAGCCCTGGAGCTTGTGAAGCACTGTGCTGTGTACCTGTCCCTGCAGCTGCACCAAGCCCTGCTTTGCACATCAGCCTGGAGGTCACCTTGCAGAGAGGATGTCACGCTCCTGGGGAGGTGATGAAGGCTGCTCCAAGGTCTGAGAGGAGAGGGGTGGTTGGGGGTACTGGTCTGGGGAGAAGCTGCCCCCAGACCTACTACCGCCAAGTAGCTGGAGATGAAGAAGCACCGCACATTGCAACGTTAGGATGGGCAAAAGGCAACAGATGGAAAACCATGAACACTCAAGACTTTTGACACTCTCTTGGCCACTGGTGACCTACGCTCCGGGACCGGAGTGAGACCTCCCCCCGCCCGCAGTCGCACCAACCATCCCTGGCCATTTTTCCTGCTTCAAAACTATTAAGATGAGCTCAACTGGCTTCCTTAATCAACCGCAGTCTAGCTTTCAGGGCAGTCTGGCACCCCTGCTATGACAAATTATGTGGCACAAAAAATCCAGGCCTTTAGTTTTGCAGGGTAGGAAGCAGGAATCATGCTCCTCTGTTCATGCTACCCAGCCCCTTCCCCTCCAGGGTCACCCAGATGTGCTCTTTGACCATTGTCCTTCTGCTCACCTGGAGGACACTGCACCGAGACAGTTACCAAGGCCTGGCAAAGTTAGAAATGCTTAACGTTGTCCCCAGGCAAACAAGATTATGCTTAGAAATTGTGTGAGATGTGCACTGCTCAGACACTCATGCCCTCCACACCTGAGGAGTTAAATGACTGTGAAAAAGACAATTGCTGTTACGTACCTTGTTCTCTAACGTTGTGGTACATAACACAGTTTATGTACCGTGTTTTCTAACACTGTGCCGAGCGCACACATTCAAATTACGCAGCTGGTATAAATAAATATGGTCCTTACAAAATAGTAATCATGCAAAAAACCAAGAAGCCACTGAACTGGGTGCCAATTCACTACATTTTCAGGAACTGAGCGCATGGGCTCACCTGTACAACACCCAGCTGGCTGCCTGTGGGATGCTGCACGCCGGCACCGGCTCCTGCCCAGCCAGGACTTGGGCAGCCACGGCACAGACCCCGGCAGAGCTCACAAGCTCGCTGTGCAGGCGCACGCTGCAAAATATTCCCATCAGCTGCTCTTCAGGCAGGTGCAACTATTCCGTTTTGAAAAAACAGGAACAATCAAAGTGGTTCAAATGACTAAGCAGTTATTGCCAATCTGAAATTTCTCTCTGGAAGAGTTTAGCTTGGACTGGCAGACACAACGTCCTTACCTTCTCCAGTTACAGCCTTCTAATGTCTTATTAAAGTACACTTCATATATCTATCAGCATGCTCTGGTATCATGAGAGCAGGCAGATGATTCTGGGTCTAATAGGTTGATTTTCTGAGCGGGTATATACTCAAGCATGTTCTCACAGCAGCTCCAGTTTGTGCTACAGCTGGAGTTTTTAAAGACTTCTGAAACACCAAAGTGATCGACTCCCATGGATTTCATTCAAGTACGAGAGAATCAAAGTGCCAATAAATTAATCAATACAATGCTGCAAATTCAAGTATTTATTATGTAGTCTGAAAGTACTATAGCTACACAGCTTGTTTTCCTCAGCCATACTATTACAATCACTGTCTTGTACTGCCTGGAAAGCACACCAGGAGCTACGACGGGGAGAGATAAATAACTGCACCTCGCTGTTATTTACAGGTAACAAAGAGGTCTCCAAGTTAGCCAAGGGTGCTGAGGAATGAGGCTGCTGAGCTGTACAAAGCAGAGGCAGGGAGCAGAAAGTCAGAGCAACAGTCTATTCACCTGTATTATTGATGTTACACTCCGAAAAGCAAGCTATTTTCTTAATTACTTTAAAGATTTTCTTTATTTCATTAATATATTTTGATGAGGAGAATGTTGCTGCCAACCTGCCATACTTTAGATTGATCTTTCTAAGGTAATATGCAGTCAGATATTCATACTTCAGCTTGATCAATATTAAATATCTCTTACTGATTTTTTTAATATAAAATATTGCTGCATTATTTTTGAGGCATCTTTAATTTAAAATGCCAGAAGGAACATGATAAATCAGAATTCCTCTTCCCTTTAATCCTCACTGTCCACGTTTCTGCTGTAAAATGAAGTGCAAAACAAGTTTTCAAAGCAGGCACCTCCCTCTGCAAAGCAAAATACAAACTGAAAATATTTCAATGTATCTAAAAAACCATGGAACAGTTGGACTCAGCATGAGAGTACAAAGAAACCAAACCTAAAAACAATTTTGTGGGCTTCATGATTCTTGTAAAACCCCACTTCTCCCCCAAACAGTACGGTTACACAAATAAATAGAGATGCATATAACTTACCGGAGCAAATATCACCATACACATTTACAAAAGGATTTATAATCCAACTTGCGTCTCCTGAAATAAAGCAAGGTTTGTCTCATACTAAAAATAAAGGCTCCCAAAAGCTTCTCACAGAAGAGAGAGAGAGAGAGAGAGAGGGAGGGAGGGAGGGAGAGGGAGCGAGTGAGCACCAGCTCCTTGCTTCGCTTTTTATGAAGCAAATAAGGAGAGCAAGAAAATCAATGCCGAGAGAAAGTGAGATGATATACCAATCAGGCAGCAGCCTCAGCCTTATTTGCAGAGGGATGGCAAAATGCTCGTATTATTAGACAATGACTACACACAGCCTAAGTAGAGAAAGCGAACACTTTCCCGTCGGTGAGAGGCTGATTGCTTTGTCGTGGTGCAGGTACCACCACAGTGGGCTGGGAGGTGCAACCCCTTCCTCCCCACTGCTAATGCAGCATTGCTTCACTCCTCGTGCGTGCTCTCTAGGAGAGAAACAGTTCACAATTCTGGGCTAAAGTTGTGCTAAGCTTAAAGATCCTCCAAAGCCCTGACACTTACAGACTGTCATTGGAGCAGTGCTTCTTCATTGCTGGGTTTGGGGGCTTTTTGGACTCTGTGTTACATTTTGAGATGTCTTTCACTGCATCTCAGAAAGCTGCCCCGCAGCTATAGCAAGGAACCCATCCAGAACAGGGAAAAGACCTCTCAGGTCTCCCATATTTCAATACGCATTGAGCTCCTCCTGTGCCCACATGGGACCAGACCTCCAAAGCGTCTTCCTGGAACTTGAGCTTTTGCTCCTTTTTGTGTATCAGAGAAAAACCTATGGAAAACCCATGGGTTCTCTTGCACCAAAAGGGAAAATTTCTGTGCTATTAATCCACCCAAACAAAACCTTCGCTGTGCCCCTGTGGGTGTTGGAAGGAGGAGGAGGAGAAGGTAGCAGGAGGTGAGCTCATTGCCTCCAACACACAGACACCTGCGTGCAAATGGCACACATCAGTGGCAAATGCATGCCTCTTCTTTGGAAAGCTGCCACATTTTCTTCCTGCCAGCAGCTGTACAAAGACACAAACCCCAAGCTCCATCACTGCAAACCTCCTCACGAGAGGGGTTTCAGGCTGGTCCCGCGTCTCTGCTCTTTTTTTGCAACTTCAGCATGTTAAGAGCAAAAAATGGATCCACAGATCCCGCTCTGCAAGGCGCCCAGCTCTGCGTGTACCCCATGAGCCTCCATCATCACCAGCCCATCACCCCAGTGCTGTCTGGTGTAACTGAGACTGTGGATCACGCTCTATGCTATTTATTTATCAGCCCTGGGTTTATCACTGTTTTGCCCTCTTTTCTACACGCTGCATTAAATATTTTCAAATACATGTGACTTAGCAGATGAGACACAAGGTGAACTTTCTGTTTTATTTGGAGACAGAAGTTACATCCTGGTATACAGAATACAGCTCTGGGTGACAACAGTTCTCTACGCAGCAAAATTGGAGCACAGTTGCTCTCCCCCATAGCTTGGGATTTACATTGTGCAAGAAGAACAAAACCAAAGAACTTGAATTCATCTGATCGTTCAATTCATCTGTTCGGGGCTGGCACTTCTAGCACAACCCAGGCACAGAGGAGACTCCAACACCCCTTTACGAGCACTGAACCTCCAGGCCCCTTTCCCACGAGCAGGAGCTGCATTGCCACGCTGACAGATGTCAGTGCTGACAGTGTGGCCCCGCGTTTCCAACAGATACAGCCTGATGTCGGCTGATGCTGTAATGGGGAGACATCGTGGCGCTGAGAGAGTTCTCCAGGCTGAAGCACTGCTCTGCTGCTCAGTACATTTTAACGTACGTGACAGCCACCATGCACAGCCACAAAGATTAAACAACTCCACACCTCTGGTCTGCAGAGCTGGGCAGCATTCGCCCCGCCATGTTCCGTGAGCAGCCCTTTGATGCCTTATCCATGCAGAACTGCACTCTGCAGCCGCTTCTTTGCCATCTTCTCTAGAAAAGACCGAGCAGCCCAGAGAAGGCGTGAGGAGGTTTTGTAGGAATCAGACAGACCCGAAGAGGAATGTGAACCAAAAGCCAGCAATGGGCAAAGGTGACAGAGGACCACACTAAACTTACCACCCACTACATCAGCACAAGGGGTGATGCTGGCTCTCCCACACCCCTGGGAGAGCTCTTCTCCAGCTTGCGCACACCTGGGTTGCTCCCACACGTTGGCGGAAGATGGCAGGAGGATGCTCAGCCTGCCTGAGCTCCCCAGCTGATACATCTCATTGCTCCTGGCCTTTTCCATTGCATTCAGCTCTCCAGCTGGCACTAAAACTCGCTGTATCTCATGGTGACCAGCCTCTTGCTGCAAGGTGTGACAGTAAGTGAAATGCAAACACCTCTCATTTTCATTTTCCAGTGAGATAATTTTATTTTCCCTTCCCACAGCTAACAACTGCTGTTACTTAAACTCACTAGAGTCTTCTGAAAACTTTGAAAACCATCCATTAAAGTAGTTTTGCAGAGGCGCCCCTGGGAGCTGCTGTGTCTCAGCCATCTAAAATATGTGCCCACTTGGGCACCCGTGCAGGACATTGGGGTGCAGGCTGCAGTTTTAGCCAGAGCATGATGGGTTGCAGCAGGCAATGACCCGCCCTGTCGCACAGCTCCTTCAAGCAATGGTGCAACAGGAACTCTGTAGCATAAAGAGATCAAAGCCTGCTTTTTTTTTCCAAACCGGTGACATGCCATGAATGCTGTGGATCAGGTCTAACATTGCTGAAAGCGGATGTGTCGGTGTTTGCTGACAAGGCAAAACACTTGTCAGGCTGCGGCGGACCCTGCAGCACTGCAGGCTGGTGCTTTCTTCAGCTTTATTAGGTTCCTTTTCAAAACTCCATCTGAAATAGTGGATGGGGCACTCAACATCGCCAAGCATAAAACCAGCCGCTGCCAATGCCAGCGCTGTTATGCCATGCCTCTCTCGATTTTTCAGTTGGGAGATTCAAAGCAAACTAGAAAGCTTCACAGGATTTAAGCCCCAAACTCCTTTAGATACTACTGAAAAGCTGTACACGTCCTGCAGATTTCCGACAGCTTTGCCACATCACTCAGGGTCTGAAGAGGTTTAATTCCCGCCTGTACGAGGTTCATGGCCAGCGCAGCCAAACGGGATGCAGTGACACCAGTAACAGTGAGGGCTGCAGCCTGGGGAGAGACTTCTCCTCCCCAGGTACAGCAGCAGTCACGGGAGGCATCCGCACAAGGTCAGCATGAGACGGGGGCTGCTCTTCTGACTCCCCACCGCGCTTTGCTGTCTTTTCCCGCAGCCCCCAGCCCACCGCAAGGTACCTAAAGCCCACCCAGCGGGAGCCCAAAAGCACTGGTTACACTTAGACCCTCTCGTTGTTGTGTTGCCTTACGCATAACATATTTGCTCATACTACCCTAGGAGCCCTGTTCATGCTTGCATACGTGTGTGCAGGTTTACAGAGGCCTATACAATCCCACACTGCGTGGTGGAGATGAAGTTTCATTGATCTTGCCATGGAGCACCTGAGTTGGAATTTTTTCAGCATCATGATCCTCAGCTCGGCCCAAAGCTGCATCGCACCCATGCGTGCCCTGGCCAGGCTAAGGCTGGAGCAGGCAGCACCACCGCGGGCCCTTTGGACTATGCTACTACATCTGTGCCCATTCCACATTTGGAGGAGATAATTAAGAACATCAGGGCCTCCATCCCACCTATGCCGTAGAGAAAACATCAATCAAGGCAGCAGTGGCTGTGCGAGCAGGCTGGAACCTGGCAGAGGGGCTGCAGCCCCGGGCAGGGGGAGGAGAATCAACCAACCTGGAGCTGCTGCTGCAAATCACCCACCAGTCCAGCAAATATTAAGATGGGCTGCCTGTTTGCCAACAGAGATTTTCACATTTCCCTCTCAATCTTTATTTAAATTTGGGAAGACAGAAAATTAATGAAGTCTGAGATATATAACTAGAAACCATTTGTTTTTCTTGTGGAAATGGAACGTTTCCTAATGAACCTCCCCTCCCCCTGTGCCGTTCGGCTCTGGATGCAAATATTGCTGCGAGTTTATCAATCTGCGGCTTGTTTCACGCAGTTTGCAATGCTAATGAGTAAACCAATTTTGACATATTATGTAAGCCAGTTTCTGAAACAGAGATTCTTGGCAGGCCAAATGTAAACACAGACACCCTCTTGCATCCAATTTAAATGAGCATGTTGCTGAAAGCACTAAGGGCTTGATTCTGTTGACTTATTCCTGATTTACTCCAGTGAAAAAAGAAAAAAAAAAGAAAAACAACAAAAAACCACCCTTCAATTCAATTACTAGTGCAGCAGCAATTTGCAAAATGTATCTAATTTTGTAACACAGAAATGTGCTGGAATAAGCTAATGCAGGGTGGTGACTCGGGCACTGTATGAACATCAGCCCAGCACACGATCAGGAACACACATGTCACTTCAGATGGAGCTAATGGGGGAGTTGACAGCTCTCCTCTCCCTCATTCTCCCATGCCAAATTTAGGTCCAGGCGGTGCCCCATGGGTTGGACCACCCCCAGAGGGTGACTCCTTTCAGCCTTCCTGCTCTTCCACCACGGCTTTGCAAGAGAAAGATGTTGCCTATTTGGGCAGCAGGCAAAGCCCAAGAGGAGCACTAGGTGTTTCCAGCCACATGCTGCCCCTGATGCAGTTAACACTGGGGCTGGTGGGAGCCCAGGGCATGAGGGAATAATTGTCTCAGCATGCACATGAAGATCTGCACCACACCAGTGCATGGCCAGGTGCAGAGACCCTGTGAACCACTCACTACCTTGTCCACCTGGCCTAAACCTGGCAAATGGACCCACCACAGAGACAGCTGGACATCCTGACTAATGGATTATATCCAGTTTTTACAGACTATGACTTCAGCACCAGAAGGACATGCTGGAAGGGACATACATTGGATGGCAGACTGCAGTGACCAGCAGCGCGCCTGCCAGTGACACAGGGATGAGCTGAAGGTCACAAGCTCAGAGTTAGGGGTAGGAGAAAGAGGGAGGGATGCATTTTTAAAAGCCTCTGGAAAAAAAGGCTCTACTAGAGGTATGAACAGGATTTTATTAAAGTGAGGAAAGGCTGGAATCAAATCTTTCATTTGCACTTTTCCCAGTACCATCTGGAGCATTTGCATCTGCCAAAAGCACAGCGTATTTCTGTCGACAAGTGGAAGCAAGTGGGGTAGCAGCATACCTGGAGGTGGCCTTTGCCCTGCTAATGGCTCTGGGCATCTCCAGAGTGTTTTAAAACTAAAACACAAGCACGAAGTTGAACCGCGATGTGCCTGCCACGGCAGAGGAAGAGAAATAAAATAAGAGACACGCTCTGCTGTGAGGTCGGGAGTGCTGCTGCAGAGCATATTTATTGCATGTGTCAGAGATCCCACCAGGCACCGGAGCTGCAAAACACAATCTCACACTCAATCCCCTTCTCAACATCATGACCAGGATATCATTTATCATATCTAACTCTTTTACATTATAAAGTAAAGGAGAGCAAGAGGAAGAATACTTTTAGCCTCCAAGCAAATATCCCATCCTGAGCTTTCCAAGATGAGAGCAAACACGAGAGCTCTTCCCTTTGTGCTGTGTAGTGCTTTCAAGCTATGATCATAAGCAGCCGAAATGCCACACATTTGCTGGCTCATCAAGTTTTACCCTGCAAGTTTGGAAATACACAGTTGCTACAGTAATTCAAGTTTTTATGGCATAAGTGAAAACTTACTGCTGTCTGGACACAAAAAAGAAAAGGACAGTGTTTGAAAGGAGGGCAGCTGACAAGTAAGCATCGCTTGGGATGTAAATGACAGGGAGATGAGATGCCTGTAGAGCCCCAGCCTGCGGGCATGGCAGCACACATTGCAGCACTGCGGGGCTGAGAAGGAGCAGCAAAGACTGGGAAGAGAAGACACCCCACAGACCTGAGGGACCATGCAGCTTCTTGTCTGAACTTGTACAAGTCCAGCTCTTTGCCAGCCAGCAGACACCCCCCCACCATCCATGCTGCCATCCCAGCACAGAGCCTGAGGTGGGAGCGAGGCACAAAACCAGATCACCGCATCAACTCCCATCCTGTCCCACCCCATCCCACAAGGGAGGTGGGGGCAGTGAGCAACCAGCGTGCAGACTGATGCTCCACAGCACCTCCCTCTCTCCTAACAGTTTCTCTACGTATGGCGCATTACAGTAACAGGCAGGCAAAAGAGCGCTTAATTTCTAACATCTCATTTTTACTGTAATTTTAAATGATTTGGCATAACTGCTGTAGTTAGAAGTCCAGCTGTTATTCAGGGTGAGTCAATCTGGAAAGCCCTCACTGTCCATCCAAGCATCCCCTGGATTTCTGATGCTCAGAAGAGTGTTACCGCCACCCTGTTACCCTTCCTGTGTTTTTCAACATCAAGTCCTGTTTCTGCAGGTTTTAAATACTAGACACTAAAAACATATAAAATAATAATCTGAAGGCCAAATGGGCATGGACTGGATGATGAAAACAGCATGGAAAAAAAAGAGAATCAGATTAATTTATATTGTAATCTTTATAGCTATTTAACAGGAAGAACGAAAAAATCTAATTACTGTCAACTGTAAGTTTTCAGCTACCCAGCCAGCAGAGCGCTGTTATTAAACTACTGTATAATTGCCTTTTTTACTCTGCTTCCCACAGAAGTTGTGTTATTTCACTCATAGTTAAACTCATAATATTGGCTTCATAACTAATCCTGTCAATTGAAATCCCCGGGGGCTGGTGCAAGGATAAAAATAGCAAGGAGATGTTTCTTCCCTCAGCTTTCTTTCAAAGCCCGTTTCTGCACGTACTGGGGCTGCAGCTCAGTAGCGCCATGGACCGCTGTACCCACCACTGACATGTGAACACTGCTCCTCCAGCTCAAGCAAAGCACAGAGGAGAGGGACAGGTCCTCCCAGCAGGCAATCTGGTCCCCCTGCACTGCGCGTCTGTCCCAGACAAGATAAATCCTGTCCATCTCTCCCTCCTGACACAAGCAGCTCAGATAAGATATTTGATGTTGCATAGCTGAGCCCCACCTCCAAGCCCAGATGTGACTGCCTACCCTGGGACTTCGTGCCAGCACTGAAGTCCAGCTGTCACTTGCAAAGTCTGTGGATGGATGAAAGGCACGAGTTTCTTCCTTCACCAAACATCAAGCGCTACACCTCATATACAAAAACCACACTGAGACGCCCAATTACACGTTCAAGCAGCAAAGATATCCACTGAGGTATCTGTTGGACTCAGTGGTCTTAAGGGTCTTTTCCAGCCTAAATGATTCTATGAGATGAGCGCAATTTGTCTGTGCACTTATTCAAGAGACTGCACAAAGCAGCAGATTTTTACTCATGCAAGTTTTGTAAGCTCCGTCTGAACCTCTGTTTGCTCCCTGTGCGTTGGACTGATGCTCCTTGCTAACTCCCAGCATGATCCTTCCGTGGAGAATACAGTGGATTTGCTGCAGAAGACCCAGGCAGGGTCCCTTGCCAGAGCTCCACCTGTCACCATGTCCTCCCTGCCTGGTGGGACACATTGTGCATGGTGGGGCCAAATGCACTGTTCAGCTCGGGTTTGGGACAAGGTGATAGTGCTGGAAGGGGTGAAGGAAGATGGATTTGGCCTCACACCCAGGCCTACCATCCCTGTGTCCGTGTCTCTTGAGACATCAACCCTGTGCCAGGGTTGCTCTCTGGTGGGCATGCACAGAAACTGCTGAGAGCCAGTGAGGAACAGACAGAAAACACGTTTCCCCGAGTGACGTCCCAGAGTGAGGGCCTGGGCCATGCTGGGAGGGCGCCAGCGCCAGGGCTCTGTGTGCACCTGAACCAGCTGTGGAGTCATCACACTTGCCTCTACCCGCCTCAGCCACCGCTGGAGCAGCCCCTCGCTTTGCTGCGACTGATGCACACAGCCCAACAGCACAAAGCACCTGGCACACTCGCTGCAGCACCAGGTCCGTGGGGGAATCACGGGAGACTGCTTCAGCGGAGGTGTTTTTCCTCCTGGAAGAGCCACCACCCTGCCTCCTACAGCCACAGGCAGGTGATACTGCATGGAGCCGTGGTCCTGCAACCTTCACTCGTGGTCTGCAGCTGGAGCCAACTGTGAGACGGATGGCAGCAGCGTCCATCAACCCAGGAGTGAGAAAAGCAAAGAAGCGGTTTAAAATCTGCGCAAAAAAAAAAAAATTGCTCACCCTCTCCCCCACCCCAGAGCAAGGAGGGACCAGCTCCAGCACAACACTTTGCAGCCACACAGAAACCATTGCTTCTCACACAAGCCTGAAACACTTTACCAGCACTCAAGAGGGATCCCAGGGTTAAAAACCTCCTCTGTGCGCGCTCCGAGAGCTTAAGTGTGCTCAGTGAAGCCCTCTGCGGAAACACAGCTCTTCCCTGAGCTGCATTACTCCTTCCTCCCTCCATCACTTCATTCGCTTTACTGTTTGAGACAAGAGGATAGAAAATAGTTCATGTCATTGCCTGGGCTGCCAAGCAGTACCGCAGTGTTCACTGGCAAACCAGGAGAGCTTCCAGCAAGCCCAGCCTGGAGACCCCAGGGGCTGAGACCCATCTGCCACCCAGGAGGTGGTCCTCACACCTTGCAGACAGCAAGACTGCAAGAGGACAGCGCTGGAGCCTGCAGGGCCTGTGGGACTGCCTTGGATGACACAGCTCTCCGCAGCCCCTCAGATTTAAAGTAAATGTGGCCTGATGCAGCGCTCATTTTCTCGCTCATGGTGTTTGTGCAAATGAACCTGCAGGCTGATGGATTTCCTTACCTAGAGAGCAGCAGAGACCCAGAGAAACTGTTTTATAGCCAAAGTTACACCTGGCGATGGCTCTGTCACTGAACTGCCAGCCCCTGGCTAGGGAACAGAGCCCACAGCCTCCATATCTGTGCCAGACATAGAAAGGATGAAGGCAGGAAGCATCAATGTATCAGGGCTGAAGCAAACCCATTAGCATGACTGAGAACTATCCCTGTGCCCAAGTACAGGATGAGAGGAGAAAAGTAAAGGGCAAACAAGGAAAACTGAAGCTGCCAGACACAGGGGCACCAAAAACTCCTACAGGTACAAGTGGTGTTGATGGCACAGCATGCAGAGAAGCTCAGAGCACCAGAACAGATAGAGTGGCATGAGCCAGCCTGTGCTGGAGGTGACAGCGTATACCCCCTCTTTGGATGCTCAGCCAGGTCCTCAAGGAGAGCATGGCAAAGCAATCACTCTTATAAACACAGGCCTTAATATCTAGATGAACGTCCTTCAGTACAAATTCTTCAAAGTCCTAAACACTGCCAGGGGCTCCTGATCCTCTTCCACCTCCCCCAGACTCTACTGTTTGTGGTGAGTCCATTTAGACTTGTCAACTCTTCATCCTCAAAGAAAAGGGACAAGAATCCCAGGCTATCCTGTGCTCCTCCCAACGTGGCACAATGTGTTTCGGCAACTTCCCATCAACCAGCAGCAGATCCTTCAGGAGGAATCTGGAAGAGGAGAGCACAGGCTGCATAAGCACTGGATAAATCAAGGCCAGCCCAACTTTCAAATTTGCACAGTGGTCTGAGCGTGTAAGAAAACGCATGCAGGGTCTCATTATTCCCCAAATTTAAGTACTATAGATGAAAGGGTGAAAATGTATTTCAACTGACTGGTTGGCCAGAGAAAAAAGGAAAAAAAAGTTCATTCCTGCATCGATAACATCTAATTAGCAGTGGGATTTTACATGCAAAAGCAAAGCATTCATCTTGCTGCCTAATTTTCATTTAACATAGTTGAATCAAAGAGGCCATCAACTTTCCTAGATGGAAGTAATTAAGGAATGCAAGGGCTGTTGTGTTTGCAGTTGAGAGGGGAGCCTTTCCTTTGGCAAATCTTGTGCCCCTGGATACATCCAACCACCAAAAGTTTTCAGCAAGCTGTTAGCGCAAGGCTTGTTCCCAGACGTGGGACACCCCACTGCTCTAGCAATCAATCCCCCACTGCTGCAGCTCCCTCAGATCTGCAATACTTCCACTGCCACATGACTACATCCATTATGGGAGCAAAACAAAGCTGCTTCTGATGAGCACACACCATGCGACAGGCATTCCCATGTGCCTGGGTGCGGGGGACAAGAGCTGACCGCATGCACTCATCTCATGATGCAGGACACTTGCCCTTTGGCCCTGTGATGGATGCACTTCTAGTCACACCTAAGAGAGTAGGTGGTCCCATGTGACAAGATCAGGGGCCACTGGACAACCTCCACATGGAGAAAGAAGCTGGAGGAAGGTAAGGGGTTGGCCATTTGGTGAAAGATTACAACTCTCCAGCTGATGCCCAAGCAAACGATGCAGTGCAAGACCAAGAAGGTGGCTATGCCACTGTGCTGGGTATCTGTTTAGTTCTGTCTGAGACATGCTGACCATTGAATGTCATGAGGGTATCTTGTATGGTCCAAATGCTCCGAAAAATCAGTCATGCCCCTGCCAGCAAGTAAAACAGCTGATGCAAAACCCAGATAACATCCTACCTGAATCATCAGCAGCAGGGGTCTTCCAAACATCAGCTTCAGGAAGGTCAGGTGGTGAGGTACTGTGTTTCCCCTGTGAACGAAGGGGAATGGTGCATCTTCACTGAAAGGGTTGTTAAGCATTGGAACAGGCTGCCCAGGGAAGAGGTTGAGTCACCATCCCTGAAGGTATTTAGGGGTGCACTTGGCAGTGCTACATTAACAGTTGGACTCGATGGTCTTAAGGGTCTTTTCCAACCTAAATGATTCTATCATTCTATTTTCTAAGTTTCACGTGAGGCAGCCGCACAAGTGCTTCAGGTGGGCCTTCCCTGTCGATCACAGAGGACTGTCCTTGTCCAACCATCAGAGGGTTTCTGATCATCTCACTTTCCTTGGGCTCTTGCACATTTTCATATGTATAAGATTCAAGTGTTTGTTATTTTTTCTTGAAGTGAGGAACACCCAGGAACACTTCGTGGGTTCACATGGAAGACAACACTCTTGCACAGTGCATGCAAGCTCTCATCTACTGGGTCTGAATCAGTCATTTTCAGTAAAGTGTTGCACAAAAGTCTGGGTGTCCAGTACATGTTTGTTTGGAACTTATGCAAATTTATTCTACAAATAATCTTGACAAATAATGCTAAGAGTGAATTTGAGCTGAGACTGTCTGAGATCGAAGGTGTTAGGTTATCAGACACAGTGGGTGGCATGTTAATGAATTCATTTCTTAACTAGTGGGTATGTGAGAGGTTTGATCTACAACTGAAAGAAAAAAACTGAAAGAAAAATTGAATTTAGAGCACAACAGCTTTTCCTGAATAGATTTGCATGTGGGCACTTGTTTTATCACAATGCCTACATAAATATGCACGGAGCAACTGTTTCAGAGTAGCCCTGTGTATGGACAAGGCTATAAAATTAAGTTTCTGGTCTAAATACTAAAATTGACTGTCTGTAAATAATATACAGTAATAGTCTCTTAAAAAAATCACTGTTTCCATGAATTTTACTGGCATCATCATTGTTTATCTGTGTAAGGGAAGTAGGAAAGCAGACAAGCCTGAAAGCCAGCAAAATAAATTCAGTTATTTTCAAGAGGACTGCTTGTCTCACAGTTGAGAAAACGCACCAGGAGATGGAAGAACAGGTGGAGGTCCCATCTCTGCCACAGTCTATTTCTCCTAGGTAGAAAAGCAGGATGTATTTCTTGCACCAGATACAAAGCATTTTCTCTTACTTTGACGGACACTCATTTTTCCTGAGCAGTTACATCAAACCACGTACAGTTCTTCGCATCCTACTGTAGCTTTGTTTTACTATAATTTTGTAAAATTCTGTAAACAAGTCCTTGTTTTTTTCTTTCCTTAAAAAAAAATACCTTCCCTCTTCCTTAAAATGATTAGAAATGTCATTCACATTACCCTCTGGATGTGAACTGAGCTGTTCCCAACAGCCACTCAAAAAATACATAATAACCATAATTACTGGTGGCATCTAATTAACATTCAACTTCCTCTCTACAGCAGCTACAGCTGGACAACCCATTTATTTCAACCTAAAACTAATGCTCTCCTAATTATTTTCCGTCACACTAAGCAGCCCACCTGTGTCTGTCTTTGCCGACGTCTCCGTCTGGCACAGCGGTAAGAGGGCAGAGCCAGCCGAGCCAGCACCTCCGCACGCACCGTGCATCCTCAGCCTGCAACTGCCTCACTAACAAATGCCCTGTGCAAAAGCAGGGATCTGCTCCTACTAATTACACAGCTGCTGGCTCTATTAGCTTCCTTGACCAGGATTCATAAAATAAAAAAAAAAAAAAAAAGAAGAAAAGGCAAAGGAGCTGCCTACATCAAATACAAAATACCCCCTGCTTGGCTGGGGCAAAAGGCTGCAGCCACCACAAAGTGCTCCAGGATTGACCTTATGGGAGAGGGCAGAGGATAAAGAAGCCCATAAAATACACGTGCCTCTTGTTGCTGAGGATGCTGGGGGCTATTTGCCCTTTCCCATGTCAGTGGTCCATGGGTGGGCATGCTGACGGCCCCAAGCCCTGGTGCTGGTCTCCAGGCTGGGGCAAACCCTCTGCCATCACCTTCATTCTCCTTCCCTGGCCACTCTGTAGCAGCACCAGGAGTAAAACTGCTCAACCCAAACATTATTTTAAAAATAAAGACAGACAGGGATGAGACAGATAAAGCAGCCTGTTTTTATGAACTGCTCAGCATTAGGCACTCATGCTGAATAAACTGAAGCACACATAAATCTATGATACCTTGGTTGTTTCAGTCTACTCCTAGTCCTTTTCTGTAGCTCTTTCTACCCCCATCCACAATCAAGCAAGTTTTTTATTCTCCAGACACACATCACCTCTCTTGGTAGGAAAAGCAATGCCTGCTACTGCCATCTAGATGAGCTCCAACTCATTAGCTCTCTGTTTCCTTCCAAAAATCAGCTGAAAACTTATTTTCTCTTTTGCGCACACCTCTCCATTTTCCTCTCTCTTTGGTATTATCTCTCCAATTATATTATTTCACCCTGCAATGACTGTAGCACTTGCAGGAATGATGCTCTGCAAAATTACCTTGTATTTGCATTTGAGCTTTCAACGTTACACCAAATAGATATATACAGGGGGATGAGAAGGGAACTAACAGTTACTGGGGGAAGCTCTGGCTGAACTTCTCAAAACTCAGGAATTAGTAATGCCTCTTTCTTTCCGTTCTCCCCTGCTTCCCCTTGTCATCTTTGGTGTCAGCCTCTGCAGGCACTAACAGGTCTCTCCTCAGCCCAGCCACCTAGGGTCACAAAACCCACAGTAACACAGAATTTACTCCCAGTCAAATTTAGTGAAGACAGGCTAACAAAGCTCAAAATCTATAGGAAGGAGGAAGGAGCTCAGACAGCACGATCTTGGAGGCTTCATTTGCTTCAGAGATCAATGAGAAAAATACAGCAGAGTAAAAGTTGTCATAGATAGCCTGAGTTTCAAGAGAAAATAAAAAATAAATCAGTGCATGCAGATTGATGAGCTACTTATGTGACCGTCAAGTAGTTCTGGTTTCGATGCCAACACAAGACCTGCAAGCTCTGGTTAAGCTCAGAAATTTACTGTCTTTAAACTCTGCATGAATTTCCCACACACCCCCCGCCATCACCACCTGCTGAATGGTAAAGTGCCTCCAAATTGAATTGGCCAGCCCAAATTTCCAGCTCCACAAAAGATAATCTCATCTTGGGAGCTGACTTGTGAAACATTTTAGACAAAGGCAGATGATCAAACTTTATGAAAATGCCCTGGCTTTTATCAGGGCAAATCGAGCTAAGCTGGATCAGACAATTGAAGTCTCAGCATTTCATAAATCAAAGAGCTGCCTGTCCAGGAGCACTTGTGTTTGAAGGACTAATTGCAAACCAGTATATTTTTCCTTGCTATTTTTCCAGAAAAGAATTTTCACAGAGTTACCACAAAGATGCTATTCTCCAGTCAGCAAAACATTGCTAAGGCTGCCCAGGTGAACAGCTTGCATCTCATTTACCTTCCCAATGCAGCCCAGGTTTGCTGACACCTGGTTTTTGGGCAGCCCTGCAGGCATCGGCAGCTCACCCCGCATGCTGCCCTGCCCAGAATCCCGCCCAGGGGCTCCCAACACTGGCTGGGCTCAAACCTCCCACTGCACATCGGTTCTCCTGGGAACAGCACCCAAGAGCATCAGCAGGGAAAGAGCCCTTGCAAACCCCAGGGGTCCACACCCGGCCTGGCAGAGGAGGAGGGGAGAAGGTGTCCGGCACAGCGCAGCTGCCTTGCGGCTCCACCACCACCCCAGGGACCCAGCAGTGCTGGCCATCAGCCTGCTGCCTCTCACGTTCAGCAGGCTTGGCTCCTTCATGCGTGCTCCCACGGCCAAAGAGGAGACGTGGCCCCTGACAGAGGCTGTCGCTGTCAAGCCACGTGCAATTTGTTGATTGAAAGAGCAGGCAGGCTTTTTTTTTTTTGAAGGCGGGAGCTGGCGGTGCTAAGAAATTGGGGAAAACACATCAGAGCAAAGAAAAGCACGAAGCGTTAAATCCCAATGGTCTCCCCAGCCCCTGGCTAGCACTGGCAGCTCTGCATTTCAGCCGATTACACTTGGGTCTGCAGGGCTCCGCTGACACGCTCTGCCAGCGCACACCAGACCTCGCCCCGCTGTGCTTGCCCGTTTTAATTGCCAGCGACGCGGAAGAAACCAGCTCTTCCCTTCCTCTCACATTAGCCCCGGACGCGGCAGGCTCCGCGATGCGAGGCCTCGCCATTCAACCCTCGCTCCTCCGGCTGCAGAGACTTGCTTGTGAGCACTGGGGCTAAGGAAGCCCCACGGAGCTGCCTTTCCAGTCCTCTCCGCTGTGGATTCTCTGGTGTCTACAAAAAGCTGCACGTGCACTACCTCTGCGAGCACTCTCGGCAGGAGCAGTGTGGGAATTGTGGGGTTTCATTTATTTATTTACTTTTACAAAACTTCCAGAAATGCAGACTCTGAAACCACATCACTCTCTCCACTTAAGTCGAAGCTGGTCAGCCGGTTCAAAATATATTTGTACACTTTGTCCGGCTGCGGGGAGCCAGCCACCACACAAGCTGAGTCACAACCGAATTATTGCCCAGAGAAGCTGTGGCTGCCCCCTCCCTGGCAGTGTTCAAGGCCAGGCTGGATGGGGCTTTGAGCAACCTGCTCTAGTGGAAGGTGTCCCTGCCCATGGCAGGGGGTTAGAACTAGATGATCTTTAAGGTCCCTTCCAACCCAAACCCTTCTGTGATAATATTTCAGCTGATGCTTAAAGACAGGACTTACAGACAATAAAACAAACACCCCATTCAAACTAATGGCCCTCTCCAAAAGCCAAGCAGGTACAACCTATCACTTCAAACCTCAGCTAGCACTTGCCTGCATTCCTAATTGCTTTTTGTCTCCTCTTGAGGCAATTAACTCCAAACCCACGCTCTGACACTTTCTCACTCCAAAAAGCAGTTTCCATTTTACTGGCACAGGGCTCTGCAGTTGGATCTCAAGCTTCCGTGCTTATTCCCTTTCTTCCGCAAGGCTCTGCATGTGTTTGTGTCTGGGCATGTGTTTTCTCACCCCGCTGAATTCATTATTTATGGGGCTGAAAGAGCAAAGCTGCTGAAATGGTTTTTCATCATTTAGCTCTTCTACATGTCTCTCAAAGGCATAATAAACATTAGAGGAAAGAAAATATCAAACTTGATGGGGTTGCTTGAGTCAAAATACAGAAATGAACTTGCGGAGGCTGTGCAGAGGGTATGCCAACATGCACCACACTTCCCTGCCTGGCATGGGGCTAAAACCCTCCTAACCTGGAAGCTGCCAGGTTTCAGCCGTTCCCAGGCCCCCTGCATGATGCCCAGAGCAGCCCCGGACTGGCACAGGTCAGTGTGCTCCAAGGGATGCTCTCGGTGAGGCATGTTCCCAGGATCACGGATGTGTTAGGTTTTAACAGATTTGGCAAACGGCACTAGAGGGCAGAGCTGTTTATCCTCAGCATATCTGAGACAAGGAAAAAAACCAACGACTTCCAAGCAGCTACTGAATTCTCCACAATCCTGTCCAATATCAAAAGCCTGTTAATATGCAAAAGCCACCCAACATATTTCCACTTAGAACTGACAAGCACAGGCATTAATGAGCCAGCTGAGAGCCTGAATTTCCTTACTTTGACAGTCTTTACTAAGATTGGAAGACCTCCAGGTGTGGGACAGCCTCTTGCCAACGCAGCAGCAGCAGCAGCACTGGCTCCCTGCAATCCCGGGTACACAGGGCAATACAAATAATCTCCACAGCAAGGAAAGAACAAAGCCTGTTTTCTTCCCATCACTGAGGCTGATAAAAAGGCTTTACTCATCAGGAAGCTTTGATCACACAGACCCGAAATTATGGGCCACGCTGATACTCGTCTGCCCAAGCTTGCTACTAAGCATCTGAACAGATGAAAAATGCTTCCAACAGACAAAGCCTTCCAGGCTTTGTTCAGCTTTGGTTTTAAGCAGATGACCACAGCCCACAGGAACCCCTGTAGCTAGACCATAATTCCCAAACCTGACATACTTGTGCTGTTCTGTGCAAAGATTTTTGGACAGTATGCACTTGCTAACTTTTTTATTGCACTTTGCTGCAGCGTTCCTGGTACCGACAGCTCCATCGGACAAGGATGCCGGCCCCTAGAATCCCACTTCAAACCACTCACAAATCTTTTTCTTTTTATTTCCCCAGTGCACACAGTGTGCTTTTCTTTATTATTACCAAAACCAGTCATCCTGCAGGGCTGCCTACTGTTGAGTAGGGAAACAAAAGAGTCTTGCGTCAGAAAGCCCCTGTTTGTTCCAGAACCCGAGGAACTCATTCATAAAGTACCACGCTGCCTTGTAGCTGAGCACCCGGCTTCGCTGCCTACGATGGCACTTCATAAGAGAATCTCTCCTGAGAGGGGAAGGAAAAGGCCTGTCAAATATAACTCAAGAGCACAATGCATTAACGGCTTAGGCAACAGCACAGAATAATGCCGGCTATCTTGATAGCATGGAAAAAAAAAAAAGTCTATTATTAATATTTAAAGAGAAGGAAGGAAACAAGAATTACATTGGTTTCGGGTCTCAGTCATGTTTTGCCCTTTGCCACAGCTACTTTATTCCATATCTCTTCCTCCTGGGCACACCGTGCACCTCCTTCCTCGCAGGGAAAAGGCAACACATTGACTTATTTTTGTGCAGATTTTTCTTTCCACGTCATTACAGCAAAGAGGGTTGGAAGGAGCCGCAGAGCAGAGGGCAGGCAGCCCATCGCCCCACCAGAGGCAGGGTCCGTTCTATCTTTTCTGGCAGATGTTTGTCTAACTTCTGACCCCCAGTGACAGCAACTCCACAATTTCCCAAGGCAAATCTATCCCAGTGCTTCTCCATCCTCATCTTAAAATTATATATACATAATATCACTTCTCATCCCAACCACCACAGACATAGAGAACTACCCATTCCCTTCCTTTCTGCAGCAGCCCAGAACTCAAACAATGCAATCTCATCTCCTTGCAGTTATCTCTTCTTGACAGTGAACAGCCTTAGTCCCACAGCTTTTCTCCCCACAGCCTCTATTCTCAGCTCACTTTTTGTTGTACCTTTCTGGACTCTTCTTTCCTCAATCATGGCTTCCTTTGAGGATGAAGCCCAAGGCAGGATGCTTTCCCAAGGTCTAATCAGCACAGAGTAAAGCAGGAAGGATTGGCTCACCTCCCCATTAGCCAGCCCCCCCATTTTGCTGTAGTCCATACCTATTTGGCTACTTTGCAGAAGAATACTCGTTACTTCCAGTCTATGAAGCATCATGCCATAACCAAACCCTTACCTCAAAACACCCCTCCCTGCAGAGTCCCACCCCTGTACTTGTGAAGCTGTTCCTGCACTGCCCCAAAGGATGCTTGCACAAAATCAGATGGCACCAAGGATTCTCTCAGAATCAAAGTCATCCCTTAAATTACCTTAAGGAGCAGCCTAACTCTTTCCATTGACTACAGGAAAAGCCCAGTCAGATTGCACGGCACAATTTAATTATCCTAAAATCTCTCAATCCCCTTACTCACTGGTCACTTCGGATTGCTTTGTGTGTGTTTTCAGCCCTACTCCATCTATCTCTGCACAGGAGTTGAGTTGCAAAGAAGGGCAACAGCAAGGACCAGGCAGGTCTGACTTGCACGAGCACGTCGCCTGTTCAGCTTGCACGTGACCCAGCCACTTGGTCAAAATTGCTGCTCCCTCTCTCTTCCTCCCTTAAGAGCAATGGCTGAATGAGACTGCAGATACGATTAATGACAGTCTCTTAAACTTTCATCCGGTTGACCTGAGCTCACCTGCACTGACTTAGGCATTCGGGGTTTGGTGATTCAATTTCATGCGCAGAAATCCCAAACTCACTGCAGGTGTGGCCAGGCTCCTCCTCAGCTCATCCATCACCACTCCCTCCACAGCCGCCTCAGCCTCACCGAGAGGCCGTGCACAGCACAGGCAACGCTGGGTTTGTGCAGAACTTCAGCAACATTTAGATTTGCAGATAAACTTCCTTCACTCCTTTCTGCGTACTGAACAATTTGGCATGCAGTTATCTTCTTTAAACAGAGTTGGGCAGAGCGTTAAGATAGATACTGTCCCTGTTCCCCAAATAATTACTAACAGATTACTCCTGGAAAGCTGCAGTAGTAGACTAATATTAGACACACTTCTTTCACCAGCTGCATGGTCATCCCTCTCTAACTATGACTGAGGTTATCACGTTCAGTGGTGCTGGGACACTGTGCTGGCCTCATTTAACTTACACATTATCTGCAGGTCTGCTGCAAAGTCTCATCACCAGTCCCCAAAAACCCCTTCATTTTTTCATAGAAGCTGACTCCGAATTACAGATCGCTGAGGGAAAAAAAGCTTATGAAAATCAAAAGTGATAAACTCTATATGCATATGAGTAATAAATTAAAAAGCAATATAAAAGAACTAGCTCCCTCCCAAGGAGAACACAAATACTAGCACCCGTGCATAAAATTAAATTAAGCCGGACAAGGTTTAAGCAGCATTACAAAGATAGCGTTCCTCTAATGTTAATGACCACGACTGAGCCTGGTTCCAGCCACCCTTCAGGTTTTTAGCATAAGCAATTCTTGACTCTCTCCCAAATATACCTGCCAAACCTGCTTGTATGCACTTGCACCGACCCATGTGGTGGTTGTGCAACAAAATACCTCATTTGCACATGCAAATTCTCATGAAAATCATACACACACAATCAGTTTAGACAATTTTTTAGTGCATGCTCAGAAGCTGTCTGACAATTTAATCATTTTAAGTGTAAAGCACCCTTTTGTTACTGCAAAACTGTGGCCTGTCATGAGGTTATAAATAAAACACGTACAAATTGCCATCTGAGGAGTATGAACCCTCAAAGTCAAAGAACACCAAGGCCTGGATGGATTTAAAATCAGAGCAGAGCTGGCATGAATCAATAGTAGTAAACAAGAGGCTTCAAGCAATTTAATGCACAAATCTCTATGTTCATGCATTTGGCTATATGTATTATCATATTAAATGTGACATGCATAATACGTGCTTGTGTAGTATGTAGGTGTAGCTGGGCATCCAGGAGGAGCTCGTGGAGGGAGCGTGCAGGTGACATTCCACGCAGCGGGCTGGGAGCAGCCGGTGCCCATCCTCGCCTATTCTACGCTTCCCACGCCCGCAAAGGCTGCAGCCCATGGCGGGGAGGCAAGGGACCCAGCTGGGGGTCTCTGACGCAGAGGCCCTGGGCCTGCAGGCTGGGGAACGTGCCCTTTCTAAGCAGCCTCACACGGCAGGCAGTGCCACGAGGCAGCCGGAGCGGCTGGGCAGGCGGCAGAGGGGTGCGAGCAGCCGTGCAGCGGGGATGGGGTGGGACGGCAGCGGCCAACCCCCCAGGGATGGCGTGGGGCAGCGGGCATGGGTGGTGGGAGCTGCAGCCATGTGCTCCCTGGTGGGTCAGCAGGCATCGGGCCGCTCTCCCCATGCCCCTGGGTTGCTCCTTCTATCATCTCTCTGCCTCGCACTGGCAGCTCAATTCTTCTGTCTCATACGGTTGCCAAGTAGTTTTGAAGAGTTATCTCATCAGTTAGGGCAAGGAAAAAGGATTAAAGAATATCGGATGTGACATTTAAAAACCGAGAACCACCTTGTAGCTGCAAATCCACATAGTTAACAAACCCATTTTCTCCTCTTCTATTGTGCAAGTATTTTTAAATTCAGGAATACCAGCTTTAATAAAAACATGTTCCATATGAAAGAAAAAAAGTCACTTTATTTGTAATATAACTATTTGATTCTCTTCTCAAATATTTGCATAGTTTTGTTTAATTTTGTAGAAACCCAGAATGGAGACTGAGATCAGAGAGACTGATTTCACCGGATACAATAGGTTTTATAGAGCTCTGCAAAGTTCCACCGTCACTTGAAGACGTCTTAATGCAGGAAAGATCTTTATGTTTCTAGCCTGCCAGTTTCAGTTAAGACTAATAATTACAGTCATAAATGGACAGCTGTTCTTACCTGAACTGTGATTTTAATACCCAGTTTGGAGGTGACATCTTATTGTTCATACTGGGCGACTTGAGGCAGAGTTAGAAATGTTTGTATGAGCCAGGTCACTTACAGCAGATGACACCAGGGCTCATGTTCTGGATTAACTCAAACTGCAAATACTTCACTGTACCTTGAGAAGGAAAGAGTGGGAACTAAGGAAAAAAAAAACCCTCTAGTCCCGTGTTTATTTCAGCCAGTCAGGTACTATTATACTATTTTATTAAATTTTCTTTTCATTGTTTCTAACCAGAGTTTTCTGGCTCCTCCGTATAAGGAATGTCAGTGACAAAATTCAGTAATATTCTGCAGTACGTGACTTCAGACATACACAGGATTAAACAAGGCTTTGTAGACAGTGATAGTAGCGGGTGTCAAAAGGAGTGCATTCACTCGAGTTTGGGGGAATCAACACTGTTTGTGACCAAAACTATTTGCATCAAAATCAAACAAAATCGGACTCTGCCCTCACTTTCTATCCATTAAGTGCTGGGAGGTGATGGAGAAAACAGGTCATTATTCATACAGCACACAACTTCAGCTAGCCCTCTGAAATAATCACAACACTGCAAAATTAATTACAGTTATTTTTTTTAAAGCCATTCCCCAAAACCTCCAAACTTTTAAGAACCAAGTATCATGTTTTCCAAGCCCACGGCTAAAGCTGTCTGCTGCCAGCACGTTCCCAAATTAACACTGGGGAGTGAAATGCAGTTCCCCCGGGGCATGCTGCTCATGGCCCAACCTGGGGCCACGTATCCACATGCTGCTTCTGCAATGGTTTTCCTTGTTTCTCTCAGCTTGATTATCCTGGAAGGGCAGAGTTCAGTTACCATCCACTCCAAGCCAGGGTGGCTGTACTGAACCTTCAAGATTTTAGCCAATTAAAGCAATAGCGCAAAGCGATTTTTCACTCTCCCTCTCCTTGAGGTTTGAACCCAGGAAAGGCACAACAGCTTTGAAACTGCCATGTGCAGGACTCCTGGGAAAGCTGGCTTTGCTGCTGGCAGGGTTCATTTTTGTGCCAGCCCACTCTGGTGCAGGAGCCCCCCTAGGAGTGCTCTGCGGGGTTGGCTGGAGGCACGGCCAACACTCACTGCTCCACAGGAAAGCAGTCCTGGAGGCGCTTTGTGCAGAGGAACTTGCACAGAAATCTCACATGCTACCAAAACATGCAGTTCTCAAACAGGTCAACCCCTCTTTGAAGAGATTTTTTTTCTAAAAAACCCAAACTTGTTCATTCTCCAGCCCTCTGCCCACCCCCACCCTGTATTCGGGAGCCCCCTGACCAGCTGGATGCCCCTGGGCAATGCACTGGGGCTGGCTCTGCTGCAGGGACTCCTTGAACCTGGACTGGAGGCAGCCAGGTGTCCAGCAGTTTATCGCAAGGAGATGGAGCTCCGCCAACCGAGTTGACGTTGACCCAGTGGCGAGCGATGGTCTCCTCCAAAGCCTGCTCGTCAGTCTTCTCTTCTGCAGCTCTGCCTCGTTCTCCTCAGTTTTCATCTCAAGGAGGTCGGCAGCTTCCGTTGCCTTTAGGGTAAACCACTGCTCCATTAACCCTGGTCCCAGTTTGGAGTTTATGGAGATAGTGTCAGACCAGAGCTTCCCACGGGAAGGTCAGGGTGGATGTCTCACCTGGAGCACAGGCCAGCGTGTTTTGGAGGAAGTGATACATGAAAAAAAAAAAAAAAAGAGCAAAGGCTGCCTCTTCCCCAGAGCTTACAGCAAGTAATAACGTAATGCAGGTATTTAGCAATCTTGTCATTGCTATAATCCAGGCAAAGTCACAGCTGAGTCCTTACGGTGCTTTGATTTTAAAGCTCAATCCTTGTAATCAAGTTGGCTGAACTAAGGATATGGATAAAGGCAGTGGGAGGCTCTTCCTCTGCAAAGAGCAGAAAACACTTTGTCTTGAAAAAATTAATCACAGAAACAAGCCTCTATTTAAGCAATTTCTTTCCAAAATTTTGGAAGGGATTTCATTTCCCCTTGAACTTGACATGAAAGCAGATATTACACTTGGGTTAACAAGCACCAGAAGTAAAACCAATTAACATTGCACTGTCATTGAAGGCAGCACTGACTGGGTATAACAGCCGTCCAGATTTTCGCTGATGTGGTGATGAAACACAAATATTTATGAACTGAACATTGCCTCGAACATCATTCAGAAAGAGTCCTTTTTGCACTCCAACCAACGCGTCAGGATTACACGAGAGGAGCCTTGCAACAGACAAGCTCTTAGTCCTCCCTGCAAGGCAAACAGCAGCAACCACACTTTATCACCACGTGTATCCCTTCTTCATCAGTGTTAGGCAATGGCAAATGAAAATATGAGACCAGATAATACCCCTCAATAAAGAAAGAACGAAAAATCTGGAGATAACTTTGAAGTGATGAATCAAACTACTGCACAAAAATATGCAAAAGAAAGCCTTATTTGTATCACAACAATGAGGTAGGTGCATTATTAAAAGGAACAGCCTTGAGCTCCTGACAGAGGAAAAGAAGATCTCCTCCTTTACAGCCGAGGCACAGGAAGAAACTGCTTGCCAGCATCTCACAGAAAGTCTGTGACCCAGCCAAGACCTGAGCCCAGATTTCTCAGTAGCAGTTCAGCATCATGAACACATCCTTCCTATCAAAGGAAGGCTGGAACTAATGCCCTGGCAGTGCAAAACCATACAAGAAAATTAAACCTACCTAATTAAGAAAATACTCCTCCGTGTCTGTGAAATCTCTTACTACAGGTCAAGTGGAATTTGTCTCATCTCATAAATGTCACCCATGCCTCGCACTGCTCTGCGCTACCTCAGCAATGTGTTGGTAGAGGTCCTAAGGGACGTGGAGAGAAATATGGCAATCTTGGCACAGCGCCAAGCAGTCACTCCATGACATCCTCCATAGGGCAAACAGGAACGGCCATCTGGGGTCAGCCCACAGGTCCACCTTGCTCAATGGTCTTTCTTCACATTGCACAGCTGAGAAACGGCCAATGCCAGCCAATGCTTAGGAAAAGGGGATGAGAGGGGGAGAAACAGGGCATGCACAGACTGATTCTCACTTTCCACACTTCTATCAATGAAGACTTGCTGAGCTGGAAACCATCTTCTTAAAAAGCCACGTTTTTCTCTTCTCTTCCTTAAATCTGCCTGCTCCTTTCTGCTTTTCACCTTCATGCCATTATCAGGCAATGATTCCTACAACCTCATTGAAGTTCCCTCAAACAAAAAGCTATTCATTTCTTTAGGACTCTGCTTTCTAAAAGACTGTTCACCATTGCCTGCTCCCATGAACAAACGGAATTAAGCAGTTGGGGGTACTGAAACACCATTTTCCTTTTAGGGAGGTACTGTGTCTCCATCACGGAACACCTTGGGAATAGGTAGGCTAGATAAATCCCTGTCAGGAATAGTTTAGGCTGATCCTGTCTCAAGGAAGGAGAATCGATGAAATGAACTCTTGAGATCGAAAAGGATGTGAAACAGCTGAATGACACAGAAAAATTATTACTCATTGGACGGATAAAATTGAGCAATTACTTGTTTATCTTTGTATTTCTCTAAATAAGAAGAGAGCCTGTAAAGCCAAGTGTGGTCACACTGCTGTAGAAAGAACTGCTCATATCAAGCGTCCTATTCCCAAATTCACTGTCTGTGTCACATACTTGCTGTTAGGTAATGCTTACAGAGGAAGAGTAGTTACAAACCTGTTAGGGAAATGAATCACTTAGTATCTGTCATGATACGACCTACAGTGAGTCCTCAGAACGCTGTGGAATAATATAGCAAACAGAATTGGGCCAGTTATTAAGTTTAAGCAACATGTTAATTAAGAAAAAACCTCCAAACCCTTAGGAGGGATGGAGGAAAACCACTCCCCCAGGGGCCAGGTCGGTTCAATATCCAACTGCAGGAAACACTCTGACATCAGAAAAAACGCTGCATTCTTGCCTAGAATGGTGCAGGACTCAGCTTTTGTTTCCTGCCCAGGTCATTCCCTTCTCCATGTGGAAGAAGGTGGTACAGTTGCCACCTCTAGAAAATATAAGCAAGAAACCTCACCTTAAAATAACGGAGGAAGACTCCAGCTTGACTTAAAGGGAAGAACTGAAGGTTAGTTGAGATGCTGAACAAAATATCCTTTACAATCACCATACTGCTTTTGCCCATTTATCAGTTTGCAGTTTTGTTCTACTTTCATAAATAAGAATTTGCTATCAAACCCATTATTTTATGTATCTAGCTGGGTGTCATATGAATTTGAAGGCTGAAGTGTGTGGCACAGCCATACCTCACCTGTGGGGTGGCTGCTCAGCTTAATAACCACCCAGCCCACAGCACCCGATAAGTGCCAGACAGTAACAGTGTGAGTCTCCCTGCAAGATTCACAGTCAAGGTAAGGAATGCAGCTCTTGGGAAAGGAACAGGAATTTTTTGATGGTCAGCAATGAGAAGGGAAACCTGATGTACCACAGGAAAGCAGAGAGTGTGCCTGTAAAGCCAGGGCATTTGTCACAGTTGCTTAAACAAACACAGAACAGAAAAGAGATGCTTTGCTTTAAATTCTACTGTAAAGGAGCACCATTTGCACACTCACTGAAAAAAAAACCCACACTAAAATGTTTGTAATAACTATGGAGACTACCGAAATGAAACTATGCAGTACGATGTCAAAACCTAGGTAACCAGGAAAAAATATTTTCAGTTATCATTTCCTTAACCTGAATTGATATGTAATATCCAGGGGCAAGTTTCCCAAGGTGTGAGCATGGCATTACCCACAGCGCCAGCCTGACTTCAGGGACCATCTCCCCAAGTGCTGCTTCAGCAACCGAGCCATGAAAAGCTGGCAATGCAGAGAGGCATTTACTGTAAAAAGCCCGTGGAGCGGAGGAAACGACAGCAGAGAGTTTTGCAGGGCAAACCTGTGGTGGTTGGGATGCGGGCGGTGCTGTTGGAGGGGCGGCCATGTCACCCACTGGACCACGAGCACCCTGTACCACTGCCACCAGAAGATGCGCTCCCCACACCTCTGGCTTGGGGCTGGGGACAGCCCTGCCTGCACTCCCCTTTTACCTGCTGGGAAAAGCAGCAGCGAGAAAGGAACAGCTGGAAAACGATGCCTTCCTTGTGATGGACTTCAGGTAGGTCTTTCAAAGTAGCTTCTTAGACTTACTTCTAACTTTTATGACTCTCCGGATGCACGTGGAGTGAGGTGCTTCTGGCACACAGAGCGCTTGGCGTGGGACGATTTGCTACACTCAGAAATGCTAGTGTTCACCTCTTGATGAGGTAGCCTTTTTTGCATCATCCATCTGGTGCTGCAAGCAACTGGGCAATTTAATAGCTCAGAGCACCAAGAAGCACAGAAGAAAAGTCGATTAAACGCAAGGGAAGGCTTCTAAGTGAGTTACAGTGCCACTACCGTCAGGTAAAGTTGCAGTCACCACAGACCCCATGAAGGAGAGACAACGAAGTTCATTAAAGAGCTGTCAGCAAACATTTCTTGTGTCAATCCCACTCTAGATTTATCCTCCAGCCTTCATCTACACTGGCTGTATACCTAGTTCCTCTGGAGTATTTCAGAGACAAGCAGCATTGCCTCCCTGCTCTGCCGAGGAGAAAAGCCAAGCCCAGGACATCAGCCCCCTCAGACTGGTGAATCGTGCTGGGGTAGAGCCCATTTAGAAGAGTTTGATTTTCTCAAACCTGTCCCTGATTCATGAGCAGCAGCAGCCAATTCCAGCAGCTGAGCTCAGTCTGTTAGTGTTATTCTGAGAAAAGAGCATTGGATCTCTTGGGCTGCAGCAGGGAAGGACATGTTTATTCTTTTTGCATTCTCCATCCACAAAGACAGTCCCCTCTGGGCGAGGTTTCCAGCGTGACCACTCCAAATATAACGTACACACATCTGTTGAGGAACGTCTGTGTGATCCTGCCTTTTACACACATTTACAAATGCTTATTTGTCATCAGCCCTCACTGCTAGAGAAGGTCAGGCTGCCTCCTTTCTCACCACTGAGCTTTTGCATCGAGCTTCACGCAAAGAGCATACTTGTACTTGCCTTTAACGTTGGAGTGGTTGAAGTTCCCCAGATAAACATAGATTCTGCTTGTATGGAATTATCCCCCGTGGCACAGGTTCAGTTCTGACAGGAGCAAAAGGATTTAAATGTGGCTGAGAGCTGTGTATATTCAATATCAGGCTGAGCCTTCAAACTGCCCCAGTTTCCTTCCCCAGTTTTTGTTTCGGTTTGGTTTTTTGTTGTTAGTTTTGGTTGGTTTGTTCGTTTTTCCATATTCTTGCACTGTGGACAGCATGTGTGTTGGGGATGGGGAGATAATCTGTGTCAGTAGGCAAACAGGCAGGGGAGTGGGGATTGAGGCATCTACCACCTTTTGGATGTTACAGGAGAAGAACATGGGAAATTGTGGGCTTCTCACATCCTTACAACAGCTTTACAGCTGCTGGCAAGCACAGGAGCTTGATCACAGCATGGGCAATAGGAACCCGCCCCAGAGGAGAGACGGGTTACATGCAAACCTGCACCCTCAGCATCTCACTGTCTCACTGCAGCAACACAGGCTCCTTCCATACTATTTTAAAGACCATTAAAATACCATTCACCATGCAGTACACGTAAATATGCACTAATCCATGCACTGGAATACCTTTGCCTGTCTCTGACACTGAAGTTATAACTGACGGCACAGCAAATGGGGATCATTGCTCTTCATACCAAATAGCTTTTCCTGTATTCAACTTCATCACAAGTAGGTTCTCATACGCTAGATTTATGCAAACAAATGCTATTTTGGTGAACTCTTTTGTCAGCACTTTTATGACAACAGATACATACATAATGCAATGAATCTACCCCGCTGAAGAAAAAGGCAAGCATTTCTGAGAAAATTAGAAAGATTTAGGGAAAAACTATTCTGGTCTGGAATGACGGTATCTTCATAAAATTATTCATTGGTTCCTTCACTGGTGAAATGTATTGCAAATGAAGGAAAAGAAAACACAATTAAGGAAAAGCAGATAAGTCTCTTAACAACCACCCTCTGCCAACCACCCCTTAGAGCTTGCTTGCCATTTACACCACACCAAAGTACACAAGGATGACAGGGCTGGTTTCCCGCCCGAGCTTGTGTAACGCATGCCTGTCAGCAGCAAAGCATCCCTCTTTGGAAGCTTTCCAAGGCCCTGATTCACCATCACACGCAGCTGGAACACATTAAGCTGTGCATTTGCTACCTCAGAGCTTTGAGAATAATGTCCCCTATCTGACCAAATAAAATCACATTACTGCTTCAAGAGACATCACCATAAGGCCTCAAAACCCAGGCAGATCATGCTAGTGGAGCTTCTCAGTACAGCACCTTGCAAGAGCATAATCCCTTTAGTCAAGTCTTGAAAGACGAGGCTGCCAGCAAAGTTCAACCTGCTGCACTTGGGATCTCCTTAGGGCAGAGATGTTTGGGTACCCTGAGAGCAGGACAACTTTCCCCTGCAGCAGCACTTCCCAGCACCAGTCACAACCAGTGGCTTTCTCAAATGGTTTCTAAACCACAACTGCTAGCAGACCTGCGGCCTTCAACACAGCTCCGTCCCTATTTCCAATGAGAGTGCAAAGCAGTTTGTGGCATAGATAAGGCCAGATATCTGCTTTGGGGTGTTGTTTTTTTTTTTTTCCCAAATATGCCTTGATCTACTGATATGTGTGATGCAGATTCCAGACTCTGTGTACGTGGAAAAATGGCTACTTGCTTGGTCAAAAGGTCAGAATCACAAGGTTGTCCCAGGTCATGAACAAAAAGGCAATTTTCCTTCAAAATTTTAAAAAAGTAATTAAAATTTGTGACTTTAATCAGCCTGGTGATGCTGCACTAGCTGTTCAAGCTGAGAGATGTTTTATTGAAACTACGAGTCCTCCATCCACGTGGCACAACCCCATCACAGCATTTTTGACTTGGAAAAGCTTCTGCAATTACGATCCCATCACTGTTCCCCCTAATATGCAAGAACAGAGAAATAACTCTTTTTGTTTGCTTTTAGCAACATTTTATGGGATTCAATGTAAATATAGCTACCTGTGCAAAACCAGGAAACTCCATTCAAAATAAGCTTGATTGCCAAGATGACCCAGCTGAAATAAAGCACAATGAAACACAAATCCACAGCCAGAGGAGGAAACATCAGTTTTCCCTCAACTCCACTTTTGTGACACACGTGCATGAAAGGTCATTTTCCAAACCAAAAGAGGCACAAACTGCCAATTAAACACGGGCTTTTATATCTTCATATTTCATCTGAACAATACAGCACAGAAGTGAGTTTCAAGGCTTAGTATTTTCACCTTTATTGAGCATTAAAAAAAAACTAATACAGATTCAGAACGGTTCCAAAAGTTTACAGTGACCTGATGGATCACAACAGATACACTTGGCTGGTGTATTATTAAAAAACGTCACCTAGAGTGGACAACGTTACTGTCTTCATGCATCACAGAAGCCAGATGAGCTCAAAAAGACAATTCTAAGTATTTTAGACCAGGAAAGTTCTTTATTGACTGTTTCTGGGAGGTATACACAGACTTGACCTTGAATGGAAACAGCTGTCATCTTCATCCACGCACAGGTTGAGCTGCTTACAGACTATTATAAAAGCATATATATGTAAAAAATAGTATATATTGTATAATATATATATATGAATAATAGCCTGGACTTCGTAAAACAAGCTTATACTTCCCATTGGCCTCTGCACCAATAAAACTACACAAGTAAGATGCTGTACACTTAATAAACATGGTTACACTACTGTAGAGAAAACAGCAACACATACAAAAATCGACATTAATCTATTTTCAGCTCACCAGGACAGATGAAAAAATCTACTAAGAACACAGAGTGATTTTGGTATTACCATGCCTGGGAAAGCAGGGAGATAATGAGCTGTCACAGCAAGTAACAGTTCGGCACCAGTGATGCGGCTCTGAAGGGTCGCAGCTACCAAATAGTAATGTTTACTTCAGCATTTCTGTCAAGATCAACTTGACGCCTCAGGCAGTTTGGGGAAGAACCACTTAGTCAACATGCAAAATACAAATTTAACTGGAGGAAACTAATTAAACTGAGAGCATAAAAGACTTCCAAAACATTAAACAATGTCTGAAAAGACACCTTAGTACAATTGAACTGACTGGATTTTGGAAAAGTCTCTATTTATCTGATCTTAAAACACTGTGGTTTTTAGGCCATCCAAGAAATATGTGTCATAGCTAATCTCCTGCAATAAAGCCATCACTGGAGGAGGACATCCACAGCAATACCTTCTGAATAATCCTTTCATGTCACTCCTCTGATATAATGACACTACAATTCAATCGACCAGAAGCTGTGATTGTAAAAGATGAAATGTTACTTTCAAGAAGTCTTCATAAATGTTTTAATTGGTTTTCATTTTGTAGGGTTTTGGGACTGGAACCATTTTACTCTTTGAGATGCAGAAGGATCCCAACTGCAACCTGGCTGGGACTCTCCATTCGGCTCTGCAGTGGCGAATACCACCCTGAACAGTGGCTGTTGCTCATCCCAAACCTCTGCTCCACATGTGCACCAGCCTGGCAGGCTCCAGGTGGGCACAGGAAGGGTGCTCACACCAAAAAGGGTCAGTGACTCCAAACCTCTCCTAACTGGACAAAAGTATTCTTTCAAGTTAGATGCTGAGACGTATAGCAGGTATGGATAAATGCAAGCATAGAATCATAGCAGGGTTTGGTTTGGAAGAGACCTTTAGACGTCATCAAGTCCAGCCCCCTGCAGTGAGCTGGGGCATCTTGAGCTAAATCGGATTGCTCAGAGCCCTGTCCAACCTGACCTTGAATGTTTCCAGGGATGGGGCTTCTACCACCTCTCTAGGCAGCCTGTTCCAGTGTTTCACCACCCTCACTGTAAAAAATGTCTTCCTTGTATCTAGCCTAAATACGCCCTCTTTCAGTTTAAAACCATTACTCCTTGTCCTATTGCAGCAGGCCTTGCTAAAATCACGCCCATCTTTCTTATAGGCCCCCTGAAAGTACTGAAAGGCCCCAATAAGGTCTCCCCAGAGCCTTCTCTTCTCCAGGCTCAACAATGCCAACTCTCTGTTTTTCCTCATAGGAGGGGTGTTCCAGTCCTCTGATCATTTTTGTGGCCCTGGCATGCTGTTATCTTCTTTTTAACTGATTCCCTATATCTTTAGAAGATGAGCCAGATACTCACAAGCGATACAAAACTTATGCATCCTGATAAGTAGAAATGGCATTTAGTTACTCCAAAATATACTAGTCAAGAAGTCAGTTGAGCTTAACCTCTGCTGCAGTCTATTCTTCCCCAAATTTCTCACCTTTTACAGAAAACACAGTCCAGATGATGTGAGAGGAGGAGATCAGCTGAATTCAAGCAGTTAGAAAACGGCCTGGACAGTCTTGGGGACACCATCCTGTCGGTGCGGGCAGGAATCACGTCAGAGTCAAGACGCTCCTGTCACTGCACACAACTACCTACCAGGTTTTACCGCTACAAAACCCTGGAAAACAATAACCCTAATGTGGAGCATTTTGCCCTTGTCAGAGAACAGCAGCAAATTCCGCAGAAGCACATTTAAAGGGCAATTGTTGAATCTGGGTCAGACAGAAAAGCGCATGTTTTTCGGCGGGTACCGCAGCCGGCCGGGCTGCCACCAGGTGTCACCAACTTCTTGATTAACGCAGATCGGATCTGAAAATGCTCTTTTACCAGCCTATTTATTACTCAAGGGGACGATTTTCACACGTACCACCGATATAACCAGAAAAAAATGGCCACTTTCCCCTGCAAAATTGGGTGCTGTTTGTCTCCGGTTTTGTACAAAAGCTTTCAGTACAGTTGCCTCTGGATAATTTATCTTCTGTTTGCAGCCATTTCTACAGCCTGCCACCTTACAGAAAAGGAAAACCTAACCTGACCGTTGCGTTTAACTCTCGTCCCCATTAAGTATATGGGGGCTTGGGGTTGTCATGTGCTGCCTCTGAACAAGGCAGACTGAAGCCTGACATAAGTCTTCGAGAAACCCAGTATTTCAGCCTTTGTTTTACCATCAAAAAACAACCCACAGAGTAGTTATGGTCCAGATTTCCAGAGGGGAACTGGTTTGGGTCAATCCCACAACTCCAGCTGAGAGGGAGTTAGCCCCCAGATGTATAGAGAAAGGTAAAAGACATGAGAGTTAAAGACTACCTTGGAAAAAGGTGATAAGGGTAAACAGCACAGTTACCTATCCTGGTGTCTGGAGCAAATGGTGCTGAGGCAGAGACTTCCTATGTCAATCCAAAATAACACAAAAGTGGGATTGACGGAAAGATAAAAAGCTCAAATGGGGGAAATCATCTTTACAACAGTCTCATATCTTCATATAAATGCAGAACATTTCTACAGTCAGCACAATGTAAGAACCAGAGAGAAGATAGCAGTTACTAATATTTCTGCATCAGTTACAAAACTACCTGAAAAAAATTTGTTACCACAGAAGATAACTTATCCCAGGCCCCCAGTGCAATGCCACACATGCAGGCAGGGACACACAAAAGCAGCACCCAGCACCAGCTCTGGGAATGCTGCCACTGTACTTGGTGCCCACTGGCATTGCCACACTTTGAAGATGAACAACGGGGAAATATTCTTGCAGCATCTTGACACTGCCTCATCATGTGAAAGACACTCCTGGAGGGACTCAAAACTCTCTTTTCATTCTGATTTGAGCTGCCATGGATACAAACGCCTTTAGCTGGGAATAGATCTTCCTTACTGGTCAATAAGCCCCAAGTCCTTTGGTTGAAGCAAGCAAATCCTTGCAGAGTGATAAAACTTAATAGCAGCCTCGAAACCTTCAGAATCATACATAAATTCAGACTTTCTGTTCTTCCTCTCTCCTCCTGATTATCCATCCCAATGCCAGAGCCTTGTCAAACACCTCAGAACTTATAGCATCCATCTGGCAGGTCCTCATTTCACCATATCCTTTGAGATCATTGCCATAATGGCCACTGAAGGCACCATCACTCTGAACACTATCCATCAGGTTCAGGTAGGATGTTGTCCATATCTTCATACAAGACAATCCCCAAAATCTGAATTTTTTACAGATGCTTCATTAGGCCATGCAGATGATGAATTTGAGACACAGACACAAGACCAGAAATGTTTTATTTTATTTTCAAGGCACAACCGTATACATCATCCATTCCAGGAATATTTTCACTTTGGATGGCCACCAAAGCCCTACATCCTCTACATCAAGCTTAAACTAATTTATTCATATCAAAGCTGCCAAAACACTTCAAGATTTTCAATTGTATTTAAAAATCTGGAAGTTTTCAATTCAATGCAAAGCTGTAAGCAAACCGATCTGTATCGATTTCAAAGATGCTACATAAAATTTGCAACTCAGTCTTGCCTGATAGCAATGCAAAACCTCAAGGGTATTGTACAAGGTGTCAAAAAAACCCCTTGTAATCTGGGGTAGCAGAGATTTGGACAGTCTGAAAAGCAGAAGTGCTACCTGCAGTTTTAGGACAGGCATTATCAGCTGAATTGTTCTGCTAAGATCTTCAATAGTGAGTGACCTTGGCATGTTAAGTTCATTCATCACCAGGAGTCACAAATCTTGCACCTCTCCCTGGTTCTCTGCAGAGCCAGAAAAGATGTATTCTGCACAAGGAAACACACGTCATGCCTTTGAGCCCATGGCACGTTTCACATTGCATATTCTGCTGCAAAAAACATCACGCACTACGGAGATGTGCAGCGAGCGAGGCAGAAACGTCCCAAGTTTGGCCCTGCTCCTGCAGTGGAGCAGTGCAGCATCTTCCTCACAAACCCAGGATCAGGTCCTTGGCATAAACAGCACTCAGAAATGGCTGAGCAATTTTCTCAGCAAAGGTTCCTTCTCCTCTGACAGCGCCTGGCTCAAACAAGCAAAGAGCGCTATGATTTTGCATTTCGTTATCCCACTCTTCACAGTGAGCAGATGTGAGGAGGCTTTTCACTTTTTGGAGCATTGCTGTATCCAGACCCAGTAGAAAATACTGCATCCCACCACACAACTGCCCAAATACATGAAAGTGCTCTTATCCCTTAACCTACGGGTTAATTTAGAAGTCATTTCAGATGTCCTCCTCCTTCTCTATTGAATTCTTGTTCTTCTTGTTGACGAAACGCAGCTTTGTTAGCAGCATCAGTAGGGAAAGAAGGTTGTCGCATCATTAAATCAGTGATGGGGACTTTGGGAACCCTGGATTAAATTCCCAGCTCAGACACCCTTTTCCTGCATAAGCCAACACCAGCCTTTCCTGCTCCTTGCTTTTCCATGCATGGAACAGAGCTGGTGATTGTTTCTCCAGCTTATGAAAGTGGGGAGGATGTTTGGCATCACTTACCATGAGCCACGTTTGAATACAGCAAAGGGCAAAGTGAATGCCTAACCCATACTGAAGAGTTTTAATTCTGTTTTTATCAATGGTGAGGCATTGCAAGTCAAGAGCTGTGACAATATACCCTAAATCATACAGGATTACTACATTGTGTCAAACAAACATGTAATTAAGCAGCTTTAATATGTTAACAGTTTGGAATCAGATTAGTGTTTTATTAGGCTAATAGAGTTGGTCCCCATTAATCCAGATCAATTGCTCGACTCTGTTAGTTTATTTAAGATTTTTTTCAGAAATTAAAAACCAGAAATCATTCTCAGCAGAACGTGCACATGCTGTAGGGCAGGATGAATTCATCAAGATATCTGGGCACGTGGATAAACCAAGTGCAGCTTAACTGGTTCAACCGCACAATGCAGAACTAAAGCCTCTAATCCCCTGTGATGAGATTTTTGTGCTGTACGAACACCAAGGGTACCACAAGAAGAGACGATATATCTGGGCAGCAAAGTCCTGAGGCACTTCTACACGTGTGCAAATGGCACTGAGCCCCGTGTGGCTTAACACACCCCCAGGACTGATACTAGAGCCCAGCACCTTACATTGCAGACACAGGTGACAGAGGGAATGATGCTTTTGGGAGACAAAAGTGCAGGCATGCAAGGCACAGATGCATCTAAAACCTGCTGCCCAGCTCCTCCATGCTATCCAAGCTTTAAATAAGGGGCTTTAGCAATCACACAGGTCATGAGAGCAATGCTGGGATGTCTGGACATGTTCATCATGAATGATCCTAAATGCAGGGCTTGCACTATGGCACTCCTTGCAAGCCAGCTCAGAAAGGGTCTTTATTTTCCATCCATACATTCCTTTTAAGGATGACTACATGGAAGCATCCTTCTGACAGAAACTGTGAATACTGAGGCAAGGAGGGGGACCAAGGGCCAGCCCATATTGCTAATGGCCTGTACAGCACTGACGAGATCTAATCCACCCTCGTTTAATGCAGCCTACTCTTGGCACATCCAAATACAAACTGCAGCAGAATGACATCTTGCCCCGATAAGTTTTGGTACAGATTTCAAATTCAGAGGTGATGCTTTAAAACCAGATTCCTTCAGCCATCCACACATGCACTCTCTGGTTAATTTCTATATATGAGTGCATGTGCGTGTGTGTGTAAATAAGTATATTCTCCCTACATATACATATTTTCTTTAATCTATACATAGATGTATTCTATATTGCAGCATGGCAATGGCAAGATTTTACTTCTTTAGTTAATGTGGCTAAGGCAAACCCACACATTATGGATGCAATCTCTTTTTAAGCCAATTCTGTACTGTTTTATATATGCAAAACGTGGAATAAGCTTAGACAAAATCAATATATACTTGTCTTAAACTGGATCAATTGTCCATAGCTTTCTGTATCACTGCAAACAATTCATTTTAACAGTTAATTTAAGCTGATAAACAACACAGTTTCTAACAAGACAATTTCTGAAGTTATTGTCTACATTCAAGGTAGCATTCAGCCAGCGAGCGAGAGATTTGATTTACATTGCATGAGTACTAGTGAGTCACTCAAGCACCCATAAAGCAGACTACACGTGTAGAAGTTAAGTGCCAAAGAGCTAATTCATTATACCCTTTCTGAGACAAATCCTGCAGCGCAGAAGGCAAGGTGCTGTAGTCACCTGACACGTGGACACTGAGATTTTATTCATGACGATATGTTATTTTCAGCACAGAGGACCAGGCCTTGAGTTACAAAGCGTAAATCCTGGTCCATAGTGTTTATGCTACTGGGGATAAAAAGCCTGCTTAGAAATACTGCTGGGAAAATGTCAAGCAATGAGCTATCTGTGATGGAACGACATGGAGACGATGGGGTTTGTGCTGAGAGTAAAATGGCAAAATAGAGAATGTAAATAGGTTTGGACGGCAGTGATTTTTCCAAAGCCTGAAGCTCAGCATGCAACACTAAAAAGAAAAACCACTTGCATCTGTTTTGTTTATGACGGAGTCACAAACAGCAGTCAGATATTTTTTTTGTTTGCTATCAAGCACTTATTGATGTCTAGCTCACTAAGATGAAAATATTTTATGGCAAAGACATCAGCGAGTGTCCTTGCACCAGGAGAACACAATACTGCGCCGAGGCAACATGGTGTAAACACTTCTCTTCACATATATTGGTATTTACAATACACAGCAGTAAATGACACATAAAAAACACGGCCATAGGCCCTTACCTTCAAGGGTAGCTTCGGCAACATGTCATTAACATATATTTGTTGACCATTTTGAAAGCAAACAGGAAAGCCTGAGCTGCAGCTACGCTGGCAGGCAGCTCGCCAGTGCAGCTTTAACCCCCCCTCCCACTTTCACCACTTTCTGATGGCCAGGAATGTTTTCTCACTAATATTAGCTATAACACTAGCACTGGACACAGTGCTGCATTTGAGTAGTTTCCCCAGAGGGATAGAAGGCTCCTCTTGATTTGGGAACGCACCTTTGGTAGGATGCACTTGCTTCTGACTGCTCTGCTGATGCGTATAGCTGATACGGAGGTGCCTCATGCTTTTGGGGGGGAAAAGATGGACCTACGAGGAGGCACCGTGCAAACCCACACCACAAACCTTGGCATTTCTCCCAAGATGACCTTGTGAATCATGTTTCTGCCCAACAGGTGCCACTCCAGCCGCCTCTCCTCCTCACCTTCCATTTGCAATCAGCCATGCACACAGAGCCAAGGTTGCAGAGCTGCTGGCTCCTCGGTTTTGTCTTTATATTTCCAAATGCCTCAACATTTCTTTGCTCTTCAGCAGATAAAGCCACATGGCCTGCTGGGACTGTGAGAGCAGTGCCATCAGCCACTCCTGAAACCTCCTGGATTCTGCTAACAGGGGACAGTGGTGGGAGATGATTTCCTGAGAGCTGTCCCAAGCGCTCCTGGGACAGCAGAAGACCCATCTTCCCTTCCCATCAAGAAGAGACCAGCTGACTAAGCCTCAAGAGGAATTGCGATTGATTCTCAAAATATGCTACAGGTCTATACTAGCCATTTCCTTTTCCATTAAAATTGAAATATGTATTAAGCGATGCAGCTGGAAAGGAATTTCCCCAAGAACTATTATTGTGCAAGTGTGTTTTCCCCTTAAAACTTTGATTTGTCACAAAGAATTGTAGACAGGAAGAATGACATATTCTGCACAGAAATTTTTTGCATTGTCAAAATTCTTATTCTGAAGCTTTCAAAATAAAAAGTTCTGGTTGAAAAATACTGTGTTACAAATTTTTAACAGACATAAGAAAGAAAGTATAATGGATCAAAATCAAAATACTTCAGCTGACCAGATCTGAGTTTTGGGGTGTTGGTATCTTTTTCAATGCAAACAAGACTTTCAAGATCTCAACATTTCCTCCTGACTCAAAACAGACAAAATTTTGGCAGTCTTGCCTTTTTTCAGTGAGACATGAAGGCTGTTTCACAAGTGGCTTTGCCAAGCATCGTTGATAAAGAAATTACCTTCACATGTAGGGAGAGGGCAGATTTTTCTCCTCCCATGCCCCGCACCCTGCAACAACCCCTTGAGAGCACAGTGGTGGCTGCAGAAGGAAATGCCTGGCTGTGGCAAACAGAGCCACCCTCCGCCCCATTCTCCTGAGGGCATCGCAACCACCACGCTCTCCTGGCTCTCACAAGGCTGGAAGCAACCACAAGGGTCACCAAATCTCCTGCTGCTGAGGAAGCACCGTATCATCACTCTCATAAACTTCTTAGTTCTCCCACAAAACTAGCTTTGCTTCCCTTCTTTTCACCATGATGGCAAAGGAGCCTCATCCTCATAAGGGCTGCAGTGTTCCTCTAACCTATGGTGTGCCTATGGCCACACAAAGTTGGTTCATTAGCTCCAACAGCTCTTCTCCCCTTTATGTGTTTAAAGAGCAGAGTCATTTTTAAGTGTGCCCATTACACCAGAAAAACCAAACCAAACCCTCTTTTGTCTCCCTTTTGCACAGCAGTCTCCATTTCTCATCACACCAGCTCTTTTGTTCACCCTTCCTTGCTGTCAGAAAACAATTTAAAATCAAACACCAGACAGGAAAGCTCTCCTCGGCCACCTCTTTTGCTCTTTTTTTGCACAGTGTGGCCCAACGGTAAACATTTATCTTCCACAAATAGTGCCTAAACTCCACAAATGCAGAATGTTTCAGCCTTTTTGGTGTGATTGCTAACAGATATATCACCTCTATCTATTACCTGGTGTATGACACCATTAAGATTAATTCAGTTTCTAGTACACTGAGAAGCAGACCATGCTGAGGATGAGTTTTTCCCAGAAATCAGACTTCCAGAAGCATGTAGAAGAAAAGGAGGTATGGAGACACCCAACAAGCACCCCACTGTCCACTCCAGCGAGCCAGCTGCAGGCATCCACTGCACCCCAGCATCCAAACACCTTGATGCCCAAGGGGAGACCAAAAGCTTGTTACTACCTCATAAAGCCACCACATGGGCTTCACGGTCAGCCTGGCAAACATGGGTTTGTTTTCCTCACAAACTTCTCCTTCTGCACTTGAAACATGTTGGAAATGTGGTCATGCCACTGCAGCCAGGACGCTCATTACACCAGGACCACGAAACCCACAGCCAAACATTTTATCCCACTTAGAGGCAGAAATTGTGGCCACCAAGCACAGCCCAACCTGCTCCCTTCAGCACTTACATGTATTCTTTGAGTATAATGAGCCTTTAAATCATTGCTTTTAAGACTCTGCCACTTTCAATAAATCAGATGGGGTCTTGGTTTGGTTTTATATTTTGGAAAACAGAAGGAAGGAAGATATTGCCAAAACACCAAAAAAAAAAATCCAACAAAGTCAAAATAAACCATTTGCTTATCAATATCAGAAGCCTCAGCTGGCATTTTATTTGTCTTTATATACAGTGACAACATTCAGGTGAGACTAATAAGAAAGTACTAAGTTGCACAGGCTCAAAAGTAATGTTTTCTAGGTAACAAAGCATTTATGAAGACAAATCTGTGTCACAATTTCATTCATACTCAAATCCAAGGGAATGAGTTGGCATAATCGACAACTCCATCTTTCTGACATATTTGTAATTTGCTTTAAAAAATTAATGCAAACACAAAGTAAAAATGTTCAACACAGAGGATAAAGAAATACATGATCAAGGTCTCCCACTCCCTTCAGCTGGAGGCAACACGTTCCCTCAAACACAGTATTTATCTTCGTGTTCCTAAATTATTCACTGTTATTACTAATTATTTTTTTTTCCTAAAGACATGCCAAGATATTACTTTCCAAATTACTGGCTTCTATTCTTAGTTACCTGCAATTTCCATCTCCCAAGAAAGTCAGGGCAGTCACGTGGAGCTGAAGGCTGGAAGCGTGTGGGACTGTTTGCCCATGAAACACATGGCCTTCAGTGCCACGGCTCCAGGACTCCTCCAAAAACACACTGGTGAGAGCTGCTGCTCATAGCAAAGAGTTTGAGATTAGAGGGTGGGGAAGGGAAACTGAGTCATGGAGCCGTCACTTCCCAGGGATCACCCAGGGGAAGCGGTAGGGGAAGCGGTGGGTGAGGCGTTCTGGCCATTGACCTGACTGATGCCTGCTTTCTCCCATCACCCCAATGAGCAGGTTGTACGATGAACACACCTCCTGGCACGTGGCTACAGCCTCTACAGAACATATTGCTTAAACAAGCGCCAATTGTTTGGCACTTGTGAGAAATTTGGCCAGGCCCCATTAGAAGATGCTGTTTGGAATCCCGTTGATGCGTCATGCTTTTGCCATGATATTTTTAGAGATGTATGCGATTTCTAGCCCTTTCCGAGCTAGAAAAAAATCCCACTTTGGCCATGATGGGAACATGTCAGGGAAAAGCAGCCATGTAAGCATCATCGCACTATGCATATGTAGCAAGCGTTGGTACCCTTTTGCTGTAAAACAGAGGGAGCAGACAACTGGAGCATTTGGATCCAGATCTTCTTCCTTCAGGTACTGACTTTAAACACTCTGCAACAGCTAAAGCAGCACAAGGATTCCACATTCAGTTCTGAACTTCTCCCTAACCTTTGTGGTGGCATTAGCATAAGGCAAGGAGACATATTTTGACTCCCATCTGTGCAAATCCTCCCCGCGCTGCAGAATCAACATTCTGTCAACCAATTATTTTATGCTGTATCACAGCACCGGGGTAGGGGGGGGGGAGGGAGGGGGGCGGGCGGGGGGAGATGAGGGGGAATCATCACACCTACAATCAAAAGAGCAAGGTTTTGCAACATAGCATGTACTAAAGATGTCTGTCTTAAGTCAAACTAGCAGCCATATTTTATTCAAGAAGCATGTAAACAAATCTGGCACATTCATTATAAAAAAAATTGTGTACCTAGCATGTTCATCACATTTCAGATATTCCATTCCTCCCTCCCCACTGAGCTCCATGGAGACAAGTCAATCACAGTTAACCATCTGGTAATCCTTAGCCCAGGCTGTGCAGCTGCTACCTACCATTTTTAATCAGGGCTATGTCTTCCATTCATGCTAAATAGGAGGCATGAACAGCTGCTTGGCCAACACTTTCAAGCAAGCTCTCTCTCTCTCTTTAGTATTCCTGGCTTCTCTTCCTTTCAGCTTTACATTTTGCCCATGTTGTACAAGCTTTCATTTAAAAAAAAAAAAAAAGTAATAGTGAAACAAGAGGAAAATGCTTCTGATCATTAAATCTTTAGAGGGTGTATCTGCTCTAAACAAGTTCCTGGGGGGCACAGACTGCAATCACAGTCTCTGGCTTTAAAAAGTAAAAATCAGTGCATCCACAGAAATATGTTGGGTTTTTTTACCTACAGAGCCCCACAGAATGGCTCTCCACAGCAGTGAAGTTCCGAGCATGTCAGAGGTAAGATAAATTTAAATTATGAATATAGGCATTCATCTTTCAAATGGGCACAGTAATTTCTCCAGCTTGCAGGGAACGTTTCCTGCAGGCTTTTCTGTATCCCAGCACTCAAGCAGAAGCCTCCCTGCCTCAAGGGCACATGCCAAAGGTTTGTTATCCAAAACCACTACCGAATCAGGCTGTCTCACCTGCTTTGCACAGGTCCAGAGGAGCTGCTCTCCTGTGAACCATGTCTTAAGCTTCTCCCGTCGTCCAAAAAACTTTGGGTTTATTTTTATAGGAGGTCCAACTTTTATAGCAACCAACCACCTTCCCCAGAGATCTAAATATTATAGCACCAGCACAGCATTATCGCAGCTGCAAGTGCTCTGGAAAGCAGCACGTATCCTGCTCAGGTGAGATACCAGCCCAGCTCCATGCTGGGCACACACATGCAGTCCCTCATTCTCTCTCTTGCATGCATGCAGAGCAGCAACTGTAAATGTCTTACCACAATTACATGGGGAAAAAAAAATAATCAGCTTCTATCCATCGCCAATGACAGATTTGCTGCAGTCATGAAGATGATCATGGCAATCTATGGTGATGCCACCTCGTAGAAATGACTCAGAGAGAATAGATACCCAACTCGGCGTGATTTCCACCCAGATTTTGCAGGTGCAGACACTAAGGTGTTAGCTGAGCCTATTTGTTTAGGCCAACTCCTCCAGCATAAGCTGCTTTTGCAAAACATTTCTTTGCATTTGCTTTTTCCCGAAATGCTCCTTCAGCCAAGAGATGCGTTCTTATATGGGCCTTTCCAAAGAGAGGTATCTTGGAAATCACCCATCTCCCCCACACAGCATGCAACAACAATAGTCACAATTTATACCCCAACACCGTTGTTACAGTGTTAGAACACTGCAGAACACTGCTCAACCTAACAACAGACAAAACCAACATGAAGGCCACACTGAAAATAATAATAATAATAAAAGACACAATGCTATAGCTATTAGAAAACACTGTCTTTAATAAAGACATGTCACTGGAGAGGTAAATTCTTGCATAGGCAAATCAATTAGTTTGCCTTAGTAGAAAATAAACAGAGGACATTTTCAGTATAGAACAATGGATAAAGGTTAACGTAGTCATGTATTCCTCCTAGCCCACCATGAATTCAGCATTTAACTTCTAAGAGTTTGCCACAAGTAAAAAAATAAAGAAATAAATTAGATGACAGGATGGTGTTTCATCTTGCGGAGGGAAAATTCCTCCAAAACACAAAACATGTCAGAGCAAATTTTAAGAGAAAATAAAAAAGGCCTAGAACTGTGGTAGAAGGACCCTGCAAAAAAATAGCTCTAGGATAATGAGTGCCATCAAATTGATAAGGTTCACTGCTCTTTATGGTCTTTATGCATACACACACATAAAATTACTACAAACATTCTGCTTTAATGGCATTTTAGTATTTCATAGGGGACAAAAAAAGTCTTCACTGCTCTATCTATTTATCTGCACATTTGTGCAGATTCACTTCAACCCTGACATCAGTCAGTGTGGATTGGAAAACCTTGTAATTTCTCTGTTACAGACTGAAGAACAAAATACAAACCCTACGTTAGCCCTTTTGGGAAGCCTTGTTTTAACCAAAAAAATTCTCCTCATGAGTGATGGGCCAATGCATTTACGTCTCTAAGCAATGATCAGGCTGATAGTAGTGAAAACGAGGCAAGAGAGGAGTGCAAGGACAAAAAATGGCCAGTGAAAAGAACAAGTATGGATGATGCCTTGGCAGGAAAAATAATGGAAGAGTTTTCTGCCACGAACTAACTAAACTAAACTGGAACTATGTGCTGAACATATTAAACTGGCCCTTGCTGAAGGCTGCCTTCTGTTTGTAGGTCAATATTCCCAGTTTGCAAATTCTGTGTGTGTTCTCTGATAACCTCTGATGCACCCTTCCCATTGTGCATCCCTCCATGTTACAGAAGTGAATAAAATTTAAATTTAGGATAGAAAACACAGTAAAAGCCAATAAAAAATTTACATACACTAACAACAAGCAGCACCAAACTAGAGGAGCACTAAGAAAGCACGACAGCAAACATATTTAATGGTACTTGCTCTGATTGTGCCACCTGCCCTACCCGCTCTACAGACAACACCGAGAACACCGATCCTTTTCCAGAAGTGATGATGTGGCAGAAACTCAGGCTCAGCAGCAGCAGCACCTGAACAACTTTTACACAAACTACCACACGCCGAAAAAGTGCAGAAAGCACCTTCTGTAACTGCAGCAAAGAACAAGAGATTTCCTCAGTCACCGTAATGCTATGAAGTTGTAAAAAGCTAAGCTTTGCAGACAAAATACTCTTATTATATTATCCTACGCAGCAATGCCCATGCTGTAGCCTGTGGTTGCTATTTTTGGCAGAAAAGCTGATTCTCTGATGACACTTCTGCTACACCAAAAGGGACCGTCTTTTTCTGATAAGGAACCATTTCCCTGAGCCTTTGATTGCACAGTTAGAAGACGAGGCAAGCGATGTTATTCTTCCCCAAGCCAGGGTCATCTTCTATAATTAGGAAAAGCGTATGTCACCTAAACCCCTTGATAGGCAAGTGAAACCAGTGAAGTACCATTAATCCTCACAGCAATTAATTCAGTGTGGAGCAAGCCCTGGACAGACACACATCCACAGCTGCAAAGCCTTGGAATGGCTACGTGCTTCCACACTGGCATAAAATGTGCAGATCTACCTCAGATTTAAAAAAGTCCAGTATGCAAATACTGGATGTGCTGGGATGCTGAGCACAAAACACATGCAATGAAGGGTTTGGATTTAATAATTTAATCTTGGGGTGGTTTTGTGTCATAAAATACGACCTTCTCTTTGGGAAAAATCTCATTTTCACGGAATGTGGTCCCAATAAAAGAATGAAAGATTTACTCCTGAATAAAAACCAGCTTGGCATCTTTGTTGATTGGGACAAAACCAAATCACAACCTGCCAGATGTGAGCTATAATAATGGTGGTGGTGATAATTTTGAGTTTGGGGTTTTTTTCCACCATCAAGTACACTAGTTATGAAACAGAGACTGAAAGGACTGAAAGAGAATTTCAGCATCTTCAATTAAGAAAACAGAATGAACTAGAAATCTGGAAAAATAACTTGTGACTAATATGCAGATTTTATCAGCTTGTGGATCGGAAGCCACAGTTTGCTGGAAGTTGTCTCCTTTTTGCTGATTTTCCTCAGATGAAAAAGGCACTTGTGTTCTCTAACTGAATGCTCTGCCTCTATGCCTTTTGCAGCATATGCTCAAGTTTGCAGTTACTATTGATAGAATGGGAAAGAATTACAATTCTTCTTCAGATTTTATTAAAAAAAAATCTTTTTAAGCCTAAATGCTGTAGAATTTAAATTATAATTCAGCCATTCACACTCAAACATCAGTCCTAGAACCTTCCCTTTCAAAATTCCTACCCTAGGTGGAATTGAATTTAAATAGAGGCTGCAATGGTGCACGCGTTTAGACTGTGGCCTCATCAAAGCCTGTGCACATGCACGAAAGCTGGCGATGAGAATAAAACAGTGGAAGTGTTCAGACTATTTTAGGCCAAATGTCCAATGGGACACTTGAAAACTGCTAATTTGGAAGAGGGTAGACACATGACTTTAGAGCAAGAAGAGAAGGCTGCTCTGCGATCATTAGCTGAAACCCTGGGAGTACCCAGGCGGTTAGCAGAGGGAGCTGACTTAGCAAGAGAGCGCGGGCTGGGAAAGCAAAGCCCCACAAGTGAAGGATGCTCACACTTTAGGTGCACCTTCACATCAAGCATTTCTTGAAACCACCAGCCCCAGTGCTACGGTATCATAAGGTATGGGAAGCTGAAGTCATCAATCATAATCTTCAAAAGGGACAAAACCTGTATCACACACAAGAATTCTCCTGCAAGATTGGGGCTTATAACGTCTCCCAACCACAGCGTTCTGCAGGGATCAAACCCTTGGTTGCCTGCCCCGGCAAAACCAAAAAAATAGCAAAACAAAAAAAGGCCAAAAAAAAGCACATCTGCTGAAGTGCCAAGTCACTAATGCTGATGGACTCTGGAGACCACCTCAGAGGCTCTGTGACAGCAGCCGTAGATTTGGTCCCCCTGCGGCAGGGACAACCACTGCCAGTGCATTGCCCCTACCCCAGGTGTCGGTGCAGCACTGGGAGTTTGGGGAAGAAAGTGCACGAGATGGTGCAGGGGGGCCCAGCAGACAGAGCGGCTCGGTTCCTGCTATTACTCACCTCTGACTGTGCAGCCATGCCATGAGAGACGAGATGGACCACAGGGAAAGTGCAGCTGGGGCATTACACTGCCCAACTCGGTGTTTCTTTCTTCTGCTCTGAGAATGTTGCAAGGCATTTTAATCAGAAAATGCTAACTATGCCAAACTTGGATCACATCAGTGTGCCATAGTATTTAACTCTGAATAGGAAAACTGATTTCTATGTTATTAGGCGTGCAATAAACTAAAGGCACTGCAAGTATGAAGTATATGCATCCAGCTATAGGAATGCCTTTCTTATACTCAAGGACTATAACTATGAATTAGACCTAGAAACAAACCACTTCCTAGGGTTTTTTCTAAAGCACCATCACATGGATGTAGACGCAGATAGACCAGCTCACGCAATCTCTAAGATGAAGTGACTAAAGCTACGATAATATGTATGACCAGGTAAGAAACATGATACTGTCACTCAGTTAACAACACGATAAATGAGAATGTGACACAGAAAATGCATCCCTAAGGAGTGTGAAAACACATTAACTCCTTGATGCTCTTCACAATCCATTATCAGCCACAGAAAGCACACCGTAATATCCAAATCCCAAGGGTCAAAGATTCAAGACATGATACACAGCCGTAATCAATTTTAATTACATTGTTTCATCCACAATCACCCTGTAAACAGGTCTGGAGCTAATTGGATCAATAAGTGAATTCCCATCCAGTGCAATGAGCTGCACATTCAGCAGGGTAAGTTATCCCTACCTATGGCTAGAGAAAAAAAGCTTGTTCTCAGCATTATTGGGACAAGATCACTCTTACATTGGCTCAAGCTGCAGATCACAGCACTGCCAGCCCACTTCTTCCCACAGGCTTGCTGCAAAGGGCAAGGCTTCCAGAGTGGCTGCAGACAGCTTACGTACCCACCGCTGTGGTCTTCATTATATTCGGTATTTGAAGCATAAAACATTCAACAACAGGATATTTTAACTCCTAAAACCAGTCAATTATGTTTGGTGAATTGGACTGTGTGACTGAGTTGGTAAGCGCAACGAAGGAGTAAGAGTGAAATAAAAGCCCTGTTTAAAATAGGTCGCTCCTTTACAGAATTTTGTAATTACATACTGCAAATGCATTTGCATGTTCAACGAGTAATACACGTTTCTTGCGATGAGAAAGCCTGGAAAAGCTTAATCAAAGCCTAGCTTATCAGCAAAGGCTAATTGGCTTCATCCAGCAGAATCTAGCATTAATGCAAGCTTCGCCAACCATTAGTTGGCAGAAAATCCCAATTTATTTTGATAACAGAGGTCTTACCTCCAGGGGTTTCCATGACCACATAATCAGGTGGTGCATCACTGGCCCATCCCATGCCCTCCAGTCAGCATCATCCAGTTAATCAGCTCGACAGCCAGGAAAGATGGGAATTGACCATGATGCAAAGAATAATTTGGGAAGGAAGAAAGGTACAAGAGTGATACATAATGAGTTGAAATCTTTTTCTTTTAAGAAAGAGTGCAAGATAGATACTAATTAATAAACTGCCATGAGTAATGCAACCCAAAAATGCAAAATAATGATGGACTGAAGTTTTCCCTACAGCGAGCTGTCATCTCAGTTTGTGAACTGTAAGGCTGATTTCCCCAGCATTATGCAAAGAAATGTCCTTTTTTCTTTTATTCAGACTTCATATTTTAGCTGCTGAGTCTTCTTTATACAGAGGTGGGTTTGCAGGCAAGGAATAAACCTAACCCTTCTCTTCCTGGGCATGATCTCCCTGTGGAAAAATGTGGTCGTATTCTGGGGAAGCACATCTTAGTGCTTCCAGACTTGGATTTCCACCAGGATGACACAAGACAAATGACAAAAGCTAAAGAAAGTCAGACCTTATGGGGGGTGGGGGTTAAACACATTTTATATAAAGATGAATTTATTCATTTAGCCCTTCATCTGAAATCATCTTACATCTGTGTCACAGCTTGAAATTGTTAGAATCGACCTAGTAGAAAGTACCACAAGATATCATTGGCTTGGTGACAGTCAACAGCAAGGAGCTAGAACCAGAATTTATTGCCACACTAAACCTAGCATGCAGGAAATATTTTTGTCATTTCAATTCAGTGACTAATTCAAGGGTGAAGAATGAAGTCCCATCAGGCCACAGTCTCATGTAGCTATCAAAAAAGCATGTATTGTACAGTGCAAGGGTAAACAAGATAGCTCTGTAAGCATTATAAACTCAATTCAGCATTTCATTGCTGGGAAGCTGAGCTAATTAGCGCTGCCCCGTTGACAGCATCACATTAGGATCCAACCCATTCCCTCCACATAGCACTGCCTGGAGTGGAGTAGGTCCACCAGCTCATCCAGAGCCAGCCAAGGCATACCTGGATGACGCGTGGTGCATGCCCCACTAGTGTTTGTCATTCAAATCACCCAGCTACAAAACTCCAACTACAATGGTTAAACACAAGCAAAACAACCTAATTTTGTGCTTCAGAAGACCAACTAAGAGTCCCCTCACCATCTGCAAATCCAAGTGCCAGACCTGGGCGATTAGGACCGTGTGTTTCCTAGGTGATAAGCCTTTCATTTTTCTGGAAGACATTTGAAATAGAGCACAGGAAGATTAATCCTCCCCAGAGAAGGAAGAGTTCACTGGCTAATTTCTCTTGCATTTAGATGTAATAATTAGGCGTATTGATTCTTCTGCTTTGTTCCTTACCATTATAATGAAATAATTAAGACAACTTCAAGGAAATATTTGAAAGCTCATTTCACATTGTCTCTTCAAACATGGGCCACCTAACACTTATGTGCACACTCAAAAGGAAAAGCAAAGGCAGACTCTCGCCTTATTTATCTCCGTAATTCATCAGGCACCAACTTCAGGCAGCAAAGTGCTGCCTCAGGCTCCACTCCATTTGCTGCCTATCATGACTATGAACAGCAACACAAATGAGATCCATCTGGTGCAACCAGGACCGACATTGCTCTGCTAAGCTCTCACAGCAGCTTGTTATCAAGGCGAACCGGACAGAGGCTGATCCACTCCAAGAGTTACAAAGGAAAAAAAAGCAGTATTTGTGACTCCCCTGGCAGAGCCTCACAGTAGCATTCTTGCAAAATACTATGCAAACATTATCTCTAGTTTAAATTTTTAAGTTCAAGATTCTTGGAAGATAATGCTGAAGTGTCTACACTGAAGAGCACTCATTATCTCCATGCTCTCAAGAGAGCAGCACAACCAGGTTTTTCAAATATAAATACGAAATGATCCATGAAGGGCTAAGTCTTTGCAGTGCATCCACAGGAGGAAAGTGTACCCCTGAGACAAGTGGTTTTGGGGCTCCCTGATGGTTGTCAGGGATATATGCATTGTGCACATCTGCATGGATACTCAGGGAGAGCCAAAACTGGAACAATATTAGAAGGATGAATGAAGATATTAAACAGTAAAAAGTCCTGAGAAAAGCCGCTTAAATTAAAAAGGATCTTCTCATACCTAATTCAACATTACTAATTCAACAGTTGATAAAAGTTCTCTGATCTCTCCAGCATGTCTCAGATTTAAATAATTTTCAGTAATTTTTTATTAAATAGCCTTTAAAATATTAATCTTGTAAAAACACAGGGAAATGCATATGCATTTTAACACACTCTTGCTTCACAATTACCACGAAGCCCAGCTGATACAAAATCACAGCCTCCCAGCTGCTGAGGGGCAAAGGGGTTGACAGAAAAGAAAGAGCTCACTCCCCCAAAAGCACGGACAAATGCTGTCCTGGAACACACCACCAGTTGTGCTAGATGTAGATGAGTGTTTAGGTCCAAAATAAGCACCAAACTTTCCAGAAGGGAGGCATTTACTGCAGACTGTGATTGACGGAGTATCTTGACCCAAGAAGTGAAGATGCAGCCTTCTCTGCCTTTTCCCTTCATGCAGAGCTCACTCAGACCCTCGTGACTGATGTAGCTCTGGCACAGTATTAGCTATTAACATTTAATAGGCGTCTCCTGTATCTAGTGGTCACTCACAGCAGGGGACCGATGTTTATGATTGAATACTTCAAACAGAAATCTTAGATGCGGCTACTTCTCAGGAGGAGGAAACATCTGAAGAATGTGTTTTTCTGATATTTATATTCCCCTAGAAATTGTGTTTTCTGTATGACTCACATCCATGTTTTTCACTTGTGATATTTTTAAACTCTGAGATCCAGCACTGATTGGAGCGCAAAAAGTGTGACTTTTCTCCTGTCCTACCCAAAGGCCCTTTCAGCCAGGTACAGGTGACAGTAGGAACTGGGAATAGGTCATCTCCAGGTTTACTACGGGGACAGAAAGACTAAAAGAAATAGCTTTGGGATTTATGAACATCAGTCCTATGTGAAAGCTAAAACCTGGCAGGTTTGATGAAAAAGTATGTAGACAGATTTCCTATGAGAACATCATGTATATTTGAAAACAAACAGAAAACCCCACTCAGAATAAGGGCTCCTTTCTCTCTCTCTCCTCCATTCAAGAGTATCTTTACAGTCTAGATCAGAGCTACATTTTTAAAAATGCAATTAATTAAATCAAAAATTCAAGGAGACATTCTCATGACAAGTGATCCAATGCAGATTTTTTACATTCATTTCCTCCCGCTGCACATCCCTTTTAAAATTCACCATGCTCACACGCGGGCATCACAGAGAAACTCATGCTTGGCACAGCTACGTGGTAGGGGCTGCACCCCGAGTGTCCAGATCTGAAGCATCCAGGCTTCAAAGAGCCAAAAGACGCAGAAAAGAAATAGAACAAACAATGATAAAAGAGTTTCAATGCTTTGAAACTGGTCCCCAGAGTCCAGTTTCTCTTTCAGTTTGGATAATGCTGAAGGGTTCCTTGCTGGAGCAAGGCTCACCATGAAATCTTGTTGGCTGGGCTAAAATGTCTTTAACATCAGGCAAACATAAATGCTGCCTTTCTTTAAATACAGTTTAGTTCCTTTATAGCATCATTCAAGAGACATAAATGCCAGCCTCAAGCTCAGAGAGACACAACTAGCTGTTCAAAGGAAAATCACGGGCAAGATTTTGCTCTGGGCGGAAGGATTTTGCGAATGGTTTGCAAAACATCTTTTTCTGCAGGAGCCAGAAAGAGGAGGAAAGTTGAGGCAGAAGAACCACATATGAGCAGTCAGAACAACAATAAAACCTGGAAATTTGAGAAAAGGTAAGAGAGGGGTTTCTGCTCAGCCAGGGGGGAAGGAGGCTGTGGACTCAGTGTCCCTCATTGGGTGCAGGAGCGCACCAGGCTCCTCTGTACTGCCAGTGCGAATAAACACGAGTGCATCACCAAAACATCTGAAGTAACTTCTTCTTTTAAAAGAAATAACCTGCAAAGGTATGAAAATCTGGCTAACAATTCAGATCAAAAGGAGTAACATCATCACAGAAACCCATTCAGTCTACACAAAAATCTCTCCAGCTCTCCAAATGACAAGAGAATACACTGTTTTCTTTGCAGTAACCCAGAACTGTACAACATACAGAGTTTAAATCCATTCCCATTCAGATAAGTTATCTCTTCCCCTCCCCACCAGCAGCTTTTAAAAGATGCATCTTGAACTTACAGCACTGGAGGGTTTTTTCTTCTCAGATTTTTAATTCACTGGCATCATAAAGACCTTTAGCAATTTACAGTGTGAAGAGCACTTTCTCTTTGGATTGCCCTGCTTTGAGCCAGTTTGTACATTACAGTCACTTCATTACTTACATCGCATTACACAGGGGCAAACGAAGCAGCCGCACTCTTCTCTGCAGCAGATGTGCCCCGGGGCTAGCACAAGCCAGATGTTTCCCAGGGCCCCACATCAGGCGCAGAGACTGGGCTGCCCAATTGCTTTACCCCAACTGCCCCTCCGCAGTGTCGAGCCAGGCAGCACACTTCTTACCCTCACACTAGCTTGAAAGCGGGGTAAATCAGAGAAATAGGGCATAGGAGGCAGGCACATCATCAGGCTACACTAATGAAGGCATTGCAGTTAGTAAAACCAAAAAAAAAAAACCCAACCCCAAACCAACAAACCAAAACTTGTGGGAGACGTCCAAATTCTGTTGAACTACGGAAGGAACATCAGAGGAACCAGAATATATTTCTTCCTGCCTCTTGCTGTGATGGTCTCGGCTATTCGTCCTCCTGCAAGTCAGTGGGATGCATGCCAGGCTCCTCAAACCCTGAAGCCACACTCCCCACGTGTGGTTTTGGTGACAGTTTCATCAGGGGTTGAGAGTCACAAATTGCAGGCTCAGCAACTGTGACCAACCAACATGCAAAGCTTTCGCCCTGTTACTCAGTTACTAACGAAACAGCATCTTGGCCAGAAAATCCCATGGGTTCTCCTCAAACATGTTCAAAGCAGAGCACTCCCACAGCTCATTGCCTAATTCCTGACCACTGCTTCTGCAAGACATCTCTTTTCCCTGGGCCCTTCCCATCTGTACATGCTATGTGTTGGCTTTAAACATCGCAAACAATACAGGTGGTAAAAACCAGAATAGACTGCAAGAAGCTCACTTCCCTCTTTGAAGGCACCTGCACCTCCTTGGTAACGCGGTAAGCTGATGAAATGCCAGGAGGCCAGTCTATAGGGAATACATGAGCACTATACATGGCATGTTGAATCCAATTTCGCTGCGTACCACCATATGGAACAGAATCTCAGCGGCATCAAACGTTTACCTAAACTCCATTAATGTCTTCTGCAAGCCAATATTTATAGCATACACACCAGTAGCTGCTGTCAGAGTGTGTATAAATGTTAAACTGAACTGTTAAAGAAACATAATGACAGATGTAGAGATGCTGAAGAGTGCAATCTATTCTAATTTATGATAATTTATTTCCATCATCTGGAGCCCTATTCAGAAGAGAAAGCTGAATGCATCCCAAAGCGCATCACAGGGTGGAGCATAAAAATCCCTAGGAAAAAAAACCCTCTTTTAAACCAAGCAAGAGTACTCTCGTTCTAACACCCGGGACATGCTTAGCAATCTCTCTGTGCAGAATTAATACAGATGTGGGGTACTCAAGCCCTGCCTCCCAGCAGCCCAGTGACACACAGGTTTTATTCCAAGTTGGGAATAGCTGGGAACTGTTTGTCCCATGAGAGATGTTTGATCATTGCTGAGTCACTACTTTTGGGGGACTAAGCTGCACAAAAACCATTTATTAGCTCTGTCAGAGCCTCTTCAGCTCCATTAACGACCAACGCTGCACCCATGGGTGGCCAGCTCTAATGAGCACATAAACAAAAGATGGAAAACTATTTTTAAAAATGAGTGGACTAAGCCATGGTGAGCTACATGGCAGAAAGAGCTTTTATTTTAACTCCTCAGCAACACAAGCTGTGCTGGATCGGTTCTGCCATGAGACCTGAGCCCTGTTTCAATCTCCTGTTGCTGTCATTCTGCAGCAAAAAACCATAATGAAGGGGATGGGGAAAAAAAAAAAGGAAAAGGTAAAGAAAAAAACCCACCAAAAGCAGTGACAGCACTTGGTCCCCACGGTGGAGACTGTTGCCGGGCCGTGGAGGACTAGAGGCAAGGAGCTCATGGTCACGGCATCGTCCCTCCCCGGGAAGCGCCGCCACGCGCGGTGGCAGGAGGCTTTCTGCCGCGTGGCACACCCAGCGTCCCCTGCATATGTCAGCCCGCCGCGAAGCCAGCTCCTGCTGCCTGCCAGGGCCTCGCAATCTGGACAGGCACAGATTTTGTGCTGGAACGGGCGCCCTCTCCACAGAGCCGCCTGCCACGAGTGACAGGCTGCAACGGCAGCAGCGCGAGCACCCACGGAGCCAGCGCAGCAAAACACGGAGGCTTACGGACACATCTTGCTGATTCTCTGCTAAGTGGACTGTGCTGGGTCTGTGTAGCTCTGAAAAGCTTGATGTTTGACCCAAAAAAAGGGCTAGGCACACATAGACTACAGCACCAATATGCACACACTGTCTTAAAAGTCACATGAAAATTTTCCACCAAAACCGTTTTCTGCTTCTTAGACTCATTCATCTTCTTCCAAAAAAGCTGTCATCTCAAAAAAAAATGCTGATTCTTCTCTGCAAGTCCCAGTGCTAAGGGCTTGCACTATCTACGCTGGGAGCAGCACCGCTGTGCCTCCAAGGAGTTTGCGCTGGCCCCTCACGCTGCCCCGCTCTGTAAATCAGGCTCCGCAGCCGGACTATGCTGCACCGATGTGCAAGAGGGTCACACTCGGTGTGAGCCATCACTGACTCCTCCAGGAGGAGCAAGCCTCGGCATTGCAGTGGGGTGTGGAGAGGAGGAGAATATGACCTGACCACTGTTTCTTTACACAAATATTTTGTGATAAAATATTGTAGTTTCTGGCACAAATATTTCTTCATTCATGAGCGCACTGGATGCCAGTTTCCAATGGAAATTTAGATTAAAAATTACTTTTCCCCCAAGGAAATGAAATTCCTTTTCCCAAATCAGTCTCTTTTTGATGCAGCGATGACAGATGCTTCCCTGACATCTAGGTATAGCCCAAATTGCGAAAGACAAATACTCCCCACGCTCCTCAATCATCTGCCCCAGGCCATAATACATGAGGAAAACTCACTCTAATAGCTTTCCTTACCATGAAAATACCACGTGCTCCCAGCTTGCTTACCTCCTCCCAGCATCATCAAAGCCCAGCCACCAGTTGTGCAGGGGAAACAACGCGTAACCACGTCTTTATTTGAAGATTTTTCCACACATTTAGAAACCGGCTGCGGTGGGGCTGCTTGGCTACATGCCGCTCGGTACCCACATTTTTCACGGCTGCATAGAAATCCAGCAGCCTGCCAAACGCTCTCAAACTGGGCACTTGGCTGGGACTAATCAATAGATGTGCCCAGTCAACACCATACAACGCTGCTTCTGCTCTCTTGACTGAGGGTTCAAACTTTATTAATCATCCCACTTGAAACTGATTTTGTTTTGCAATAAAATCACAGCTCCTGGCCTCAACCCTCTCAATGAGTAATTGCATCAAGGAACTCTTCTTGCAGCACCATTCACAGAAGTAGGTTAAAAATGGGGAAAGAATATGTTCAGAAAGAAGCTCTATTAAGCCATACTTGTGAATAATCTCCCTGTCCACATGCCTCTAGTCACCAGTTGGAAAAGTCAGGTTGCGATGCACTCGGGACTTGGCAGCATGCTGCTGTTGCACTTTTATCCATACTTAAATGCATCCTTGCGTCTGCGTGCAAGATTAGAACAAAACACTGCTACGCCACAACAGCAGACACCATGTACATCAGCTTGCTGAGATCAAAGGCACACGGCAGCAAAGAATTTAATTAAAATGTTAAAATTAAACAGGAAGGCATCCATTGTTTAATTTTTTGGCAAGCGTGCTCTTTCAAACCGGGACCTAATTCCACCCCAGCACGCTGACTGCCCTTGGAGATGGCAATCAGGAGAGCTCTGCCAGATTTATCGGCTGCTGGATTTGGCGGTGGGGGAATCCCACACTAGCTTTGGCTTTCAAGTACAGTCTCTAAAAAAGCACTTAGAAAAACTGCACAACTCCAAAGGATAATTAGTGCAATATCCATATTCTGCAGCAATAAGCCAATTTCCAGCAGCAAACCTAACCCTGTTGGGCTGGGCACGATATACACCTACAGGCATCGTTCCCCATTACAGTCCCAACAGGGAGCTGTGAGCTTGCCATGTTCAACAGCTCCCAGCCACCAGTCTCTCCATACAAAGATTGTTCTAAATGCGTAAAAACCTGATGCAGAGCAGTGCTTTTCTGTGTGCAACATTGCCTCTGCGTGAGGAGTGGCAGGGGTAAGCAACAACGTGGTTTTAAACTTGCACACAGATGGAGGACTTGTTTTGTTTTGCTTCAAGCATACCTCCAGCACACAGCCAGGGAGAAGATTATTCTGAAAACAGTTCAAGCAAGGCTCAAGTTTGCTTATTAAATAACTGCAAGATATTTCCTAGCATCCTGGGGTATTTTGACTTGGATGCTGAAGGCAGCCATAGGCCATAATACAGCCCGTATCAAGGAGGCCGAATCAAGAATCCATTTGTCTCCTTGGTTTTTGGGAACCCGGCAAGGAAGATTTTGCTACTTGTATAAAATGATTTAGGGTGCCACAGGGGCTTTTCACCTAATATTAGGAAGATTGGCAAATGCAGTGTCAAACGTGGGGCCCCAATACAAGCACCCAATATGCAAGTGCCAAAGGGTTTGAGCAGAGGCTTATCACTTCAAGCCAAAGATACTTTGGATTTGCATCACCTGAGAAATAACACGGGAGGACAGAGCATTAACATCATGAAAAGTGATGACTGAGGACAGACACAAACTTTTTTTTTTTTAAATTCAAAGAGCTCCTGAAGAGCTGTTACTATAATACTATAAATTCCTTCCTGTTGTATCAATGATCTTGCCAACATTAGGTAGCACTCCTTTCCAAGATCTGGGCAGAATTTCACCCTCAAAGCTTCAGGTTCTTGAGCACTTTTAGTGAATATTCAGTCAGGCTGTTTGCAGCAGGCTCAGGTACTTCTCACGGAATAAAGATCAAGTTGACAGGTCAGGAGTTTTGCAAGACAGTCAAATCAGATTTATTTCTGACAGGGTGTCTGGGACTGTACACGTCTCATCTGAAAATGTATAATACTTTATTGAAATCTTCCGGCTCCACAGTTTTTCTCCTGCTTCCTTAACACAGAGAAACAGGAGACTGCATCCCCCTCTGCACATTTCAGTGCCTAGAATGCTTGTCGGGGTCTCTGTTACCAAAGAGACATCCACGATCCCCCAGAAAAATCCCCCTGTGTAGGGTGTTATGATCTCCGGTCGCTCTGAAAATACCCTCACTAACTTCTGCCTTGCGATGGCACCACCAACCTGGGGCTGGGACATCTGCACCAGCACTTCCCTGGGAACAGGAGCCCACAGAGCTCCCCCTGACTTTTATCCCAAGCTCCAGGCTTTTTTTCTGCTCCCCACAGCATTAGCTCAGCAGCTCCTGCAGGCTCTGCCTCTCCCCAGATGCTAAGGCATTTTGGAAAAGGCACAGACGGAACAGTTGTTCAGAAAAACACATTTATTTATCCATTAGAACATCACAGAGAAAGGAAAGGTAAAACAACAAAGGGCAATGAGCACATTACTTCAGCCTTTCCTGGCCATTTTTCCTGGATCGTGCACATACGCCACTGCTTTAAGGACCAAAGTTGGCATTAGGCTTGTGAGACCTTTCTGTTTTCCTCTCCACGCTGAGGACCATAACATTGCTTCATGCCACAGACGGCCGCTCATCTGGAAAACCCCCTCTCTTGAGGGGACACGTCAGTCTAATCCTCTGCTGATCCTTCTCCCCTAGCAGCATTATGCAAAGACTCAACCATGGCAGTAACCGAGCTGTCCGATGCAAGACTGCCTGCCTGGATTTCACTGCCTCTCACCACAACCAACCTCTGAGCCTGACCAACAGGTGCTCTCACCTCACCACGCATGTCAGCTTATGTTTCAGCAGTTTGCAAATGCATGTAAATACTACATGCAAAAATCTTCCGGACTGTGCACTCATGGATGTGCCCGCATCCATAGGCTGCTAATAAGGCAACACCTAATCTTTTTTGTCTATATAAAAGGTTCTTAGAGAATACTTCCTTACTTGACTGAAGGCCATTACCAAAGCCTTTCAATGCCATAATTTGTATCTACAATTATAACCATCGAAATCCCCATCACTTTATGCAATTTAAGCATTTTCTTAAGCATGGGGAGCAATATCAGCTTTTCCAACTGAGTCAAGTATTCTGAATGGGAAAACACTGCTTCCAAAGACAAATCTGAGAAGCGTCTACAATGGCCAGAAGATAAAACTGTGCAAATTAAACAAAGCAAAAGCTTACAGTTTGTCTATATTCAGTATTCTTTTGCTTTTGCCAAAAAGCAAGCAAGCTGTCACCTTAGCAACTATGTCACACTTTGCAGTACATATGCCACTTGGAACAAACACCTTAGAAGCAGCACCTCCACACTGTATGTTCCTTTTCATAACGTTCTTTACAGCACTTTGCAGATCCCCTCTGAGAGTAAAAGCCATTAAGACCCCTTTGACCAGTTGCTGGGCTGGACAGCCAGCCAAGTGCTGTTTTCCACACCGCACCCCAGGACCATAATGCTACTTAACCACTTTTATTCGATGTCGAAGGAGAAAGCTGCGCCTGCAGAAGCGTGGCGTGAGCACTTTGCCTCCCATCGCCAGCCCTGCGCAGAGCCCAGCGTTACCCGCTTTCTGCCTCTCCCCCTCTCCTGTGTCAGGAGGAGGTCCTCTCTCCGGAGCAGAGTGGAGACTTCAGCCAGTGACCAGGAGGTCTCCTGCCCCTCAGGATCACACGTAGCGCCCTGAACCCAGGTGAACTCAGGGCCCACAGGATCCAAATGATGAAAGGGTTTTATCACAAGCACTTCCAAGCCTGTCCCCCCCGCCGCCCCCCCCCCCCAGCTGCAACATTTGAATCTGGAGATGTAACACGCAGGGCGCTTACCCAGGGCTCCAATTATGCAGATGGTGATTTACAGGAGTGATGACTGAAACATCTCCCTCATAAAAATTGGCAAGGAGATTTTAACCGTGTGTGTCTAATGGCAGAACCCTCTATCTCCACGCATCTTCTTGCTAGTTTGAAAGTCAGATCGTTTTTGTTCTTCCTTTCATAGAAATCTGGTTTGCATATATAATCAAATTTAGCATTAATGAGTCTCTCTTCTCATCTCCTATTCCTAATGCTTTGAACAGCCACATTTGGATAATGCCAGCAGATTCTGCCATCAAGAAGGTGCTTACCATGAGGAGGTTTTAACAAGTTTCACCCAGTGATTTCCACAGAAGCAGTACATTACCTCAAAAACTCCTGCCTCCTGGACCACTGTATTTCAATATACGTGCTAATCCTACATAACTCGTTTATACCAGGTCCCATTTTAGGCTGCTTGAGAATCATCGGGATTTAAATAAATTGTCAGGTGACCTTTTAAAATCAACTCTTCCACGATCACAACGTGAACCTAAGTGGAAAATGGCAGGCACTTCTCAGATGAAATATGTCATTTATTTGCAATGTGGTCAAGCGTTGCTGACCTTTTCTCCTTCCCTCCTTGCCTATACCAGCATTTGTACCATTTTAACAGCCACTTTTTGATGGGACAACATTCGCACAGTTCTCAGTTTCCAACAAGATATGCACACAGATAAACATACACGCGAACAGCGTGCAGAACAGCCAGCTCTCTGCACTCTGTGTAAAACCATGGGACCACAAGACAGATTTTCTGCTCCTTCACTTGTGTTCTGAGTTTCCAGTCTTTAGGGCTTCCATCCTTCTTCTGCTACCCTGATCTGAAAGCATATGGTTTATCAAAGTCAAAGGTTTCAGAATCACAAGACTCCCAGAAGTTGAGACTTTGAAACCACAAGGTAAAATACCATGTAGGGACTGCTACTGCTTCTGCTGCCTTTATACCAGTCCCACTGACAGCGTGACACATGGCTTTCACATCTGTCTTCAGTGAGACTACAAAAACTTTTCAGATCTTTCCTATCACACGCAAAACAGCCTGATGCCTAACGGCAAAGTCCATCTCCCAGTTCTTCCTAACAAAAATAACTTGCCCAATAGAGTTCCCTGCCTGCAGATTACCGATGCCCCGATACGTGTTCAGAAGCTGTAGGTCCAACGACAAGGACCAACAGAGCCTGTTCGCAGGGCTCGGGTCTCTTGGACGCTCACATCCCGTTGTTTCACTGTGGCAATTTTTGTCTGTACAGAGCTGCAGTGTACTTTGCATGCATTTTGCTAAGCTGCCTAGAAGAAATCATCCAATTAATGACAGCTTACAGAGAAGGGTTAGTTACACAGTAATTACCTTTCCAATATTAAAATACCATAGAAATGGATTTACTTTTTTTTTTTTTATTAAGTAGCACATGTTTTATCGACCTGACACTACACATAGAAGAGCTTTGAGGCAGTGACTGGGACCAGGTTTTCAAGAACAGCTAGGTACCTACATCCCAAGGCAGACATCAAAAATTTGACAATACATTTTTCGTATGTGTTTGTGTATCTTGCATATCAAGACGGATGGATGGACCCAGCAGTCAATGCAACATTTGATCCTGGCATTGCATAAGCAACATCAGCAGGCAGAAAGAAACATTATTTTTATTAAAGCTTTTCTTTCAATATGAGGGTAGAGAAGATCAAACACTCAGCTCTTTGAGCCCTGCATCCGTGAGGAGCACTAAGCTTCATCAAGGTTACCCTGCTCCATCACACAAACTCTCTGCTCATGCAGAAACAGCAGTCTTCTGGTTAACCAAAAACCAAACAAACACAAGTAAACATGATGAAGAGTCTCAAGCAACTGTAAAATCTCAGGCCCATAATGCTCTACACAGCAAACTACTAATCACACATGCCTCATGCAAGCACTACCTTCTCAATTTTTTTTTCATTTATTTTCAGCATCTCAAGATATCTAGGCTTTTCTAGGACACACTTGAAAGCATGCAGCTACTTATGTCCATTCATATGCATGCAAATGCAATCCAACAAAAGCGCTCAGTGGCCAGATGAGCAATCAGCATTAGGACAAAAGACAAGACTTATTATCAGTCTTTCAAGATTCAGATTCCCTTTGCCTTCCAAATACACATCTGTTTGCAAGACAAGGGGTGCTAACCCTTTCAGAATCTATACAATCAAAGCAAGCTTGACTCTTGCCAGGCTGGCAACAACTTGGCCTTTTCCTGGCTCACCAGTCAAATCATCATCGTGAAGGCAAGGAAGCAAAGCGAGGTTAGCTTGGTCCACGTACACACAGATTTTTCAAATCGCCTTGCAATTCCTTTATCCAGTTTCAACCAGAGATGAATGGGGATTTGTTGTCCAAATGCCCCGCACCGCTCTGGAAATCTTCAGCACGTCCCATGAATACGCTCATGAGCAGTGATGATCTGCAGTCATACAAGGCCTGGAATGTATTCTTCTGCACAAAGGCAAGAATTAAAACACCTCCTCAGGCACATTTGGGTTCATTGAACATCCTAAGGTCCACTTCGAAGTATCAAGAAAAGCCCCAGTGTCCACGAGATTTATCCTGCAACATAAATGACTCACATCTGCCCTGACACAAGCAGCACTGGCTTAGACAGGGCTACTTGTATAGTCTTTGTGCCCAAAATACCCCCTTCTCCTGTGCCCATACCAGCCTGGACAGGGCTGCAAGCTGGCGGAACAGGTAGCTTGTTTCATGGTATTTTAAAACAACCACCTGCAGATAACCAGCAAGGCAACCACAGCACCTCCCAACCTGCAAAACGTTGGAGTTTCTGCAACTCTGCTATTTATCAAGGATTACAGGGAAAGGCATCACAGACAGCACTGCAGCTCCTGTTATTTTACGTGGAAACTGGACAAATATCCGGTTGCTTTGGGTCTGCAGGAGAAAAGTTGTTTATGGCAAATCACTTCGAGGAAGCAGCAGAAGTAATTAAAAACCTCAGCCTAGTGATACAAAGTTTCCATTTTAACCAAAATATTTTTGCAGGTAACCACCTGATTATACATGAGGTAGTTCACACACACCACACCGCGATGTGCCGAGCCCTGCTTTTCTTAATTTGCTTTTGTAGGGCTCCAGAGAGGCAATGACTGTGAAATGAACAGACCACAACTGACAAACTTGCTTGGTTTGCTCACTTTTTGTAGACCCCAGTGAAAGTGGTCTAAACTCATCCAGGGAGTCACAGGACTGAAATTAATCCAGGCAGATAAATGAACATATTTCTTCTCTTTCACCTTTCCTCACTCGTTATTGTCAGGTGCGCATATAGGAGAGTTGTTTCTCAAGGGAAGTTGTAATCGTGTTTGTGACATTGGAACTGACTGTAGTGCCACAGTAGCTTCAGAAGGACACCCCCTGCTCATGCAAAGATCTGTGGAGTAACAGCCAAGGGAATAAAGCGGAGCGAGAACAAACAGCTTTTAAAGAGCTTTTCCCTGTCCCCAGCGCCTGCCACGAAGCAAGAGTTGCCTCAAAGCTGGAAACACCCAGGGCCTATCTTGTACAGCTGTGGGCAGCTTTCCCAGCCCAGATTTGTGATCCACACACTCAAAGCACACAATCTATTACCAAGATAGAGTTCAAAAATGCAACTGTTGCTTTATTCCTACAAGTTTGGGGTTTTTTTTTTTTTATTATTATTATTTCACTTAACCTTTCCTGGGCTTTAGCCAATATTGTCTCTTAACGGCTTCTAAACGCAATTTCTTGGCTGAAAATAAGATTACAAAGTGCATGGGAAATACAAATTAAAACATTATAGCACTGTGAATATTCAGAAGAATCAGTCTTATCTCAGCATCTTCTCTCTGGGTGTTAGGGGATATTCAAAGTCGAAGACGGAAGAAGGTCAGATAAAGTCCCTCCTCCTCAAGACAGAGGGCCATGTCTAAGCTCGAATTTGCACACCTATAATTCTGCAAGTTACACTTTCACACCTGAGAAACCTACAGCCACCACAGTTGTCTCCAGACTTGCAAACGTTTGCGTTCCTTAATACACAAATTTCAGCAGCACTGTTGTACAAGAGGTTTATTAATAAAGACACGCTGAGCCACCGTGGGCCTACCCAAACTGCCTAAAAGGTGAGAGCGCAAATTCAAGGCTGGACTGCCCGGATCAGCTGAGGACATTTCGGTCTACACCATCTCCACCCTACCAGCCTTTCTGAGGAACCTCTCCACCTCTGCCATCTGTGTTGCAACACCACAAAGCCTCCCCCCAAGCACAAGAGCCACCCAACGCCCAGAATTGCTGCATCACCAGCTGAGCTATGATCTTTATTCCTGTGCAGATGCAATCTAGGACTCAAGTAGGAGGTGTTCAGAGGTGCCATCAGAAGCATATGGGCTATAGTACACAAAAGGGCAAAACCGCCAGTTTTCCTTTTCTTAGATTGCAGAAAGGGCTTTCCCCACCTCTGTGTCCTACCTGCTTGCTTTTCACACTAGAAATCCAAACCTTGGCTTTCTGGGAAACATGCATTAAAAAAAAGCCTAAGTTTTCCAAAAGCAGAAGTTAACACCTCCCTTTTAGATGACAAATAAGCCAAAAGAAGACAACATTAAAATTACTTGCAATTGCTTTCCCAAATCCTAACACTCTGTAAAACTGGGTGTTATGATTCAGCTGCCACATCACCCACATGACACCGGTCACACCCTCTGACAGGTGATTACTGTAAAGCACTGAAAAAACTCATCAGCATTAAGAGCAGGTTCAATAAATTCCACCGTCACCAGCACTTTTTACATAAAACCCCCACTCACATATCATTTAACACCTGAAATAAAACAGCTGTAAATCCAGCAATTAGTGGTGCAATTTGACTGTTCTGATCAAGCGCAGCCTGTCGGGGAATGTGGAAGCAGACACAAAATCGGCTGGAGCATCTGGTCTTTTTTTAAAGTTTAAAATGATAATTAGGTTGATAAAAGGAGTCTGAGGGAGAGACGGATGCTTAGTTGAGACCAGAGATGGTAGAGAAGGGTAGATAGCAGTTGGTAGGCACGGTGAGAGGAGAAGGAAGATGGGTGCAAGAAGACGAAGCAAATAGAGGTGGAATTTGGGTAATCCAAAAAGCCTTCCAAGTATATTAGAAAAGAGTCTGCCACACTCTGAGATATCATACACTAAAACGTGCTTAATTCTACTTACACATACATGAATACACGTCAAAAAGGGAATGAGTAATATCCCAGACCCTCCAGATCATCTTAAAAGTTAACACACTCTGCACCCTTCTCCTGCACTCCCTTATTGCCAAGAACTGATAAATCTCTGCTGTGTCAGAAGAGCTCTGTTTACATACAGCCACACGTGCATTTATATATATACAACCAGGCAATGTGCAGATAGAGCGGCCAGAAGAGTTCTACATGTAGCTTTCAATCATGACAAAGGCAGCTTTTATATTCAGCTGTTGGAAGAAGCTACAGACCTCGGAAACTGCCAAGAGAAAAAGAGTTCCCACTTGCTGTCCTGAGGACGCCAACACACAGGGGGGAAATGGTTTCCTCGAGGGCACAGCCCACACTCCTGAGCCCAGAGCCATTCCCAGAGGATCTTGCTTCCTAATCACCACCAGACATAGCTTCACTGGGCCGATAGTCAAAAGATAACCATAGAAATAGCTGTGCTCCCCGTTCTTCTGTTCTGTGGGGAGTGCTGCAGTGGTTGAAGCACCCTCAGACTGGTGTCCGGGGCTCAACCCCTGGATGTCCTGACTCCTCCTTGAGGCAGAAGAAGCAGCAGCAGGGCTGGGTGGGTTTGCAGAAGCTCTGGGCAAGGAACACAAAGGACCTTGTCCATCCTCCGCGTGCAGGTCACCTCGCTGCAGGGCCAACTCGTCCCAAGCCCATGGCACCACCACATCCCCATCACCCGCCTCCATGGGACCTGGTGCTTCGAGGTGCCCAGCGGAGGAGAAGGGCTGCTGACCACAGGCAGGGACAGCGTCCGGGGCGAGCAGCTGCCCCCAGCCCACCGAAACACCCCCCTCGCAACCACCCTGCGGCCGGGCCGCGCGCGGCGGGTGCAAACATGTGGATAAACGCACCCGCACAGGGACGCGCCCCCCAAAATACGGGGCTTACATAATTCCCCAGCCAGTCGGCGTTAGGGGAATGTGATTAATCCTCCATGACATGTTCTGAACTTTCCGTTCAGAGAGGCTCTCTCCTCCCGCAGACCTACTGGCGATGAATGTCATTTGACCTGCAGACTTCACTACGAATGAGCATCAGAGCAACAAACAGTGACATTGCTCCGCAAACCAATTATCTGCCTCCTTCCCCGCTCGGCCCAGAGACAAGTTTGCTAAATGCATAATGAGGATTTTTTTTTTTTTTTTCTTTTTACCCCTCCCATTTTTTTTAAAAAAACACACCGCTTACATCCAGCACGGGGGGGGGGGGGCACCCACAAACCCAGCCCCCTCACCGCTGTAGGACGAGAAACCCCAGCCTCAGCCCCTCGCCCCCAGCCCCCGCCACCGTCCCAGCCCGGCTCCCACCTGTTCCGCGGGGCGCAGCGCCGTGCGCGCACTTTGGGGACAGCCCCCCCCCCGACCCCCACCGCACCCCACCAGCCCACCCGCGCCCGAGGCACTGCCCGACACCCCCTCCCCGCCCCGGGACTCACCCACTCGAGCACCCTGAGGAAGGCCAGCGGCTCCTTCACCACGCGGAAAGTGCCCGCGGAGGCGAGCTGCGGGCACAGAGAGAGAAGGCAGTGAGCACCGCGCCCGCTCCGCGCTCCCCGCACCCCGCTCCGCCCGCCGCATCCCGCGGAGGCTCCGCGTACCTGGTCCACCGCCTCCATGGCGCCGCAGCCCCGCGGAGCCGAGCGGAGCGGAGCGGAGCCGCCCGCCAGCCGGGGATGCGCGGCGCTGCCCCCGCGCACGCCGGGCGGAGCAGCCGGGCGGGGCCCCGCGGAGCCGCCCCGCGCCGCCCCGCGCCCCCCCGCGGAGCCGCCCCGCGGCGCCCCCCCCCCCCACACCCCGCACCCCCCCCCCCACCGCGGAGCCGCTCCGCGGCCCCCGCGCCGGCCTGCGCCTCCGCGCTGCTTCCCCCGCCGCTCCCCTACTTTTTAAATTAGTATTGATTTTATTATTATTATTTATTTTTTAATTTCGGGGCAGGAAGGGAAAGGAAGGCACCGGGGGGGAAAAAAAGGGAAGAAAAAAAAAAAAAAGACAAAAACAAACCGCCTTCCCCAGCGCTTGTGAAGAAACTATTAATATTCCTGTGGAAGCAGCAGGGACGGGGCACGGCACCACACTGCACCGTGTCCTTCTCTCCCCTCTCGCCCTCCCGGGGCGAACTTGCCTGCCGGCCCCCCCCGCTAGCCCGCTCGCTCAGCGCCCGCTCCCTCCTGCTTTTGTAGCAGTTCCTTGACAGCAGAACAGCGCTTTCGGTCTTGCCGTTGTTCTGGCCTCGTTTCCCAACATAATTTGGCATTCCCAAATTCCCAACAAAAATGAGGGCATAATTATCATAGATCCTGGGTGGCACAGCCTGGCAGGAGCTGAGGCTCCCGGCGTCCAGCCACGCTTGTGCTGCCCTTGCGGCGTTTCCCGTTGCCTGTGGCATTAAAACATCGCCATGAGGGTTTTGTGATGGAGCCGGGTCCTGCCCCAGCAAAAGCTCAGGAAAAGTGCTGAAGGCACAAACCCATCCCCCTATTTAACAGCACATGTTTAGGCCCCGATTCTGCAAACATTTGCATATTCACTTAACCGCCACCCTGACAACCAGTTGTGCCACCAGAAGGACACCAGCGCTCAAATAGGATTTGGGCTCTAAGTAGGTCAGCGACTGCAATACCTGCCTAAAAAATACCTGAAGCTTTTATGCCCTGTAAGGAATCAGCCATCTGCAAAAGTTTAATAAGTCAATTAGTTGTGCTCAGACTAAAGCTCTATTTAAAAAAAACAAACAAACAAAAAACCAAACAAACCTCCAAATGCATTCCTGGAGTAAACAAGATGCATCTGGGGGGAATGAATTTCTGAAGGTTTCATTGGAATTTGAGGCAGGGGATTTTGGTCAAAGTCATGAATCTACAACAAACCCAGCTGACGACTGTGGTAGCAATGAGACTGGCTATAGTTTTTGGTTTTTAAATCTTCTTCTTGCTCTATCAAAACCAGCTTTGAGGTCAGAATTACAATTATATTTCATTTTTTCAAGGAAAAAAAAAAAACTACAGTTTTATTTTGTGCCTTCCTTTCTTTCTGCCCTAGGAGAAAAAACAAGAAAGAAAAACGGAGAACTTTTCCTTACAAAATGTTAACAAGTGAGCTTTTTTTATTTATTTAAATAATAACCTCTAAGAAACACAAAACACTTCTCAGCAATTCTAGTAACTGCCTGCTGGTGGCCTAGTGCCAGAGCCTCTTCACAGAGGCATAGGGACAGAGCATCCCTAAATCTCCAGAAGGCACAAGCAGGCAGGGACACAATTACCCCTCTGACTTTCAGCCAGAACTTCTCCCACTGGTGCAGCGCTGCAGGGCCAGGTCACTGCAAGTCCCCTGCCTTTGGCTCTCACACCTGAAGAAATCAGTTCAGTCCTCAAGAAGAGCACAGTAACCATGCTCCCTCCCACAGAGATTTCTAGCTCTGGTATCTGGTATCAGCCCTAGTTAGCTTGTGCCAGCACAAGTAACCACCAAAGATCTTGGCTGTGGGAAGTTGCGTTGCTTGTGGTTTACCATGACTCTCACGTGCTCTTGCCTCTAATAGGTTTCTTTCATGGAGAATCTTACAGCTGTGGATGTATTGAAGCAGTTCAAAAACCTCCTGGGAGATTAAAAAAATAATGATACGTTTAGGAAAGGCATAACTGAGCAGTAGACTGAAGAGATGTGGAGAATCTTTTTTTCCTTGATTTTATTCGTAGTATCTTCTGGAAAAAAAAAAAACACATATGCCCAATCTCCATTGACTGCCATGGAGAACTGGAAGCCTAATTCACTGAGCCTTTATTAATTACCTCCTAGTACAATCCTGACTTCTTTAATAGCACTTGACTTCAGTTTTCAAAAATTGTCAAAGGTAGAAAAATAAAAGCAAATATTAATACCTTCACCACTGGCGGGCTGGGCTCTCTTGAAGACTGGGATGGTGTCCCCACTGCTCTCTAGCTCAGCATACTTGGGCTTGCAGCGGCTACAGGAGGTCCCTCATACTGTGTTTTCCCTTTCTACTGTCCCAGCTGTGTTGTGGCTCGGTGCTCTTCAGTGCTCAGCCATCCCCACCTCAGCTCCACCTTTGGCTGGAAATCCTTGCAGAATCGTGGCAGCAACCTGATTTTGTAGGCAGTGCTCGGAGCCTCTTCTAGCCTTCATTAAGTCTTCCAAATGGCTGTTAACATTTGTACTTCAATATGGCAGAGTGTCTCTCTTTGTGTTTCACAGCTGCTCTCTTTACACATGGTCCCATTTAGTTTAGAAATAAGAGCATCTCCTTCCCAGTTCTTAAGTCTCCTAGCACAAACCTTGCTCTGCAAATTACATTAATGGTCCACATTTTTTGATACTACATAATAAAACACACTCTGAAACGTATGTTCTGACTTGCAGAGATGATACATCTCCAATTACTGGAGATACAGCAAGAACCTATACACCAAGATACTAAATTATATTCACTGTTCTCACACCTGTGAGGCTGCACTTGACATGCATTAATCAAAAAACGCCATCAGAGGTGCAGTTACGAATCTCCAAGATGAATGAAAAATAGTCTGGGGAGACCAGAAGTATTTCACAGGGACAGGACCTCACACTGTGAGGGCAGTCCCTAAAGGCAGGAGCCTTCCAACCTTTCCTTTCCTTGGAGGAGGTCAACCAGTGCTGCAGGGGAAGTGGCAATGCCAGTCCTTCATCACTGCTGGGGGCCAAAGCCCCCCGCAGGACACTGTTGGTTTAGTGCTCTTCCCTCTTCACTTTGGAAAAATAAACCTAATTGGCACAAATCCTGATATAGCAAGTTTAAAAGCTGAAGTCCCCATTTCGGGACTAGCATCTTGCGCAGCTACAAGCAGTGATTTCTTCCCTGTTTCTAGGGAGCATGTACCCTGATTTTTCATTTGGGTACAGGGAGTGGGAAACTTCCGTGACTAATGCAAAGGGTAAAAACTACATCTGTCAGATACTATATATCAGTAGGGAAAGCATCAAGATGTACCTACTTCTCACTCTTACCTTGGAAAGGTTTTCTTCCCAGAGCTCTACCAGAAGACCCTCATTAGACTTCTTTTGACCTACCTGAACCTGTATTCTGGCAAATAATTTCCTACTGTGTCCTCCAAGCACCAAGTTAACTGAATTCAGCCTTTTGCTCCACACCTGTGGACTGCAGACCACACTGCGCTGGAAAGCATCAGATCAATGCAAGCAGCCGATCGACGCAAGCAGTGCTGTGCCAGCACCTCTCCTGAGCACAAGCACATGGCTCAGGATCAAACTGTCCCTGTGGGAACAGAGAAACAGTCATTGCAAGAAGAGGACACTAACTTTGGGGATGTTCGTGATGCTGCCCCTGCCCAGGGCTGTGGCAGGCAGAGCCATGCCAGCCTTGAGGAGCTAAAAGAGGACAGTGGAGATTTATCTTTGCTTGGAATAGCTTTGGTTCAAAACTTACTTCCATCTGCTAATGGGGAAATGGAAGGGAATGAACTCCTGTTCTGCTGGACCAGACATTAAACGTAAGCTAGGTATACTTACATACAGATATATAAGCACACATGCATTACTTACAAAAATAAATAGCTGAAAATGCATTTCTCCTTGCGTGTGGCAGAGCACAAAGCCCATGATCCACGGGTCATCCAGGCTGCAGCATCAAGGACCAGACGGTGGGGTCGCCCAGTTTGAAGCAAGTTTAAGGCAACTGGTGATAGCACCAGTGCTATTTTTTTTTTTTTGTGAGCAGTTGGGTGTGGAAATGAGGTCTCGCACACGTGCTAGGAGGACCATATGGCACTTAGCACACCAGATTTCCCAGCTCCAGCCAGGCCTCAGTCTCACACTCTACCTGTCAGTCTTCTCAAGATCCACACTGTCGAGGGTCATTTCATCCTTTCGGGGTCTCCATCAAATTTGTTCGCAATACATTATCCCCAGAAAGGGAGAGCTTGGTGCCATCTCTTGGATCTTTCTGTTGTTTTTAAAGCTACCAGTCATTTTGATTAGGTTACAATATTTTCCCCTGGAGCTGTATTTTGCACCAGGGAGCTTTTAACCTTTTGCTGGCACAGGGGAGTTCGCTCTCCCATCCTCATGCCAATTGCCAGTCATTTCATGGCTTGGCTTCATTTGATGTCTTCACTCTAAGATTTAGTAACAGATAAGCAACAAAATATGAGGCCTTAGGACAGCCAAGAATTGCCTTCCACGTGACCAGGAACCGCATGTGGGGATCCATGGGAGAGACCAGTCTCTGTCCCTTAAGTCCCAGCCAGCTCCTGTACCATGTTTTCCAACACCCATGAGCCTCCACCCTTGTTCCATTTTCAAATTCTAGGTTTGCATCTCTGCCTATAAATAATAATAAACTTGATTTCCCAAGGAACCTCGTTTCAATTTTCCTTGTGTCCAGAGGATAGGACCAAGCAGGGACACCAGTCCCCACCCCAGTATGTTAAGGTCAATGAACTAAAATGCCACAGTATTGCAGAATATTCCACCCTCAGAAGCTGAAAAAAGTCTGCATACAGAAACTCACATGTGCTTGTTTCCGAGTAAAATAGCCTGGGGAAAAAAAAGTGTCTCAGTATGTTGCCAGAGAGACAATAAAAAGTCTTCAGGTTTCAAACCAGTAGAGCAATGATGCCACTGCTCATTACTAAGCTAAAGGTACAAAAGTATTTTTAAAAGGAGCTTTGTTGAATCAGCATTTTTTTTTCTAGCAACATGCACAATTTCTTTAAGCAGGGTTATTTTCAGAGTATGGTATGAAAATAATTATGGAGCACTTGCTAAAGGTTCAGTGATTAAGGCAAGCAGCCAGCTGTTTGGCTGCACAGCTGATGTTGACCAAAAAGTATCATGTCTACATGTCAAACTATCTTAATAAGATTTCTAGATCTCACGCAAGACTTACATTTATTTCTCTCCTGATCTCCAAGAACAGCTGCAGAAATCATCTTCTGTATTTCTTTTTGGATTTCAGTCATGTGCCTATGGAATGAAATTAAGAGTCCTATTATTGAAAGTCAAGTTCTCCTGAGTCTGAAAGGTTTGCCTGACTTCGCTGCAACCTTTGTTCTGTGTACAATGAGCGATCCTGATTTGATTTTAAAAATTAATCAGTCATTTTTCTTTTCCTCCTTAATCCTTCACTGACATCGAGTCTTGTCAGTTTTGATCCGAGCTTCCAGAGCGCATTGTCTGGCTTTAATCAAAAGCATTCTGTAATTAGGTTCCAGCTAATTTAGCTTAGACTATTTAAAAGCAAAAAATAACCTTGCTTCCTAGTAAAACCCAGCTAAGTTTCAAAGGAGCTGAAGAGGGGCAGCTTCATTTCATAAATATATTGCTGGCAGCCAAACTCTTCCCTTAAAAGCATGGGGATATAATTTATCCTGGGCATTTTGAGGGTGCTTTTGTACACAGGAACACAAAGAGCACAAATGAGCACGAGATGCACCGCTGCAGTCATATTCTGTCTCTCTCCAAAAACCTGGGTCTGGAGCTCTAGAAGGGACACTGTCAGGGCTGGGATCCTTCAAATCCGACCTACTTTTGCATTTCATCCTTTACCAGAGCAAACGTTTAAATACTAGAATTTTTTTTTCCCTCTTAAAGGAAGAGGGAAAATGTCAGGGCACTGGCACTGAGGTACAGCTGCAGAAACCAGAGCTGCTTTGGCGTAACCACAGAGGATGACGCTTGTACCACATCCTGCATGGAGATGATGCCCTCAGCTGTTCCAGTGCCATGAGGGACACATCTGCACATCATTGCTGTGCCCTGGCCCAGTGCCCGTTTAGGGCAGGAGAGCAATAGCAAAACCCTAAGCCCACCTTGCAGCTGTTTTGCGTGACAAAAACTCTTTTCAGGGCAAGGGATTGGAGCATCAGGGCTAGCCAGTGGTGGGGAGGATTCACTTTACCAGCTCCTGGACTGAATGAGAAATACTGCAAACCCAAACTTTGCTCCTCAATAGCAGTATAAAGGACATGCACACCACTTACAGCCTGACGAAGGGATATTGCATGCACATCTCTGTCCCAAGAGGTATTTCCCTTGTTCTTTCCTTGCTAGGGGAGCATCTATTTGCCTCCCTCAGTCTGAATTAAAGCTCTGCAATTTGGCAGCACGGTAGGTGCAAATCTCCCAAAACACAAAGAGGAAAAGCCAAACTCGCCAAAATCCTGCAATTCACACCAGCACAGCACTGCAAGTTGGAAGGCATTTTTCACAGCTGGCTGTGTAAGATAGCCAATAAAAATGCAAAGGATAGGAAACATCCCAAACACCACCGCTTTCCAAGGCATACCCATGTAACTCCACGTGCACTCACAGCCTGGAGCTGGTGCCCCGTCACTACAGAGAGCAACAACAGCTTCTCCTTAAAACTGCTACTTGCCTTTTACCCTGCTGCCTGCTGATCTGAGCTCTCACATGAAGCACGGGAGGAAAATTCAGCCTCTTCTGCAGCCAGGGAAAGTTCAAATTCACATCATCCTTTCCAGAAGGTGCCCCAAGCACAGAGCTGCAGATGAGGCCACCTGAGAGGCAAAGCATCATCTGCTGTGCAGCCCAAGAAAGGTCACAGTAGCAAGGGGGATGCTCCAAATAAGATCAAAATACTCAGCAGGTTTCACTGGTGAAATCCTGGCCATGCTAAGCATTAAAGACAGTGACCCACTTGGATGTTCTTGTAAAAGGCATCTAATTAGTACTTGGTGGGTGTATAGAAGAGTTAAACACGGCACTGGTTCTTGTAATCTGAAATAGGTTTTCAAGAAACTTTTAGGAAATGAGCAGCTCTCTACACCCCACTTTTGGGGATCAAAACCAGAAAATGGACTAGATAAGTGCAAATGATGGGAAAGCAGGAACCTACAGATCTCAAAAAGAGACTGCCTACAACATCCCTGAACATCAGCCTCCACTCTTGCTCTCCTTGCAGGCAATTCACACGTTATCTTTGCTTTCCTCACACTGACTACAGTTTTCCCAACTGATTTGTCAAGTTTTCTGGCTGAACAAGAAACAGTGCTGTAAACCTTCAGGTTTTAATAAGGAACTTTTCTTGATTTAATTGGAAGTTTTGTTACTAATGTGAACAGTTTGCCAGCATGTGCTGAATCCAGATTATCAGTAGCACCTGAAAACAGAAGATTTATTACCTGTCCTAAAGAGAACTATTTAAAATAATAGACAATCAGAAAAAAAACCCAGCCCAACCCAAGACATTTCTTTTCATAACGATTAACATCCCTTTCTCGTGCTAAACATTATCTGAATTTCCTTCAGATCTGCAATCTGGCTAAAGCTGTTGCAACAGTCATGCTGGTTGCTGACACACTATTTATAGCACTGTTGAGAACACTGAAATCCATTCCTTCTTCCCAGGACCATGTTCTCAAATTTGTGAGGTTCAAAATTTGTTTCACTGTATAGTTAAAAAAAAAAATGTTTTTTCAGGTTTAGTGGAAGGTTTAAGATTAAAAAAACCCAACTTTTAGTGACCATTCCAACAGCCAGTTGAGCTCATTTTTCCTTGCAGCAGTGTGCCTTGCACAGAGATCACAGGAAGAGGCACAGCTCCCCCAGGGCAGCACCAGCTCTCCCCAGGACAAGACGGGCATCACTGAAGTGCTCCCTCCCCACCAAGGAGGTCCAGGCCCTGCTATGCCCTTGTTTTCAAACAAGGACTTGGGAAGCCATAGCTGAAGCTGGCTGTGTAGCTTCACAGGTGCCCATGAAGGTGGAGCAGAGCCTGGATCCTCACAACTAGTGAAACCCTGACCAAGCTCTCCTCTGCCTCAGCAAGAGTGTGAAAGGGGAAAGCCCCTCCTCTCATTTTATTTCTGAGGAATCTAGTTAATACTCCTGAAGTTACTATTTAGGCACCATAAAGCACAGAGAACCAGCCAGTGCATTATTCCTACTTCCTAAACAGCACCCACTTTTCTTGAGGATAAATTAGCCTTCCCATCTGCTTAGAAACACCCTTTTAGAGCTGTCCAAACACCCACAGTCCCTGAAGCTGCAGGGAACGTGTCTGTCTTTTGTTTTGAAAAACTTAAACCCTGCTCCTTTGCTGGAAAGAGAAACACCAGGAGACCCTGTAAGACAAAGAGGAGGTAGAGCCCACTAACACAAAAGCTGTAGTGAAAGGGTGTTAGCAAACACAAGAAACAGCACAAAAACTGAAGTAGAAAAAGAAAAGCTGGGTAGAAAAGTAACAAAAAAAGAACTAAAAACACTCCACAAACATAACTAAAATAGCAACTAAAAAGAAAATCAGATACAGCCCAGCACAAAAATCTCAAGTGGAGCAGCAGATAGAAAGGGCTTTGCTGGAGGGAGGGATTATATTGAGTTAGCTCCTCCCAGAGGCATCATTAAGTCAATTAGCGAGGGCTGGGGAAGGCTATGTATAGTGCCTGAGGGGTACTGCTGGCTGTTTGGGGGTGGGGGGAATGAGAGAAGCAGGTAGGGCTTTGCATGAAGCAGCAGTAGGTTATGCACTAAGCTATTCCAAAGCCTGGCTAGATCTGCTGAGCATTTCCTGGCTTAGTCTTCTTTATAACTGTGTGCTGCTTAAGAGAAATAATTTTTCTTTCTGAAGGTTGCTTTTCTTAAAAATAAGAGAACTCCTGAGTTTTGAGACCTTAAAAAAAGGGGGAGGAATAGCAGAAGGGAGTTCTGCAGCATCTCTCTTTCTCCTTGAATTTTATCACCTCTTGTCTCTCTTCCTCAAACTTTGGCTTTTGGCTATATTTCCTGTTGCAGTTTTCAGAAACATTTGGAGTCCTGCAAGGATGTCTCTTCAGGTGCAGAAGGAGCTGGGGGCTATGGCAGCTCCCACAGAATCAGCCTGAGAGATGGAAAATAAGGGCTTGAGTCTCTGAAATAACTTATCTGGGAGAAATGATAAGCTCAGGCTGTCTGAGAGCATTTGGTAGGCCTGAGGAAGAATGGGAGGGTGGAGAAGAAAATAAAGATGGTTTCTTTTCCCCCTGGCTGTTGTCAACAAAAGGCGGTGTGGTGACATTGCACTGCTTTTCTCCAAATCTGCCTTGGCAGAAGCAACTTCTAGAGGAGCCTGATCTTTGTGAGGGCCATATAGATTATTTCAATGACCTCTATACACCAGAACATCCTGGTGAGGCTGAGGATCTGTAGAGAAACCCAATGTGTGTGTGCATACTCATATATTCATACACACAACCTTGGTGGGTGACAGTCCTAGCACTTAAAAGGAATGGTGACTTCATTGGCAGTGTCTCCCCACAGGAGTGAAAGCTATAGGGGACACATGTGTGACCAAAGGACCAAATCTAGCTGTTCCAGCCTTAAGCAAGGAGCTCAGCAAGTGTGACTAGAAGGACAAGGTCTGGCTATTCATGTGCCAGAGGACAGCTATGAACCAGCAGTGTGCTATGCCCATGGAAAGACAGATACAGTTATGGACCCTCCCTGGGGTGGTATTTTCAGTGGGGATAAAGGGGTGTTTGTAAGCCTGTAAAATTTGGGAGGTTGTCTGATGTTGTGGCCACCCAGGAGCAAGAAAGGTGCAATCAGAAGGAAAAGTGCAGCAAGGACTTTTGTGAAGTGAAAATGTTTAACTGCTTATCTGAGCAAAACAAGACTTGCAAGGGAGCATTACTCCTCTCCAAGTGTCCTGAACGTGCAAACATACTGAAGGCTCAAGTCTTAAGTTCAGTCTCTCTGTCCAGGAGCAGCAGTTCCAGTGCACCTACTGCTGCCCCTTGGCCAAGAGGCTCAAAAGCAGCCCTTGACTGCGTAAGTGCATCCCTGCACACCCCTGTATACGTAGTATGGCATGGGAGCTGTCAAACTAGGAAAAAATGGGCAAATCAAGGATTCAATGGGCAAAATTTGGTACTTTCAGCTGGGGAACTTTGCCGTGTGGCTATTCACTGCTCCTTTTCTCCTGACTCCCTGGCAGCCATCACTAATATGGGACTGACCCTTCTGAAACAGCAGTTGTGGGGTGAGAGTTTGGTTGTGGGGTTTTGGTTCAAACCTGAAACTGAGTCTGTCTGAATCAGTTCCTGACAGAGGGGTGCCCTGGCAGGGGGTTAAGATCATGTACTGAAATTTAGGCTGTTCCATGGTTTCTCTATGAGGATGGCTCTGACAGTGCTGGTAGTGTTTAGACTGAAATCTCAATTGTGTTTTGACAACAGCTTTTCCTGGTGTGATGGAGAGAGGCATATCCCCAAATCTGTTTTGCCCAGGCTTGTGTCTCAGCAGTATTTAATAATCTGAGTTTGGATGCTCTATAAATAAAGCAAAAGGCTTGTGAGTCTCCCTGAGACAGTCCCCTTCCTCTCCTCCTAGGTTAATACAGACTACCTGCAAGTCTGAACTCCAAATTTGTGTGTGAGAAAAGCGGAGTCTTGCATCCAGAGTGCTCTGCCTCCTAGTCCAATTGCTGCCCTGGGGGAGTGCAGGGGCTCAGATTTGGGACAGCAGCGACTGATACGGCCAGGCTCTTGTTGTTGCCATCACATGAGTGAAATGAGGGAGGAAAAAAGGAAATAAGCATAAAATCTGAAGAATACTTTGTTAAATCATTTAATTTTTAAACTGAAAACATTGTGAAGGTCTTAAGCAAAGTGTATGTGTGTGTACAAGTACCTGAACCGGTCCTGTTGGGCTGGAGGAAAAGATTTAAGAAAATCCATCATGAGCAGGTAACAGATTGAAGGAGCAAAAGAAAGGGCTCCTCCAGCTGAAAAGCTGATCTATCCCACATTCGTTATTCACTATCTGAGCACGCAGGCCCAGGACCCACAGGAGTTGCTAAATTTTGTAGGTAAAAATCATGTTAATTGATGTGAAAAGGTTGATACTAAATGCCTTCTTATTGGGACTTCTTGATTTAAAAGCAAGGCCGTATTTTTACAATGCCATATTAAACACTATCTATTTAAATAATTGGATTAATTAAAAAAGATACAGGTCAGGTGATTAAAATGCTTTTCAAAATGTATTTCCTAACACATTCCTTTCCTTTGATGTGAAAACAGGGGACAGCTTGCTTTGATTTACAATAAAATCTCTATTGCCAGAAACCACCATGCCACTTAATGAAGAAAACAATAAAGTAATTGAATGAACAGAAATAGAACAACATTCTTTGTGGTTCTGAAGGTTATATAATTTTTTTTTTGGTACAACTCCTACAAATAATGAAAATTATGTGCATATTACAACAAAAGGAAATAGATTCTTAGGAAGATTTTCATGGCTCTCAGGCAGGACATCTAGTGCAAAATCTGCTCCGTGCTCTTTGATGCAAATACGAAAGCAGCAGGATTTGGGGTTGTTTATTTGTCTTTCATCTAATTCTTTCAGAGCAACTCAAGTTCATTGTGAGGGAATCCATGATCATATACCTTTTACAAAAGCAAAACCTTTAGGTCATAGGGAAGAACATACATTGAGGGCTATTGATAACTTATAAACACTTCAGCAATACATGTTAAAGATCTTGACTTTTGTATTTTAATGTGTCACTTCTCCAATGTTTGAGCTGTTTTTTCTATCTTTCTTAATTCAGGTGAAGTATAATTCCATTTCACAAATCAACAGTTCATTCCCCATCCTCATTAGTACCTTTTGGTATAGCAAAAAGGGTGTAAAAATACGAGCTGTCACAGCATAAAGAACATGGCACGAGTAAGAATCAGACCCCTTACCTAAAACGCATTAAGAAGAAAAACCTGCTTGTATGCTGTGATGACAGGAATAATTTTTTAAAATAATGGCCTGATTATATGTATATTTACATGTTAATCTTAGCTTGCAAAAAAATGTAACGTTCAAAGTGAAAATCAGGGAAGCCTAAATATTTTATAAATATTAATTTCTTTCTTTTTTTAATTGTGTAATTTGTCACAGTGGATATTTTTAGTCAAACTTCCTCTGCGTTGCCATCATACTGCCTTGACACGCCTGGCAACACAAACTAGCTATCCATCTCCCTTTCTCTGCTGCGTAGCCATACCCAGCAGGGCAGAGGGGGGCTTTTTTCCACTTCAGGCTTTGAAATTCTTAGTGGGTTTGGGATGGCAAAGAGCAAATAAAAAGACCAGTGTCCAGGTACTGAGGAAAGGATCGGGGGGAAGAAAGCTGTCACTCAAATGTCTTAAATCAGTGATGTGAGCTCGAGAGAGAATGATTTTCAAACCTCTGGTTTGAGATCAAGCACTGGCACTGGGCAGTGGACTCACCACCCTTCCTGCAGGCTGTTTCCAGCACGATTTGCTGCTGCAGGGCTGGGATGTGCGTCAAGAAGTCGGAGCAAGCCAAATTCCTGCCCGAGGATCATTCATTTAACCAACAGAAAGTCCTTTCCTGGCCACAGCCATTCCTGCGCTGGAGCCATCCAGCTGCCCCGCTCCCACCTCCCGGGCTCTCCCTGGGAACCGCTGGCCCGGAGGATGCTGCAGCACCCACCCAGGGCTGCTCGGTGCTTCAGGGCCGGGAGACTGGAGCAGCTGCAACCGGTCTCGTTCTGATCCCACACGGAGCTAAATCTGGAACAAGTCCTCTGAGATCAGCGGTGTTTCCCTCGCATAAAGCCACTGTACGGAAAGGGAGATTATCCCAGACCAGATGTCACTTTCTGCAGCCGCTGCCGGCACGGGTGTTACTATCTGCACCTTTCTCAGCTTTTACTGGCCTCTTGCACCTTACCTAGCTTCAGCATGAGGATCCGGGAAAGCTTGCTATCTTTTCTTGTGTTTGCCTTATTTTTCTGGAGCTCAGTTTCCTCTTTCATAACCACAAGCCTGGCACCTTAAAACATATTTTGCTAAAATAAAGTTAGGATTCCTCACGGTCAATCTTAGGATACACAGAAATCAGTATTTTTTTACAGTCTTGAGGGGTGAAATCTTTCATTTCATCAAATAAAAGCCTGAAACTGTTCCTCAAGCCACCACAACTCTGGGAAAATCCCTGAGCATTGCAAAGCTTGGTATTAAATCACGAGATCTGCTAGCACCAGAGTGTGCAGGGCAGTCTCTTTTAGCCTCTCAGCCAAACACGATCATTGCACTTAATCTACCATCCCTAGCTCTGGTGCTGGCCATGGTCTAGCCACACTCAAAACTATTTTCTCCCATTGAATAGATCCTCCAACAGCAGCAAACCACTCTGAGGTCCCAGGCTCCTTCCAGGAGCAATTCTCTCCCTCTCCCAGAGGATGTCAGCAAACAGGCCTTGTACTGCCCAAAGCCACCATTTGGGCAATTCATCTTTTCTTCCTGAATAGAGGAAAAAACTTGCCTGGCTCTGCTTGAGCACATGAGTTTCAAAGCTGGCTGTGTTTAACTCTGAGTGAAACAGAGATGGGATTTATTGCTTGTATTGGAGAGTAATTTAAAGTCTTGGTCATGTGCTAGGAGCTGCAGGAATGGAGAACAAAAATGCTTTGTTTGAAAGATTTGCCAAGAAAACCAAGTACATGCTGGATGTGTAACAGATTTGGTATTTGATTTTCTCCAGTTGCATTTTCTGTAAGTAGCTGTGTAGTTCCTGAATGAAAAAAGATGGTTCTGTAAGAACCTCTGGCACAGATCAAAATATACTTGCTCGTGAAGGAACCCTTGAATTCGCGCAGATAAAAGCTTCTTCCTAAACATCTGTGCAGTCAGACCCTGTCACGCACATTATTGGGAGAAAAGCAGAAGAGAGAAGGTGATCCAAACATGACTAGATATTATCAAGATATGGAGACTGCAAATATATTTGCATGTCATTTGCACACTCTTGGTCTAATGCCCTAATCAACAGTGTAGCATCTGGACCTGTTTTCTGTGGAGGCTTTGAAGAGCAAAGCACCTGTAAGTCAAATGAACTTCCCTTTTGCTTCAGTTTCAGGCATAGAAAGACATCAAAATAACACCAGGGATAATAAGTGACCAAAGTACACAAAATTTTTCATCATATAGACTCCCTAATCACACTAGGCATATGCTTTCCCTAACACATTTTATAGCTACGGCATGAAAAGCTCTCTTTGGAGCTATTTTGTGCAGGTAGACTTTAATTTGGGAGAGAGAAAAATGGAGCAGACATCTGTGCTCTGTTACATAGCTGGAGTTTAATTTTGAACAGAGGGAAATGGAGCAGAGGTCTGTGCTCCACTATATAGGTAGAGTTTTTGAGGAGAGGGAACAGAGGTCTAAGCAATGGGTTTTCCTTGAAAGTTATCCCTATTGTGCCAGCTGAGAGGCAACCTTTGCCCATGTTCCTCCAATCCCTGCTGTACCTTGACCATGTATAACCTCAAAAGGAATGGAGCAGGAATATCTGATGTTCTCCTCTGGCATATGTTGTGTTTCACAGTGGGAGTTTAATGCCTAGCCATAATATTTTACTATAACCCAGCATGCAAGTCAAAATTCCCTGTGCTTTCAATTACTAGACATCAGAGTGAAGGAACTGCTGCTGATAGGATTAGCAGCGGTGCAGGGTAAGTGGCACGCAGCGACCCGTGGGGACCTTGGAGCAGTTCCAGGAGCTGATTTCTGCAGTAGGAGCAGGGCTGTGCAGTCGGTGCTGGGTGGCCGGGGTCCTGCTCGTTGTATCAACAGTTGTAGCTGCTGATTTCAGCAGGGATGGAGTATTGCATGCCGCAAGAGTGGCTGTGTGCCTGCGTCTAGAATGGGTGAGAGCGAGCCCAGGAACGTTGGTGGTGGTACAAGTCCCACGAATTTCCTGGGAACGGGGTCAGGTCTCTGATCCCATGCATTATTTCAAGCAAGACACCGCATCTTCAAGCTGACACTGAAGGACGCAACCTAAGTTGTCTCTTGTGCTTATAAATACGGCAGTATGACCCCCCAGAAATCTCATCTGATGTGATAGTATGCTGCTGGTTCTGGGAACCGTAGCAGGTCTCCATACGTGAATGAGCAGCTCAGTCGCACAGCATAAATGTCAGGCTACGCCAGTCATGGTGCTCCTTTGGAATGATTTTGTATGTCAAGATATAGAACTATGAAAAACAACCCAGTTAGCACTCATCCAAGATAAACATCATGATTATAGTGATCACATGTAACATACAAGAGCTATCAAAAGGCAAAGTACAGTAAGGCACACCCAGTTAAGGCTCGCTGTCTTCATTTGGATGGGAGCTACCTATGTTGTTTATGCTTCCCAGTGCACAAAACATGGTTTTGAGCACAGAGAAAAAAGGATCCTTTAGATGAGCTTATGCCTTTGTACTCTGGATTTAAGAATGAGGACTGATAGTGCAAGCAAACATACCCTGAAACATTTTCATCACAAGGAAAAGCAGCATCGATGCTCACCTGAGGCAGGAGGGGCAGAGAGCTCTGCCTGCCACCTCATGCTGTCTGAGGCTGCAGAGGATTTATCAAGTGCCAGCCCCAAGTGTGGTTTGGGTATTTGGGTTTGCCTTCCATGCAAGATTTATATGATACCTAGTGCAATGTGTTCCCAAAGGGGTGCAGTGAGGGCTCCGGGATGCGGTACCTGGGGGAGGCAGAAGCGGGGAAAGCTGCAGCCCACCTACTTCGTCTTTCTCAGTGTGTAACTGGCAGAAGAAAAGTCAGCAGAGGTGAGAAATCTTTGCAGCCCTCAGTCCCTTATCTTCAGCCAAAACACAATTCAAAGAGCTTTTAATTTTACTAAAAAAGAATCAAGAAAAAGAGCAGTGTCATAAGAAATAAATAAAAAATTAACTTGATGGATGACACACAGTTAATAATTGACATCCAACTGGTAATTTCACCTGTTACAGAGTTTTCAGTGGTCATTACCAAATAACACACCTGAAAATAACACAAGCACATGAGTAAAGAATGCTTTTTGAAAATCACTTGTGCTGGGAGGATTCACAGAACTGGCTGCAGAGGGGCAGCAGAGCTGCCGCGCCTCAGCATCTTCTTCCCAAAACTCCCTAGTGCCAAAAAGCTGCTTGCTATCCTTAGGTAGTTGGATGCCTTAGGGGTTTAACTGTAATTACTGGTCTAAAAGCTGTGTTCAGGAAAGCTGTGATTGTAAGAAGTCTGCAAACTTTCCTAATTCCTTAGTCCTGTGTTAGGCCACAGCAGGTGGCTTGGGCTGTGCATTGCCTTTACAGGCATTCCCAGGCTGCTTTTTGAGGCTCCTTTTGCACATCTTTCCTCAATTTTCCTCTTACAAAATGCAAACTTTTCACAAGTAACAGTCTGGGGCAGAACAACTCACTCCTGTTTCATTACCGAATAGCCTGAGCTCATAACCTCACAACAGGGAGAGTTATGCCCCTGTGTTTAATATATGGGGCACTTCTTGTTACCACCCTGTGGGTAGAAATATCCTTTCAGAAGCAAAATCTGTATTCCCTCGCAACAATATTCAGCAATCAAGAGTATGACTAGCTCTTAGTGTTTCCAAAATGGATGGCATAATTAAATGATTTAAAGCCTGCTGTAATCAGGAGTGCACAGTCAATGAATATTCAAGCTGCTCTCATTGTTAGGGAAGATAAAGAAACATCTTCTCTTTAGGTGGGTTATTTTTTATTGTCTAAAGAGTCATCCAGAAGATGGTGCCACAGTTCTGCCTGTGAAATGAATGCCAGCCCAGAAGAGAGTCCTAGCACGGAAATTAATACTTCAGAGAAATTTAAGAGCAAACTTATTTTCAAGGGCAGTTCAGCGCTCAAAACCTGACATTTAGTCTGTGTTAAGGCTCTTATTGAAAACTAGGGCAATGTATCTTCGTTGATTTTGCTTTGTGTCACTCCAGGCAAGGTCAGCCAGCACAACAAGGAAGAGAAAACCCATCCCATCTCCCCATTCCCTTCTGAAAAAGGGACAAATCTTCGGGTATTTGATAAACTGCTTTTTCTGGGTAGCAGCAAGCCATCAAAAACAATAAATAAGATGAGGACAAAATAAGCCTCTCTGGATGCTTTATGAGGCTTCAGTGGAAGTAGGAAGAGCAGCATAAATAGAGTACATAGCTGCTTCTTTCGGTTAAGGAAGGGAGGCATTTCTGAGGCTTTGTGTCGCTGAAGAAAATGATGATGTCAAGCCTGTAGACCCTCGTAATCAGGTTAAATAATCTGATTTCCGTTTCACAAAGCTTTGCACTAACATAGAAGGAAAAATAAAAACTGAGATTGGTACAAAGCAAAATCTTTGCTCCTACCAAAAGCAGGCATTTAATTTTTTCTTCCATTACAATTTTCTGTTGTCTGAGGTCTCTTCTCTGTAGCTCAAGCAATTTGTCATCCGATTAGTCTGATGAAGCATAGAGAAGTCATTTGAACTGTAAATTTTCTGCAGGCAAAATAAAATGCAAACAAGAAGAGCTTCCTGTGCCTGCCAAAGTGATGATACTCAGAATACAAATAAGAAAAAGCCATGCTGACAGCATAAGCTATTTTTATATTTTGTCACTGGCTCCCGGGCATGACAGTTTGAACAGGGCCGCATCTGTATTCCCAAACCCAAATAAACCATGTAGTCTTAAGTGAAGTTCGTGTCTTACAGAATAGCTGTTTAATCACAGTGAAAGGATACATTGCAGGAAGGATGAATCATGATGTTGATTCACACTCAAGCTGTACGTTTACTGTTTGGATCAACCCGGACACAACAGCTAAAGAGAGGAGGGTTTCCTGCCGCTGACATGAGAAGCACCATGCCATGCAGGAGAAGCCAGCAGGGGTTTTGTGCTGGCAGCAGGAGCTGAGGGCACTTGACGTCTCGGTTCAGTTCTGGAACATTTAGGAGCCCACATTGAGACCTGGCTTGTTGTGGTGGCTGGGCACGGCCCCACGGGCGTGTTCAGGATGTGAGTCCTCTGCCACCCTCCCATGGTGACTTCCCAGCTCCCCAGGGTGGCTGGTTTCATCAAGTAAAGGCTACCTCCAGGGCAAACGCTCACTGTAGGACAGCCTGCGCTTGGATGGTCTGAATGTAAAGGGTGTTAAATGACGGGATGAAGAGGGATGCTGGGCTAGGTCTGTCCTTTCCCACAGCCTTAGCGTCTCTCAACCTCACCCTCACGTGGCTCCTCTGTGAAAAGCAGCTGTGGCCTCATTCCCTTCCTTAAAACCTAAGGCATTTAGAAAACACGAACTCTTTTTCAACACTCTTAAGCGGCTGAGTTATTATACAGACATCGTACCCACTACCTGCCAGGATGCGCTCAACTTCTCTGGCTAATTGCAATAACATCTTGCTCTTATACACTGTTTGCCATCGCTGGACCTCAAAGGCTTTCAGTGGCTTTAGGAGGGAGATCAGTGGCATTAGCAACAGGCAAGGTTTCCCACAGAAAGCAGAGCTGAAAGGAGCACTAATAGGACTGTAGCTAGCAAATGGACCGTGCAGTCACACAGAGGCCTTGATCCTGCAAGTTGTTCCAAAATAATCCTCTGGAAAATGTTATTGGAGCAATAGGAGACTCTTGTGATGCAAAGGAGCTGCTGATTATGAATTTCTGGAAAATAATCTCTCTTCCTCTAGATGAGCATCAAAGGGGGACTTCTGACAAGTCAGGGAGTGTTTTAATTCACCCACCATGCAATATTATTTAAGTAATGCCATTAATTCTCACCTCCTGAATTAGAAGGTGACTCTGATCTCTTCAACAAATCACTTTGCAAAGCCGGGACCTTGTCTGGGTTTGCACAGAGAGTCCCGTAACACTTTGCACTTCAGGAAACCATCCTTCTCTGCCTCAGCAGAGCTCGGGGTAGCTTCCTGCTGGGCTTGAATTGGGCAGCCGTTCAACCCGGATGAAACCTCTTGGTCGGTTAAACTGGGGGTAATAACCAAGCCTATCATCAAATTTAAATTTAGTTCTCTTAATCAAGAAAAGTGGCTGAAGGCTTTGCTTCTCCCCGTGCTGTCCCTGGCATTTGCTTGGCCGACTGCTCAGCAGCTGCTTGGGCCATGTGGTTTTCTGGCAACCGCGGGACACTCAGTCAAGCAGTGACTTGAGTGGCACCAACGGCCCCGTTGCAAAGGGATGATTGATAACCTGATCAGAGCCACGACTGTGTTTCCACCCACGCTCGCTGCCAGTCCCTTTCAAGAGCGAGACGCCTCTCTGCCATGCTTTGCTTTTGATGAGCGAGTACAGCAAAACACACAGCGAGATGAGGCCATCAGGCTTTTTACAGCTTTGGACAAGCCTGACTACGACTTTATCCCAACTTTTCTCCTGAGCAGCTCAGTGTGTTCAGGGGTGCTGATTGCATGCCCCCTGCCAGAGGCTCTCTGGCAAACTACATCCCACCCTGGATGCCCAGGGTGGATATCAGCAAGGATATATAAGATTATAAACAGCCTTGCCTGGTGAAGGTGTGAAAGGGGCAGGAGATGCGTCCTTTATCCTGGGTGAGTGACCCAAACCTGGGGCCTCTAATGTCAGTGTTGTCCCAGGCCCTGGAAACCTCGCAAAAAACTAGCAGAAGTGGGTAACTCCCATGCAGCCCTTCCATTTTGAAAAAATGGGGCTTCTTGGTAGGAAAGAAGTTGATCAATGGATTTTTTTTATTTTATTTTACTTTTTTTATGTGCCATTTTTCTGCAGGAGGAGGTGAGAAGTTGGGAGTTGGGCAGATCCTTGCTGGCACTGGGGACTGGGAAGACCCTGTGGTTAGGAGATGCCAGTGTTGCAGTGACTTAGGCAGCAGTGTGGTGAGGGCCTGTGGGAGAGCTGTGAACTGTAAACCCATTCTTCCTGAAATCCACCTTACTCAGGTTTGAAAGAAAGGAAGGGAAAAATAATACCCAGATTATTAGTATTGACTTTTGCCTTTTTCATTAGGACTTCACCCTGCAGGAGAAAAAAAAAGGAAGGCAGAGCTAACGTCATGGATAAAATTGAAGCCCAAACCTGATTTTCATGCTCTATTTATTACAGTAGATCAGAGGTTTTGTCTGAGATCCTTGGGAATGTAAAGAACAGTGAGTTTGTTAGAGCAAAGCAGCAGTTGCATATTTTCTGCCTCAACACAAAACTCAGCTGTTTTCTCAGACTGAACTGGGTCCTTGTTCAAAAACTGACCTCAGGAATGAAGGTCCTTGATGCTAGCTGAGAATATGCCCCCAAATGCCTTACACATGCACCAGTCGGCTGCAGCTGGGCTGGAGAGCCACTGCTTTCCCTTGCGCCGGAGGATGCATCACCCTGGGTGCTGTAAGAAGCGGTATCTGGTGCTCAGGTGGTGCTGGTGCCTGTGCCAGGATCTCCAGCAGCGAGGACATTGGGGGTTACCTGGAGACCCCCTGGTTGGGTGGGTGTGAGCATTAGGCACCTGCTAGGGCCACGATTCAGTGCTCTGCAGAGCTGCTGGCTGCGGGCGGTCACTGCCGTGGTGCAGAAGGGAGGCACCCAGTCACAGCACCCTCTGAGCACCTTCCCGCTTTGCCCAAACACACCCAGAAACAGGGGCCCTGCTTTCTCCCTCCAGACAAGTGCTTTCCCCAGCGATGCTATTGTTTTTTTGGCTGCTATTTCAGATGTGTGGTAACTTACTGGCGCAGCAGTTAGGAGTATGTATCCACTCGTTTTCTCTTTCCAGGATCCAGCTGGGTGCCTTGGGGGCGTTAAAAATCCTCTAACATGAAATTAAACCAAAAATCCCAGCTCCCAGTGAGAGGGCTGTATTTCTAGCCCAAGCTTTGTCTTTCAGGGAAAATGGCCTCACTTACTTAGCAAGTTATCTGTGAGAGCGTGTAGGCTGTCTGCCAGTAATGCTATCATCTTGCTATCGGCTGCGTGCTGAATCACTCACTATTCAGTGACCTTTTAGCAAATTATTGGAATTATATTGAATTTCAATGGAGGTTGCTGAAGCTTGCATCACTTTCAGGCCTGCTCTCTCTGACTTCTGTTAAATCTCTGAGCTGGCCAGCTCACGCTGCTGGAGCCAAGGCAATGGGAAGAGTCCTTCTGCTGGGTGGGCTGGCATGGTGGCTTTTCGTGTGTGTGATCCATCAGAAAAGTTGTGCTCTGAATCCAAAAGCAGCAAGACTGTCATGGTCAATATTCAACAAAAGTGCCATTTTTTGTTTTCAGTAGCAGAGGTGCAGTTTTTTTCTTTTGGGATACTTCATGCTGAGGTAGACACAAATCAGCTGACCTTTTCTTTAGGTGTCTGCGTTCATTTGCACAGGAGTAGGATTTAGATTGATATTTCCTTAAATGAACATAACAGAAGGTGAGGAGGAGAGAAAATAATTAACAGATTCAATCACAGAATTGCTTTCACAGGTCCTTGAGAAGGAAGGTACCTAACTGATGGGAAGATTTTGAATATGCTGACGGTAATCACAAATGGTCTCAGATTTGGCTGAGTTTAAACTAGGGATCTCTAGCTGGAGATGGAACTGCTTTCCCAGCGGGGCAGGCCCCTTCTAGAGATGCCAAGGAGCCGTTTCATTGCTGACAGATCAGCACGTGGAGGAGGCAACACCATTCATAAGCCACAGCAAGGGCTGCTGGAAACTTTTCTCCTGTGTAAGATTCTCATAGACTTTCTCATGACTTTCAGTCCTATGAAGACTTCTTGAGTGTACGTGAAATGGAGCTGAGCTGGGCTGCAAGGACTTGCTAATAGCAGAGCCTGTTCTTTACTCTTCCCTACCTGTGTAGGCAGCATTAGAAATCAGGGCATCAAACATCTCAACTATTTGTTGATTCACTACAAACCCTAGGATTTGTAACCCCGGACAACACTTCAATGCCAGTAACAGCATCATTTCATATCCGTTTACCGCTGTGACAATGTTCAAGTGCTGAAATACACACTTGAGGTTTCAAAGCTCATAGTTCATGTGGTGGGTAATACATCTAATAATCCAAAATCCATTTTGTGCTAAGTTTCCAATAGTGAGAGGTTGCACTTGTGCCCCAGCCCAGGCTGTGCATGGGTAAGGGTCAGGGAATGGTGCGGTTTGCAGCCTGGACTGGAGCTAAAGCCAACCAGGTTGCCTTTCACCAAAGCTGTATCATTTGTGATTCATTTATGCAGCACATAAGGTAGTTTTATACCCACGTGTGAGGCACAGACACGTACTGTAATCTCAGCTACGCTTCTAAGCGTTACACTAAACAATTGCATGTATATTGTATCAGAACCTTACGAACCTGACAACATTTTCAGTGAAGAACAGTTATTATAAATAATGGTACTTGGAAAAAAAACGAATTAGTATTTCTTAAATTAACTGCATTAATTTAAGAATTAATAGAGACTGTTTCTAAGCTTCCCCTTTAGCAAGCGTAACCGTTTAAATCGGTGCTGCTAAAAATGGCCAACACCCTTTTTATTTGCCAAAGAGCATAACGTTGGTAACTCTGCGGCAGGGCAACAGGAAAATGAAATGCGTAAATACTTAGTCCTCAAGCAGAACTAATTTAGTTGCGTTTTCCTGCAGTTTGCTGAGCTGCCACTGGATGGGGCCGAACGTCTCCTTTTGCGAGAGCCGCTCCGCCGCGCTCCCACGCCGGGTGCCGGGGGCGCTTCGCCAGGCAGCTCCGGGGCCAGAGCTCACCCCCTCCCCTCTTTTGCATCCGTCACCATATCGGGAGTCTGTCATTCCTTCCCAAATCTCCCTGTGCTTGCTTTGCCTCCTCCTGCGGGAATTCACAGTTGCACATAAAATTGCTCCCTAAAACCCTCTGCTTTGCCCAAGGAAAAGGACAGTGGTACCAATTCTGCAGCTAATGACAAAGGGCTGGACAGGTCAAATGTCTTCACGAATTGCACATGCATGGAGCTGACCTCCCCGAAGAAACCAGGGGAATTTGTTTTCCTAACTTTGCTTGCTAAATAAGTCTAAAACCTTCCATGAAAGCCTTGCCAGCAGACCAAGGGAAGTTATTTTCCCTCTCCCCTCAGTGCATGTGGACTCCAAACATCCAGTTTGGGGTCCTCCAGTTGAAAATGGATGTGGCAAAATAGGAGCGGGACTCTTGGAGAGCTGCTAAAACAGCATGGGAATGGGGTTCATGGTGAGGGGCAAGGTATTGGAAAATCACGTCTTGCAAATATATGCCCTGGGGCTGCTGCTGAGAGGAGCTGCTGTGCTCTGTTGCCTTCTTGCTGGATCAAAGAGCTGTGGAGCCACAGGATACCCGCTGGGCTGGACACAAGCCATCTATTTTTATGGGTTTATGCTTGCTAGAACTAGTGTAAAGAAAGCAATGAGTGTCAAGGGTGGATGAGGAGGAGAGCACCTGACCCCAGGCCTTGTACAGCTGTACCTGGGTGGCCCAGGAAAGCCATGAACTCAGGGAATGGGGATCCACTTCTGCCCTTGTTCTTCCCAGCAGAGCCACTGTTTTCCCACCTTGAGTTGAGGTTTGAGACGACCTCTTTTGTGCTGCTTTCCTGCCATTTCAGTACCAACCTGCAAGTATCAGGAGGGTTGGGGGGGGGGGGGGGGGGGCAGTATTTTCTCAATTCAGAAGCTGTTTGAGTTCTTTTGATCCTTGTTTTCTGCTGAAGGAGATGAACAGCCTGCAGAAAAGGTACAACAGCACTTGGAAGTACCTCTGTCTGAGCTGGTGGCCGAGCCTGAGGCTCAGACATACACAATAAAGAGCCAGCATTTCATTACATGTACTCTAACCTAGAATGTCCTTGGCTGAACTGGCAAGTATATGAAAGTCATACGATATGTTAATGAAGAATAACCATTGGAGGACCTGAAGGAAAAAACAAATTAGACCAGTGTCTGTGCACAGGTGGGGTGTATAAGCTTTGGGAGAGGGACTGATTTTGTATGCTATTTTAACATTTCCATGGTCATGAGTTACTGTGCTCCACAGCATTCATGGTCGGGTCGAGGGTGAGGGCTTCAAACTTCCCACTCATTATTTGGCATCGCTTTTGGAGCACATCACCCAACTGGGCCAACGTTGCTATCTTAATACTTCTGTCTGTAAAGAAACTCCCTTATATTGTGCAAACATGCCGTATGCTGGCAAGAAAAGGAGTGGTGCTAAATTGCATCAACTCTGAATATGAGCTTAAACATAGAGCTGTTTTTATAACACCAGAACCATCTTCCTGTGATGAACACGGAGAATGTAGCTCATTATCAGCCCATGGGAGAATCAAGGCAGTATGGCAACAGCACCGCTGGGCAAAGGGACCACGACTTGCTAGGGATGGGCTAAACATAGGCTTTTTCCACCCTTACATGATCACAGCTACTTCTAACTTCTTCCACCAAAGTTTATTACCTTGAACTACTCAACAGTGAATGGCACTGAAGCCTCCAAGGATCTGGGAAAAAGAGGCATTAAAAAGGTTGTCACCTCTGTCAATCAAATACAGTAGCTGATTTGTAAATCATGAGAAGTATGGCAGGTTTAACAAGCTTAGACATCCTCAATTTTCTTGCTGATGGTGTCCCCAGGGGAGATTTCTGGTTACAATAGTTAAGAAAGGACTCATGAAAACTGTGTGGTGATTTCAAAAATTTAGATAAAGGTGAGAAATTGGCATCATTTTAGCACAATATCAGGCTAAAGAGATGGTAAAGGGGGTGTTCCTCAAGGAGCAGCCCAGGCTTGATCCTGTTTCATGTATTAACAGCCTTTGCATACAGTGTGTGCTAATGAAGTTTAGCAAAGAAAGCAAGCTGAAGGCATTTTCACCACCGAGAATATCTGACCGCTGGGGAATAAATATGGAATGTAATTTAGTAGAACCAAAGCACCAGGTAATGCATTTAATGAGCACTTCTGCTGCAAGTCAAGGGCTTATTATTTGGAAATGATTGCTCTCCATGTATCTGTTGCTAACAGACTGAGAGACATGAAGTATGGATCAGGGAAACAGGATCTAAGGATGTAGCAGCACAGAGATGCTTCTAATACTAACATGGATCTAACCGGGTGCTGGTGAGCACTCATCTTGAACAAAGAGGTCCTGAGTGGGAGTATTCGGGTGCTGGCAGGATATGAGAGAGGTCTGTGAGAGCTTGGCTGATTTATCCGAGCAAAACCAAGGCTGTGTAGGGTGCTCAAGGGAAGCACCTCACCCAGCAGCCCCAGCCACATGCAACACAGTGCCCGTGGGACCTGCTCAGCTCAGAGCACGGCTCCTTGCCTCATCGGGTGAGGTAGGTGGTGACAGGCAGCGTGGCGCAGCACAGCACGGCACGTCACCTCGCTTTGCCCCACCGAGCAGGCCTCTGAGTGATGCTGAGACCTGAAGGCTTTGCTGGCCACGGGGCTGTGTCCCCAACAGAGAGGCTCCTGGCAGTTTGCCAGCACTGGGGGGTAGGGAGGGGAGTGGAAAATTAGGATAATGGGCAAAAATAAGCAGTTGTAGATTAAGTACAAAAGAGCAATATTTGGTTGATTAACTTTCTGGGACAGCAAGATTGCTGCAGATGAAGGGGCAGAGCGACTGCCTCTTCCAGACTGCTTGTCTCCATCCCCAGGTGACAGGGACACTGTCAGGCCTGCAGACACCTAGTGCGTTTGCAGCTGAGACCATTGCTTTGTTCTGCTGGTCCCTCTGTGCTTCCCATCCCTCCAGATCGCGGGGCTGAGAGGGGAAAGCCTCAGCAGACGGGTGAGCACTGCTGGTGATATTGCAAGTTTGCATGCAGCTACACAAAAGCAGTGCCTGGGGGGGCTCCGAAAGCCAAAGCCTCTGTGATGGTGCTGCTGGCTCTGCTCCTTCCTCCTTGTGCTCCTCCTTGCTGTGTGGGTGGCTTTTATCAGCTGGGCGCTGCCTCGGGGAGCAGGAGGGATGTAGGGAGCCCGAGAGCGAGGACGGATGACGCTGCCAGCAGAACTGGAGAGGCTCTTATCAGTGCAATGCAGCACCCAGCCATCCATATTCATTTCATCCCCAGTCATTTTGATTTTCCCTGGGTTTTAGAGAGCTAGCGGAGAGCCCCCCCCTTTGAAAGAAAGCCTTAATAATTTTTTTCCATTTTCTCTTTCAAAATCGATTCAGAAACAAAGGATTTTCCTAGATATTTTATGTATGCAGCGATTTACTTGGTACCATTTCTGAGGCTGACCGGGTAATTAAGATATTTTGAAAGGTAGCTGTTCTTGATTATGTTATTCCAGGGAAGGCCACTGGGTGCCTGGTCATTGAATGGGTCCCAGGTCTCCAACTGGTTTATAATGGTTTGGGGACAGCACATCCAATGTCTGTAGTGGCAGAGACTTTAATGAAAGCAAAACTTGGCCACATTCGTAGCACCTTCCATCAAGGGGAACTTATAGGGCTTCCAGAGTGTTTAATGAAAAAGGCTATATTATCGTCCTCATCTTAATCAAATATATGTAGAAACCTCCAAAAATTATGTCAACTCCATAGAAGTTTCAGTGAGCTTCCCTGCACCCCTGTCATCAGCTCTGCCAGTGCTGGTGAGCTCCCTTAGTTGCGTGCAAACACTTTTCCTCCTTCGAAATATTCCTAAAATGCCCATTGGATCCTATGGCTCAGAAAGTTCAAGAAATTTCAGACAGAAGCACTCAACAGCAGGGTTGGAAAGCAAAAGAAGAGAGCACCAAACTTGACTGTTTCTCCAAGTGCCTCAGTAGGGTACAGCTCTTGGGGTCGTCTCTGTCCTCCTGCTCATGGCAAGACCATATACAGCTGGAGAAGACCTTGCAAGAGAGCGTGTTCCTGAGTGCCTGGCATGATGTGCACCTTGGCTTTGGAAGACCTGGCACCGTGCTCAAGGAGATATTAATTATGACCAGCGCCACTAAAGCCTGTACTTGCCTGCGCCAAGCTACGGGCAAGACGTAATGCCAACCACCACAGAGCAGCCCTGCGTGGCTGATGCCAGTTAGGGATTTATTGTCAGCTTAATATGGGGCTCTTCTTTTGATGTGCCCATGCTGACTATTTGAATATGTATTTTGAGACACATTTACCATAATATAACTGTTGGATATTTGTTAAATGCCCTGTTACCCACAGTACTACCTCGTTGATTTTAACAGCAGTTGAGCATACAAGAACGGTGGAATATTTTTAGAACTTGCTATACAAATACCATTCAAATATGTGTGCATTGTCCAATTATTTGTAGTAATGTTGTGCTCAGATTAACAAAGTGAGAAGTACATGCACTAAGGCACTGATAGTTTGTGCAAACTTTCCTGCCCCGAACCGAGGAGCTGGGGCCCCCACGACTTGCTTCATCTTGGCCATGCTTTTAGGGCTTTGAGAGTTTCATACAGGAATGTAATTTTTTGTGAAGCATCACTGAAAAGTCAAGGCAACATGAGCACATACCTTGTTTAAGCACTGCTTGAGTCTGTTGGCTAATCAATAGTACGCTTACAAAAATAGCAACAGCATGACACATTTCTCCACTCCTTTTTGATTTGTGTTTCCTCCTGCTCCCTCATCTGTCAGGAACCACCTCTTGACATTTGGCAGTTCTTTGGAGTAGGTCGCTTCTTGCTCTCTGTCTTTCAGAGTATAATGCAATGAGATCCTACCTGCAAGACAAGCCCTTTTTGCATGGAAGCATGCCAAATTTTCCTAGAAAACTCTCCTATCCATGGCAGGTTCATGCCTCAGCTCAGAGAAGGCAGCTTGGTTTCAAGACCATGTGTTTAATTTGCCCCAGTTGAGTGAGAGCGTGCTCCTGTGCCTCCACAGCCAGGGATGCTGCCCGAGACGGGGGTGCAGGAGAGGCTCCATGCCAGAGCACTGCAGAGGTTTGCCCTGGCCATGTGTCTGGGAAAGCCAGTTCTCCACTTCTGAGCTTCTTGTAGGAGAGTGCTGTCTTCACGGAAAGTGTTGCTGCCAAACAGCTTCACATGCCTGCTTCACACAAAACACAGGCTTAAACCCCTTTAAAAGGACCTCTCCACAGTTGTTATGGAGAAATGAGGAACAGGGGACTTCTGAAGCGTTGACGTGATTTCTCTTTCCGAAGCGGAGCAAAATTTGAAATGAAGGGGAAAGTCTTTGTCCATAACGAGACTGCATTGATTTTAAATACACTTATTGGTAGTGGGAAGTAGAAACACTCTGAGGCTGGGAGGTGAGAGGGTCTCTCTGTCTTATGTCTGCACACTAATTTTTTTTTTTTTTTTTTTTTTTTTTTTTTTTTTTTTTTTTGCTTACCAGAAAGAAAATGCAATAGAAGGATCAGAAAATTTGGATTTGGTTCAATTATGCCCTCTGCTGCTACAGGGCTGAAACAGGGTCTGGTATAATTCAGAGTAACAGAAAGTAGCATGCGATTTGAAAGCTCTCCTTTGGCTTAAAGGCTCGGAGAGCTAATTAAAACTCTTTTTGCTTAGAAGACTTTTCTGGCTCTCTTCCACTCCCTTCCCTCCATCTAATAAGTGATGATCCTTCATTAGATCAACATTATGCAAGAGGTATCACTTGACTACCTTGCACAGCCTGAGAGCAACTGCTGCTGCCATCAATATTGGCAAAGAGACTAATGCAATCCATGACGTATTAGTGAGGGGCCTTTGGAGAAATCCTTGCATAATTTACTAGAAAAAGTGCAAGAGAGCAGTTGAGGAGGGGAGGGAAAAGAACTGCCAAGGCCTGATCAGGAAGATGTCTTCATCTGGATGAGGTTCTCTCCTTGGAGAGTGCTTAGAAACTTTCATCCAAAACAAAATGCTTTGACCTTTGTTTACCCAAGAAACCCATTTACTCCTCTCAGAGCACAACTTATTTGTGGAATTTTCATTTATTTTATTTTTCATGTATTTATTGGCGTATATAGGTGTTCAACAAGCATCAGCAGGGAGTTTCACGTGGCAATAGCTGTTACCCAATATCCCACATTCAGTCACGTTCAGGCTCTGCAACACTGCAAAGCAATATATAATGTTACAAAATCCCACATGGCAAGGGGAGGAGGGACTCCACTTTCGACCTGTGATTTCTGTGCCTCTTTGGCTTTTCATATCCCAAGGCCCTCTGAACACTTGGTTCTTCATGTGCTGTCATCGCTCTCCCAAGTACACGAAGCTCTTTAACTCGTTGCTGTCTCTCTCTCTTGTCAGATCTCAATACCAGTAAGTTTTCTTATGAAACGTTACAGTACAAAGAAAAGACAACTCAGAAATACCGAAATACCACCCCTAAAACCTGCAGGGATTTAAGACGACAAATGGATAGACATACACGGCGTTACAACGAGCCCCCGCCATATGAGCTGTGACATGTGAAAGACAACTGAAGGGCAAATTGGGAAGATGAATTAAAAATACTCCGAAAAATGACGAGGATGTCTGAGATAGTGAGAGTCTCTTGGAAAGGAAAAAAAAAGAAAGGAAATATATGATAATAAAAGATGGAAGAGAGAAGCAGTTTGCCCATTGCTGCTGGCACCGCTGTGCCGTGTGAGACGAACAAGACACGTTTCCTCAGCCCGTGTGATGCCTGGGCACTCGGTGCTTTCACAAGCTGACGACCAAGGGTGCAGATCGGGGCAAAAGTTTATGTAACACAGGAACACACAGCACCGGTTTTCAAACCTAAGGGGAATTTGGCGCCTGTCATCAGCATCTAGGAGAAATGTTCCCCCTTAAATGGATGATTGCATTTGACGTGACGTGGATGTGACAACTTCACGTGTGAAATAGCACCAGCTTGGCTGAATCTTTGAAAGGCTGATGCAATGGGTGCAGCTTGGTTCATATCTGAGCAGAAAAGGAGAAAATTAACTGTGTCATTAAGTCGCCTCAGTATCTTATACTTAACAAACACCTTAGAAGGTTCCTGCTCTTACATGTGTTCAGTTCATCTCAAGAAACACCTTTAGGAGAAGAACAGATCAAATATGACAATAGGTGAAGAGCTCTTTTTCTAGCAATGATTTAGCAGTGTAGGAAGCCTCTTGGAGCCCAGGGTGTGTTAAGAGGTGCAGGGGAGGGATTTAGCTGATGGGAATTGTGGGTTTAACCAGAGAGCAGTTACGGAGAGATGTGAATGAAGCTGGGAGCAGTCTGGCATTAGGCAGGATCCAGGTTGGGCCTTCCCCTGTCCCTGCACACACTCAGACACACACACACACAGACACACACAGACATGCACGCACACACACACAGACACACAGACACACGCAGACATGCACGCACACAGAAATACACACACAGATCCACACACGCTGCCAGCACAGCTGTGCAATGTGCTCCTGCACCATGCTCCTGCTCCCCCTCCTCATTCCTGCAGGGGCTTCGGGAGGAGACAGCCCAGCTTTGCAAAATTAATAGGGAATCAGGGTGGGAATGGGTGGCGTTTCTCATACAAGAAGCAGAGAAAAGCCGGGGGCGGGGGGGTAAATAATGACAAGCTATAATGAATTGCAGCTCTCCCTCCCGCGTTCGCACACAGCTGGTTAGACGCAGACTCGGTGCCAGCGACACGCTTCTCGCGGCCGGCAGACAGGTCTGGATGGTAGGAGCAGCAGGAGACAGCCACCGGTCGTGTTGCTGCTGCTGCTGGGAGGTGTCAGATGCTGCTGAAATCCGGGAAGCCGAAAGCACCAGCAGAAGTGGGAGCACAGTAAGGGTGTGCAGGAGGTGCTCTGGGCGAGCAAAGGCTTCTTGTAAAAGGATGCTGGTGACTCTGGGCTTTAATCGCCTTTGCATGGTGGGTGCTGGGTGCTGAGCAGAGGGGCAACAGCCATGGTGGTGGGGAGTGGAGCCCTGCCATCCTCTAGGCGCTGGCCATGTCCCCGCCGCAGGGGACTGTCAGCTGAGGTCATGAGTCTCTTGTTTGATTCCTGGTAACGTTTTCCAATACAAAGCTGAATCCTTCTCACCTTCCCAGGGTGGAGAGTTTGTCTCAGCCAACAGTAGGTGGCAGGAGCCATGCCTGGGGCCTCCTTGTTGTCAAAAATCAGTGGAGAGATGCAGGCTCTGTGGGGATGCTTTCTACACGATCTACCACAGAATTCGGCTTGGATACAGCCCAGACCCCAGGCACTGTGTTCCCCTGACCTACTCAGGGAGCTGAAGCTTCCTCTGGCTCCCACCCATCAGGAGGCAGAATTGGGCCAGGGTTGCTCTTTCCTTCCATGAGCTGTTTCTAAAGTCTGGGAATCAAAGGGAGACAGGATTCTGCCGCAGGTTGCTGGAGCACTGTGCTTGCGAGGACGCCCACAAGAAGCACTGCGCACAGAAACGTGCTGCGTGGTCATCTATGTCACCCCAGAGGCTACACAGGGGCAAACAGGCCATGATGGTGCTATCAACTGCTTGTCAGCTTTGTGAGCAGCCGTCATCAGATGTCCATAATGATGTGAGCTGCAGTGCATTATAAAAAGCACTCTAATTTATTTTGGTGTTTTTTTCTTGCATTTCTCTGCTTTTTTTCCTCCAAGTGCATCTCTTCACACTTCATATCCCTAGAAATTATGATGGAGGGATATCTGCTGTTTTATGAATGGACAGTTCTGTTGAATTAGTTTTAATAAGTCACCATTAGATTCATGGCGTTTTAAGAATTCCACAGTTACATCAGGTGTTTAAAATGCGCAGTCCTCTCCTCAGACTTGCTCTGTGCTCCATTTCCCACCACCTGTGAAAGAGCCAAAATGGTCTGCGATGCCTATGGAAAGATTGTGTAGTCCCTTTGTAAGTCTGCACGTGAAAATGAGCCTCTTTCATCTGAAAGCTGGAGAGCCTGGGAGCGGCCTCAGTCCTGGCTCAGGCTCATGCTAATGCATGGCTCACTCTCATTTGCAAGCTGAGATAGCCGATATGAGCAGCATTCCAGAAAACCAGAATACAGCAGATGCCTCCTTAACCTGCAGAAGAAGACAAAACGTCTTCCAGACGCTGATTTTCACCTCCCAGCTCTGTCCATGTTCACACCTTCCTGGGAGCCAGAATTTGGGTCCCTGAAGGGAACGGACACGGGGCTGCGGCTCTGGTGATGCGCTCAGGTTTGCACAGCCTGCATCTCCCTGCCAGTAGCCACCATATCCCCAAAAGTAGCTATTCTGACTGCTTATTGTCTCCGCCTTAATCACCCTGCGACATTAGAGGCATTATTAACATCCATGCACCCAGATGGCTCCCAGGCGCCGTCCCCGGCTTCAAGCCACTTGCTCAGGCCAACTGGCTGCGCTGGGTATTATCTCAGAGACGCAAGAGAACCAGGGAAATGCAGCAGACGCTTTCCAGCAGCAAACGCCCAGGCTGCAGGCTGCTGAAGTCCATGTAAGCACTGCCTTTCCTGGCAATAATCTTTGGATGGGGCTTTAAGTATGATAATTACTGAAAACCAGGGATTTTTATTCCAGAACAACATTTTGCAGGTGATTCAGACTCTCTCTGTTCTGATTCATGTTTTATTTATTTATCCGACAGAGAAAAGCAAGGGAGGAAGGTGGATGAGGGTGGATAGCGTGGCACGAAGGCCAGGCTGTGGGACACTGCTCTGTGTCCTTGCCCTGAGCCTAGCAGGCAGCCTGTCTCCCAGACAAGATGCCCGTCTGATGGCCGTGTGCCTCTCTGTCTATTCAATGCAATACAGTGAGTCTCACAGCAGGGCAAATCTGAGCAGATGGGGAATCTTACATCATCTGAATTTCAGGAGAAATGTAAGGTTAGCTGTGCCTTATAACATGGAAACATCATTCTCTTTAATCTTCTAGATCACACTTGTAATCAAGAGCTGATCTGGCAGCTCGCTGGATTCAAACAAAAACCTCTTTATTCTCACATTTAGCTTTGTGAAATGGTTTGCCTTAAATTCTGTTTAGATGTACAGTTTGCAAACTATTTTATCAGCACACGTATTTGTTTTTTCAGAGCAAATCCTGTTGTGATTTTCCAATTGCTTGTAAAAATTGTAAAGCAGAGCTCTGCACTCCAAAAATGCGACCCACCTGTTGGGTCTTTTTATTAGGTACTACTTTTTCTGAATCATCAAGCCTCCTAGCTTTCAGAAGTATCTTTACATCTTACTTTACAGATTACAAGACTTCGTAGTTAACATATCTGATCTCATATTTTAAGTTCTACTACTCATACAGCTATTAATGCCGCAGTTAACGTCTGAACAACCTTAATGTTGCTCTGGTGGTTTCCTGTCTTGTCTTGCCATGCTTCAAAAACAGCAGCGGCTGCGCCTCTGCAAGCCTGCAGATAACGGGATATTTTCCTAATTGACAGCTGACATCTCCCCTCCCTGTCTTTTTGCTTTGGATCAATTTGTTCTCTGGTTTTGTCTGTACAGTTAACTATTTTTATGAGCTCTTATGATAATTGAGGTCCCCGTTCTGATGGTATTTCTCGTCAACGTTGAAGATAAGGACACAAGTGCACATGATAAAGCCCATCTTCCTGCCGTCGCTGTCACTGCTGTCCTCACAGCAGCTGCCAGCACTGGCCTCGGCTCGGCAGGAGTTAGTGGACACAGGTGGATTTGATGATCTACCCAAAGCAGAATCAAGTGCACCACATTGAAACATGCTTCATATAATTTTCTTGGGCTTGGAAATATAAAAGGTCTTCAGGGCCGGGAGTTTTAAGGAGAAAGAAAAAGCCACTATTGCAGAAGATGTTAACATAACTGAAAATGATACCATGCTTCAAAAATTACAGTTTTTTAAAGTCATCTTTAGTTTTAAAATATATTCGAGGAGGAGGGACCATCTATTTTGGAAAGGGCCACGATTTCCATCCAAAAAAAAACACGTACATCAGAAAAAACATCAAGAAAGCATGGGGAAATATGCAATGCACCAAAGCCCCTCATATTTTTTAAAATATTTGCATTTGGACACTGTACTTCTGTAAATGACTTGCCTTCAGATTTTCGTTTCTATAACCTGTGCACAAAACATATTGCAAAAAAGGGGGACATTAGACACTTTAGATAAAGGATCTTTGTACTTTTTTTTTCCTGCAGATCAAACCATTCTGACCTGGGCGTGCACATTCAATACAACAAGTCCATCTGCCCCATTAGGGACCAGCAGACACTTAGAGGAAAAACCAGGCAGCTCCGCAGTGCTGCCGGTGGGATGAGGTGTGTGGGCAGGCAGCACACAGCCCTGCCTGCAGTGCAGCTCATGCCTCCCTTCTCTCCAATCCCAGCACACGGCTGAGCCAGGACCCTGCAGATATTTTGGTAGTGCTGAGGAGCATGCAAAATATTTCCCAGGCTTGCTCAGCCCTGTGCACAGACAACGCAATTACAAGCACTTGTCTCTCAAACTTTATTAAGAAGTTTCTTAAAATCTGTCTGCAGCATCCCATCATTAGATGTAACTAATGACTGTGCTGTGGACAGGGGTAACTGCTCAGATCAAAGCTGTAGCAATTTATTTTTTTCTGTTGCAAACAGCAACAATCTCCAGCGCTCCCTTGAGTTGTTCCATCTTTATTAAATAAGCAGAGCCTTGGCTGCTGAGATTTGATAGATCAAGGGCCAAGATGTGGGCTGAGGTGCAAGCGTGTAACTCCAAACATTCAATCAACCACCAATATAATGAAAGGAGGGTTGATAATTATAGAAACCTAGTATATTAACTGGCAGAATATTAATGGCAAAGAACAACATACAGGCTTATATTCCCTCTGGCTGAGAAGGCAAATTGCATTTTCAAGTTATGACAAACTTGACATTTGTTATTATCTATTATTATATTATTTATCTCCTTTAAAGTATCGTTTAGAGGCCTCAGCTGTGGTCAGAGTCTGACCGTGCTCTGAAAAGGTTATATTTTAAGTCGCTGACATTCAAGATAATATTTCCTGCTGTCTTGGATCTGCCAGCTTCAGCAGAAGTTAAGCTAATTGGGAAAATGTCCATCTGAGTGTACGGAGGGATGTGAAATGCAAATGCGAAAGACCCCAGGTATATACTAGCCAGCATCCTGCCTAATACCCATCTCAAGTACTTGCAGAAGGCCTCCCGATACGGTCCCCAGGGGGTGCTCCACAGCAGGGCCCTCCCCACGCCCCGGGTGAGGAGCGGGGGCACATTCAGGTGTGTTCCTCTCCTGGGTACCCCCGCCTCCTCTGATGGCCTATGTACACACCAGCATGCACACGGAAAAGGCTCGTTAAGGACTGGATAAAAATGGGGTCCCACCTGTACGTTGCATACGCACCCTTGTCACCCCAAAACTGAGTGGGTGGGAACGAAGCAGCCCACGCGCCAACTGCGAGTGGGGGGCTGCACACCCCTGCTCCGCCTGGGCGCCAGCCCCGGGAGGAAAGGCTACCCTCTCCCTGCCTCTGCCGGGTCCTCCCCTCTGCCTGCAAGTGTCTTTCTGCATGCTGGGCCAGCGGTCTCCAACCAATTACTCCTCATCAGCATGTGCCACCACAATTAACAAATGTGATTACGAAGTGCAGATGTGCTGGTGTTGCACCTTGTCACTATGGCAGCATTTTCTTTTCCCACTTTGTGTTATGAGTTAATAATTAAAGCTTTATATTTTTAGCAGCTTCATGTAATTTAGGGCCAATTTGTTGAGGCGTTCCCTAATGTTTGCTTAATCCTCATGGTACCTAACCCAGGCTGCTGCCACACCAATCAGCAGTGATTTTGTTCTTAATTACTGAATCTTAAAATGACAATTAGGTTTAAAATTATATTGTATAAAAACAAACTTATGTTGCACATACCTTTCAGGCTAATAGGAATGGATGAACTAGAAATCTATCCTCTTCATTTCTGGTTGTACAAGGTTTTTGTAAGTTCTTTTTGTAGAACCATATAACAGCCCAAGTTGGAGGGCACCTCAAGAAATCATCTGGTCCAACGTTTATTCCTTAATGCTGACCATAAAACAAAGGGCTTCCAACCTGTCACAATTTTTTAGTTTGCAGACAGTACATGGATATAAGAATAAAAATGGTTTAAATAATTACTTACAGAAATAAATAATCTGAAGTCCTTCTTGTCTGAGTAGCTGTAAATAAGAACTCGAAGAGGAATTGACGAGAGCTTTGAGGCTCTAATTTAAGACATAAATTGGGGGACAGTGAATAGAAGTGAATAAAAATGGGAGTGGCTACCAAGGAACTCCAGAAAGCTACTTCAACTGATCTTAAAAAATACAGTGATTATTGTACTGGCCAGGAAATGCTTGGCTGCAGAAAAGAAGTATCTCACTGCCAGCAAAGAAATCAGTGACTCAGATGCAGTATAATATTTCAGCCTAATTTATTTACAGGTAGGTACAGTCATGAACAAATATTAGAGTACTAGAAGACCAAATCAGCTAAGCAAGCCTTCCATATTCCAAAAATCAACTTGTTTCCCAGTTGCAGAAAAGATACACCTACACTCATGCTTAGCTGAGGTATGACCTTGCACCTGAGCCCCCCTGCTCATTTTTTAATGCACACACCTCACCAGGTAGGTCCAGTGCTGCTGGGTTAATGCACCTGTCCTGCCTCCCAGCCTGTGGTTGGCACTGTCACTGTTGGCTTGGACGGGGATATTTGACCCAGGCACTCAGGTGTCTGATGTTACTTAGACTTAACTTAATGGGTTGTTGGCAACATCTGAGTTTCACTTCAGATATTTCATACGGAAGTAGTCATTGATTACCCAGCTCAACTGAGTTTGCAGAGACCTCCATGGAAATCACCCTGCAAGGTGCCTACAGCAAGGTAGGTCCTTTCGTCTGCAGTGCCATCAACGCACTGGGGGACTCACTGTGGGGAAAGCTACGTGGGCCACAAGCGTGCACGAGTTCAAGTGGGATCAGTTACATCTGTGGAGGAAAACTTCATACATGGCTGCTGAACATCATGCCTGGGTGCAGCTTCCAGCTTCCCAGTGCCACTGTCCCAGGAACAGACAAGCTTTTGGTGTGCACTCCTTTCTGTAAGTTTTCCAGGTGCAGCCAGGACTGGGTGACCGTTTTTGTGCTTTTCGGGAGAAAAATGTTGCGGTAATAACCATTTCTGAGGAAAAAAACAAGCAACCCCAGTAGCACGAGGGGGCTGCTGTAGATCAGTCACTTAGCACTCACCTGCACTCTATCTTTTCGTCAGATATGAGTCCCCTCTCCCCTCAGGTTGCACTCCAGACAAGTGGGTTTATTATCTCCTGCAGTCTGATTAAAACAGATGAGAGAGCACTGCATAGCACCTTGTGGTCCATAACTTGAACTTAATTATGGAACGCCCCAGAGAGCAGCCCAGACTCCCTCCTGGCAACCATTTGCAATCAAACACCACAACCAGCCACTCTCCAGCTAGGTCTGCACATTGCAGCCACATTTTTGTGCTACACCAGCAGCTTGTCCAGCACCAGCTTTCCCTCTGGGCTGCCTTGGTCTAGTCCTGTTTAGTTACGAGCTAAGTCCATGTTGCCTGTGAGGTGTCATGTAGCTTCAAGCATGTAGAATTAAGGGAAAAGGTCCCTTCTCCTGCAAGTGTGGATGAACTGAAATGCAACCTGGGATTAGCTGAAATGCTATGCTTTTCCCAGTTTTAAATCCCCCCATCAGCATCTGGCTCATTTTATGGAAGGGCGATGGCTCATTGCACCATGCAGATTAGTGAAAGCCTCCATTTATTATCATTATGACAGTAATGTACCTCATCCATGCTTTTTGCTAATACCTCCAGCAATCGTCCCAGGATGAGCTGCTTGCTTCGGACAAAATGTGTTTTGTGGGTGTACAAACTCTTCAGGACCCTATGACACCCAGGGGTTCCACAGCCTGTGGGGTGGGGAGACAGGCTTCATCAGCAAAGCTAATTGTGGCTTGTTGACACGCAAAAATCTTGTGTATTAGCACACAATGTGCAATCTCATGTAAAATCCAGTATAAGCTTGTGGATAAACACAGCTGCAACTACAGTGTGAACTTACCTGGTAAAGTGTGGGAGGGTGGTTTTGGTTTGGTTGGCTTTTTTCCCCCATGTGCACATTCCTAGCTTATTTTGTCATTAAGGGGGTTGTAGGTTATGGGATGTTTTTTGTCACGCCTCATGGCCATGATGATGCTGGGCTCACATCAAGGGGGCTGTTCCTCACTGCTGCTCTTTGACCACTGCTGAACAAGGCTCCTCCACTCGAGAAAGACACGTTGACAGAAAGAGAACATTCTGTGCGACTTAACTGTGCTCCTGGTGCATTTAATACACTGGATTTTAGACAAAAGCAAGAGGGCTTAGCTTTCATCTCCATTTGTCAGGACTCCAATGCTTTAATGTGAAAAAGTAACAATACATGGGTCAGACATGGCGCCTGGGCTGTTCAGCTCCGAGGGTGGGAGCTGGTGCTTGCAAACCTGTGGGGTCACTAGGCTTGAGACACCTACTCTCCTCTTTCCAGGGACCATGGCAATCTTTGGGAAGCATCTGAGCAGTTGTCCGAGCCACCTCACACAGGGAAGGAAGCAAATCCAGGCTCCGTCTGGCTTTGGTGGCACTGTCAAGGCCCCCTCTGTGACAGCACCATGACTAAGGACTCAATCCTACATAAAGCTTTTAAAATGCAATTAAACCCTTTGCCCCATTCTGTTTTGTATAGATCCACAAATTAGCCAATGAAACCACACAATGCACCAACTTGGGCTTCACAGCTTTCCTCTCCTCCACAGAAGGGCACAGAGCCAAAAAGCCCATGAAATCCAGCACAGCCTTTGGGAAGTGCTCAGACACGCTGAGTTGTGGAGGGGCGATTGGGACTGGGAGGGGAAATGGGATGGGGCAGGGCTCTGATGGGTGCAGGACTGGGCTCACCATACAGGCTGGCTCTGGCACAGCCACTAGCTGCACCTGGGTTAAGGTAGCTGCTGCACGGTGCCCGTTAAAAGACACTGCCTAATTCTTGATCTACTTCTTTCATTTGAGACTGTTAGTCCTTTGTTCTCAGCTAACATTGTTTTAAATACCGTGTTTTGCAGGGGCTTTTTGTGAAACTCCTTCAATGACCTACTTTGGGTTTAAAATAACCTTCTTAGTAACACAGTAATGATAGTTAACCTTCCTACATACGATTTGTCTTCAAGGCATTGCTCCAACTTTAGGTAATTTGCAGTGTGGTTGTGAGAGGCAGGTGCTCACTGCAGTATTTTGAGACAATTCTGTTAAAAATTGAGATAATGCAACAAAAATTGGTTGATTCTTAGGCCTGTTTTCCATCTGATTTTTTTTAAAGTCTAATACTAAATTCTGTTGGAAAAATGAGGTCATTAAAGGACAAGGAGGTAATGTCTACCCAACATTTACCCAGAAGAAACTTTCATGTACGAGCAGCTAAAGTGAGCATAAAGCATCTGCTCAGTCTGTGTCGGCACCAAGACCATTCTCTGCATTTCAATCCATCAGAGGCACTTTTGCATAATTTGACATAATGAAGCAGGCAAGAATGAGCTGAAAGCCCAGGAGAGCATATCCAAGATCCCACTGGCTCCAGAATATTTGAGAATGTGTCTATGTCCTGAACAAGTGAAAAAACTGAGTGTTGTTCTTTGGCTACTTGTTCTTTCCAAGGTTCCTTGCTAAGTCCTAGACTAAACCACATACCTTGTTTATGGGACTTACTGGGATCCATTGCACATAAACCTTCCCTGGCCACCTCTGAGCTGAACACCAGGTCTTGTCAGCCTCTGTTCTCTTTTCAAAAGAAGTTAGAAAACATCCAGAGGAAAGCAGCTGCTATGTTTTGTTGCTGTGCTGTCACTGCTGTTAGGTCTGAGTAACTCCTTCAGCAGCCAAAATCCCTTTGCTGTTCAGTTTTTGGACAATGGTAAAGCATTTGATTTGCTACCATAAGTTTTAGCCTAGAGATGAGATTGAATGCCAAGCCAAATGGGATTCTATAAGTAATTAATGATTCATATGAATAGACATCATATTGACACATTTTAAAAAGCCATAGGACCTGAGCATCATGAAGGAGTACTTGAACAGGAAAGAAGTGAGAGGAAGAGCTCCCCTGAGCTTGGTATTCGATGGTTGGGGTCTCCAGTTTGAAGTAACAGGTTATCTATTAACCCAAAAAGGGGGGATTTTATGCCTCTGTTGCAAAGAAAGAAATGTTATTTTTATGTATTTTCTGCATACCCTGCCTCAGGGCACGGGCTATCTTAGGAAAGGTTTAAAACTGGAGGAGCTCATCTTTCCAAACTGAAGTTAAGGTATTGACATACTCCCACAGCAGTGAGCCGGCTTTCCTCCACACCCGTATTTCATTTGAATTCCCTGGAGGTGAAACTTGGGTAAGAAATTATGTTTTGTGATTCATTGCTGCTTGCGTGTGGAGGAGAATATACCAACGCAAAGGGACCTGCACGGCACCATGTAGCTTCTCTCCGCGCCAGCAAGTACATGGGGCTCCTGGGAGCGTCTACTTGAACCAGCTGCAACAGGAAGGCCAGACTAATCTTCTTCCCTTTGCTCATCAGAGATTCCATAATGATTCCTTATACTAACAAAAAATCCTTATTGCATCTTTAAATGCTTCTTGGGGAGGTCGGCACAACACGGGAGCAGCCAGTACTTGCTGCAAATGGAGAAGTGTTTGGGATTTTCCTACCTTTTACGCAAGCAATTCATATCCATTTTAATCTTTCTCACCTCCTCCTGGTCCTTTGCCACCAGCCACTGTGGGAGGTGGACCTTGATATGACTCACCTCGCACTTATGGGGAAAGAAATTGATGGACAAATGATTCCCATTTTGGAAAGCCAGGAAGTTGTTCTCCATCTCATGACGTTTTCCAGGTTTTCATCCAGATGAAAACAGTTTTGGCTTGTCAAACATAGCAGAAGTCAGCTCAGGGCAACTGAGTTCATTCATCTTCACTAAAAAGAAATCCCTTGGAAAAGATCTTTGCATGGAGAAGACTGAGGTGAAAAATTACATGAAGAATGAAAGTTGTTTCAAAATGAAAATCAAGGTTGCACTTCGTTCAAACACAATATTACAGCATCTACAAACCCATCTTTTCATTATTTTTGTTGGAAAAGCTTTTTACTGCAGGTTTCAGTTTTGATCAATCGGTTGAAAAAAATCCCAAGATGATTTAGCAGATCTTTGTCTCGTTAAGTTTAACAAGAGATCAAATAAGTGGACAAATCAGGAGGGGACATATGTGAGGGCGCCTTGCCCGGACCTCTGGGAACTTGGCCCATGCACACTTCCAAAACTGACTGTTTCACTCTATGGCATTTGTCATGAATTGAAAGATTGTCTCAAAGGAAGGGAACCTGATGCTTTGCAATTCTGCCGCTTGAAGACATTCGTCACTGCAGGAATCCCACTCATGTCTACGGAGGCTGGCGTTGCCCATTGTGTAGGCACAGGACATATCCCAGCCCTTGGCATGGCAGAGACCCTCCCCAGACTGCTCCGTGCTTGGAAGGAGGAGGCAGGCTGTGCAAGCCATAGCTGCTAATCTGTAGCCTGGTTTCTTCAGGTTTCAGAAAGGCTTATGCTGGGTGCGTCACTGTGCTTAAAAGCAGAATATGGCACCATGACTCATTCCATATAAACCTGTTAGTCCTAAACACACAAAAAAATGCTTAAAGGTGTTTTCTGGAAAGTTTAGTTCTCTGCTCACAGAGCTGAAACAAATTACATGGCACTGCATCACCCTTCCACTATTCTCTACATTCAGTTTTTCCTCACTTTGCTGTGCCAGTAACTTAAAATGGAAAATAGCTGCAGGAGACTTGGTATTTTTAGTTGTGCCATGGAGTATCAAGTGCATGGGAAGGCTGACCCCTGAGTCTTCCAGTAATATCAATAATTTGTCCCTCTTTGAAAGCCCTATTAGTACTGCATTCTCATCCTTGAAGAGCTGTTTGAGTGGTTTCTACATAACAAAAATTACAGCACCCCGTAGGGCTTAATGAAAACACCTGGAGCCTGAATGGAACTGCTTTTATTGTAGCCAAACATCTCAAGATATATTTACAAAGATGGGTTAACACTGAGATTTTCCTTGACAGAGAAATTGTCAGGGAGTGAAGGCAAGACGTGCAAAGCCAGGCTCTCCTCTCTGCTTGGTAAAAAGCAGCAGTTGTTTATTTAATGAAGGAGAGCTAGGGTACAGCCATGCACCTTGAGGCATTCACTTGCAGAACATTTTATACCAAAATGAGCCAGGAAGCATCTGTCCCATTGCCTCTCTGGGTGGCACCTGGGAACCTTTGGGAGACATACCCCAGGGGTCTTGTAGGATGGTCTTGGTTTCAGGACAAGAAACCTACTCACACTTGTAGGAAGGGAACCAAATCCCTGCAGTCTGGGAGGGCTGGGGCCTTTCTGCTCCCAAAACTGGGGTTTGCAGACTCAAAAAAGCAAAGCAGAGTTGCCATCCTCTCAGAGCGTGACAGGGACATGCCGGGAAGGAGAGTGCACCTCTGGTGCACACCAGGAGTTGAGTGTGTCTAAGGTGTCAAAACCTCCCTCCCCTTGCACAGCGAAAGCCAAGTGCCTGATGCCCTAACTCTCCAGGTTCAGCAAGAATGAGAGGGAGGGAAGTGCCCAACACCTCCGCACCCTCCTGCTGGCAGCATCGCCCAGGGGCCTGATGTCCAAAGACACCAAAAGCTGCAGAGCTGCCTTCAGCCTGCTCGAGGCAGAAATCCCAGAGAGCCTCTATGGGAGAGAGATCACTTTGAGACGGGCACAGAGGAAACAACATTAATTTAAACAGAAAATGAAATTAAACAGAAAATTTGAAATAAGGGAGATTGTTGGCTGTCTCACCAGGAAATTACTGTCCCTTAACGCAGTTAAGTAGCCAGGCCCCAGGGCAGCTGGGCAGATTGCCTTAGATGGCCAGAGCACAAAGAGGTTTGTAAAGGGGGATGCTCAGGATGAGTCCAAGCACTAGAAGGGCAACATAAGCAGGCACAGTTGGACAGCGAACTATTGAATGCTCAAAGGCGGCAGATACCTCCAAAGCACCAGGTCAGCCTCCCATCCATTTGCAGGAGACTGGTGGGAGAGGGTTGATGTTCCAGCATCAGCAGGTGACAGTCCCTGCACAGCCCCAGGAAGCCCTCATGCATGTGGTCCCCTCTGTCCTGGGGCAGAATTGGCAGCTCCCCACAACTCTCCTTGAGCCTGCATGTGGTTGGGGTTGTCTCTGAGCCCTGAGCACAGGCTTCAGACACATCCAGAATCGGGATGGCTTCCCCTCTGCAAACATGCCTCAGCAGTGCCCATCCTCACCTTTTTTGCAATCAGCTCCCCTCCCTGGTGCTTGCTCAGACTGGCACTTTCAGGGCAATCGGCTGGTGATCAATGCATGCACTTACTCCCGTGCCATCTCTCCAGGGAAGGGGCTGCAGAATGAGTTTTCTCAACCAAAGGAGCTGGCACAAGGCACTAGCACTTTGCCAGGTTCATCCTCCTTCATCCCCTCATGGGCAGCAAGCATCATCTAACCCAAACCTCGTATCGAGCCTCTCTGCAGGTGAGGGTTCCTCCAACCCTTCAGCTCTCCAGCAGTTCTAGCTTTGAACTCACGCAATGGAGTACGGCTGCTGAAAGAAAAGGGCTTTCCTCACTCTTTCCTTGGAAGGCTGAAAACTTCGAAGGCAGTGGAGAGAGGGCATGGAAAGAACCCTGAGTGGAAATAACCATAAAGAGAAATAAATGGGTGCTAAAAAAGAGCTAACATTGTTCATCCAAACTTGCAGCCCAGCCCAAGCCCAGAAAATCTCCAAAGACAGAATGGACTAGTGATAACCCTCAGGAACATGGAATAACGTGTATAATTGAAAACAGCGTCATCTTCATCACAGTTAGAGAACAGAGCAGAGTTAACTCAGCTGGTAAAAATGTCAGCTAAAATATCTCCTCTTTTTCACCCGTAGGTCGATGTTTAATGCATATTTCCTATTAGAAACAGCGGGTAGGCTGGAAAAGGTCTTCTGGCAGGTTCCATTACTTTCTGTAATGCTTGAACATATTTCACCAGTTTAGAGCTACGTTCATGTTTATGCTAATAATCCCTCTTAAATACCAACTTAAACACAAATTCCTGAAGCTGAAATCAATTAGATATTTCTGTAGATGAGGGCCGAAGATCTGAGAACTTGCATAGCACATACTGTAGTATAAGAAATAGCAGCAACCTAATAATACTAACTGCTTAGTAAACATAATGGAAATGAGCAGAGAGCATTGAATACTTAATACAGCTTGTGTGGAAGTGTTAAAGACTGCCTTAAAACTGTGGGTAAGGAGGTGAGGGCTTGGTAGCTTCTTTTAAACAAGGTAAAGCATAAGATGTTAAATTATGCATTTCGAGATCCAGACGAGTCAGTGAAAACATCTTCAAAAGAAAGACTAAAGTGTCAAGATTTCCTGTTTGCTGCCTTCTGCCTATACACAGGCAAAATATATCTTCATCCAGCCTTATGTTTGGTGGAAATTTGGATTTATCATACCTTTTGCTGAGTTCATGTTGGAAGGCAATTAGTGAAAGAGCTTGAGCAGGGGCCATCAATATTGCTCTGCTTGATTAAAAAACCCATCTGGAGCTGGCAGTGAACTAGCCTGCTATTGGCAGGGGTTATTTAGTGCATCACTGTTCCTCTGCAAAACTCTGCATTTCCTCCATTATCACAGGGTGAGATCCCTGTGGGTGGAATCTTGGGAGATGGTTTAGAAAGTGAATATGAAATGGTGTGAGACTGTGACACTTGTCATAGAGATCAGGCCCAGAGGCTGCTGGCTGCCTGGATTTTGGTACAACAGTTCCAACTGAAGGGCTTCAGCATCCACTGGAGTTTAGCTCATTCTTTACTCCTTTATCTGCTTATCATGATAATCAAGGGTGAACTACCAGTATCTCCTGTGTTGTAACCCCAGTAGTCTAAGGACATAAACAGGACAAAACCTGTAGGGAGAGTTAACATCTTGGTTTACGTCATCACTAACAGCTGGGAAAAAGAGGCAACACGAGCTCTTTTTCAGATCTGAAATAGTACCGATGTAGGGCTGTGTGGGCTGAGCACTGCAAAGAGAACAAAGAAAGGTAGAAACAAAACCTATCTTAAATAAGTCTTTATTCCCACGTTGTTCCTTTACTCGGTCCAGTTTGTCTTTGGAGCTAAATCTTCAGCCCAGAAGAAGAGGTTGCAGATCTGAAAGTATGCCTGCTTGTTCCAGCCGAACCAGCTGCTCCAGTAAAGGTATTGCCTCTCCTTACTGGCTTTCTCCTGAACACAGATTTACGTGTAAGGGGAATTCAGTCTAAAATCTCTTGCTCCATTCCTCTCCATGGGAATTTCATACCTGGTGAAAGGGAAGTTGAGTCATGCATGAGGCATATGGAAACCCCCGACTTGTGGCTAGAGAACGGAGGCGTGGGCTGGCCAGGAGTTTTACCCAGTGTTTTGCACCAGGCCTAGGGCAAAGATGGGAATTGAATGTATTTTCCCAGAGTCTGCTGTTGGGATTTAAGCGCACCATCCTCACACGGGTCATAGCTCTTGCTAGTAATTTGGCATGGTGCATGTTCATTCCCTCTGGTCCCTCTTGTAGCTGTGGGAAAAAAGCAATAGTGAAACTTCCCTGGCTGGAATTTGCAACACCAGTTTCTTAGCATGACACGAGACTGGGGGGATCGCTTGAGCTGTTTCCCAGCCAAAGCAGGTAGTGTAGGGTGGTGGTGGTCAGCACTTTAAAACGTCAGACAAGAGTAAAAAGTTTGTTTCCCTTGGCAAGAAGCTATTAGTGATGGACTAGGTTTATGGTTGAGGAGGAGGAGGAGAAAAAGGGGAAAATAAGGTAAAGAAAAGAAGTTAGACACAGTGGATACAGTCTCATCATACTGGTTTTAGATGTGTTTCCCATTTTCACTCAAAACAATGGTTTCCATAGAAAGCTACTCCCAGGAGTGGAGCCCTTCAAAGCTGAAACACGTTTATCTTGGGTGAATCACTGAGTCATTAACAAAGGAAACCAGCTTGATTGCTTATTTTTAAACCTGCTTTTCTCAGATTCCTCTGGAAGTGGAATTTCACAGCTCCCGCAGCCCAGTCTTTGCTCACTGCGTGCAGCCACCTGCCTAGTGGAGCTGTGGAGCAGCACCTCAATCACCTTCCTGTGCTCAGACACTCAGAAAGGGCTGCATTACCATTCACAGCAATATATGGGCTTTTTTCACCAGTGCTAGGGCATTATTAAGTCCTTTCCATCTCAAGGCTGGTATATTTCCTTTCAAGGTTGAGAACATGAAGATGAACTGTGTAAAACTCTCCTTCAATCACTGCTGGGACAAAACCCTTGTATTTGTTCAAACACACAGAATTAGCTCTGGCATAACAGGGCATGGCTGCTGTTCAAGTCACTCAGTTTGGATGCAGGATGCCATCAGTCCTAGGAATTTCAGGCTCAACTCTGATTATTTGGCCATTGGTGTGGGACTGCAAGGACAGATGTGCTTCCTGTGTGTAACTAGTTGCCACAGTGCTTCGCTGTATTATTCCCTGTATATTAATGTGATTTTATATGGGCAGTATTTTAATATATATAATACTTTACTGTAGAGTTTAGACTGTCCTGTAAACCTCTCCAAGACTGCAAGAGCTGAGAGAGTGTGCTGCAAGTTAAAGAGAAATTATTTTCTTCGCAGGGCAACTCTGACTGGCCATGAGCCAGTTCCTGCTCACTTCCAATGTCCCTTGGCTGTTTTAAGCTCAAATATCTTAATAGAGGCTTGGGATTTCAGGGAATTCTTGTATGGAACAGAAGTGAGAGTCCTTGAGGTGTCCTGGCACAGGTGCTGGTCCCCGTGCCCAGTGTCAGGAGGGTTTCTCTCTCCAGCTATCGCTTGTTTGTGAAGGTGAAGGACATGATGTTGAGCCATTGCAAGAATGCTCCTTTCAAATGCAGGATTTTAGCTTTTTTACATCTCTCGGTCTGTAGAGCTTGGAGCCATAAAGGGTCATGCTGCAGCTTGGAGCTTGTGCCCAGAGAAAAAGTATCACTCTCGTCCTTCTGCTATCAGCCCTCTCTTTCATGTTTGTTTTCACTACATGCTGATAAAGAGAAGAGAATCCCAGTGCCACAGAACAACTGACTTTACAGAGCACCTTGGTCTTGTAAAGAAGCAGGAGAAGCAGATGTAGAGCCTATATGCAGTGACTACACCTCTACATTCCTGCATTTCTGTGCTGGTTTGGATTGGACCTTTGGCTGCGTTGGGAGAGGAGTTAAATATTTCCACGTTGCGAACCCCACGGGAGTGAGAGGACTCAGCCAGACACACTGGTGTGGAGATCAAAGCCTGCCCCCATGAGACCATCTCCCAAGGAGGGGAGAGGAGCACACACACTGCGAGGGCCGTTTAATAATAGATCTGAGACGGCAGTGCAGGATGTCATGTGGAGGGATCTTCTGCACTGAAGAATGATGGAAAGAGAACTGGCTAAGCCTTTTCTCCACCATCTGTTATTAAAGCATCTCAGTTTTGCCAAGATCCTTCAGTTATCTGCAGAAGCCTCCCCACAATGCTGCTTTTCTTTCCTTGAGGGTGCCGAGGACCCTGCAGGGCTTAAAATCTGTCTGGACCCTTCCATTTTTGCTCAAGATCCTTCAAAAAATGCTATAATAGGAGCTCTGTTCCAAGCCAGGGTGTTGGTCCCGCTGCCCAAGGACACTGAAACACAGCATGTCTTGTATCAGGTGAGGGCACTTAGATGTTGAGGGAATGCAAAATATGATTTAAAGAAAAATAGATTTGAGTTAACATTTTAACTGGAAAATTTGCTTGGAAAATAAATATTTGTTCTTCACCTTTAATCAATTTTAAAAGAAATAAAGGGATCCCCAGGCCATTGGGTCCTGTACACCCCACGCTGGTTTCTGAAGTCAGGCGTCAAACCATTTCCCTGGGTCAGATGTCACCTTGCCTGGAGATGCTATGGTGAAATAAAACAGCTGAAGGAAGGACATTATTGTTAGACCATATTCATGTAATTTTTACCCCTAGATAGAAAGAATTCTGTTGTTATTCTCTACCTTTGTGGGTCGGGCCAAGTTCATCCCATGTAGGAAGACCATTACAGACAGACCTATTAAAAATTATTTTCAGCTGAAGATTAGCACTTTAAGACATAGGTAATTGATATGTTAGAATTTGGGAGAATTAGGGAGCATACTGTTAATAGAAATTAAACTCTCCCATCAGACTACCAGAAGGGATGTTCTGGGTGATTTCTCCCCCAAATTTCCTATGCTCCCATCAGCTCCCACTTTCAGTTTTCTTTAGTTTTCACTTGTCTCCATGCTTTTCATTAGTGACAGGTGACCCTGTTTCCACTCTTCAAAGACCAGAGTTTGTTAACAGACACTGAGGTACAAACGTGCAGAAATGCGGTACATGGAAAGTGCATCAGGAAACCACCAGTGATTTCAGTAGACTGATGCCACTTCCCACCAGACAAGAATATGACCCTGCACAACTACTTCTTCTTATAAGAAAATACCTCTAAATAACATCTTAATATGTTAAGGTCGAACAGAGAATATGCAAACTGAAACCCATCTGGACCAGTTGCCAGAGTGGTGTTACAGAGCTGGCAATGGAAACAGCCTTGTTGAATGTACTTACGATCAAAAGCAACTGAAAGGTATTGGTCACACTGGATTTTAGTCCAAATGCAGTCAGATTTATCAATTGGAAATCCCTTTAGCTGTCCTTATTCTGTGAAGCACCAATGCTAGAAGACCATTCCAAAACAAAAAAATACATTATTCATACAGTATATGTCATTTAAATATAAAAATTCCTTCAGGTCTTAACTACACAGAAACTAGCAGAATAATTACAGAAATATTACTTCATCAATGTCTTTTTATTAATTTTTTTTTTAAAGATCAACAAGTTGCTTAGGCCATATTGCACTTGCAGCAGTGAAGGCATCGTTTTGAAAACCCCTGGGATCATTCCTAGGACTCTTCGAAGAGAGAGCGAACCTGACTTTTCCTTTTAGAGGAATTTGTCTAATTTTCTTTATTTGCCTATTTTATAAGACACAGTCCCTCCCTCTACCTCTACTGATGTTTATTTTTTTCAAATCAATAGGGTATCTAGCCATACTACCCATACTAGTAACAAAATATTTTCTTCCTTAATACAATAAGGGTTTTCTCTACCAGCCTACCTTTTTGCTTGTGTTATATGTCAATCATGTAGTCAGGGAGCTGTGATAAAGAGCGCCATAAATTAATGAAGAGCACTGACCAGATTCAATTCAGGATGAAGGCCCCCAAAGGCCACCTTAAGACTAGAGGCTGGTGCTGGGTATTGGCAAGATGCTTTGTGTTTCAAGACTTCATCTAGCATGTCTTCAGCACCTGAACCTGTGCACGTGGCAATCACTGGGGACATTGGTCAGGTTTTCAGCTCTGAAGAAAATCGTGAGGTTTGTTTTCATTCTTAATGGAAGAAAAACAAACCCAGAATTTTCCTGTAAACATGTTTTTTGTTTTTATTTGGTTTTGGAACATGAGAGTGTTTCTTTTCACTAACACTGGATCATGTAGTGCTGATACAGCGCTAACTTCTCTTTCAATAACATGAAAACAGCTATAGTCTAGTACTTATCCTATTATTACAGCTAATATTTTACTATATCGAAGTCCAGGTGAAACTGCTTCGAGCTATTATGAAACAAAGTATTTTGACACAACAGAGAAGTGAGTAAGCCAAAATGATTCACTTCAGATTTCAAAAACTTCATCCGAAGCCACTCTTCTTTAAAAGAGCATTTCTAAGGCAGAAACCTACTACTTCGGAAATGCGTTTTCTTGTTATTTATTAACACAAAATCGTAGCCTTCTTCTGCAAGTACAGCCTAGAGGAAGGGAGCCGCATTTCCCAAACTTTTTTCTCCTACGTCTGCCGTGGAGAAAAGCAGTCCTGAGCTGAGGAAGTCAATAAATTGTGGTTTGGTGATTCAGTAGCTGTAGCTCCTGTGCTGCAACGAGGCTGCTGGCCTGAGGGACCGGGCAAATGCTGCATGCTGCCGGGTGCGCTTTCAGACTAAGAGACATCAACCCACCCTATTTCCAGAAGTCAACCGTGTAACAGAGGTGAGACAACTTGGAAAACAATAATGAGGTTTAATCTTATTGAAAATTCTTTCTTTACCTTTGGAAAGGTTCAGGTCCCAGCTCAGCCGATGACCTTCAAGATCTATTGTGGAAAGTCCAACAGCGCTGACGATCATTATATAAATTATCCTCCCCGAATGCAGAATAATCACCACAGTTAATACAGTTCACTAGTTAAATTTACTTTATTGTATTTCACACAGCCCTATTTACACTTTAAGACCCAATTTGTTCCTGTCTATTAGAATACGCATTGATTTTTTCAGTTTCAGCGTGCTGCAGAGCCTCTTGCAAGAGTATTTACATCTGGGAGCAAGCCCAGCTGTCCTGGTAGATACTCTGTATAGCCGGACCTGAAGGACTGAATTTTATAATAGTTAATAAAAGCCAGAACAACATGAAAAATGACATTTAAAGTGCCAGCATCCAGTCTTCACACTGATGGTTCGTTTCCTAAGCATTCATGTAAGTGTAAGGGTTTCATTAAATATTTCAGTACTCCAGAGAAGGATAAGGGATGATTCCCTGGCTTTGAACCCCCAAAACTGATGTAGCAGTGTGAACAGGGGTGCATTGAACAACAGTGACTTTCAAGCTGTAGTTTGGGGGAGTGTTTTCATATGCTGTGCTTGTTCACTGTCATTAATTATTAATGTTGCCTTCAAATGGGATATTTTGGAACTGAAACATACTAAAAAATTCAAGGTTTTTAACCCCAACACCTGTTCAAAACAGAAGTAATTTTTTAGAAATGAGTAAGTACACTTAGCCCAAATCTTATCCAAGTTCTTAAAGCCAAGACTATGTGTTGTCCAATAGACAGCATATAATTTACTTTTGTCTTTATTTTGTTCCCAGTTGATTTGATGATTAAGTTTTTGGAAATACCATTATGATCATGAAGGAGCAGAATCCACCTTTGATGTAATAAAGATCGGGAAGCAAAAAACCCTGAGATCCCCTCCCTGCTTATAGTTTGTTGATGGCGAGTGAAACATGGAAAACATTGCCATACTTCCTTCTGGGTTTTGCCAGCATTTTAGCAACTTGCATACAGCAAAGGTTAATTTTTGGATAATGACCCTACTCGTTGAAGTAAATATTAAAAACTGCATAAAGTGCATTTCAGAGGGAGAAAACTATGAATGTGACACTTCCAGCTGAAAAGAACTGGGCAGAAACAAAATAGGGGTAAATATGGCATTTTGTCAATTTTAAAAATACAAAGTTTTTTGAAATGTAAAGCATTTTGTCTCAGCACTTTGAAACTGCTATTGGACATTTCATTTGAAAGAACAGCTTTTTTCTTTTAAATTCTGACCTGAATTTTTAATGAAAGAAAATAATTTAATTCTTTACAGTGAATCAGAGCTTTTTCATTCCAAGACAAACAAAAAGTTTCAGGTGTACTCAAAAAATTTTTTGCTTTAATTGTTTCATCTAATGGTTATTATTCTCACTTTGGTAAAACCTGAATTGCTTTGCCCTTGGAAACAAGAATGCATTAGACTCCTATCTCCACCTGCAAGGTTTCAGAGAGGGCACGTGGCAATTGCACTTGCTCTACAAGGGAGAAGATAAGATGTGGCAATGATTTAAAATTAGAGGTCTGCCTGAGAATAACAGGGACAACAGACTACACTACAGCAGACATTATTAGTCCCTCCGCTTTTCTCATATTAGTTGCTTAATCCCGTGACTATTAGCAGCTGTGCAATGACATCTCTTTTTAAATCTTTAATTTTTGGCAACCCAGGTTCTTTGAGGTGCCCATGGGATGGGGCTGTGTTAGACCTGTGCCCTTTCCCTGGCAGGCCTTTAGTCTGGGTCCTGGTGTCCAGCCAGCCCCACGCCATGGGTGCTCACTAAATTGCGTTGTGTAGAGGCCATCGTGCACGATGCAAAGGTAGAAATAATGGGTGAAATATAGATGTTGGCGTATATGTTACTGATTGGCATTTATGTATCAGCATATGACACCGATTCTTCTTTAGAATATAGTAACAGCCTCACTTGACTACACTAGAAGAGATATTTGCATACTTAAGGGCAGTATTCGGCAGCACATTACAGTTTCTATGGAAATACATGTTTTTATTTGCTTGGTATCTGAAATATAATGGCAGACATTGCAAAATCCACACCAGAGCCTTGATACTATATATGGCATTGTGACCGCGTAATCCCATGCCCTGTGGAAAGCTTTGTTGTGTGATATAAGTGCTCACTGGTGTTAGCCATTTCATTTGACTCCAGGGAAGCACAGAAGACTAATGAGCCCCTGGACAGCTGAATGCTTGCAGTTGCTATTACACAGCTATTCCTTTCCCTAAAATGTAAAGATTTACATTTGTACATAAACTCTACTCAAAATTGGCTTGCGATATTGCTAATAAAGCATGATCCTTGCCTCAAATGATCTACAATTTTAACATAAGATGAGATATAGAAAATGAGAAAAAAAAAATGAGGAAGAAAGATGACCAGAAAGGAAAGACGATGATGTTTTATCTGATAAACGAATTTCATGGTCAAGTAATCCACAGATATTATAGCTCAAAAAAACCTTATTGTTGTGTGCAACACAAATCTCTGTATAGACTGACATTGGAATAACCAAGGCAAAATTCCTATTGAAGTCGGCAACGCTAATATGGATTTAAAGTAATCCTGTTGCAACGCACAGAAGATGGCAATTCATTTCCAGAATCGGCAAAGCAACTCAGCCTTCTAGAGTGTATAAAAATGCCTGTGTGGGGACAACCCACAGCAGCTACTTTGCTAAATGAAAATGGAATTGAAAAAAAGAAATATCCTGAAGGATTGTGGCTGTAAAAATAAATCCCACGTAGGAAGCTGCACTGACAGAAAAAACAAAATTGTCACAGATGACTCTTCCACACTATCAACTCTAAAGAACACTTGAAAAAAAGGAAACCTCAGCTCAGCTCCCAAGTCTTCTCTGGAAATAGCAGCAACAGTAAATTTTAATCTCAGCACTGGTTGCATGGGAGAAAGCAAAAATAAGAACCCTTCCCAAAGCTGTTACAAAGCTTGGAAAAGCAACAAGGTTTCATCATCAGTTCTAGACTTTCTACTTCTATCAGTGTGTGGGTCAGACCCTGAGGGCTGCTGCTTCTGTTGAGCTGCCTATTCTTAGGGATAAATCAAGAAATAAGGGTGACGATAACCACTGTGATGTGCCCTAAGCAGGACTGAACCCTGAATGTCCCATCTGAGCTGGAAAAGCAAACTCGATGTTGAGAAATTGCCCAGTTTTCATTCATAGACTTTGCAAGCAAAATTATTGTGTGACTTTGATCCTCAATACTACCACCCCATTTTTTTTTACTTTTTTTTGGAGGGATTGATCATTCTGCACAAATTCCCTGAAGCTACCAGCAGACTCATTACCTTGATCAAAACACCGTTGGTTGTGGGATGGCAGGTTATCCCAGGGGCTTGCCATGGCCTCCTTCCCAAAGAAGAGAGTTTCACAAATATCGTGCCAAATATTTTTGGGGTTTCCTTTGCTATCACCCATCAGTTACATTACACCACAGTGTGTCACAATCCCAAGCAGGAGTGGCCCATGAGTCCCCTTGTCTCCCACCCATGTAAAGCAGCCTGCTGCAGCACTGCCTAAAATACAGCAACGTGCTCAAAAATCATTCTGAATGCCGAGCAACTCTGGGAGAAATCCCTTCCCAGACCATTTCAGATGACAGGGGAAAAAAAAAGAAAAAAAGAGGAGGACAGGTTTGGATAACCTCAGAGGGGCTGCTGCTAGCTTTCTCATACCCATCAGTGTGATGGAGAGCGTTCCCACACCAGTCTTGGTCCTGCAAATTTCTGCTACAGGTCTGGGGATGAACTACGCACATAATTGAGAACTTGCGAAAGATTTAAAAATAAATCTCTGCGTATGTGTCCTGATAACACTTAAAATATGGCCCTAGAGCTTTATCTGGAGAAAGTCTGAGCAAGCCATCATGTGGTGACAAGGTAATGACCACTCTGGTCTTCCTTTCTGCGTCCTTAGTCTGCATGACCAGCCATGTCCAGAATACAGCAGTATGCATCAGGCCTCAATACGGCAAAGCTTCTGAGAACATTTCACTCTAAGTAGACACTTAAATCTTATATTAGTATCAGTGGGACATAGGCAGCTGCTTAAACACTTTATTGAACAGGAATAGACTTAAGCAGGCACTTACATGCTTTACTCCATCAAGACATAAACTAGCTCTGAAGCAAATCAATGAATTTTCCCTTTCTATATGCACATGCATAAAACATGCACCCGAGCTGAACGCTAAATCAGAGTGTACTTTCTCCTCTAGTCTAAGTAAATTCTTGTTTGCTCCAGACTCAGTTCCTGCCAGATATTTTTCATTTCAGCTCTACTAACAGGCGCAGCAGGCTCAGCTTCGGCATTTTTAACAAAGCTATTCTGATGGGGACGATGAAACACATTCTGCATGCAGCGCATAGAGAAAGAGGTATGCAGGGCCCGTTAACAGCAACAATACCATTTTGCCATAGCGAGCCTGATAAAATAACACAGGTGGAGAAATTAGAATCATTAATCTGTTTCTAGATCCAGACTTTTAGCAGTCTGAAAAAGAAGGTCTCCGAATTACAAACTTTCAGAAGTGCACCTAGCTAATAACAATAAACCAGCTTTCCACCTATCTGTTTTTCAGCCCAGCTGTCTGGTGAGTATACACAGAGGCACCTACTAGCTTTGCTGTGGCTGAGGCTTTGTCAGCATTACCATTATTAAATCCTGTTCTCAGAGTTTTATAACTTCCCTGTGAAAATTTACTCCAGGCTCAGAGTTGACATTTAAAGTGTCAGCTAAGAAGAGATTAATTCTTGAAGTGTATTTTTGAATGTGTATGGCTGGGTTTTTTAAAGTGGCATGAAAATAAAGGGAATCAGAAGTTGACAGGTTGTGATGCTTTTCCTAGTTATAAATATTTTTAGCCCCAGGGGAACCTTCTAGTTTTGTTTTTATTTAAGGCATAGACTTTGTTCTCACTCTTCAAGGACTTGACCAAAACCAACTCATTCATTTCAGATGAGCCATGCTAGGGGATGGAAACTGGCCTGACATGGCACATTTCAAGAGAGAATCACTCCACACTCACTCTTAGTTCAATATTCTTACCCAACAAAGCCCATGCAGAAGGTGCTCCATGCAACCAGCAGAGATCAGATGGCTCCAGTACATACTGCCGAAATCTGTCCATGGCAGGAGGGAGACGGGAGTCCCATGGGCAGCAGACTGCAGGCAAAAGCCACCCAGCACATTTGTGTCAGGCACCTGCACCCCCACAAGGACAGAGGAGCAAGGAGCACCTACATGCAAACCAGTCTCCTTGCACTGGTGGTGTGGTTAGCCTCTGCTCCTAACCTGAGACCTAAGCCTATTGAGCATGCATGTGAATACTTCTTACCATGGGTCTCAGGTCCCCAGCTGCACTTTTACTCTCCAAAAAGTATAAAATCAAGGATCTCAAATACAATTCCTTATGAGGCACCATCAATTAACATTTCTGATGTATGCAGGAAGGTTCTTTGAGCATCCAGTTGATCCTACATGCTCTAAGAGGAGTCTTCCTTGTTCCCATACACCGCTAATAAAGCCTAGGCGGTCAGGCACTGCTCCTGCTCCCACAGGAGGTTTATACACTGGTGCCCTTAAATCAAGGAGAATGTTCCTCTGCAAACTGTACAGCTTCACAGGACCCTGATGCTGATGCAGCACCTTCAGTGAGACTGCAGCAAGACCAAGGTTTCATCCCTCCCTCGTTCCCTGATACCATCTTTTGCAGGTCTTTTGCAGCCCTTGTGATGCAACCTCGACCCTCATGACATGCTTGCTGGGTATATATCTGCTTTCCAACATTATCTTCCTGCCCCAAATTCTTCTCTAATGGTTTTCCTTGATGTGAATTTAAATCCACCCTGTAGCTGCTCTTTATGAGAAGCCCCCTTGCCTCCCAGACTAGCATACTCATTTTGTGTCTTATGGTTGCTCAGGAATGAACTAATTTAGCCAAGGCCAATCTAAATGACAAACTAAGTTTTTCTCTAGTGGGCATTTAAACTTTTTAAAAAGCAGAATGATTGTAAAGACAGTTTAGAGCCAAGCGTCTGGCAGGCATTGCATTTGTCACTAGGGAGACAAGGGCCATCAATCTAACTAAATTGCTGTGTCTATATGAAATACTTGGCAATAATCAGGCAGTGGAAAAAAACAAAAAACAAACACAAATTGTTGGCTTTGCACCCCCAGCCTTGCAGGAACGAAAATGAGAAATTTCTTGTTGCACATTTCCCTCTGCCATTTTGGGCTGTGCATTGCTGTACAGCCTGACATTTGCTATTCACCCAAGCAGCAGAATGAGCCTTCATGGAGGCAAGGAGCATCATTCCCAACCAGCCGGCTGCAAGAAAGCCAGGAGGGACATTCCCAGAGCCTATCAGGGGCGGCATCGCTTAGTAGCAGCTCAGTAGCTGCAAGGGCCCAGAATCCACTTGCAAAACTATTGCACAACCCCCCAGAAAGAGACAGTCCTGTTTCAGAGACCTCCTTGCCCTAACAGACAAGGTAGACGAAGGCGAGGCAGGAGGCAGGACTGAGGAGCTGATCCAGGTTTCCTGAGCTGTGCAGACACAAATAACTCCCCACATGGAAGTCTTAGAGGTCCTAGGAAATCAGCAGCTCTCTGCCTCCCTCTTCCTTTGTACAGACCTTTCTTTGTAAAATATGCTGGACCAAACTGCCAGCCGTTTCCAGCCAAAACAACCTCAGTGATGCTCCCCTGCTGCCTGCCCCTGGGAGAGGCTCAGGAAAGCTTGCCCACGATGCTGTGCTCACCTCAGTGCACCAGAACTAGGGCAATGATTATGAGGGTTAGGTGTTTAAATCTTACTGCCTGATAAACCATCCCTTTTCCCCAAGCACTGGTATCAGTAGCCTGATTAAATCCCACTGATTTACATTTGCCCAATACCTTCCTCTGCTGTGATGGACTTTGTGAGTGGACCAGCCCACAGCAGATGTTTTTTGCCCATAGATTATGGCTCCTCACTGCTTTTGCCTCCTATTCCCTTGCCTTGTTGAACAGTGGAATGCAATATCATTTCAGGCAAGCTTGCCCAGCTTCTACACATTTGCTTTCTTTTTTCTCCTTGTCCCAAGTACTCAGGGTGATTAGATTAGGGTTACTTTGAGCATTATTCAGAGAAATCCAGCCTTTGTCCAGCCTTCTGCTTCTGCTGTATGTCCAATCCCTATCCTTTCCCTCAAACTGCCAATCTGATTTGTAAGTGTTATCAATAGTTTCCTTATACCATTTTTGTCTTACTTTGTAAATCATATTCCCTTTGTGGCACACTGTCAAACGCTTCCCTGAAATCATGATAGATGATGTCCTCTATTACATACTTATCTAGCAATGCCCCAATGTACTCAGAGAATTCAAACACATTTGTCAGGCAGAAGCCTTCCCGCATGAATGCAGCAGTCACTCAGAAAGTCCTGGTGATATCTGCTCCAAGCTTGGAGGGCATCAATTCTGCTGCAGATTCGCTCTGCTTTTGCTGTCTGTTATGTATCATTTCATGGGGTTCCATTTTTCTGACACTGACAAAAAAAAACAACAAAAGAGGTACTTGGAGGGCCAGAATTCTTTAAAAAGAAAATAAGGACAAACACCCAGGTGCCAAATGTTTCTTGTCCTATTCCCAGCACAGACAAACTACCATTCCTGTTCACCCAGACTGTCCTTTCCATCTGGAAGACTTGTATGTGAACATCTCACCAGGACTAGTGGCAATGTGTTCCCCAGGAAGTGTGCAACACCTGCAACCAGGAAATGTCAGCAATTCAGTATGGAAAGGCACATCTTTGGGTGGACGAGGCCCCTGCATTGCTCTGAGCTGGACCTCAGCCCCCAGAAGATCCTGATGCCAAGGAGCCCCATGGGAGACCAGGAGGGAAGTGGTTAAGAAAAAGCGTCTCCAAGATGACAAACAGCAGAGCTGGAAAACCTCAAAAGCTCTGCAATATGTAGGCTGGCATATGTTGGCTCCTCATACGGTTGGTTAGGTTACACTGTGAGTGATGATGCATTCGCATGTAGAAGTCGCTGTAGACATTAGAAGTGCCATCTGTACCCAACTGTCCCTTGTCAGAGCCTGTCCCACATGTACTTCCTGAAACTACCCATGTCACTTATGTAGTTGTTGCTCCCTGGAAACGCTTATCCTAACTGTTCTGGAAATTTGAGCAGAAATTTAGTCTTGCAGTGTTTCTCTGCTCCTTTTTCCTCTCAGAGGAAGGAGTTTTGACCCACTTGCAGCTATCATAATTTGGATCCAGAGTATTGCAAATCCTGAAGTATATTAAAAAATAACTTCAAGTGCCCCATTTCCTATCTGCCAGGCCCGCTTTCATTTCATCAGCAGGCTGGTTTAACTGATCATGTAGAATGAGGTCAAAGAAAATCAAAGCAACATATTCAGTGTAGCTTCCTTGGAGACCTCCACTGATGCTTAGCAGGAGAAAGGATTGCATCTATTTCTCCAAAGAGGGGAATTGCAGCCACTTCCCTCCCAGCTGTGGGAGGAGGACATGTCTTGACTCAGCCATGTCCTCCAACGTGGGTTTCAGTGGCAAACAGTTAAACAGAACTTCTCAGTGCACAGTCTGCCTGCAAGACACATTGAGCTCCTGGATATTCCTGGAGGACAAAAGATGGAGGGATTGGTGCTTCTCCTGTCTGATGAGTTCTGTTGCCTACTGTGAGCACAAGGCAGAAGAGACATATGGCAGTGCAGACCACACCAACCACCTGTCACACCCTGTATCATTTTTGTTTGAAACAAATAAATACATACCAGGGCGCTCTACCCTCCTGGAAAAGGTGTGCTGCCCACATTCGTGGTGCTTACAGAAACTTCCCAAAGAAGCTCTTAGCATGCAGCTCAGTGTGCCTGAAAAAATATCAGATGGATAGATCAGGACATGCCCAACCTGCAAGCTACCTATTATTTTTCATGTATGTTTTGCCTGGGAGTTATTGTCCAAAAAAACAAAGACAAAAGCAAGATGTGGCCTGGATTTGCTACACTAAACCTAAAGGGACTTCCAGACCAAACCTGCACTTGCTCTTGGTATAGATAACTGCTCCAAGGGCAGATCAGCAGGGTTTGGTGTCACCCTGCTAAGGCTGGCATGTGAGTTCAAAACCATCCAATGTCCTTTGATCTGAAGTGAATTATCCTTAGTGAGAGCTGTAAGGAGCAAAAAAGGAAAATGCTTTCTCAGAATCCTCCTCTGTGAAGCCCTGTATAAGGCTCATGTGGGGACTAGCCCAAGGACAGCACCCGATCAGTGGGAATGTGGCTCTGCTCCCTGCCAGCTCTCTCGGAAAGGCAGTTGAGCACCCACAGCTCAGACACCACTGCTTGTTTGCTGCCCCCTGATGTACTGCCTTCTCTGTACGCTTTGCAGACATCCAAGGTGGGCTCAAATTGATGTATGGAATGGGTAGTTTTAGATAGCTCCTGGGAGCAGTTGGTTTGGGAGCAGAAGAGTATTTTAATGACAGATTACAAATTGAATTTTAATGGCAAACAAATGGTGAGTGTTGTCACTGCATCACTGGTCTCACAAAGAGGCTCTTGACCCTGTAAATAATGATCCTCTGCATTAAACCAGCTAATCACCAAGGAGCAACTCTGCATTTTATACCCCCCCGCCCCCCATAGATATGCCTTTTTGGCACACCACTCCATGGTGTGTCTGGATGGATGTCACACACCTCTGATGGACAGGGTATACTCAGATCAGCACATGTATCGCTTAAGCTCTCATCAAGTGACAGAAGCAATAAGAGCAATTAAACAAAGAGGTCTAATGGGAATTTTCATCTTCTGTCTTCTAAATGATGATGGATGTCAGCAAACGATATGTGGAAGAGAATATTTGAGTGAGGTCCCTATGCTGTGTCTGTCCTTATGAACAGTTTTGAATTCACTGAATGTTTATCTGACGTAAATACAGCACAGTGCTTAGTGGGACCAAACAGCAAGACAAACGTCTCCAACTTTTCACTAGTTGCAGGGAGGAGGTTTCATCTTCTCATCTTTCTGTGTCCTATTGATTTCCTTTCCTCTGGTGTCTGTCTCTAGTGTTTACAACGCAGGGAAAAGCAACATTAGGAAACAGTTTCATTACCTGTGTCCAGTGCAATACTGAGACTGGATTTTCAAAAGCACTTGTTGGCTCAGGGCAGGGTTTACGGAAATAATTTGGATGTAGGATTTTAAAATTGAGTATTTAACTTTCTATGTAGAAAGTTATTTACCTCCTCCTTGCCAAAAGAACTTCACTTCCACAAATTTGTTAAAGCTTACAAAACACCTTTTTATTTTAAGTCAGCAGTTTGTAGCATATGAAGTTATATCATCCCGCTTCTGGATCAAAGGCCTGAATAGACATTTTGGTGACATCCCAATTACTGTCATCTCATTCTAGTGACCTTGTGAAATTCAAATGCAAAACTCCCTGTTTTCCCTAAGAAAAATACCAGCTGGTGATTCTCTGATGGCCGAATAATAACTGAGGAAGGCCGTGGTAAGGAGGGTGCCTAAGATATTGTTGTGGCAGAAAGACTGATCTAAGCAAGGCACTGGAATAAAGATGATGTTCATGGACAAAATTAATGGCGAAGCTGACTAATTACAGAGGAAATCTGTGCAGGAACTTACAAGAAACAAAAATAAATTCAGAATGTGAAATGTAGAGAGTGTATTTCCAAATTGGCCTGAAAATATTACCTTTAAAGTGAGTAGAGGCAACACAGTCCCACACCCAAACAGAAACCTCAATAGCAGAAATAGCTCAAGTTCAAAGAAAAGCAAAGATGAGAACAAAAACCATGGACTCTAATAGAAGAAGATGATGTGAAGTGTCAGGTGAAGTGTTCAACAGAACTGCAATACACACCAGAAAGCTTATTACATGAGGAATTAAACCACCTAAAGTCAATTAGATTGAATAATCCCAAATTGCTAGGGCTGGATTTGGGGGTAGGGTAGCTTAAATAAGTCTGTGAGGCTGTATATCACCTTAACAACTGTATTTGTTTGGCAAAAATCTTGCTGAGGAGAGCTAAGATGCGTATAACTTAGCCATGTTGGTGTCAGATCAAAACAAAATGCAGCTTGTTTTTTATCTGCCCTGATCTTACACACAGAAGATCTTCACTTCAGTGATTCATCAAAAACCCTCTAGACAGCTACAAAATATGGAACTTTAAACAATTTTCACTGTCACTGCTGCCATTAGCATAGAAAATTTAAAACAAAGGTTAGTCATTCGTTCAGACATGGTCAATAGCCTGCCTGGTACATGGTGCAGTGTCAGGATCACCATATGTTGAGGTTCCCTGAGACAAGGTGTTTCCACTGGGACCTTTCCAGTTTCAGAAAAATCCAACAAAGGTCAACACGCACAGGATTTGGGAGAGCAAGAGTGAGTCTATCTGTCCAAGCTTAGGTGCCTAAAACACTTCTCACATTCGGGGTTGCAGCCTGGGATGCTGAAGTGGTATTCAGCATGCATGAAAGAGCAATTTATTTCAAGAGAAAAAACTGGAGCAATAATGCTAAAAAAAAGTAAATCCTAGATGAAGTGAACGTTTTGGAAACAGCAGATTTCACTCAGGGACAGCAATCTCCTCTTTTGTTCTTCTTCTTGGAATGATTGCCATTCAACACGGAGCGAGGCTGTTATCCTTATCTCCCAGGTCACTCTTTCCAGGTTTTCACCCCAGCACACTGCCCTGTCCCTCCTTCCATGTGGCTCCAAGCCATCAACAAGATTTCAACCAGCTTCTGCGGATTTTCAGCGCTTCCTTCATTGCCTATTTAACTCCAAAGCCTTCCCTACACCTTTGCAAGTTTTCATTCTGGCAAACAATTTCTTCTGGACTGACCCACCCTGCAAATAGCTTACCTGGTTTCTGCCATCCTGACTCAGCCATGCCACTGCAGTATCTCAATCACCAGCCCCTGGCAGACAGTGATGGAGGGGCTCATGCCATCTTCCCTGCAGTCCTTGAGATGGCTCTGGACCTGCAACATGAACGGTGCTGCAGAGAGCCCAGAGACCTCATCCCTCTTGCACGTCGCCAGAGTCTATTCTTCCTCAAGTACTCTCTCCTTGTGACATATTATGACAATTTTGTGCTGAATAGCAAGTGCACCAAGTTTAATAACCATTGAACAGCTCATAAAAATTTAAACAAAGTCATGAGCTGGCGGTGGGGTAGCTGTGGCTGGATTTAATACCTCAGCCCAAGAACACTAATTTGTAATTATCTGTCTAAAACACCCATATGGCTGAGTTTTCTACAGCAGCTGAACGTGCTGCTATTCCCAATGTCTGCTCAGAGCACCTCTGCACCCTGGTTTTGGGCTTGCATTCCCATTTTACGAAAGTTGTTCCCAGTCTAGCGTGCTGATGCCGAGAAAACCTCCTTGAGCCCATTTAAATCACTGACTGAGACTAATGGGAAGCAAGCCCTGCCAGCAGAGAGCTGCAGGGAGGTGCTGCTTGGTAGCAATGCCATTTCTGTACTTCGCTGCACTCAGGAGCAGGAAGCCAGGACGCAGCTTGGGCGGCAGAGGCAACAGCAGCAGCAGGGGCAGCTGGGGCTGCAGCGGGTGCATGGAGGCTGCCCTCAATCCATGGCACTCCTGCAGCTCCCTGAGGCCAATGCATGCCAATGCATGTCTGGCTGCTCATCTGCTCTCCAGCAGAGACCAGATCCGGTCCCTAAGGAAACGGGACTCGCACCCAGACAAGGCTCTTGCTGACTTCTGGACTGATGCCCAGCCTCAGAGCTTTCAGGGCAGCAAACCATCTTCTGAATGCATTTCAGGAAATAATACTATTTGTACAGAAGTGGGTTTTTTTAAACTTTCTTGAATTTTCATGCATGGTCATGCTATAGATATGTGCATTTTGTGCTACCAGTGTATCTTTCAGATCATCTCCTTGTAATCCCCTGGTAATTCCTGGAAGCAAGAGTAGCCTGCTCTCAGGAAAGGCTCTTTCCAAACTCCAAGCTGTGTCAGAAAAGGGACAGCAGGTGGGAGAGCTTCCCTCGAGGCACAGACCTGCAGAACAGACAGTGTTGGTTTTGCTGCCTCTGCAACTGTTTGTGTTAATTAGACACTGTGCCTAGAGGGTCGGAAAGGTAGAGAGATTCACATATCAGCTCAAAACGTCTCTTATCTGACATGTACTAGTAATGTCCTATAATAAGAGAAGGAAGATGCTGAAGGGCTGAAGGGGAAGAAATGTTGGCCAGAGAAAACCTCATCTCCTTCTCCTCTTTGACCTTGAGCAACACACTCACTCTTTTGGCCTCCTTATCTGTGCTGTGGGGGTGATAATTATTTACTAGTGTTACCTTCAGTGCCAGAGGCAAGGTGAATGGAAGATGTCCTAAAAGCCCTGTTTGGATTCTAGTGACTGGAAGGAAATGGTGGGGATTTTGCTCTCCAGTTCTTGCAGAGATTTAAGAAGGAAAAAGCTGAGTGTCTGAAGAGGAACTCAGCTCAGCTTCCAGGGCTTTAAGGAAACCTTTCTGCAAGCCATGAGGAGGTTGAGCCTTGGAAGGCTGCAACTCCAAATGCAGTGCTGTTTCTTTCATTTTTTATGGGAGATGCAATGATGTTGCCTTTTCCAGGTACCAGAGAGAAAGGCACTACATGGGCAAATGGAGAGCATCTTCTGCAAGAGCTCTCTGTAACAATATACTCTCTCAAGCTGTTTGTAAATAATCCAGGTCTCTCACCTTCATTTACTTTGCTACCTGGGCCAAGGGGCTGTGACAGGGCTGTGCCTGTAGCAGGGAAAGCCAAAGCACAGAGCAGTGCTGTACAGAGCTTGCTCTGCTTCCACACCTCTCCTCTCCCATCAGGACAGCTCGGAGGGAAGGTGATATGGGCAGGATGGCAGAAAAAGCCCTGGGTTCCCCGAGGCCTGGTCCCAAACATGAACGTCCTTCCCGTTAGAGGAATTAATCCCAGAAATTGCCATTCCTATGCATTTCTCGCTTTCAGTTGCTCATGAGAAACGCTACAAGGTCATACCTAAAATCTCAAAGGACATAGCCAACAAATTGGTTTTTTGACAGAGTAATGGGCTGGCCTTTAAGGTCTTAGTGATATTAAATGTGTTAACAGCAATATTTATAAAAGCTTTTAATCCCCCTTTATCTTGTGACATAAATCATAAGCACCTTTATGGTAGGTCCTACTTCCTTTGTGTTCGGAAAGCACCGAAGAAATTTTAATAGGGACATGACTAATCATTTGCTAATCACTTATCTCTTGACAAATTCCTAGTGACACAGTAAGAGTTATAAACGTCTGTGCCCCATGAATATCCCTACTAAATAAGTCTTCTAAAGGATTGTATTTAATTTTTCTGAACATATTATATAAGATTTCCATAGGGGAATAAAAACACATTCCTAGCAGTCCATGAAGCAAGGCAGCTCACTTGCAAATGTGCTATACGGAAGAGGATGCAGGAGGATGAGGAAAAGGAGACAGGAATTGCTTGAGGAGTCCATTTTGCCTACTTACATCTTTACAAGCCTCAGAATAGTCTTGTAGCCTGACCCAAAACTGGGTCTGGTTTGACAGCAAGATATCTAAAGGAATTTGGATGGATTTCAGGGGGATTTGAGTAGCTAAGGGCACAGACAGCCCATATTGCAAAGTGCACATCTGTATCCACATGGGGCAGCCTAGCCCCATGCAGGGTGCACCCAGTGTCCGACCAAGGGCCTGGTGGTGTCCCCCCAGCTCCCAGGCAGATGTGACTCATTATTCATGGGGCTCATGGGCTGCACAGCTATGCAAGCAATGTGCAACTGTCCATGGAGAGATGCATGAGGAACCATCACAGATCTGTCCACTTCTTCACATGCAAAAGTTGCAGTGACAAAAGGTTATTTGTTACATGTCTCATCCACCAAACAAATTTCTTATCAAATCATCTTTGCCTGAGGAAGGCAAAGACGAATAACATTTATTCTTTTGTTTTTGATGTTGGGATACCATTGATTCCCTGAGGGAAACTCATGGGAGGAACTCAGACCAAGAAGGAGAGACATCCTTAAACAGAATGGTTTCTTTGGAAGCTCTACCCTTTTTACACCGAATTACAGCTTAGCAGCACTGCATCCTGCAAAGAAAAGTGGTATTGACAGCTCTATTTTAAGCCTTAGATCAACAGGCTGGTAGGAGCCTATGAGCAAGGTAAATCTTTTTGGGGAAGTCAGACCACTGAGATGTACATCGCACTACTCAAACATGTCAGCTGGGATCAGAAACCCCCAAGATTTTAGAGGGATATTAACTAGATAGTCAATAAAATTCTTTCATTTCATGAAAAGTACTATTTCAGTCTAACTTTGCAAGTGTGATATCCTATGCATGATGATGTGACAGGACAGGGATGGCAGAGGGCAGACAAATTATTTTTCATTTCTAATAAATCAAAAAGAAAGGAGTGGATAACTCTGAGAGTCCTGTATGCAGCTGGCACAAGCCCCACTGATTGCAGCTGACAGGGCACACTTGGGGTCTTGGGACAAAAGAGGGTGACCCATGGGAGAAGGACCCCTACAGACCATTTCTGGAAAATTCCACATGTATTTACAAAGATTCTGTAAATGTTCGGGTTTATTTGTAAAGGCAGTGTTTGCATCTTGTAGTCCAAGTTCTTTTAAATCTGATTGCAGGAATGAATACTTGCTGTGCAGAATGACTTTGCTTCCACCACAAAGCGAGTATCAGGAGCATTATTAAACAAAATTGTTTCCAGAAATGCCAGTTTAGATCTGTGATAAACTATCAGAGGTAAAAAGATCATTTAGAGGAAAAGCACACACCCAGCTTTTGCCAAGTCAGGCAACGAAATGAAAATTTGGGGAAAGGCAGCGTTCTCTGGAGGGGTAGAGAAGAGTTCAGGCCTTGCCTACAGCTTAGGAAAGGAGGAAGGACGGAAGTGATGTTTCCCTGCTGTTACACTGGAGAATACACCGCTGCAGCTGGGGTATAAAAGCTCTTTTAATGGAGTGCTAAATGATGGTCTGCAAAACCTCATGAAGAGCGGGGTGATGGCGGTGGCAGTGCCACTGCCTGAAGGCAGTATTGGAGGGGAGCCGGAGATCCCTCGAGCCCTGGGGTTTGCAACTGGCCTTGCTCTGCCCTGCTGGGATTTAGTCTTCTATGGTCCCAACCACTGTCTCATCCATCACATCATCACCCATCAACCAAACAGCCCATGGTGGCCACCAGCCGTCCTGCCTCTTGGTGTTTCTGCCTTTTCCTGCTGAAGTTGCAGTGGGAAGCCCTGGGAATATTATGTCTTCTGAGTCATTCCTCAAGTTATTGCTGGAAAGGTCAGCCGTGCACCAGCTCTCCCCTGGCACGGTCGCAGGAGCTCTTGATCAAGTGCGGTGTATTGCACATCATACAAAGCGGCCAGTCGCTTTGGGGTTATTTGCTGCCAAATGGCCGTGGTCTTGCAGCTTAATTTAAAATAGGTTAAAAATTCATGTGTCCACAGATGCTAAATGAGACAAACGATACAAATTTGACATGCCTGCGTGTTCCTGGCAGTGGCCTTGTGCTGTCAGATAGGGCTTATGGTGTCTCCGGTCGTAAACCTTTCCATGCTCGTAAAAACATGGATGACAGACCCCCTGCCCCCAATTAGCTAAAGTCCACAGGCTTGATGTTTAAACAACATTTTGTTAATTTTTAATATATCTAGATTTTTATTTATCTTGTATCTAGTGTTATCTTTTTCTAGCCAGCATGTCACAAGTGAAGAGATGGCACAGGCCAAATAATCTTCTTTAACGGACATGTGTGCTGCTTGCTGATATTCTGCTGTTCATATGATCAGTCTGGACATTTATTGTTCTTATGACCAACTGTGCTTGGACACCCACAGAGCAGGAGAGAAAACAAGCAGAGATGGGGGCTGCTCTGATTTCTCCAGTGTTCGGTTTTGGTTTGATTCAATTTCTCCAACGTTCAGTTTCAAAACTTTTCTAACAAGCATTTCATTTCCATTTTAATTTCTGCAACGTGCCTTTTGTTCCTCCCCTCCCATTTTCCCAGAAATTTCACCGTCCTGTTTTGTCTGGAAGTGGATATTTTGGACATTGATACATGAACATTTACAGGTAGCACTCGGCCCTCCCAGGTGCCATCCGTGACACATCCAAGGATTAGGCCAGTGCAAGCCAAGCCCCCCTCCCACTACAGGGACCCTCCTGCAGCTTGGCTTAAGGCCCAGAGCATCCAGTTGGTTTGTGAAAGCAATTCTCCCCATTTCCACCCTAACTCTGATTGATCTTGAGTTTCTTCTACTGCTGGTTGATAACATAAATCCAAAAGTGCCTGGTCTTGGAAAGTAGTAAGACAAGTTTGTAATGCTTACGGAAACGAGCAACTGTTTAACTAACTACAGACAGATTTCTCCTAAAATTAAGTCTTATAAGTGCTTGTTGGAAGCACATTAGAGCCATTCTGGGACATGTCAGCTCCCACTACCATTGGGGAAGGTCTTTTGGTTGATTTGAACAGGCGCTGAATGAGCACCAGAGGCTGACATCGCTGCTGTTTGCATGCTCAGATACAACGATATAAATATTGCCTGAGCATCAGGAAGGACAAACCCACTCTGAGCAATACAGTGAATGTGAGTCAGGGTTCCATTTTTCCATTTTATGTTCGGGGGGAAGCGAGGTTATGGCCAGGCTGATGAGGTGCTTGGAGTGATTTGTTGATAGGGGATCTCACAAAGTTTTTTGGGAAAAAAAATCCCCACATTTTTAAGCATCTCCTTTGGAGCTTTGCATCTCGTTAGTAAGAAAGGATGCTTGTCTGCTGCTGTGGCAGCCAAACCGATCACTTGCTCTTCGTCTGGTTATAAAAAAGTAGGGACAGAAGACTTGAGCTTGGGAATGGCATATATTGCCAAGTCATTCTGCTGTCTCTAGATCTCTCCTCCTCTTGCACGCAGTATTTTTTGAAAGGGGGGATTACAGGCAGTTCTAGGGGATAATTCAAATAATTATTGAAATGCACATCAAGACAAGTTGATGATCAAAGTGAAACAAGTGCTGTCATATAAAGGGAGCGTCTAAATGCAGTGTGATAAGGGCAGTTATCCCTGACCTATTTAAACGCTTCTGGCCTTGGGCAGCAAAGCTTCAGAAGAAATGAAATGCGTAACAATACCCAAATGAGATTCACCTCTGCAACGCTAAATGTGCTTGAGAGCTGGAATTATATTTATTTTAATTCTAGTATAATCACATTATCTCAAGTGTATGGTATATTGAAAAGGAAAAAAATGCAACAACTTTATTATACATACCAGCCGCATATGTTAGGATAAAAATCTACATATATGTAGATACAAATGGTTGCATTACTGATATTTCTCTGAATTTTATCTTTTCTACCTTACTCTTGAGACACAGCAGCTTGTGAATATATTGCATTTCCTGTATAATGCTGATGATCCCAGTTCAGATGAAAGGAAAAAATAAATACAATAATATGAAATTCACCCCAGCAGTGCAAATGCCCTGGGTCTGAAAGTCTGCGAGTGGGGCTTCTGCCTCTCCCAGCAGCTGTGGCATCCTCAGAATTGGCGATACAACAAGCAGCACAGTGACCTTTCCGTGCAAAGAGTTAGAAGGTTATTTTTGAAAACTGATATGTAAATTTTAGATCCTAAACCGATGCCCACGAATCTGAATACTAAATAATAATAAGGGATGCAAAGAGCAATAAGCAGAACAGATTTTCCCCAGCTGACTGATTACAGCCCCAAAGTTGAGTACATCTAAATACTGTATATCCATCACTGCAGATATTTTAGCATGTGGCTGTGTGATTATCAGTGGTCTGTGGCTCCAGTCTAAATGTCAAATGGATCTGGGGCATTTCCATGTTGTCCACAATGCATAAGTCCAGGTCTTTAAAGTGAAGGTACTAAAAATATATACTTAATATAAATTAAACAGCGAGTTTGTGTGCGTGTTATGTTGTGTTATTCCCCCTGTGCTTGGGACCTTGACACATCACACCTTACCCCACAGCTTCTGAGATGCAGTAACTGCTGGTGTGCGCTTAGGTCGAAGAAAATGGGAGATGAATAGACATTGTCATAACCTCTGTGAAAGAGGTCTAACACAGGCTCACCAAAATTGTATTTTAAACCACACATTTTTTGAAGTCTTGTCACGCTTCAGCTAAGTGCCCCAAAACAGAGCAGGCGCTTGGTCAGCACTGGATAAACCACAACATTGAATAATGGTTAAGATTTAGGGAAATCATCGCCCTTAAGGATGAGGCTGTACCATACTCATCCAATTGATGAAGAAGAGCTCACAGCAGCAGAATGACTTCTGCTCCCAGCCTTGGGTTTCCGACCTGGCTACACGCCTCTGCGGGGCACGGATGGGTCACTCCCTCTTTCCGCAACGCAACGGGCATTTCTTTACACACACATGATGTTCAGACAACTGCATATATTCACTCATTTCTTCACTCCTGGCTCAGGATGAGGCTTGAGATACACAGTGGGAAAAGCTTTTTCTTTGTAGACGTCCTTCTGGCAAGCATGGGAAAAATCTTCTTTGAGTTTTTGTATCCGCTTTTTCAAATTTCAGATTAAAGATAGAGCTGAGCATGAATTATGTGTTTTGATTATATGTATATTCCCTGGAAATAGTAGGTCTTCACAACCGAAACTGTTCATGGGAATGGACTAGTTTCACTGGATTCCTCAGCTCAAAATAGAGGAAAATCTCTGAAACTGTCCAAATATTTTGGTGCTGATATTTATCATGTAATACAAAATCCTGCACTTCATCTTCCAAGTGATATTAATGTCAGCTGTGAAGCTGGTTATAGAAATTAAAATTTTAATAACGGTTGATACTGAGAGGCAGCGCTTTCAATAGTCTAAATTAATAACCAATATAGTTTGCCTAGTTTCACCTATAATTGTGTCCAGGTTTTGACATTCAGTCCCAAGGGTCACAATTATATGAATATTAAAATACATATTTATATAAATTTATATGTGTTTCTATATGTGTGAGTGTGTAAATATACCTCTGTATATGTATATATATATATATGCACACAAAAAGCTTCTTTGAGTAGATGCAGTCTCCCGAAGAAACACCTGGATGCAAATCCGGATCCTGACACCATGCCCACATCTTAGAGGGTGCAGCTGTAAAGACAATGTGACGATTGCCACTGCTGACCCCCATGGAAATGCTCCTGTTGTTCAGAGTAGAAGGGTCATGGGCTCCAGGCTGGGACTGGCATACACAAGCTCCCAGACATTTAACTCTGAGCACACGGTCACTGGGGTATATGCAGGAAATAAAATGATACCGAAACAATGCATTTGTGTTAAATAAAAATGCTAGCACTTAATGAGCCTCATCTTTTTCTGTGAGATAGGAGCGGAGGAGCACGAGCAGTGTGTTTATCATGCTGAAGGCATTGCAGGCTTTGACAGGAATGGAAATGAGAGGAAGGGAGGAAAAAGGATGGAGGCAGGGGAACAATATTCAGAATAGGGAACAGCTTGCCAACTTCCTCCGAGGGTAACAGGGGAAGAGAGAGATTTTCATTAATGGATAACTGGCATTCCTCTACTTTTCAGTTTTAACAAACCTTCTAATGATAATTACAGACTTTCCGTATTTATAGAGACCCAGTGTGTGTGTAGACAATAGCGTCATCTACCAAGTCCTTTCTTCTGCCACTATACAAATTCAGCCATTATCTTTCATGCCCTTCATTAAAATATGAAAGGAGATAAGCAATATATAGCTATGTCATTTCCCAGTAGTAGAAGGGGAGGATCAGAATTAACTCTGGCTAAGGAGAGCCAAAAGAAAATCGGAAGAAAGAGTTAGAAAGAAAGGTAGGCAGAGCTGTACTCACACAAATTCCTGCTGTCAGCACTGGCTCATGCTTATGGGAATGATCAAAGGTGGAAAAAAACCAAGAGAGGACTATAAAACCACAAGGTTAATGCTCCAGACAAGGAGACACACAGCCCACAGGGGTCTTGTCTGCACTGGTTGTGCCCAGTCAGGCAGAATTCCCATATAATCCTTTTCCTTGGTCTTCTTCAACGAACATACACCTTGGTGGAATAAAAAACTGGACATATTAAAGCTCCTGTGCTCGGCAGAATTAGTCAAATGCCTCCTGTTTGGATTTATGGAGTAAGAGGGGGCACAAATTCCAGATTTCAGCCCAAAAGACCATAGCAGGTGCTCATCATAGCACAAATAGCAGATGCCTGAGACACATCATGCTTTGGAGAACTACACATTTCTGGTTGCATCTAAACTCTTCTTGGACTTTCATTAAAAAGGATTTTAAACCCCCACATTTCCCCTCCATTCTTATGTAATTTCCTTTAGTGACTTGATATTGGTGAGATTAAAAAAAAGCTTAAGAAAACTGATTTTAAGAAATTCCTCCCAACGACTGGCATCCTCATCCTTTCAGATGCCACAGACTCACAAAATTAGTAGGACTCATAGAGTGAAGAGTCTTATGCCTGAAATATCTGTCAGTCTTGTATGTCTAGCAGCATACCAGAAAAATTTCCTGTGGATCCTGGACATACTCTCCAAAGCTCAGGCTCCTGGCTGTCTCAGAGTTGTAAACCAGAGCAGTCATCATTAAAAGGCACTTTAACCTTGGCTGTAATTTTTACGCTGCAAAAAGCATTTGGATGATCAATTTGCATTAAAATATGTCACCCAAAATACGGCACCTCCAGCCTCTGAGCTCTATGGGAAATTCACTGCAGCTGATGAGCACTGCAAGGAACATGTCTGGGGAGGTCATCCCTATCCTCAGCTACCCTAAGGGCCTGTTGACATTTTTCTTGTGCTTTTATTTTTTTACCATCTCTTTGCTCCAGCCAGCAAGAGCACAGGTCTGAATTGTCCCCTTTCTGTTTACCTAAAGCATCTGCCCTCTTTTCCAAAGCATAAATCATGGTTCTGGGTACAAAGCACCCCAAAAATGTTACCATAGCATTGGAAACATCAAATACCTTGCTTACTTTATAAAATCCGTGAAAATAAAGGGAAATAGCTTACTATCAACTTTCTGTGTGTTTATAGACTGTCTATAGTATTTTTCAGTAGCAGGGAAGGCTCAGAGGCATTTTCTGTCTCTGGAAAGTAGTAATATGAATAAATTCATACCGATGATGTCCTATAGCATTGAAATTGCTTTTCTAGCTCTGAAGTGTAAATATTTTCAGGTTCCCTGAGTGATCCTAGCCATGTATGGCTGTTTCTTTTGGAGTGCTGAATATTTATTGCTGATAACTTGGGAAGAAGATCCAGCAAGTGACGAGAATAACCCTTTTGCTGGGCATGGGGAATGGGAGCCGGAGGGAAAACTGCCCTGTTTTGCTGAAAAGCCTCTAGGTTCTGACGGCGACAAATCCACTGCAGCAGAGATGAGGCAGAGACTCACATCCTCCAAAAGTGCTGTGGAGGTTGCTTTGCAGTCAGTCATTGTGTGCCACGCTCCAGTGACGTCGTTCGTCACCTGCCCTTCGACAAGGTTATCTAATGATAGTTCTTTTATTGATATTCCTTATGGTCACAGAAGAGGACGTTTGGTGGCAATTCTTCAAGAATCAGTTAAAAATAGCAACGGTGCTACAAGGCTAGGCAGGAAGGCTGTAAGGGATCTTACAGAGAATTGCTAATCCACATCTGCAGTTTCATTTCTCAGCCTTTGGTGACTGAAGTGTTGTTCCTTCCTCATGAGTTTATGAACACCATCACAGTAAAAGATTTGATGTTCAAGTTAGGGAAGTTATGGGACAAGGGGGAACCTAGACTGCAGAAATGACTGTGTACTTTCTGCTTTCTGCAAGTCATAAGCACTTACAGAATTATTTTGCTGTTTAATTTTGCCTTTCTTAAAAGCTATGAGCGTTTTCCAAGCTAGCTGGCATTTCCATTTTTATTTGTCCACTTCGTCATTCAGTTTGCATTTTAATAACATTACCAGAGGAGGCTGTTTAAAATGAAAAGTAACTCATGTTCTTTCTTCACTAAGATAAAAGCATTAAAGGAACCCGAGCACAGAAAGTGAATACGTTATTAGAGAATGACATTTCTGAGAAGTGAATAATGATGGTTGCTGCTGTGGCTTACTGTCATCAGAGGAAAGCCAAAGTTGTCAGTTCACTACTGCCATAGTCCAAAATTTCATGACCCCACAGACCCCTCAGAAAACGTGTATGGCTGTTTGTTGTCTTGGCTGTAGGGGGAAGGGGTTCCTTCGTTTGCTCCTTGGCTTCTTCCAACCCTGCAATGGCACCTGTGGCAGATATGGAGCAGAGCACTGCGGGGAAGCTGGACACCAGATGCAAAGGCAGGTATGCCTGTTCATACAACTGTTGACTGATGACTTTGTTCTGTATTGATTTAAAAGCGTGAAAAACTGTTTCCCTGTAATAGTTTCGTACAGTGATGCGCTGCGGTACCCTGGACTGAGAGCAGAGGTCTGGATAAGAGGGACTTGCCCAATGTGGAGGCTCACATCGCCTGAAAAAAGCAGAATGTTTTTCAAGGGCATGAGCGTCTCCCAGTGAAACATTGCTCCTGAGGCTGCCAGGGGCGAGGCAGACACAACAGCAGCTATTTGCCTCCCCGCATTGCTGGTCTGAGTCTGAAAAACCTCAGGCAGGAGATTTCAGCCTTTGCTTTCTGCTTCCTCCACGCTGGCCACAAGAGCCCTTGGGCAGCAGGGTGGATGCCATGGCTCTGAGGAAACCCTGCCAGCTCACCAGCAGCACCGCACTTCTCCTCCGGTGGGGCTGGGAGGCTCAGCCCCAGGAGCCCCGCACACCATCGCCCGCTCGGCTGCCTCAGCCCTGCCAAAAATAACATTTCGGCTCAGAAAAGCAGCAACGAGCAACATTTCCTCTGATAATGAGACCCACTGCAGGATGAAAAACACTCTTCATCCTCCCTATCCCCTGCATCATTATTTTTTAATTGCTAAATGATTTCTTTTTTTTTTTTTCTATATATTTTTCTTCCTTTGCTCCTTTGTGCCTGGTGCCGGGCTGTTGAACTGTAATGTTACACAACCACCGCCAGCCGTCTGCCTCGGGGAGGCTCACCGTAACCCAGATGTGTCACATGAAAGGAGAAGTTGGGCTTATGACAGTCGGAAATGCTTTTGCCTACTGCTTAAAAAAAAAACCTTCCCAGCTTCATCCTAATAGTAGAGCTCAGAGTAATCCCTGCACAGTGCTCTGAGCTGCTGAATGAAAAGAATTCTTGTTGCTGTTTTATGTTGCTTTTCAAACAAGATTTGGATAATTAGGAAGAAACTTGAAAACTACAGCACTTGGAAGACTGAAGCATCATCCCGCCCCCCCAGTGCCAGTCACCAGGACTTGATCAACTTGATCAGTTAAATTGCTCAAAGCCATTGATCTAAACTGATTTTGGCTGGGCTCTCCCCACAAAGTCCCTATCAAAACACTCACTGGGCTCAAGCACAATACAAGAGGGAGCTCTGCTTATGCCACTGAGTATGGCAATGCATTCCTGTGTCCAAAGCAAACTAGAATTTATACTAAGAAAATACCAGTAGATCTGACATGTATATCCCAAGGCACTTGGCGATTCAGGCATTAGATATGTAGTACGATGAATGATCCAGGAAGAAATAATCCTTAAAGCGTAATGCAAAAGCAGAAGTCAGAATAAATTGCCACATGAGCCGATAAAATTAGAAGTCAGACCCAAACTTATTTGAAATCAATAAGTCTTCTCACTGATTCAGTGAATAGGCTTTGAATCAGACCATAAATGAACCTCTGTGGCAATCTTGATGGATATCAGAAATAAGTCTTCTAATGAGAATATTAGAAGAAAAATAAATCCAGCTTCAAAATATCTTCCCATGATTAACTCCCCCATGCCACTGTATAATGCAAACAAGTATTTTTGCTGTTCAGTAAGTCTTTGGCATGGTTAAAGGTACAAATGACTTTTAAGGAAATTACATTATCACCAGTTCCAGCTCTACATCTCACTGCAAGTTACTTCTCATCCTAAATAATGACTTCTGATCCTGTTAGCCTATGAATATAACAGACAGTCCATACCCTTAGGGCAGATCTCCTTAAAAAATATATATAAAACCCAAACAAGGTCCATCTCTATTACGTGGAAGGGAAATCTGTGCATGCACACCAAAACTTCCCAGTTTAAATGACCATGCATCGTACTACAATTGGGGTCTTATTCAGGTCTATCAGCTGATGACATTCACAGTGCAGATAAGAATAACTGGCAATTATTTCTTTTGCATAATTGGATTACCAGCAAATATATTCTTTCATCTTCTTGTTTTCTGATATCATAATCAACGGTGTCACTCTGAATTTGGGTGCACAGAAACATTTTCAACTCCATTCAGTTTCTTGAACAGAAGAAAATCCTTGAGCTTCTCAAGCTGCCAGCAAGCAGGAGATCTTTAGACGTGGCCTCCAATTTGTGGAGGCCACGTGGCCCTGCAAAAAATCATTCACAGTGTTATTGTTCCCTCCATTTCCTAAGGATCACGGCAAGGAGACTACAGCTGACAGGGAGAGCGGAAAGCTTGTAAGCCACCAGGCATAAAGGTGAAGCATGAATTATAACTGTGGTCTGACATCTTGCAAACATCCATCTTTCAGTCCATTATGAAATTCTTCCGCTTCACTTTGCTCTCAGGACCAGGGGACAGAGAGCACATGACAAAAATGGAACTTGATTTCCACCAGGCTATGAGATTGTAGGGGCAACCCTACAGGCCTGTGATTTTAAAAAATACTTTGGAGAGATGAGATAACCCTCCTTCAAGGTTTTCAGCCTCTGGCTTGGTGCTTGGCTACTCCATCAAGAGAAAGGAAAAATAACCAGCATATGAAATGTGCCTCTCAATTTATATTCCTAGAAGAGGATTTCAGGAAGAATTTGTGAGTAAATTGGCTGGAATCATCTTCAAATTCTGTAGTACTGGCACACTCACTGACATGTCATGGCTGACCTGACCCACAGGTACTCAAGCCTCTCCAGAGCTTTGCCATTAATTTCAGGATGAGGATGATAAGAAAAGTAGGATGAGTTCCACTCCCTCCCCGCAGCCCTGACTCATGCACTTGGCTCCCTCAGCCAGGATGGAGAGGAGCTACACAGAGAATATGGCTTTTTACATGGGACTTAGTCCTTTATTTAGCTAGAGGCAAGCGATGCTTTGACCTTCCTGGGCTAGGGTCTTTCCGTGGGACGCGGTGGTGGGCGATTAGTACGAGGCTCTGACGCATGGTCAAGTCAGCTGGGTTCCACAGGGTACAGCACATCAGCCCTGCCTACACACAGGCTTCACCCGAGGCAATTCACCTCCCGCTTTTGGAGGGCTGAGGAGGGATGTGTGAACACCGATGGGGACCCAGCCAACCTGCCATAACTGAGTGCCTCTGGCAGTGGGAGGCTGGTGCTGGTGGTCCCAGCGAGACCAAAGCTGGGGGAGATAACTCAGCGGGATGGCACGATTCCTGTCAGCACCGCCACTGCGAGGGGCTTTCCAGCCACTGTACCACATCTAGGACTCAGTCCAGGAACTCCAGGAATCAGAAAATCAGCCAGACATGTTTGTGAAACATTAGCTGACACTCCCTGGCAATAATTCAGTGGTGTCCCCTTCACTCTGCAACATCAGTTCTAAAGGGCTTTCTTTTTGCTCCTTGAAAAGCTAGAAAACGGTGTTTCATCATGTCACCGGGGAGTTCAAAGAAAGCCGGCGTATTAATTAGACTTCCCTGCAGTTTAACCAATCATTGCTCCAGGCTTGGGATGGAAATACAGCAATTAATCTTTTTTTCCTTGGTTTTTTTTTTTTTTCATCAAAAGACAACCGTTTGAGTATCTCTTGTTAGCAGGAGAATAATCTTGCACTCGATTACCACAACTATTGCCATTATTTATGGCTTTACAGTGTACCCCGCAAGTGACTGCACAGTCTGTACAACAGAACAAGCAGTGTGATTAGGACAACTAAGGAAAGGCTGAGATTAAAGATCAACTTTAATTCTAGTCTTATAATAAAAGCTATGTGAGCAAAGGAAGAAGATAGTGCCATTCGACTTTAAAACTGAGACAATTTGTGACTTATTGCAGTCTCATTGACTCTACTTATTTTCTTTTTTAAAATCAGAGTAGTGTTAAACAAAAACCTTTGTCCAGCAAAAAAAAAAAAAAGAGCAAAAAGCCCAAGCCATACACTGAGATGTTGGATAATGCATATGCTTAATCACCATTCCTGCGATGCCAGCCCTGTGGGAAGCCCTTTATGTCCATCTGGATTTCATGGGGGTTTTTACATTCTTCATTCCCATTTTCTCTGGAGAGCTGTTGTTAGGCAATCTTGTCCACACCAGCCGTAAGGACTGCTGGGTCCAAAGTGCTCTGGGAAGAACTAATGACCATGGTAAAGTTTTACACATCTCTTTAAATTCTGGAGAAGACAGCAGCTTGGCTGGCCCCACGCCAGCTCTCCTGTACACCAGGGCCATGATGGATCTGCAGCCACATGCAAAGTTCAGTAGCTAGTTTATTCGTGCTGCCATACTAATGCATTGTCTTGACACCACCACAATATGCTTGAAATTACTTCTACAAAAATGCAGAGGGACTGATAATTCCCAGGAGGAATTATTTTAGGTTTGGCACCTTCAGTCCATGCAATTTCCAGCTGCTCAGCAGATTGATATTTGCATTTTAACCTTTACATGCATCTTCAGATCTCGTGGTATCCAAAAGAAAACGCTTTGAAAGAAATTGCAGACCTAAGCTGAGTGAAAGACTTTAAATAATGTAAAGGTCTTAAAGAACAGAGAGTTCATTATGTAGGTTTAAAACTGCTCATTTATTTGTAACGAAGTCATTAAAGAAAAACCTGTCAAAGTACACCCAAATATATCACTGCCTGCGTAGCCCTAACAGGGGAGGGATTTTCTCTCCCTTCCACTATTGCATTAAGAAAGCAATCTTGAGCAACCGATGAAGCATTTTTGCAACAAGATTCCTAAGCACTCTCAACAGATTGAAATTCAAAAATGAAAACTGCTGATAAAAATGAGAAATAGAAGTATGGTAATGCTTAATTTGTATTTGCTTTTACTTTTTGAGGCATTGCTTATGTCTGGGGTAAACAGCATATTTCAGCTATTTATTTACAATGTAAACATTTACAAACTGGAAACCTGTGAATAAGGCTGTTGTTATTGCTTTGTCTTTAACATCTGATTGCTTCAAGTTATGTTTTGTTCTAGGTATGAAGCAAAGCTGAGGTCTATATTCTATCAGTCTGGTCATTCCTCTGCCTAATCTCAGCCTTTGCTGTAGCACCCATTTCTTTACTAGGAAAAGGCCCAATTTACCCTACAGCTCTGAAAGCTGTGACAAAATTGCTGTAATGTACTTCCCTGGGTGGCCCTGTGCCCTTTTCCACATACAGCTTAGCGAGTTTAGGTCCACATCCAGAGACGTGCAGTGATTAGTTTATAACACATTTATTCAGTGTAATAAAATTTTGTGTTAAACACACCAAAAAATGGGTCAGAATCTGCTTACTGCTGTGAATTTCTGAAAGCATGTGGTATGGCAGGATATCAGAACTTGCATACAGGTAACAGATGCTGAGTTGAGAATGGTCAACAAATGTGAACTTGCCACAGCGTGCGGGATTTGGGACAGATCTGAGGCTGGGGTAGCTCAGACAGTGGCCTTGGTGGCCCCAAGCTCCCCAGGGAGCTCAGCTATGAAAGCTCCCGGGTCTAGAGACAGCACAGATTGGTCTCTAATAGTTCATAATTTATTTGTAATTTTGTTACCACAAGAAGCCATTAGTTGTGCATTAGGTTACCCGATATCTTTGCAATGCTGTCATTTATTAGGTACTTCTCTGGATTAATATTTACTGTTATTGCTGTGTTTATTATCATTCTAATGGTTATTGATATTGTTGTGCTTATTTTGTGTATCACTAACTTCAGTGTATTAGCATTTGGAGTAGGACTAGGCAAGGTCTAGCATGAAATGACTGTGAGCTGCAGGTTTTTCAAATGCTGCCTGCCCCATGCTTTGCCTTTGAGAGTCTCGGTGTGGGGTTGAGAAAGTCCTGCCCTAAGGTCAGCTCGTGGCAGCCAGGACATGGCCATCAGGGGGCACCAGGAGGGATTTCCCTCTGCTGCAATCACTGCCCAAGGAGGTCCACAGAGAAAATCATCCCATTCCACGTGGACGCTGAGACCCAGGGTGGCTAAAGGGCGTCCTCAGACCGTCCCTGGGATCAGGCTCCTTTGGAAGAGTTCACCAGCATTTAGCCAGTTCAGCAGCCAAAATGCAGCACAGAGATGCCCATTCGTGTTTGCATTATTCAGAGCGACCTTATTCCCACCTGCCCATGGACAAATGAACTGCAATACATTGCACCGGATTGCTGATCAATTAGCTCTCCATAATTGATTAGTTGGCTCTTCTCTTTAATGCTGTTTCAGCCAAACCTGCTGCAGAGCCCAAGGTGCTGAACTAGATGAATTCTGGCCGCTGATGTGGTGGCATGTAGCAGCTCAGCTGCCGCAGCTGGGAGCAGACCTTGCTGAATGGGACTTCTACCTTTTTTTAATTTTACTTACTCAGCAAGAGGAATGGTTATCAGCCTCGGTCCTATGTTCCCTGTTGTCTGCAGATGGGGCTCAGCCCAATTTCTGAGTCTCCCCAGCTGCTGGCGATTTCCAGCTTGGGCAGGCTCAGTGCCTGAGACAGAGCCAGGGAACAGCTTACAGTGGGGGTGAGCAGCTGTGGGTCTCTCATCCAGGGCACATTCCGTGCCTGGGCACAATTCACAGGCTGCCGGCATGGGTGCTGGAGAACAGGTTTAGGAGACAGATTAAAGTGTTCAACATGTTCATTTATGTCTTAGGCTACAAGGTCCCTCACTTACATGTGGCTTTTTCTGTATCTAGAGTAAGTTTAAATTACGGGATCTCGTTCTGAGCTTGACACTTTTATCTGACATCTTATTGCAGGGTTTTACTGGTTTTTCCCCATAAAAACAAATATCACCGAGGAGTCCTCCACTGTATCTGTATCTGTATCTCAGATTAATTGCAATGGCTATTGGTATGACCTAACTAACAGCAAACTAAGCCATGAGCCCATCAGGCCACTGTCTGACTTAAGTACCTCTTTCGTCAGTCCTGCCTGAGGCTTATCTTGACTGGTTTGGGTTTTTATTTTGGTATACAAAAAATATCAACTATAGGGAAATCCCAGAAAAAGAGATAAGAAGTCAATTTGTCAAGGAGATAGTAAGTCCGTAACAGCAACTTTCTGCCTTAACTATTCCCTAATGTGGAGGGCTATTGTTATATCCTAATGTCAGCTATCAAGGCAACACCCTAACGACAACACCCTTATTACCTCATATGTCTGTACCTTGTAAAAGTTTAGAAATAACTGTATTCTTAACTGTCCTACAGGAAAAGTTGACAGAGAGATGTTTTGATAAATGGTGAGTTCTTATTACAAAGCATCATCGACAGCAAGGAAAATCCTGCTTGCAAGAGGAAAGGATGAAATTGTTCCATGGTCTTAAATTACAAAAAATATGCTTGCTAACTCTTAACTATAATGATTTTCCGGTGTTCACTGCCATAAATCATCTTGACAGTGTCACTCAAACTTACTGAAAGCTAGGTCAAGCAAAACATATTAGACCAGCAAATTAAATTTCCTTATGAGGGGATTGACAGAACTGAGCTCTGCCATTTGTCCTCCTTTTCCCCTCTTCCTTACCAGATGGCCAGAGCTCATTTTTGTGCCCTTTGATGGCTTCTTTGGATGGCCATGGTCTGTCGCCTGGGGAAGCAGCCACCAGATGCTTCGTTGGGTTTTCCTTTTTACTTTTTTCTGCAATGATGCATAAGGTAAAAAAAAGCTTGAAAAACTTCAGGTTAAAACATCAGGTGGGAGTTCTGTACTTTATAGAACAGTCACTGTTCAGGAAAAAAGTTCTGGTTTCCTTGGTTTTATGACTAAAGCAAGCAGAACCTCCAACATTCTGACACTGGCCTGTCTTCTGCTCAGTATGAATAGCCTCTTTAGAGAGTTTATGGGTTTCCATAAGCCATGAGTTTCACAGGAGGTTTCACATTCTCCTATGCATTTTTCAAAAGCTGTAAATAAAAAATTTTGAAAAAAAAATGCCCAGCACCCATCAAGTGACCTGGGTCTCCCAGTCCACATCCCCAACCCCAGCTGCACGCCCCGAGGGTGCCACTGGAGAAGATTACTGTTAGACCACACAGGTCTTCACAACATGGTATTTCTTGAATGCTTTCCTGGCAGTGACATAAGAATAGGGCTGATAAGCACGTGGCTGGGCTTTGGCAGCATCCTTGCTCCTTCAGAAGAGGTCAGTGCTCTCTGCTCCTGGACTGTTGCTTTCAACCCATTGCAGACTCAGGCACGTGCTAGCGAGGCTGGTTATCTATGGCTTATGCTCAGACATGTGTGTGCCATTTGTACTATATTTGTATCTTCTCTGTGATCGATACATGGAAGAATAAATAGATCTGTCAGTTAATTTCAGAGTGGAAAACATTTTGTTCAGCATCTTTCCTTCCTTAAGGCGGCTGGAATAGTGAAGGTATATTATTTTTATTCAGTGCTTGAGGTTACAAGACAAATTAAAATAACAGCGTGTTCCAAATGAGATTGCAATATATGTACTGCGTTTCTTTCATTTGATTTCTTTGACTGGGATATTAAATTGAATTGACTAGTCACATACTTCGCAGGGCAGTGAATTATTCACAGGAAAGCTTGAATTGCAGTTAATTTAGCCATCCACAAACCCCAGTTAAAGTGTTGTTTTCATGGGCTGTGACTCATGGTCTGGAGAGCCGCAGCTTTGCATCTTCTGGACTGATGTCTGTAATGGTCAGCACTTGGGTGTCCAGGGCCCTTGCAGGGACAAGCACCTGATGGAAAGCTGAGATGGGATATTCCCAAGGGGTGTACAACGGGGGGCTAGCCTGCCTTGCAGATGTATGCAGATATTGGGTCTGGCTGGAGTTTAGCTGAATAAAATCTCCCAAATAATACCTTGTGTACTGACATGCTCTCAGTGCTTGCAGAAGTAATGAGAACTGGAGTTAGAAGTAGCAGATGCTCAGCTCTGCTGAAAATTAGAGAGACTTTATCCTCCGCCCAGACAGTCCAGTGCAAAACAACTCCTTCCTGTAACGGAGACAGATTTCAGTCTTTTCAGAGAAGGCCAAACCCCTCCTGATCCGCGCTTGATACATCCCACTCCAACTTCCCTCTGCACCGTCAGTGTTGCTAGACCCTCCGTTTCTGCTGTGTACATAAGAAAGCAAAAAATAAAGCAGTCAATTTTTGCAGCTCCAATTTTAGCAGTATTTTCACAGTTACTATTGTGCCAGAACTCCACATGACACAAAGAAATCTAGTAGGTCAGCAGCTTGAAAATAATGTCTAATTTTATATTTAGGCAAGTTACATAAGCATTTGCTAATTAAGAAAAGTGTTTGCCTATCATTCTCCCAGAAGAGAAAAACACACACAGTACTTGAAAGGTCCCTTAAAGTTAAAACCAGAATTGCTCAGAATTGCCCTTTCCATAAAAGATTTCTAAGAAATTTTCACAGGCCACATCAATATTTAAAAATAAAATCAAGTGTTATGTTTGAAAACAGACTGAGAAATGTGTTGGGTTTTAAGTAGCACAAGATGATAATGTTAGCACCTCTGCTAACAAAATCTCAGAAGCACTTGAAAGGACCCAATTAAATTAACAGGGACTTTTTGTTTTCTGCTTTTCATGCTGCAAAAGTAATTTGGCTGTCCTTGGCTGGTAATTTCAATGGAGCTGAACCAGTAACCAATTTGCCAGCAAAAGGGAGGCAGTAAAAATTTTAAAAGGCCTCCAGTTTTCACGCTACATGAATAATTAGTGGGATTGCATTTGGAAATACAGCTAAATTCTGTGATGCATCTTCAGTCAATGGGGAAAAATACTGCTCATGGCAGCAACATAGCTGCTCCTGGCTGGAGGGTGGAGCATTTCTGGAGGTACATTTCTGGGCATGGCAGGATTGGAAAGGCCCTGGTCAGAAAGCTTCGTTTCCTCTTGAGAGATCAACCCAGGCAGAGCGTGGGGGACAATCGTGGGGTGACTGGGCAGAGTAAGCAGGGGACTGTGTTTTTGTACACAGAGGTGGCGTGGATGTCACAGCAAACAGTGGTTATCATCACACGTAATAGCAAAGGTAAACTTATAGATTACAAAGAACCAGCTGCTATTTTATAAACGATTGATCAATCAATTTTACAGACTGTAAAACAACTCAAAAACTTCTTTAAAATCACAGTTAATAGTTACCTATATTGTATCTTATTGATGGGCTTTAATAACTGTCAATACTACATGCTCGTTGCCTGGCTGTGCTTTCAGCAACAGGATTTAGCTTCGAGCTACAGGGTGAGTAACATGCCCAGTGAGACAGCTTTCATCCGATATTAGTATCTTCTTTAACTGGAGATCTTCATTAGCTGTCTGCTCGTCACAAAATATTGGCAGAGGTTGCTGAAACTTTTCTTCTGAAGTGGCTGCTGAAGCAGCACAGGTTGTCTTTCTAGTTCAGTAATTTTTGTTGTTGCAGGCTTGGCTGAGCAAAAATGTTGCTCTCCTCCTCCCTTTGTACCACCACTGTCGTTGGGGACTTCAAAACCCTTGCACTACTACTGACAAATCTGGCCACCTTCACATGTTTTATAGGCTTTTTTCTTTCCTCGACATTTCTGGGTTCACTTAATTAATCATCTTTGTTCCAGTTCACCCTGCTTTGATAATTAAGTCCATTTATTCTAACCAGCTTTCTTCAAACACGGACAATTCATATGCATGAGGGATACCTCTCAGCAGTGAGGAAAAGAAGCTGCTGAGTGCTTTGGTCACGCTGCCAGCAGTGAAAAATGTCATTCTCGATTGGCTTGCAGGTACCCTTCAGGAGTCATCAACTAAGGAAAAACTCTTAAAACTGAACAAAGTTATTCTCAGACCTTCATTTCAACTAACTCAAATTGTTTGTTTAGGTGACTTTACTAGAAGTTAACCGACATTGTTATACCTTCACTTTCTTCAGTGAGAAAACCTGCCTTTCTCAGAACTTCCTGAACTTTTTCATCCTTCCAGTCTGCTTGGCCTTTTCTTCTCCAAGAGATCCTCAGTCTGTGACACCTTATGTCTGCAGAGTCGATTTCCCCTCCCGGAGCTTGGTGGTCGCAAACCTACCTGCCTGCCTGAGGCTACTTCTGAAAATTAAATTTTCACAACAAACTGCTCACAATAAACAAACTCCAGTGTTTAAAAGGGTATTACTGTTAACTCTCTCCTGTTGCTCTGTTACTGCTGTCAGAGTCCAACAACAATTTTATGGGGATCCTTCTTTAATGCAACCCTTTTCCATGTTTTGCTGGCTGGAGAGAGCTTTAAAATGAGCTAATCTTCCCCTAAGGTCTCCAGACCTACTGCAGCACTCCTCATTTGAATGCACCCTGCGTCCGTCACTTAATTTCCTAACCAGCTGAAGCACAATGGTTTCTGGCCCGCCTGGCTCCTGAGTTCTCATTACAATAGCAGCCTGGGTATTAAAAAAAGACAAATACCTCTGAGATCCTTGTCAGTCTAATACAGTCTTACTAAAACTAATAAAACACACATAGTTTAATAGATGAAGACTTACTCATTCTCTGAAAAATATCATGGTGGGAGTGATGATAAAACTATTCACATTCTCCCATTTTGTGCTTAGCATTACTCGTGTAGCTATGAATCACCTCCGCTGCCGAACAGGGGACAGGGGAAAGCCGGTAAGGCTCCTGCAGGCGAAGACTTTAGCTGAATTTGTAGAAGGTTCTCTGTGGTTCATTTTTTTTCTGGGAAGTATTTGTGTTGCTGTCATTTTTACCAATGCTGAGTACACGGAGAACTCGAGAGACAACAGGCATCGTATCAGGTCTGCAAAAGCAAACTTCAATCCGTTCTTCCCACAGATGACAAAAAGAATTTATGAAGAAAACTTCTGATTTATAGTGAGCAATTCTGTCCTTGGGAAAGTGGAGAATTAATAATATTCAGAGAAATAACGCAGATTTAAACCAGTGATGATATAAATCAATGGACGTGGCTGCCTATCTGAAGACGCCCTGCCTGTTCTGCCTGCAGCAGTAAAGAGGGGGAGACCTGAAGGGAGAAAGCAGGTCAGATAACTTCAAGCTAAGCAGCCACAGCTCAATCTAGTAGAGTTTGTGAATCAGAGCAGGTTTGTGACTTAAACCTTACAGGAATACCAACCATCAGATGGGATGTGCCGAGTGAGTCTGCATTCCTCGTTCCTTGCCATGGGCAGCCTGGCAGATTAGCCTATGATTAGGACCGAAGATGTGACACCAGCCCATGATGGAGAAAAGAAGCAAGCTAGGAAGTAACTCAAACATTTTCTCCTGCAAATCTTTTTTTTTTTTTTAAGTTTTTTATTTCCTTCTTGACATTTTCTTTCTTTTCTCCCTCCCTTCCTTTTTTCCTGTTTTAGTGTTGTTCTTTACATAGATATAAAATTCTGCTCTTCATAAAAAACTTAACACCTATTCGTACAATTTGTAAAATTCTTTCAACCCCAAAGATGAAGAGCTCATGTTCTGTGCTTTGTAGTGCTTTATAATGACGAGCCAGCTTTATGAATCTGTGGACCATAGAATAAAACTGAAATAAAACCAGACTGCAATCAGGAAATCACACCCTGTGAAAAGATGATTGTTTAGCAGGTATTAAGTAAATTACTCATCATAGTTGGTGCTTTTTCTGTAAAACAGGTTAGCTCAGGATCCCCATACACAGGGGACATGCCAGCGTGCACATAAAAGCAGCGTGTCGCGGTGCCAGCCTAACGACACAGCAGGGATGTGGTTTTGCTGGGTGTTAATCAGGGAGTGGGAGGCCAGCCCTGCCGTGCTGAGCTCCGGGACACGGTGGGGACACACCACGGTTGGTGCCGCTGCGCTGGATGCTGCGTGACAGCGATGACGTGGGTAGAGGAACGTGTGCTTCGCTCCGATCCAGCTGTGCCCAGGGTGGCTTTGGCTTTGCGAGGAGCCGGAGGGCAGGCAGTCTGCCCACCCAGCTGGGCTCAGCCCCGGCTCCTAGCGCGCTGCGCACCTCGTGGATGGTCCATCACCCACTCAGGCCAGATACATCAGACCTCAGGAGCGTGGCCTTCTGGTCATCGCCTGTAGCAAGATGCAGAGCGCGTTCAGACACCACGAGGACAAGTGTCCCATGTGGGGCACCAGTCACCTCCTCAGTTGGAGTACAGGGGAGGATGGAAGGGACAGACAAGAGCATGTCTGCTGCCCCTTTACTGTTCCTGGTAAATTCTGGGGTCCATCACTGCCATCCTCACTCCAGTGGAGCTCCTCCACCCTAGCAAGACTGTGAAAACCCCAAAGGGATATATTCACTGGAGACTGGAAAAAATATTTAAAAAAAAAAAAAAAAAAGAAGAAGGTTCATCTCCATAATCCAGTTTGTGATGGAAGAATGTGGCAGCATTTCTGGCTGATTAACATGGTCTTCTCGCACATTCCTGAGGAGCAGAACGCCCAAGTCTATCATATAAGAAGTGTTCTGAAGCCAAATTGTTTGATGCTTATGTTTGGAAAGACAGAGAACTAAGTACTTTATTTCAATAGGGAAGCTAAGTTTACATTCAGGTATTTTAATTATAAAAATATTTTATTATACAATATGCTTAAATTTTGATTTATGAAGCTCTTGCTTCACCATTTCCTCACTTTTTTACCCTTTTGTAATTCAAGCTCTCATCTCACATTCCTCTGGGAAATGGTCTTTTTCAAAAAAAACAGGGAAAACTCTTCAAAAAGCATTCTGCCTCCACTTCTTTGACTCTTACCTATAACAGATATAAATAGAGGTATAATTAGACATTAAAAAGTCAATACATTAAGCTTCTTAATTAATTATGATTATGATTTGCCTATTGAGTTAATGTCCTTATAAATTATTCTGCAGAAGATGTGATTGTCTTTTCCAGGCATAATTGCATTGTTTATCCTATAGAGGCTTTCCATATAGTCCTGTAAAGCCGAAGGTACTTCTTAATTCTAATGACCCGTGAACAGATCAGTCATTTGCATTGTCCTTTCTTGCTCACAACTTCCAGATACACAGGCAATTTACAAAATCCCACAAACTGCCCATTTGCACCTCAGGCACATTTTTTCTTTTATCATCTAATTATTAATATCCTAAGATCAGTTATGTAGACATATATATCATATGCCATAACTAACACCCTTTGTATCTCACAGTTTTAAGTCCAGTATCTAGGCTCCAAAGCCTTCATAACTCAGGCCATATGTTAGATAAGTTATATTTCAGCTACCTGTAGCTGTCTAAAAGCAGCATTACTGAATTTTAAGCTATTTCCCTAGGCCATGGAAAATAAACAGGCTTGATTATAGCCTTCCAGAGGACAGCAATATTCCCTGTGAGCATACACACATCATCCACCTATGAAGATTACTAATTAACAGGGCACATATTGCTGCTACCTGATACTGCACAGAGTTTTGCAATGAGTGATTAACTTTAAATAGCTTGATAATCAAGTGCAAATTTGGAAGGGGTGGGACTGGGATGTTGGAATAATTAAAAGATCAGGTAGCCTCCTTCTCCTAGAGATACTCTAATGGTCTTCTCCTGTGGGTGGCCACACTATGCTAACATGAGAGTGGGTGAAGGAGCAGGGCAAGGAGACAGCCGTCGTGTGGGCATGGGGATGCTGTCCCTTATGACTCCCCTCTTGGTGTTCTCCATCTCCCCATGCTGGGCTGCAGAAGCTGCATGTCTATCATGGTTCACATAGAAGGGGGCTCCTTTGCCAAGCTACCAGGAAATTCATCATCTTGGCTCTTGAGACATGGATTTGGTTTGCTCCTGAAGGCCAGCAGCCGTCAGGTATGTGCTCCATCACAGTCTGGGAACATTCAGGGCCTGATGGCAGGTGCTCCTGCTGCTGTTCAGTGAGAGGCTTTGCTCCAACCCAGTTGTTTTTTCCATATGGGAATTGGTGTGCAGTTGGGTTGTACCAACTACTTGAAAGGGAATTCATTGGCTCAATCACACTGTTTCTATGTCTTAGTTTGGTGGGTCTTTGAATATCTCTCGGGGAAGGAAACTCCTACCTGCACTTGCCTTGCTGAATCAGGAGGTGCAGGCAAATTCAGGTGATTGCTTTCCCATAAATTAGGCTCCATCTCAAAGGCAGGGCATGATGGTAGCTCCATAACATTGATCTGGAGGAGTGGAAGGGCTATAGTAATATCTGTTAGCATGTGAGGTTCTCTCTGGATTCTCTGCTATGCTTTTGTTTCTGTTTTTTTCTCTTAAGACTATGTGGTTTTATGGTGAGAAACTTTACAAAACTTCTCACTGAGATTTTCTTTATTTCATCTTTTTCCCTTCCCCATTTCCAAGATTGGGCAGGTCTGCTGAACCTTTTGCTTCTTCCAGCTGATCCTTTCTGCCTCTCCAGTGCTCTCTTAGCAGGAAAATCCTCCTCCTCATGTCCTCCTCCTCTTTTCTTGCAGTGTTCAGAAACCACAGTCGTGGGCAGAAAGACTCACTGTGCTGAGGTTCATGGGTATTTTCTGTGGTCTGAGTTATTTCTGAGACTAGCTTATCAGCTCTTCTTGACAAGATTTGTTAAGTGCCTGCTTAAAGAAAACAAACAGAAGGAGCTTTGAGCCTTTAGAGAGATGTCAAATTGGTGTTCAAGACCAGGTAACTCCCCTCCTGCAGTCTGGCAAAATCCCCCTTGTGGATCAGCTCTTCCTCTGGCACCTGCCTTGTCTCAAATTGCTGCACAAGACATGCAAATGTTATTTTCCTTTCTGCTGTCAGCTCTTTTCTCCACATCATTTACTACTTCAAATAATGCTTTGAAAAAGGAACTCTGATGTCTGCTTTCAGATGAAAAATGACAATCCCTGGGTAACCTGTTCACACTGACAGGAAAGCTGTAATTTCAGGATGGCATCTTTCCCTCTACAGTCATGAGATTTATTGCCGATGAATGAAGCTACTGAGAAGTAATTTCTTAGTCACAAGTTTCAATAGATATGCAAGGAAATGCCCTGATAGTCCATTGAGGAGCTACATTAGACATAATTTGTGCAAGTGCTCTCATAGCGGTGTATCTACCTTCCTCCTAGCATGAAAAGGTATCTTCACAAGTGTATTTTTCCAGGAAATCTCAGAGGGTTATTTTGTTTTGATTTAATAAGATCTAATTGTTTCACTTCTTTTTAAGTTAAACTACTGTGTTCAGAAACAGCGTTTTCAGGCTGTGTGTACCGACATGCTTACAGGTATGACTATAGACACCCCTGCGTGAAGGAGAGAATGCAATTCCTGCTGTACTTCTGCAGCAGGGTGTTCAGGGGAAACCAGAGAACTGGAAATAAAGCCTAAACATGTAATGAGGCAAGAAAAGGTGGAAAGCTGTCGTGAACATGGGTGTGCACATGAGGGTTGTTGTGCAACAACTCCCACCAGCAGCAAGTGTGGTGGCAGATTTTGGTATGACCTTGAGGTTTTCCCCAACTCTTCAGCTGGGCCAAAGCCCTTTCAAGTAAGTGGAAAGAAGTCTTTGTCAAAGTCTACGCAGCTTTTTGTCTGTTTAAAAATACAGATTGTCTCTTAAGAGGTCATGATCAGCCAGGTAATTTTATTGAAGAACTGATTGTCATAGAGCTAAAACTCTAACACAGGACACAATGGAAGTGCTGGCAGCCTGTGAACATGGTGCCATTTATGCCAGAGTTACGATAAACATTCTGAAAAGCACTTCCAGTTATTTTAAATTACTTTATTCTCTGCATCCCCGAACTCTGATCACTTGCAAATTGAAGTGCTCTTAAAAACTTTAAGTACTCCATTAATTTTAAATTGCTCTAAACTGTACAAGCCCAGAAACCCAAAGCACTCTTGAAAATCTGAAGCGCTACAATTACTTCGAATCGCTCAAAAAATGTGGGTTCAAAATCCATTTTATATGTTTATTTTTTTCACATTCATATTTTCCCTTGAAGTGCAACAAACAGAGCAGAGACATAACATCTTCAGCCCACGAGGGGGGAAAAAACCCCGTCATTCTAAGAAAAAGTTTTCACCCAAATTGTTAAAATAAAAAAGGAGCAGCTTTTGAGAAAATTCAATAATACACAAGGTTTAACAGAAAATGTGTGTGCCTTCACACACTCCTATGCCCTTAGGTGCAGGCAGACATAAGCTGTTGTTACCATGTTACTAATGACTGTATTAAATTCTTGAAGAGGCTGGTGCTGCTTCCTTGTGCCCACCAGCAGCACCCTGGGCTGCTCCACCCGTGCAATATCTGATAGCAAAGCTCCTTGAGGGCTGCTGGGCCCTGGCCGCTGCCTGTGATTTCCACCTGGATTGACAATAAGCTTCATCCCTGAAAAACAGCACTGAGATTCTGGTAAATAATTTGATAAATCCCATATGAGAAGAAAGGCAGAGTTGATAAGGGCCTGAAGTTATATGCAGGATGTGTCCCAGATTGTGAGTGCAGGGGCAGTGAAACTACTGTTTCCCACTCTTGGCTATTGCACAGTCCTAATACACTGCTGGCACAGCCTCGTCCTGCAGCTGAGATACTTTATCCTTGTTCCCATCACATCCCTGATGAGTGAGCCTGGTCAGCCTGAACCCCCAGACCAGCTGCCTGTCCCAGAGACACCAGAGCTAGTCATGGCCATGCAAGTGTCTGGAGGTGTGCACACCAACTGGGATGTCTGGCAACTTCAAGGCTGGTAGGGGCTTTAAAACTTCACAGATTTTGACATGATAATGTCACTGCATTGTGTTTCTCCCATCCTCCCTGTATACTCCTTGTCATACCCCCACCCTGACGGTAAACCTCCAAAATATGTCTCTGACTTCTGCCCTGGAGGTATTTGGTTATGAAAATATTTCAAAAATCCTAAAAGTTGTGATTTTTTTTTCATAAAGCAAGGGGGAATACCTTGAAATAACTTTGTGCAAAGTTTGCCCAGTTTTGGAACTCTTTCTGTTGCTGAAATGGGGATTACTGGACTGTGATGCTGTAGAAACAGACTCAGTCTGCACTTAAAGCTGCTGCCATGCAAGGACTTGCATTACCTCATTGACTTCAGTGGTGCCATTCCTATGCACAAGTGTCTGCCTGGTAGTTCTACTGCGTGACAGTCGTGACCTTAACCCCATCACACACAGCCTCTACTACCAGCTGCACACCTCACCGAGCTGCTCTGGGTTAATATTGCCCTAGCTCCCATCAAATCCTGGTGCTTAGGCTCTGTCTGAGCCAGAGAGCCCCAGCACTCACATCCATCACCAGGGTGATCCCCACAAACCATTCAGACTCAAGTGAACATATGTATTTCTGTGTATTTCTTTATGCTATGAACTTTTTATACTTTTGCATCCAATGTGAAATATTGTCTCTCCTTATACATTTCCTGCTCTGCTCTCAGAATGGGAACAAAACTGTGGTTTACTGGGTGCTGCCTGACTTTGGTGCAAGTTTCCTTTTCTCAGCACTTTCTGCTGCGGTACTTAGTGTCAGCCACCAGGCATGACAGGCAGGTTTTGGATTCGGTGAGGAAAATGTCGCCCCATTTAATTGCAAGGTTGCTATGGACAAGTCACTGAAATGTAAATGAGCTCCAAAGAACATCTGTGACAGGTTCCTGGCATATGCTGGGAGCCTCTTCCTGCAAGTGGGAGAAAATGAGAAGAAATGCAGCAGCTCGAGTGCAGCTGAATGAGAAGATGATACGGCTGCAGCTTCATCCTGCCTGGCTTCATGCCCATGGCTGGACTGCATAAAAACCAGGGCAGGGGACTTGCTTTTTTGATGCAGATTTTCCAAGGCCACAAGACAAAAAGGAAGCCTCATCCCAGAACACGAAACCAGGCTTTCACACCTCAGTGAACCCAGTGCCACCTCTGACCCACCTTGGTACCAGATATTTGGGTAGAGTTTCTCCCACAAAGCATATTCCCCACCTCCATGGCCAGGACACCTGGGCATGGGGTAGAGAAGAGCAGAGGTGTCTCTAGGCCAGCTCAGGGACAGAGTAGCTTGGTTTGCTGCTTTGGAGAAGGAGGAGTGGAAGGTGCTCTCCTGTGACACATGTTGCATGGGGTAATAAAATGAGCTTGCATTAACTGAAATACTGGAGAGGTCAAGCTCAAAGGTTGATGTGATGCTTTGCACTCCTTTGTTTCCAGCTTATGCTGTCCTCACCCATCTGCTCAGCAGCAGGAGCTGGCAGCACTGCCTTCCCCAGGGGACACAGCATTGTAGGAAGGTGCTGGGTCCTGCTCTCCTCTTGGCCCTGGGAGCTGAGACTCCTCACCTCACTTGGCTTCGGGGTTATGGAAGCTGAAGCAACTCTTGTTCACATACAAATGCTCAGCAGCAGAAAGCAGAAGTTAGACATGAGCACCTCAAGGGATTGGCCAGTGCACCAGACTGGCTGCTGGGCTGGCTGGGGACTATATATATATTTCTTATTACTTATGTATCAGACCACCCCCGCTGTGAGAGCTGGGGCTCCATTTGAGATGCTCCACTGTGCGCATCAGGCCCCTGGGCTCGTCTGGCTGAGAAGAGATGGGTGTTTTCCCCCATTCCTAGGAGAGCTGTGAGCTGTCCCACAAACTCCTACTTCGTTAGCACAGGAAAGACGAAGTTCAGGAGGACCCTGCAGACAAGCTGCTTTCAGCTAATATCTAATCAAAAGGAAATAGCCTTTTGGCAAGGCGTGGGAGGAGCAGCACGGCACTGTGCTTCACTGGGGACAAGTCACACTGTGATCTTCAGCTGCTGGAGGAGAGTTAGGGATGACTAATATGTGATAAAGCAGCACAACAGGTTTGGCCCCCTGGTAAAGCCTTTGATTTCAGTGGCAGCCATTGACAGATGAAACGAAGAACTGCTTCACATGCTCAGATAAAGCCATCTGAATACTCTCACAAATAGAAACTTTAAATAGACTTTTCCTTGCAAAAAGGATGAGAAATAATAGCTCCACAGGAAAGCTTTTGGGGATCTCCATTAAGTTTTTTGTTTTGCATTTGTTTTCCTGGAATTTTTTAAAGTAATATTTAACTCAAAATAAATAATTCAGCAACTTTAAAAAAAAATATAAATAAAATCTCTGATCATTACTTCCAAGAAATAGTATCAAATATTTAGGTTTTCCTCTTTCCTAAAGTAACTGTTTCCATCACAGGATTGTGGCCTCCTGTGTGGCTGAGCAACGCAATGCTTTCATCTTCAGTCAAAACAACCATCAGATACTTTTGCAACCCTCCCTGTCATTGGGAAATCTGCTGTTTAAATTCCCTCTCTGCTTTTAGGCTCTGATCTCTCTGTTATGTTCAGCTGGGGAATAAAAATTTAAAAATTGGAAAAGCAATTTTTCATCTCTCTGGGGAGATTTTCACTTTGGGAGCTCAGCATCCTTGGTTGCCTTTGGCACAGCCCTAATTCCACAAATACATCAAGGTCTGAATTTGAGCCCGTGTGCCCTGCAGTGTCCCCACGACTGCATTTGGGGAAGGATGTGCTGTCAGAGGACTCATCTCTAGGGCACCCTGCATGGGATGGCTGGTACCTACTGAGGTGCCTTGTAGCCAGAGGGTTTGTTTGGAGGGAGCAGCGGCAGTCCCAGCTGGATCTGGGGTGCAGAGGCTCAGTGTGTCAGATGCAACAAACACCTGCATGAAGCATTTTTGTTCCCAAAATAAGCAACCAAGTGAAGGGGGGTTGGTTTCGTGCATGGTACTTAGCAGCACAAGAGGGCAGAAAACACAAGCAACACACCCGTGATGTGAGGTGGCCTCTCAGCTTTCCCAGGGATTGAGGTGCAGCAACTCCAGTGCTGCTTCTCTGCAACAGGAAGGACCAGCACTGCTGCTTTTCTTACTGAATTTAAATCTGGGGAGTCCAGCAGACATTATGGCAAGGTTTAATCTAGCAGAGCTCAAATGCTCATTCTGGCCACCCCAGCAAATTGGGTAAAAAATAGGCAACTCAGCCCATGCTGCTGCCTGACACATGAACACAGCAGACCACCTCAGGTATTTTGGTGTGGCTTTGTTCGAAGAGTAGCAGAAAGCCCAGGGAGAAAAAGGCTGGGAATACTTTTAAACTATGATTAATATGTTCAATCCAAAAACCAGCTTGCTGACATCACCTCAGTTAGAAGAGGGGTGATCTTCTAGCTTCAGGATAGGTCTGTGACATCCAGCCCTTCATGAGAACCAAACTCAGCATACCTGATTTTTACCAGCTCTTCACAGCTCTTCATAGCTTAAGAGAAAAGATGTGAAGAAATACATGGAGATGTGGATCCAGGGGGTACTTTGTAAATATTTTGTGTTCCTGAAGGAGCGATGTGCTATGTTGGCGTGGAGAGAAGGCTGTTCACCTTGTCCATACCAGCAGTGCAGCACTCAGGTGAACTGCAGCCTAGTCTTTGGTGCCAGGGTACCTGGACCACCCCAGTGAGGATCTGCAGTTAATGAGCCAAAGGCTGCACAAAATGAGCTCTTTGTATGCAAATACATCCTAAAGCACTTTAGCCATCGTCAGCTACTAGAAAGAAAAATAACCAAAAATCCATCCTTACTATATGGAAGCCAAATGACTGAAAAATCATTACATGTGCCGGCTGTTGAGTGATGCATGATGAGGTGCTTCAGCAGCTGATCATGGAAGAGATAAAACCACTCTATGAAACAGAGGGGAAGGGGAAAGACAGAAGAATCTGCCTGCACCAAACTGAGGCCTCTCCAACAGATAAGACATTGGTTTTGTTGCATCAAAGTAACTGCTAAAAAAAAGAAAACCATGGAACTTGATGTTGAGAAAAAAAAAAGAGATCCCGGTTCAACAGGTAGAGTCCTGATAGCAGTGGCTGCAGTCTCCAGCTGTGCCATCACTCTAATAAAAGGTCCTGGTTTTCACTGCAAAGCCTGATGAAAACATTTCCTCTGCAGGTGGATCCACCTCAGCACTTACAAGCGTGCTGCTGTGGCCAGCAGTCCTCCCACTGCACAGAGTTACAGAAATAGGTGTCTCAGACCCGCCCTTCCCTTTAGCCATTTCATACCTAATTACCCATCCTCAGACCCAAATTCTCTATCAGAAGCTGATCTCCTGGGAACAGCTCCACCATGTCCCCATTCTTGCCAAGCACAAGTGCCACAATTTCTTTCAACACATGACCTTACCCATAACTAAAAGAAAACATGCGCAGCTTCATCACGTTCAGCTAAGCAGACTCCTGCCCCTGCATCAGGCACCTCTCCTCTCCACCGCTCACCACTCACCCCAGCATGGGTCAGTGACCAGCCAGATCTGATGGGATTTCATGTGACTTTTTACAGGTAGCCAGTAAAACATTCCCTGCCTCAAGGCCAAGCAGTGATTTATGTGGAGATCGCACTTGAAACATACCCACATCAACTGGTCTTTGACAGGTAATTCATTTAGCTCATATTTAATTCACTTTGTGTGCTGTGTTGATTTTGTACTGAACTGGCTTCTTGAACGTTACATTGTGGAATACCAAGTCAAATATTTTACAGAAGCTTAAATCAACACTATTTCCTTTATTAAGCAAAATTGTAATCTCATTATAAAAGAGAATCCAGTTAGTTTTAGAAGATCTATTCCTCATCAGCCCCTATTGATGGGCATTAATGATATTATCCCTTCCTATTTTTTAATTTCTGCAATTGTTTCTCATTGTCTGGGATCCATTATCTCCCCAGGATCAAAGCTCAGCAGGCCTATCAATACCTAAATCATTCAACTTTCTTTTAAATAGCAGCTTTTCTTCCCCTACTGTAATTTTTCTTGTGCCCCACTATCTCTGCAAAAACAGCATTAGCAGTCCAGAAAAACTTCTATGCAAAGTATTTAAACTGTTGATTTGAAGATGCTTAGCTGTTGTAACTATTGCTTGCTACCCCCAAACTTCTGCTGTTATGCAAATTGTTGTATCATCATCATCTGATGTGAATGCATCATTTGTGGTTGTTTTTCTCCCCAGATTCAGAACAGGAGTATTTGTTCATTAAAAACATTTGCTTTTCTGCATAATTATTGCCATTTCTATAATTTCAATTTGGTAATAGTCCAAAGACATTTTTTGGCTTCTCTTCATCCCTAATATATTTTAAAGAATTTTTCTTACTGCTCTTTTCTCTGTAGCTGTAGCCTGTCTCTTGTATTCCTTTCCTTCCCTTATCTAATTTATCCAGTTTCTAATTTCCATATTACACTAATCGCAACTTTCCCCTTTTCTGTTTGTTTTCTATTTGGATGCAAACATTGCTCCTTTCATTGTTTCTCTGAGACACGTTCGAATTCTGTAACCATCTCAGGGATCCTTTGCCAGCGGAGGGACTGGGGCTTTCAGAGGCTTTGGTTGCAGTAGCCTACAAAGGTGTTTCTGTATTTTCTGAGTTCTGTTTCGCAGTTTGCCCTGATGATACATAATTGTTTTGCATTGTGAAACTGGCTTTTTCAAGGTATCAAGTGGGCACGTGACTAGATGAGATTTTTTTCCCAGCTTTCTGTGAATTATGATCAACACTTGATCTTGCGCTCCTGGAGGAACGGCGACATCTCTGTCCTGGAGCTAATTCCTCTCTGCCTGAGAGCAAATGCTGTCTTGTTGGATGCCACTTGTTTTCACATTAACTGGAATAAACTGTAGAGCTTCAGTGGGTGCTGACAGGTACACAGAGATGACTGCTTTCAGCCAGCCCTCCCTAGCTTCCACCGCTGTCAGAGGAGCATCCTGAGCTCCACTCATGTGCTGGGCTGGGAGAATAAGTGCACTGATATGTGCAGCAGCTTATTGCTGAAAAGAGGATGCCCAAAAATGCAAACAGTTTCTCATTGCTGGGACAACCAGGCCAGAGCTTTCTGTCTTTGGCTTTTCTGCACGGGGTTAATTTGTCAATTGATGAGCGCTTTCTGCTGGACAGGCAGCATGTTTTCTCAATTATTCTGTTTCTGCCTTTAGGTAAGAGACCTAGATTACCAGTGGCCATCCTATGGCCATTTTTAAGGATGTGAGTCTGGCCCAGTTGGTGCTGTTAGAGTCATGCAATGTTCTCAGTGGTAGGATTTTGAGAGAGGAAGACAAGTTGACAGGAACCTCTTGACACAGACGAAGATTTGGTGGTGTGTTGTCTTCCTTTGGGAAGAGTGTTTGCCTCCACAGTGGCTCTACCAAAAAAGGTGACACGAACAAGGAAACCTGGCAGCCATTCTAGTGCTCAGATTGGTGGCCTGGGGCCACTGCCTTCCCCAGGCCACCTAGGCTTGCAGATCTGGGGCTGGGTTTGCAAGGGCTGGCATCTGTTGTCCTGAGCATTTCCTCTTTGGGATGCCATCTCTCCTTTTTCATCTCAGCCAGACTCTGGTGACTTGTACTCAACATGCTGTGCTGGCCTTGAGGGAACTCCCTTTTTAACCACTCCCCCGAAACACAGGCACTCCAAGTTTTCTGCGCATTTCTCAAATAACGAGCTCCCAATGCAAAATTCAGCACATTTGGAGAGAATGCGAATGGGTCATGCACCCCTCTGGTGATTTCAGCAGAAGACAAAGGACAGCAAACCATGAAGACAACACCCTCCTCTCTGATGGAGATATCTTTCTTCGTGTTTTGCTCAGATTTTTTAAAACAAATAGCATCAATTTCCTTCACACTGCACAATTTGAATCTTAAAAAATAGCACACGAATAAATGGAGAATAACACGTTATATTCCTGAGAAGTTTCAGTCTTCCAGGATATGGCTACCCACTTTGGTAACTACTTGTTCCACACAGGAGACAAATAAGTAGATCTCCACTAATTTATGTCACTAGGTTGCAATTATTTTCTAGCAATACTCTTGTGCAATGCTCTGTATAAATACAAAATACAAAAATAGCCCCTGTGCTAGGAAATTGCAGTTCAAATGACATCAAAAGTAGTGCCATATTAATGAACATAGGATCATGGTGGGCCTTATCTATCCATAGTTATCCGTCAGATCAGGCTGATATTAGATAAAATACAATTACTTTACAAGCATCAACTCTGATTGCTCACATTAAAATTGTTATAGAAAGTCACATATTTACTTAAGGAAAAAACCCACAGACCCCAGAGTCTGTGTTAAATTTACTTTATTGCTAAATACAAAAAAGTATTCTACTAAAGCAAAGCCTTGCTAGCATATTCGTTGTATTGTATGCCAGTCCATGCATTTCCCAGCCGTTGATCTTCCCAGGAATGTTGCTCTTTGCTATTCACACCAAAAGCTTTCACAAGGCCAGCCATAGCTTGCTCTGCAGCTGGCAGTGTTGAGCGCGCTCTCCGCAGCCACCATTTGCCAGGTGAAGGGATGCTCGTGGTACCCATGGGGCAGGGAAGAAGCCACATTTCCAAATCACATGGCACCGTGTGCATCTGCAGCATTAAGGTCCTTCCCAACAGGCTCTTACAGGAAGACGTTTGCTGGACATTTTGCATTCTCAAGATGATACCAGGATCTAAAACCTTCTCTACAGAGGAGTAACTGAAGAGCATCTCCAGGAGCCCACTCACAACGATGACCTCTACATACACAGCAAAATTGATTAAGTGTACGCATACTTCCCTGCAGCTTCAGCAAGGCCAGCAGGTCAATCACATTAATATTAGACACTCTGTTTTACTGGAGATTTCTTGCGGTAATAAATGTCAGCATGGCTGCAGTCCAGAAATGTAAAGATTCACTGAAGAAATCAAACATAAATGGATCATATCTTGTGGTTTGACAAAGCTTTTTCCATTGATGTTTCTCTCTAGGCACCTCAAGCTATGGATGCAATGTAGGATGTGCTCTAAGATTAGAAGAAATGTTTTGTCAGATCAAGTGTCTTAGCACAACACAGAAGCAAGTGAAATGCAGTGGCTTTTGGGATGCAATACATCTCCCCTGACATTGGAGACATCATTATAAACATCTCTATCTCCATCAGTATCATGGGCTCCTTTCATAGCTAAGGAGACAAATCAAGACTGCTAAGGCAAGAGGTATCAGACACATTTAAGATACCTGTCATAAAAGGAGATTGTCCATAGCCTGAAAGTGCCTGTTGTGCTGCCGTCGCTGCAGAAGACGATCCCTGTTTGTAAGGAACGAGCAGTTTTGGTGATAGATGGTTCAGGGGGTGCTTGCAGCAGCGATAATGGGATGGTCATGGCCCGTCAACCCTGCCACTCTTTCTCTTTTTGCGGACTCCTGTCTGCACTTCGGTCTCCTGCTTCCTCCATCACTTCACTGCCCTGAAACAGCCCCCATGGTGTGGTTGGAGTCAATGCAGTTTTGCCATCGTGGCTACATGGTCTAGAGACTTGGTAGCAGCAGAGCTTGGGGATTTCTTCTGTTCTGCTTTACTGCCCTAAAACAGTCTACAGGCTTGACTTCCACACTGCCTGCAAAACCCAAAACCTCCAGGAGATTTTAAAGTTCGCAGTGCAGTGTATTACCAACACACCACACATCCAAACGTGTAACTTCAATTACCAGAGTGTTACAGAATAAGGTGGAAATTAAAGGGAAAGAAAAGGTGAGTGTTTCAGCGGTCCTGTCCTCTCCTGCCCCAGCATTGCACAGGCAGTGTGACACCAAGTCTGTGCAACCCATCAAAAAGCTCAAGTACCTGTTGAAACCAATGAAATGACTAAGACATGAAGCTACTAGCACAGAGGTGTTTGTATGACTGGCAACTGCTTGCTAAATTTCATGTTTTGTTTGCTCATGTTCATCCTTGTCAGATTAAATTAGGTTTCAACACGCTTTAAAAATATTGGACAAATTCAGTATATCATTAACAGGAGATTCATTACCTGTGTAGCATTATTAAACTTATATCTTATACCCTTTTTAGCAGTAGTTTTTTGTAAGTAAATTATCCAAAACCTTTCTGCACCAAGAACACTAATGAAACCTCTAACAGGCTGCAATCAAGCAATTTTTTGTTAATATAGAGAAATGCTTGGATTTATGTTTAAAGGCAAAAAATGAAGAATATTGCCAGATCTTTGAAGAATATACATTGTATTTGCGTTTCAATTCTTTGATTACTGTGTCCCTTGGTTACTCTTACAGATGGGGTGAATGTTGCTGAACAAATAGTAGCTTGCCAAGGCCCCTGCAGTACCTGTAAATCACAGGCAGCAGCAATTGCTTTTTTTTTTCTTCCCTGTGGGTCTCAGAAATGTTTGTGGTCTCAGCTGTTGCATGACTGGTCGAGTGCCAAGTCGACATTTCAAACATCATCCTGCGTCCAGTCCTGAGCAGCTGAGCCGGCTGGCGAGGCACGGCCAGGTAAGGCACGGCCAGCTGCATGCAGGGGGGTCTGCAGGCAAGAAGAGAACATAGAAAAAAGGGTAGGCAAAAATAGAGAAATGACAAGAAAAATGGCCCAGTGCTGTTCTCTGACCAGAGCAAAGCAGAAATGGGAGGAGGTCACAGAGTAGAGTACCAGAAGACACATGTTTTAGAAAGAAAATAAAACAAAAAAGACTGTAAATATCAGCAGTATGGGGAACATATTGCAGTTCCCTGTGAGGGAAATGGTGGCTTCCATCTTTGTCATGGCCACCTGGAGCATGTCAGCACTAAAATGCTCGCCCCGTCTCCCCACGCAGGCTGCACATCCCAGCAGGCACCGATCCCCTGCGCATCCCCCCAAAAGAGGAGTGCATGAGCACGTGAAACAGTCAGTCTCAATAAACATTTGGGATGGTGAAGTTTGGGAGCCTTCCCTCAAAAAACAGCCTCTGTGTGGCAGTGACATTGGGAAGGGCTCCCTGGGAAGCCTGCTGCTCCCTGCCCTCCCTGGCTGCAGGAACGATGCTCTGCTGAGGGGACCAGGAGCAGCAGCTCTTTGGCCATGAATTACCATGGGAAATTAGATAGCAAGAGGCAATCTGCTTATGGATGGTGTGACATATGCTCTCAGAGGGCTTGATAAACTGCAGTAATATTTACCTAGTCATCCTCTTTCTATTTCAGAGCAAAAAAGGGCAGCAAACATGAAGGAAAGTGGCCTTGTGAGAGCTTTCTTTCTCTCACTCATCTACAACTGGAAGATTTTTAAGAGATGGAGGACAGTAGGAAGGCTAGAAATAAACATGACACCTTTATTGTTTTATATATATTTAGACAGAGAAACATGCTCTCTCATATGTAGGAAATATTACATAAAATAAAGGTGTATTTGCAGTGCTGTAGAGCTTTACACAAAACAGTGCAAGGAAGCTAGGCAAGCATTCAATGAACAATCCTGAGCTTAGCACCTTTGCCTCTTAAGAGGTGACTTGACCAGAGCCTACATGAGGCTACACGGGGGCAGTATATGATGCTGTCACCTAGCAGAAAACGGCTCAATTAAATGGGAGCCAAACCCAGACAAAAGGCTGAAAAAACAGAACAACATGTTGAATAAAGACAATATTTAATAATCTCTGTAGATACGCCAGCTTCCCCTACACTGCAGGACTCTGCATCAGGATGGGGATCCTGAATTAAGGCACTGCTGAAGTGCAGGCATGTTCAGTCAGGAATTACTGGGTGAGATTCAGGTTTGGAGGCTGCAGTCAGCCTCAAAAATCCGCTTGTGGCCAAAAATCATTTGATTGTACCCTTTGATTTCAGCTTGGTCACTGTGAGGACAAGGAAGGTTGGGCATCTTCTTCCTGCTCTGCAAGGAGGTGTCCCTGCCTACCTGCCCCTGATTTTCTGATCACACAGGAGCATGCACAAGCCTGGTACCTCCCATGTAAGGGTGGAGCAGCCCTCTGGGGCTCGTCCTTACTGTCTGTGGTAACGGACACACTAGTGCACTCACAGGACGGCACAGAATGGTGATGGGGTCCTGCCGGGAAAAGGCACAGCACCAAGCCTGCTCAGGGGGAGCCTCACCCAGATGACACAAGCGCTGGCTCCTGCAATGACTGGGGATTCTGCTAGCAGTTTTTTGTAGTTACCGTTATTCCCAGTGAAGAGTTTTTTACCTCCCACTGCGCTTCAAGCTGCCGGGTTTAACTGATATTAGCTTTTTCCAGCTGTTTGAAATCTAGTGAGCAACGTTGCTTTGCTTCTCCCCTCTGTCATTGCTGGCCTCCCTGGGTGGACTATTTTGGCTGGTTTTGTATCTGAAGATATGTTTGGAAATTTGGATGAGTCCAGGGAGCAAATTGTCCCTTTCATTCTCATCACAAATACCATTAGAGTTATTTGGCTTCATAGTTATTTCTATCTCCATGTACTCATTGTAAAACACTACCCTGTCCTCAGCAGTGATGCTAACCCTCCTTTGGCTGGTCTTCATCAGCAGGAGCTGTTGCTTGTGGTTTTCTGTCTATGTTTAGCCCATATCCAGGGCTAAAATATAACAGTTGCTCTATCATCCAACGACCTGTCACCAGCCAGGAAGGGTGGATCAGGAAAAGGAGAGGAGACCCATAGGTTGGAGTGAAAACAGACTAAATGAAATAGCACTAATACCAACAAAGGTATACAAAGTTATACTCAGCCAAATGAATATGCAGCCGTCGCAATTGACAGGAAAGCGGTCCTCAGGAGCAGGGAGAAGGCAGAGGAGGAGAAGCAGGAGAAATCCCAGCAGGACCCCAGCCAGAACCCCAGCAGGAATCCCACCAGAGCTCCCCTTCCTCACCAAACCTTCCACGAATACTCACAGAGGCTAGCTGGCCCTCCGTGTGCTGGCTGGGCACGGAGCAAAGGCTGCTGTGCACATAGCAAACATGGCATGGGCAGCACAGTGCTTGTACAGCATGGTACAAGATGACGGGTCCCTCTAGAGCCTGGTGGGGAGACATCTGAGGGGCTCTGAAGGAGCTGAACTCTCCAGTAAATTCAGTCCTGACGGCTCTGACAGAGCCAGGCTGCCCTGTGCAGCTGGTGTCTCTCCACCTTGCTCACAGCCCATTCAAGGACCACATCACCTTGTTCGTCCTCACTGTCTCACGTAAGAGCATGTGGCTGACTGGAGCTGTTTTCTTCTACCCACACAGCCCAAAGAGCTGCTGGAGAGGCATACAGACTCAGTCTCTCTGCTCTGCACACAGTAAAACGGCTGCAGTAAATCAACTTGCCACAGATTATGCCAGTGAGGCCAATAAAACAACGAGTGTTCAAACAGTGTTTCAGCCCTGCTCTTCAAAACCTGCTGTTTAGAAGAAATAAGCTCTGTCTTGATCAACAGAATCCTGTCGGAGAAACAAAGCCTCGCTCTGCAAAACTAGTGAAGTTTAGGACTTGTCCTAAAGATGTGTGGTTGATCGATACACAGAGAGCGAAGAGGGTCCAGGTGGAGAAGATTCCACCAAGGCTGACAAGGAGTTGGTGGGTGCCCTGGAAACCCAGCACTCATGTGGCTGTAAGCTGGGATGACCTTGTACCCAGAGCGTGTGCAGCCCTCAAGGAAACATCAGATGGGGAGAGATGCATTAGCCCTGGGAGATTGGAGCGGCTGTCCCTGTTCGACACCAGGGCTTTGCTGGTATCACAGACCAGCTGCTGCAAACCACTTGCTGGAACAGGATTTTTCTGTAGGATGAGCCATGCCCCGGCTGAGGGTGGTGGTAGAAGCAACTCAGCAAGTGCACAATCTGAAAAATTGTGTCCTATGACGCTGACTACCTGTTGCAGCTTGATTTGCTGTTAAACAGGATCTTTTCTGTTTCTGTTTCTACCTCTGCAAACGGTGTTCAGTTCAGAGCGCTGCCCAAGACCAAGGCAGTAAGATGTTCCCATGAATCACAGAAACCATGATACAGGAGAATTATTTTTGTTAAGTGATCTGACCATTCTTATAATTTATTTAAAATTAGTAGTGTCCTAGGATCATTACAAAGAACATGATCTTTTTAAGTAACAGGCTGAGGCAGTTCTATAGCAATTTTACTGCTACTATTGTCCTCTTAACCACCACTTACATGTAGAAATATTCATTTGCATGTATATATATATGTATATGTATACAGTGCTTGATATCACCTGAGGATCAAGTTTCCTAGTGAAGAAGAAAATTTTGCATCTAACCTGAAAGATACTGCTTGCAACAAAAATACCTGGGGAGTAATGGGAAATGTGAATGCTGCACAAATGCTTGGAAGACATCCAAACCGACGCTTTTAAAACCTACATCAAACCTTCCTGTTCTGTTACTGCTGCCGTGTGATATCATGTACAGAGATGTCAAATTACTTAGAAGGCTGAAATCTGTGCAACTCAGCACCTTTCCCATCAGCAAATTAGAGAATCAAAGTGTAATCAAAGTATTAGAGGAGGTTTCCATGGTGTAAAGAGGCATATTTCCCTGCATTAATATGCTTTTAAGGGACAAATTCACCCAGCTTTACCAGCTCGTAAATCATGCAGAGTGAGCACAGCCAACACACACAGCAGCACAGACCCAGATCTCTCGCTGCTCAGGAAAATCACTGTCTCTGCGCAAACTTCGGGAGCTTTATCAGTCTATAATTTTACCAGGGCTGTATTTGGGTTGTATTTCTCCATGAGCCTGGATCAGCTGTTTGTCATCTTGGTGAGAACATCCCCGACTCAGGGTGGGTGGTTGCAGAAGCGTACTTTAAAAGACAGAGCTTTCCCGTTTGCCTTGCCCGGGAAGGCACAGCCCATGGCAGGAAGGTTGAGATGGCAGCAGGGCTGTGGGCACCAGTCATACCCCTGTGGCAGCCCCTTCAGAGCTGTCTGCCTGTAGCAAGTGGAGCGGAAAAAGTCAAGCATTGTTTTTCACTGACTTTCCAAAGTTGCCCCAGGTTCCCTGAATGCAGTAGTCACCACTGGTGAAACCACAGCCAGGGGCTTCTTCAGATTTACATTGTAATGCCCTGGTGCTGCTGTTCTAACTCATCCATAAAAACGTGCTCATAGCTAAGACATTGAAATATCTAGGTGATTCAAAGTGAAAGGTACGAAGCTGAGTTTCTTTTTTTTTTTTTTGTCCAGCTGAAGTCTTCCTTTTTTCATTAAATGTGACAAGGGATTGGTTAAAAGCAGCTTTCAGAATCTTTTAATTTCTGGAGGCCTAAAGCTTTCCCAGGGGGTCTCTCCAGGATTTTCATAAGGAGCCTGGCTGTGGCTTTGCCCATGCAAATAATTAAAAAATGATCCTTTGGAGCAGTCAAAGAGGGATTCCTTTTAGAAAACTCAACCAAATCTGGCAATTCCTGAGCAGCCTGGGAGGGGACCCAAGTGCTCTCCTCCCAGTAAGCCTTGGTGTGTCAAGATTCTCACCATCATGTCCAAAATAACCACTGGAGAAACAGCCCCTTTCTAGATGTGAGAGCTTTCAGTTCAAGTAAATCCCCCATCCCCTATCTCTGCAAACTCTTTTGCTCTTGCCAACCATGGCCAAGCTCCTGGATGGGACACTCAATGGGCTGGATGTTATTTTTGTCCTGTCTGATGGCAACAGCAAAGTCCTTATGAGCAGCATCGAGTTCTGCATGCCAAGTGTGAGACGCTCCTTTGCTGAATGAATAGCAGAGAAATTCCAGAGTGCTGCGAGCCATGGCCATGCCACCAGCGAGGATGCTCTGCAGCACCCGAGTGGTATCACTGGGAAGCGTGCAAGCAGCTGGCTGGTATTTGTGTCAAATTGTTGATATGTAAGCAGGGAGCATGCTGTGCATTTAAATCACTTTCACACTAAATTTGGAACAGAAATCATTAAATATTTATTCTGCGCCTAAAATACTGCTCAAGCGTCCTACTTACTGATATTACATATTAATTCACATAGATTTTGCAGTACTGATAATGCGTTTATTTTAAAATGGTGACTCTGAAGCATTCATTATGATTGGGCTCTGTAATAAAAAGTGAAATTCATGGCCTCAGAGGAATCCCATCTAGTCACTTCTGCAAACCTGAAGAAGTAGCTTGGGCAAAGGGAAAATCAAGGGTTCATCATTACCATGAAAAAAGCATTAGCTGGAAGTTTTTAGTGATCTGTTGAAGACCAGTAAAATCAGCCCTTCCAGAATAAAGACACTTCAAAGCCTAGTAGAAATTAGGAGTTATTTCCTTAGCAGTGGGAGTACTGTACATTCAGAGAAGCAATCACTCAGCCAGAGCATAATTCCTACAAATCGATTGCTACCTTCTCCGTGTGCTTTCCTGAAATGTGAGGACCAGTTGAAAAACTACCAAAAGAAACTTAAAAATAAGTAAACAGATGCACCTTGACTTGCAGTGACCCTGGGGATGGCAATCAAGCACTGAATGGCAGCAGCAATCCAGCCCAGGTTTTGTAGGAGCCCTGTGCATGCTGGAATAGATCAGCTGCAATTATTTCCAGGCTCTGGGCTAGCAGAGTAGGGTGCATTTAATAAATCTCCCATGGTCCTCCTATCTGCAATAAGCCTCAGTCATTTTTAATTATAGACGCCTCGAAAGCTGAGCGCCAGCGCTGATTGGGCAGCAAAATATTGCTACAATCCTCTCAGTAGTGTTTGGAAAAGGTTTCGGTGCTGAACCTGACACGGACGTGATGCTGCCAGTCTGGCCAGAAAGTGGAGATAAACAGCTCGCTTGTGGATTTTGCTGAGTAGCCGCAGACATCGAGTCTGCCCTCTTTCAGGGCCTGCTGTGTCAGGCTAATTTGGCATTATTTATTTTAACACCTGGTGTAATAAACCCTAGGAAGAAGCTGCAAAGACCAGAGCCAGTGTCAGGGCCAAGCGCATCCCTGATGGCAAGCAGGCTCTGCCCAAGCCCAGGGGAGGAGAATACCGGGACAGGGGCCCAGGGCACCGTGGTTAAATTATCCCATCTCCTGCCTTGCGTTATCAAAGAAGGCGATTCAACCTCTCCTCCTCTGCCCCTGCCCTGAAGTGCCTTTCCTCATGCATCACCTCTTCTCTCCCTGCAGCGTTTGCTCTCCCAGTGCCTTGGAGCAATAGCAGGCGCCGGGGAGAAACACATCAGGTGGATCATCACGAGCACCAGCCTCAAGACACAGGAGGCACCAAAGCCCATGTGCTGGCTGCCTCCTCCCCGCAGAAGGACTGTGGGAGGTAGAGGGCTGGGGAGCAGCAGCATTGCCTCTGGAGGCCAGGGCTGCTTCAAACCCAGCCACTAGCACCCCACACACAGCCGTGGCTGCGGCGTGTCTAAATCCAGTTACAGGGTGGATTAAGCACTCCTACCTCAGCACACATGGCTATTTCTGACTAGAGCCTGGCTGCTGTGGGAGCTCATTTCCCTGCAGATGCTAATCAGGTCTGGAAAGCAGCACCCGGCACCTGCAAGGGAGGGAGAGGGGAGGGAAAATGATAGCTCAACTGACTTTTTTGAGGGACTGAAATGCTTTCCCAAAGCATCTTTAAACACACTACCCAGAAATAGATTAGGAGGTGACCTCATTGCAAGCCCCAGTTTCCCGGCGGCACGGGCTGTGCAGGGCACTCCATCTCTCCTGGCAAGAGGACTCTGCCAGTCCCCAGACGGCAGCTGCCACCGAGCAGGACACAGGTAACAAGTCCCACCACGGAGGACAGACTGACTCTCACATGACTGTAATCTGCCCTCTGAGGTGGCAGTTTGCAAAAGAAAGGAAAATTTCTTGCCCAGGTTGGAACTCGGGGAGCCCTGTGCCATAAATACTCTGTGTGCAGGGCAGGGAGGAGGCTGAGCAAATGCTACAGCACTGGTAAGAGAAGTGCTGAGCTGCAGCAGCGGCACCCCAGCTCTTGCACCGTGCACGGCTGCAGCAGCTGGGTCTCTTGCGGTGCCTCCCTTCCCCATCCCACGCTTCCCCGATGCCGAGGGGTTAAGCAAGGCCAGCAGCCCTCGCCGGCCCCTGCTTTGCTCCGGGCGCAGCCCTGATGCAGCCAGGATCCCAATGTAAATATTAGCTGGGCGTGCATGAACGGGTGAAAAGAGCACCGGTTTAAGCCATTCTGTTTGGAAAACACAGCAATCTATATAACACTGTTACCAAGAAACAAGGATTGTTTTCTGTGCTATTTTAGGAGACAGTGAAACAAATGGAGCCTAGGACACACCAGAATTTCTATTTCCTCTCTGTAAATTAGTGTCATTACCGAGAGGCAGTGCTTCACAGTGGCACTGTGCAGCCGGACTCTATTCATGCCCAAAAGAAAGAACGAGTTGCTCAAACCTGCCCACTCACACACTCCCGTTATCCAGTGTCCTAACTGCTGTTCTTTAATCTGGCCAGCTACAAGGTGCAAACTGTCCAGCCCCTCACCGCGTGTGTCCAAGGACTTCACAGCAAGTCCCTGGGAGAAGGTTCAGTGCCATTTACTTGGCACTACTTGTTGCACAACTTAAGCCAGGCTGGCCCTCAGCTGCTCCTCTTTTAGTTGCTGCTGAAATTTCTCATTTTTATGAACTAGAAGATATTTTTAAGTAGGCTCTTTGCCACTTACTTTATCTCTTTTTTACCCCTTCCCTTGTCACCTTCTACTGTACAAAATCCAGATTTGCATTGCAAAATTGCTTTTCCAAAGCAAGAGGTACAGCTGAGGTACAGGTACTTATTTCAGGTTTTGACAGCACGTTGCCAAAGGGCCAGGGTTGAGGTTAGTAACAGCTGGAAGAACAAATGATCACAGATGTTGGACTCCTATATGCGCTGAGAGCAGCAGCCAGCAGGCAATGTATGGTTCCCAGGTGGCTCTCACCGGGCGGCACCATGCCCACCTCTACATCTCACGAAATCAGGAGCTGCTCTGCAGTCAGTCTCAAAGCGAGGATGAATCCCAACTGAGGCCCCTGCACACCTCTCCAGCATTTTCAGATCTGTCCCTGGCATACTGCAGGTACAAGGCAAATCACCCCTGGCTCATTTAACCAACATCACCGGAGCTGGGTTAGGGACAGGAGCTGGTTGGTGCGGTAGGTGACTGGTGGGGACAAGCAGTGAGTGCCCCAGCAGCAGCATACTGCAGGCTCACTTCACTTTCCAAATCTCATGTTCAGTGCAAGCAATTTTCCATGGCAATGAGGGATCTCAGAGGAGGCTAACCAGCACGAGATGAGCTTGACTCTCTCTTTTCCCTTCTGGACCTTCCCCACCGACTTGCTGCCATTGGTGCACATCCATTTTACAAAGGCACTAATTGCTTCCAGCTTTCACAGATATTCTGTTTTAGGCCTTTAACCAGGACTAATAAAAAGAGTGCGGGTTGGTTTGTTTTTCATGCAAATGTAGCCTCCCCGTGGGAGCTATTCAGTCAAGCTCTCCCAAAGGGCTGCTTTAAATGGAGTTTACTCTTTCTGAGGGTTTCTTCCAAACCATTGGGTCCTGTCAGCCTGTTTTCAAAGGCAGGGCTGCAGCACGCGGTGCCACGTACACAGGCACTCTCTTTCCAAAGCAAGGGCCTCTGCTTCAGCTCTGCTTTTTACAGTCATTTCCACAAATCCTCATCTACTCTGATTTCCCCCATCTAATGGGAATAAATGGAGAGGGATATGAATGCTACAGCAGTGATTTTTTCTAATATCAGCAGGTTCTTCCCTATGACACCGTACAAAATGGAACCAAATTGGAAACATTGCACAAAATACTTTTGATATTCTTCAACCGATGCTGCTTCCAATATCTGAGGCCACCTGAGAACTCCTTTATGCTGCTGCAGTGGCCCCAGACAGGAGAGGTGAGAAGCGTTACGCTGTCCCCAGAGAAGGAGCAGGGTGCTGCTGGGTGTGTGTGTGTTTATTGCTCCTTGTTCGTCGTGTAAACACGAGCAGGCACAGAGGTCGAGTATTCCCGCACGGCGTGCATTGCCTCTTACTGGAACCTGCAACAGAGCTGGCAATGCAGGCACTTTGGATCTCATTAGGTAATTATTCTGGAAAGTGTTTTAGAAGAAGCTGTTTGTGATGCTGGGAACAAATAGGTAGGGGCAGATTTTTTGAAATCTCCTGGAGCCTGCTCTGAAGCGATAAGCTAGAAAGGACCATGGATTTAGTAGCTATGCTGCATCTTGAAAACAAACTGCCGAACATTATGCATACTTTTAACCCAAACAGCCTCTGTTTTAGTATCCTGAGCAAACAGCAATGTACACCAATATAATATCAAAAATGACTTAGCTAATGCTCTCATTTGTCTACATTTACCCACTCATAATGGGTAATTACACAATTACCCTGATGAAATATTACCACTGGAAGTTACGCACACATAATTTTCATGATCACTCCACTCGTGCTGCTTCCCATCCTGCACAACGCTGGACAGCCGTGCCTGTTGCGCAGCTGCCTTGCTGGCACACCCAGCCACATTTCAGATCATCTTTCTAGATGGAAAGTTCAGGGTTTGCATGCTGTTCATGTTTTTAGCAGGACAATACTCCTTAGGGTGTTTCAACACCACGGAAGCCCTTGGCTCCTGCAAAAAGTGCCACAAAGATGGGTGCAGGGAGGCTAACACTGAAAGCTATTGAAAATCCTGCTCCTCTTGGAGTTGTCAGAGGAGATCTGACCTGCAGCTGGAGATGCTGCAATAGTGCTGCTTTGCAGTAGGATGCAAACAACTGTAAGTGGGAGACGTTTTAGAGAGAGCTGGATAAACCTCTCCGGACAAAAACAGCATTTGGAAACAGAAAGTAAGAGGTCTGAAGCTTATTGACCTTGTTCTTTCCTTTACTGAGGAAAAAGCATTAATGTTGTAACTATACATTCAGACATAACCACTGGGAAAACACAACTGTGTGAATTAAGGAAAGAGAAAGTGACACATCACACAGGGTGATGTGTCCCCGTCTCTGGACCAGCAGCACTTCCAGATAAACCTTGACTTATCCATGCCTTGATGTCTAGTCAGGCCCTTTCAAACATAATCAATTTCAAAGTTCTCCAGTAAGCAAAATCTCACCCACTAAAGGATAAATATAATTCTGAAAGCTCCTAAAGAAGAAACATTTTTTAGGTGGTTGTATGTATTTATTTTGCATCAATTAATTTAAGAAATCTTTTCTGACAATCTGTCAGAAAAGTCAATCTGTCTCTATAGACAGACACACAGTGTCTGTGATGTTCCTACCAGCAAAAGTTGCTTCTGTCATCCCCAGCTGCTTTCCTCTAGCGAATCCACCTCTGCAGAGTTACCTCAACAGTTCAGAGCAATCACCACTGAAAGAAAACCTTTCACAAAAAAATGGTTCAATTTTCCTCTGATCATCTTAAGAGAGTTTCGTTGCTGTCATGTCTGGGACAGGGAAGACAGAGAGCTGCAGCTTCCGAACATCCACCTCCTCAACTATGAGGCAGAGCACCTGCAGCCTCATGTTGCAGAAAGAAATTTCTCCATTCTCCAGTACGAGAAATGGCATTTCTTTCTTGAAAACACCAAAGACAAAGGCTCCTCCTCTGTTGTGGGATTACCTATAGATAATGCCATTAAAGGCACTGATTTAATTGATTCTATTTTTTCTGTCTTCACAGTTGGCACAACTGGACTCAGGGCATTTTTCTGATGGGTAATATGAAAATGTCATCAATTTAAAAAAAAATCAGAAGAAACTTTAGAAAAAAATAAGAGAACTTTGCTGAGGAAGAGATCTTTGAGAGGTTCCCATCACCGTTGCGGTAGTCATCCTTGTGCTAGTCATGTTAGGGGCCATGTGCCAAGCAAAATGGCACTAGAAGGTGCTGTACGACCTGTCCCCATCTCAAGGGACCGGCAGCATGACTACATGACATGACTCTTGGTCAAAGAGGGGTAGTTGCATCACAGTGACGATATCATGGTACTTTTATTTGTTTATTTGTTTGTTTGGGGAGGTAACAAATAGGGAGGCATGATGTGAAATGATACTAGGAAATGCTGAGAGGGGCTGAAAAACCTTTTCCTCACCTCAGCTTGGACCATCCTCTGTATGCCAACACCACACCACGTGTCCTTTCCTTTCCTAGACTGATAGGAAGATGCAGATGCAGGAGAATGCCGTCCTGCCCTGCTCGCACAACAAGCTGCCTGCCAGCGCCAGCATCTTGTGCTCAGCTCATGCTGTTGAGCCCCAAATGCCAGCCGAGATGCGGGTTGTCCCAACGCAATGCCGGGGTGGCCTCTGCCAGCTTTCATCAGCCTCTGGGTTGGATTGACAGTCCTAGCAGCAGCTCTAGAGAAACTGGGCAACAAAGGACTGTTTCTGGAGGTGGTCTCAGAAGAAAGCAGTAGCTGGGCAGAGCAAGCTGCGTGGTTGTTCCAGCTTTAGACATCTCCAGTGTGACGTGCAGCATCTATTTGACCTGCTGACTGTGCCGTTGCAGGACATGCAGCATTGCTTTCCAAGAGTCGCCAACGAGCGTTGCAAACAAGAAGGGTGTGAAGGTGAAACGGGGCTGGAGCTGTGTTTGCCTGGTGTGTCGGTGTGTGTCAGCGCCTGGCACTTGTGGGAGCCCATCCACACCCAACGGGGTCCGGGGCTGCCCCGCAGCTGGCATCCTTGCAGGATGCCCGCCTTGTGCTGCCAGTGTCCCCATGGGAGAAGGGGCTCCCACGGCAGTGGCAGTGAGCCCGGCCAGCGAGCACGGCCATTCCTGCACACAGCCCTGTGAGGTGTGTGGGAAGGCACGGCTCTGGCAGGTAAGGTTAATGCAAACGGGGAAAGCCATTTTCCCCCCTTTGCACCAATTTTTCAGGCACTTCTCATGGCTTTTGGAAATGCAGGGCCCTGAAGTTCCTCCAGACTCATCCGCTATGCTGAGCTTTTAATTAGAAGTAGACAAGAAGCTCAGAAAGCCCAGATGATGTGACAATTCCGAAACACGTGGTCTGAAGCAGTGTCTACCTCCCCTCCCGTGAGCTAATCTCACAGCCCCATCACCAGGAATCGATGTTTACCTATTCTCCCCCAAAGTGATACAAACATTTATTAACATGTATAACAGGTGACAGGTATTTTGACATTTACAAAAGAAGCACAGCTAATTGAGCAGAAAACAACAAACCTCGAAAACACCTACCTACCACAAATGCACACATAGGCGCGAATAACGTCTCAATTAGATCTGAAAATCACTCAAAATGAAAATATTGAACACACACACACACACACACACACAATGTCTTCACTGATGAATCCCTCAGAGATTCTCCTGAAGTCCTCAGCTTGCTCCAGGTAATCTTCAAAGCAGAACACCACGATATCGTTACACATGTAATAATTAGTGACTCGGCTGAAATATTTATTAGCAGTATCGCTTTTCAATTAAGATTTTTAGCTGCGTCGAGGTGCAAGCAGAGCTGCTTGGCGGAGAGCAAACTTGCCAAGAGCCTGACGTCCGCAGGGATTCGCGTGGCTCAAGTGGCTGTGGGGACACAGTGGTGCCTGTGAGGGGCTGTGGGGACACTGAGAGACAGCGGGGGCTATGGGGACACCGCGGGGACGCCGCGGGGACAGTGGTATCCGTGGGGCTGTGGGGACACCAAGGACACAACGGGCTCTGTAGGGACACCAAGAACACAGCAGCGCCTGCGTGGGGCTGTGGGGACACCGAGGGCACAGCAGTGCCCCGCCGGCAGCACGCCCGGGCGCCCGCCCGACGCTCCGCACCCCGCCGCCCTCCTGAAGCGACGACCATGGCGGCGCCCCCGCCGGCGGCCGCGCCTGGCCGGCCCCCAGCGGGCATGCGCGGCGGGGCCGCTCTCTCGCGCTCGCTCTCTGCCTGTCCCCCGCGCCGTGCAGCACCGCGGCCAGCGCCCGCGCGCACGGGGCGGGGCGGGGCGAGGGCGGGGCGGGGCGGGGCGGGGCAGCGCGGGGGCGCGCGCGGGCGCGGCGGCGGTGGGAGCCGGAGCCGGAGCCGGAGCCGGGCAGAACCGCGCCGCGCCGAGCGGAGCCAGCGCAGCCCAGAGCCGGCCCGGCCCCGGCCGAGCCCAGCTGCCGCCGCGATGCTGGACCCGTCGTCCAGCGAGGAGGAGTCGGAGGAGCTGGTGGAGGAGGAGAGCGGGAAGGAGCCGCTGGCGCCCGCCGCGGCGCGGCTCTCGCCCAGCCGCCCCGGCGAGGGCCCGGGCGGCGGCGGTGGTGCCGGTGCCGGCGGCGGCGGGGGGCTGCAGCCGGGCGGGCGCGGCGGCGGCGCGGCGCGGCCCGCCAGCCCCAGCCCCTCGGTGGCCAGCGAGAAGGAGAAGGACGAGCTGGAGCGGCTGCAGCGGGAGGAGGAGGAGAGGAAGAGGAAGCTGCAGCTCTACGTCTTCGTCATGCGCTGCATCGCCTACCCCTTCAATGCCAAGCAGCCCACCGACATGGCCCGCCGGCAGCAGAAGGTACAGCTGCGCGGGCTGCCCTGCCCTCTCCTGCCCTGCCCTGCCCTGCCCGGCCCTGCCTGCGCGGCTCTTGCCTGCACGGCCAGGCCTGGCCTCCCCTGCCCCGGCAGCTCCCCTGCCTGCACCCCTATCACCTACCCCCCGGCTGCTCCCTGACTGCCCCTGTCCTCATGCTCTCCTGCCTGCCTGCTCTCCTGCCTGCCTGCTCTCCTGCCTGCCTGCTCTCCTGCCTGCCTGCTCTCCTGCCTGCCTTCCCCCAGTCCACTCCCCCAACTGCCCTTCTGCCCCCTACTTGCCACCCCCCCAATACCCTCCTCCTTGCATCCCTGCCTGCCCCCCTGCCTCCATCCCGCTCCCCAGCAGCCCCGTGCAGGCACTCCCCAGGCCCACAGCCTCCCGGGCGCCCCAAGGGCAATTCCAGCATAGGGCACCTTGGGCCCACACGGGTGGGGGTTTTCTGGCAGCAGCCCTGTCCCGGGGTGCAGGGAAGCCCCTTGCTACCCCTCCATGCTGCTCCCCGCAGTGGTCTCCCACACAGAGCCGGTGCACTGACATATGGCATCGCTCCTCGTTACGCAACATCGGGATTCGGGAAGTTTGGGATGTTGGCCATCTAAAGGTTGTCGAAAGGAGACAGTTGGGTTTATGTTGTTGGAAAACACCAGGCGCGTGCCCTTGCCTCCTGCAAAGGGACTCTGCAACTCCATGCTCACTGCAAAGTTTGCTTAACTGGGAGTGCTGGCACTGACTTGGGGAGTTACCGAGTCTCATTTCAACTTCTTGTAAGTGTTTATGCATGGCAAGGTCCCCAACGCCGGCTTCCTGGCAAAACGTGGCAGCGGAGCTTTGCGATGAAGTCGCTGCCACAATCCTGACTCTTCCTCCCCGAGTGCGTCACCGTGGCAGGGCCGTGCGCTCCTCCAGAGCACTTTACCTGGGCTCCCCATCCCAAGGACCCGTCTTGGAGCTTGTTTCTCTGCTGAGGCAGGAGCTTGTGGGCCAGGGCAGAAATGGAGTTTTTCTGAGATGTGGACACGGGTGCCTTTCGGTCAATTGCAGCCGACTTTTTCCCTGTGGCAGCCAGAGTTAGGTCTGTGACGGGACTTAGCTCTCTGGAACAGCTGGCCTTTTTTTTTTTTTTTTTCCTCTGTTTTCAGTTGAGTTTCTTAGACTGCAGTTTTAGCCTTGATACCATTCTGTGTTCACAAATGACCTTTACAAATCAGGCAGGCTCCTGGATGTATTGATGCAAACGACATTCAGTTCTGCTACACCACAGGACTATTATTAGTCATTGCAACATACGGAGGTAGGAAAGTGTATCCGTACTGCATGTAGTTTAAAGGCAATATAGGACAATCTGGTGTTGCTGGAAGGTTGAATGATCTGCTTTTGTTTGCTGAGCAAAATGCATAGCTGAAAATATAGCTAGGTTTGGAGATTTATTTTATATATATATATATATATATATATATATATATGTATGTAACTTTTTTGCCTACAACCCTCTTCAATAGGTTATTGATTTTTCAAAGTTGTCTTGGCTTTTGTTTCCTGTGCAACTTCTTCACCTTAGAAAAAGATGATGGAATTTAAGTAATTGCTAGTTTTCTAGAAATTAAACCAAACAAACAAGCCCTGCAACTTACATAAGTGAACTGCGATTGAGAAGGAGTTTTTCTAAAGGAGCAGGCAGCATCTTAGTGGTCTCGAGAAGAGTGGCTGGGAAGAAGGGCAGTGCACAGTCACTGAAATCAAAATACTGCACTGTGAAGGGACAGAAAAAGGGCAGGGAAACAGAAAAGGGGGGAATAAAGTGCAGGTGAAACAAAGAAATGTTGAGTAATGAGAAAAATTATAAACTGGCAGCAATACTCGAGGGAATGGGGAAGTTACACAGGATCTTGGGAGGAAATAATCCATCCTCTGTGAAATGACAAATGTAGGGAAATGCGTCTGGCTTATTTATACAAATAGCTAAAATAGGTGTGTCTTGGGGGCTTACCGTCTCCCCTCAAACCTAGCAGTGAGATGGAATTGGGAAAGCTAAATTTAACATGACAACACATGTCAAATTAAATTCACCCTTTTAAAGGTGAATTCATTCTGGGTTTTCGTCTTCTGTATATCCCTATACTCAGTTGTCATGCACGTTCCTGGGAGTAAACCGTTGCCCTTTTTCCTTAGCCGAGACCCCTATTAAAGTCAACTAAAGCACTGCCAAAGCCCAGAGTTTGTTGCTGGATTCCGTGTGTTCCTCTGCTTTCCTCACGCGGCCCTCTGGGGAAAGCCCACCCTTCCTTCTCTGGCTCGAGGGGGACCAAAGGGTGAAGGTGTGGGACTCGCTCCCTCTTGGGCTCTGAGCTTCTGTCATGATGGCTCTGCCAGTTTCATTGGTCTCTGTGATGACTTTGTGTATTGGTGGGCCATCAGTAATGATGGAAATAGCAGATGCCCTAAGACTCATCAGGGTGGAGCAAATGCATTTTTCTCCGCAGGAGAAAGGTGGGAGAAAAAGAGGTTTTGATCGTGTGCTGATGGGAGCTGTTGCCTCAGTTTCCTCATCAGCAGAGAAGGGGGATAAACTGCTTCCTTCTCCATGTGTCCTGTGCCTCTCCACCTGCACAGCCTGCCACTTGCAAGGGAAGGGTTTCATCCCAGGAGAAATGGGAAGCAGAAAACCCCCAAGTGTTGTCATTTGCAGTCACTGGGCTGCACAGGGCCGGCACGCAGGACCCCGCTCCTGCCTCTCCTGTCGGTGCAGGATGGAGGGGCTGCGGGAGGGAGGTGCTCGGTCCACTGCACGGCGGGCACCCTAGGGATGCGAGGGCCTGGCCCTGCTGGTCTGCCCATGGCAGTCGCTGCCCACGGGCAGGACGCCTGGGAGCCCTGCTGGGGCTCTGCTGAGGCGTGGGGACCAGCCAGGCTTCACGTGGACCCCACGCCTGCATCAGCGAGGGGCCGAGCAGCCACCGCAGAGGTGTTTTGGCAGAGCTGTGCAGCGGTGAGAGCTAGTGACTGGGCCCAGCCCTGCTCAGCAGGTCCTGCCCAGCGCTGGGAGGAGGAGGAGGTCTGGCTTCACCTGGCCCATAGCTCTCCCCTGTAGCATGAGAGATGCTGCCGCCTCCGAGCACAGCCTGAGCAGGGTGACCACAGCTTTGTAGGCAAGGCTGTCACCCTGCACAGCGGCTGCCTCGCACAACCCAGTGTCTCTGGGTTACCTGATAAGACCCAGCCCATCTACACAGGAGGACCACAGGGCCTGAGATGGGCTGCATTGTATGCAGCCCCCACTGAGCTCCCAAGAGCCCGGCTGCTTCTGTAGCTTCATCTTCTTTTGCAATTTTCTCAGAAAAGAAAGCAATTGATTTTTGTGGCAGTCACAGCACTGAAGTTCTTGCCTGGACTGAAGATCCCCACGGTGTGTAATCCTCCCTCCTTGATCCTGCAGCACTGCTGTATCAGAGCTGGCTGGTACCCTGAGCCCCGGGGGCTGCGTGTTACGGTGGTGTAATGCACAGGCACCGCAGGTGCTGGTTATGTAGCAGCCCGCCTGTGTGTAGTGCTCGGGAGCTGGAAAATGCAGCCTGGTGTTTTACAGTGCTCGTGAACCACCTTGGAATAAAGGGAAGTGCGTACTTAAGGTACTGCTGCAACAGAAAGATAATTACATGCAGTTTTATAATGTATACGAGAGCAAAGAGAGCAGTGGAAATACGTGAATGGATGGCATAGCCAGGTATATACTGCACGTGGGCATGACGGTGATGCTTGTTTACAACAGTAACAAACTCCGTTTCAGATTTCAAGATGAATTCAAGCAAATGCTACTCAGAGCTGATATTTTTCTGATCCTGACACTCCAGAAATTTCAGCAACAGAGTAAAAATAGTTTTTTAGATCAGTGTGTTCAAGCCTACACCTCTGCTTCAGGTTTATCTTGATGTTTACGTGATAAGGCTTCACTTGAGTAACTACACATCTCTGATGTCTACCTGTAGGTTCTTTTATTTACATCTCACTAGCATTGTTTCCTAAGGGAAAAAAAAAAAAAAAAAGGCTTATGGGATACCTGTCTGTCCTGTCTTACTTCCAGCTTGGATTTCTTTTTTAAGACACCAGAATTCCAGGCACATTTGACAGGCAGGTAGCGGTCTGCAAGATACTCATCCCTTAAAAGCTTGGTGAAAATAGTGAGATCCGTATTTATCTCCTACTCCAGGTGGGAGGAAGGTGGCAGCGTGCAGGCAGCCCTTACTAGACGCTGGGGAATCTGAGCAAGAGACATACTGAACGTGTGGCCTGGGAGGGAAAGCTCCCATTGGAGGTTACACCTTGCCGGACAGCGAAGGCTCCAAGTTCAGGAGGAAAGTGTCTTTTCCAGCTCTTGCTCTCAGAACAACATGTTTGAGTACTGCAGATGGCACTTAGCTTGGAAATGGCTTGCCCAGGATGTATTTAGTCTTTTCTGTGGCTCACGCTGACTTGTTGGAAGTAGAGTTGAGACGACTGGCCACGCACTGTGCTGCTCCCCAGCCGTCTGAAGGCTTTGGGAGGAGAGCTCAGCTGGCAGCCTGGGGAAGTTGGGCAACATGTATGTGTCTGTAGCGATGCAGACCAAGCACCCTTGGATGCGGGTTTTAACTCTTGCTAAATACCTCCAAAGCACAGCAGCCAAGAAGCACAGCGCAACCCAGAAATCAACATTTGCTCATTCAAAATAGCATAAACTGGGAGATCTCCAGATTATCACCAGTCCCTTGACAACACTCTTTGGGAAAGAGGCAGCAGGAAGAACTCGTTATGAGATAAAACGTGGGGAGTAGGTTAGGTCAGGCATCATGGTTGCCATCACCTGTTTTCCTCCCTGCAGAGCAAGGGAGCAGGCAGGTGGCACACGGGAGAGTAAATCAGTTCCCAGCAGGATAAATGTGGGATGAAAAAAGTTCCAGCTTAGTTGCAGATTACCGAAGCTACTCCTGGGAGAACTGGCTTGTGATTTGGGACCTTGTGTAAGTCTGTGGGATGACGTCGGGTGCATTAGCAAAATTCTCAGTCAAATTCAGCAAAGCGCTTAAGCTTGAGCTTTGCTGAATGGTGATTGATTTAAGAGTGGCGCTTAATGCGGAACAGGTGTGAGGGATCAGAAACTCTGTTAAATCTGTTACGATGCATCTTAAAATATCAAATTCCTGCCATTTTGGCATGCATGCAGATGCTACAACAGTTAGGAACATAGTAAAGCTAGTGCAGCCTTCCAAATAATCACATACTTCTTCCCTGTCATGGGCTGGGTTGTTACTTTCATGCCATATTTACACAAGTTCTCTCTTAAAACCACCAACATGTCGCTCTTCTGGGACAGACCGTGGCTCAGGTAGTGTTGAGACTTGTTTCAGCAGCTTTCTGCTGGAGGAACTGTGATTTGTATGGTCTGATTCTGCTCTGCTGGCACCAAGAAACCCTTGGAGCTGTGGCTTCCTCAGCTCTGCAGGAGAGGTACAGGTGATGCTCTGCTTCTTTTCTGTCTGTTCTTCAGTTGCTCTCTAGTGCTGTTTAAGAAGGAGACGCGAGGTTCAGGCAGGTCTCAAGCATGAGCTGGACCCTGCATAGCTCTGTAGGTGCAGGAAAGCTTGCAAGGTAATTATTAGTGCTATGCCCATAAAAATCTGGAGGACCAGTTAGGGCCTGCCTTCGCCACTTAGCTGTCTTGGTGTGGGCACAGGCCACTGCCACCACCAAATGAGAGCTCTGTGTGTGGCTGGGCTCTTGGCCAGGGCTGTCCCCGGGTCAGCTCTGTTCTAATCCTGAAGTGAAGACGAGCCTGTCCACGTTTCACTGCTGCTTGGAGAGCATTGCTGTGGGGAAGAAGGTCTGGCATACCTGAGGTCTGGTGTTCCTTAGTACTGTGGAGTGTAGAATGTGATTGTTGTGCTCAAGTTGTCTGGAATCTGCAGAAAATGGTTATTTTCAGTTAAAACACTTATCATTTATTTTGCCAGTGCCTTATCTTAATTTAATTCTAGCAGATATTAAATATTTGTCATACTTTGGCTATTTATATACTTGCAGCTTATTGGATTGGGAAGCAGGTAATTAAATAGGCTGTGAGCTTGGTTTTTGGCTGTTGTAAAACTTTGCAGTTCCTGATCCATAGCCTGACGATTCAATTACTGTGGGTGGCACCTCTTGGGCCAGAGATGTTGTGAACTAAGGGTGGAGAATACTCATCAGGTCATGCAGCTCCCACCCCTGCTAAGCCCGTCCTTTCCAAAAGGTGTTATTTATGGCCCTGCTTTGCGTAGTCTAGACACTCTCCCCGAAGCACTTTGCCTTTTGCACAACTTGTAATTCCTTCTGCTGAATGATGAGTCACTCGTTCTCTGTTCACCTAAGCGGGAAGCGGTCAGCAAGTCATTTCCCTATGTAATTTTTTGTTAGCTGGAGAAGTATTTAATTTGGTTTTAGTGTGGTTTAGCAGCATGAACCCAGCCATCGCAACACTGCTACTAGCAATGTATGTATGCAAACCCCTTACAGGTACTGCCAGTGCTTTAGTCCAGGGGGGTACAAGGTAAACATCCTATTTCTGTATAATTATGTGAACCTGATTAATATGTCGTGACCAATCAACACAGTATAATCAATAAAGCTGTTGCTTGGTTGGTGTCGATGTGAATTCAGCTAGCGGCTTCAGCAGCACCAGGGTTTCGCCCACAAAATGATTTCTAGGAACCAGATATATTTTAGTGTGTCTTTTAAAAAATGAGACTAACGAAAACAGTAGAGTTCCCTTAAAACAGCAGATGAGGGGAACCTTCCTTGATAGTGAGCAGGTCCTCTCTGTTTGTCCCCCAGGAGGTTGGGTGGCTCCTCAGAGGTGGGGTTTGACAGGTGGCCCTTCAAAAGTCTTCCCTTCCTGGAAATAGATGTGAAGTGCAGGGAATGTGACACCTTGCTCACCAGCTCTTGAAGAGTGTGGTGTAGGCATGGGAGGACGAGCAGAGTTTGTCTCCTCATCTTGGCCACTCCACACAGCAGGTGGCACCACTGTCTCCCAGTGGATCAGAACTGGGCCATAGAGCATGCTTTGAGGTCCAGCAGCAGGGTGCAGCTGTATCTTCGTGAAGGTGGGAGAGGGGGGATGCAAGAGATGGTAGGTTCCTGGGGAGTTTTCTTGTGCCGTTACCTTGTAGGTGCTGAAAAAAATACATGGAGCATCCTAACCTGGTGCTTGCTTTGGAAGAGGTTATTTGTGGGTACAGGGTACTTGGGGCGCTTTGACTTAGTTTTCTTCTAGATTGGGTGGGCATCATTCCTAGCACCAGACTTAAGTGTCGTTGCTGAGTGTTTGATATGAACGTGTGAAATCGTTGTTTGAAAAGATGCTTTTAGTGATAATACTTGGTATTGTTTGTCTGATTCAGGCTGATAAAGTCAGATGTCTTCTAGAATTTAAACACCTGAGTCAAAATGTCGTGCAAATGTTTATTCAGCTTGGGGTAAGCGATGCTGTGTTTGTAGTTGTCATAGTTCAAAACCTGTCTGTCTACCTCACAGTAAGATTGGGAACTTGGACTTCTAGCAGTGTGAGGTGTGTAATGACTCTTGTGAGTGGACATTAGTACAGGCCACCTCCAGCCTAGAGGGGTTGGAAAACTGCCCTGACACACAATTCAGTGGCTTGGGCCATACAACTCAATGACGTGACTCGTGTGCTTCAGGACAGTGGTGTGACCACGACTGTTCAAGTGCTGAGCACTGCCCATACCCAAATGTTAGTGTTTGATGAAGAAACTTAATGAAGTCTAGATTTAGTCATGTTTTTCCTAGCCCAAAGGGTTTTTTTTTTTTAATGATGGTGCTACAGTGTTTGTCTTTGGGGACTGGAGATGTGTAGATCTTGAAGGAACCTCACTGACTTTGGGCTGAGTCACAATACATTTGTACAAATACTCTGGCAATCAGGGCTGCCCACTAACAGTCCGGCAGTGGCCTTTTGTGATCTCGTGCTAAATTAGGGTGATGTTCACCCAAGGGCAGGGTGCTCTTTGTCTTCAGAATATGGTGAGAGAGACCTCAGGTCTAGCTTTGTCTGTAGATCCCCTGTTTCCACCTACCCCTTCCTTTTCGGGTCGGATGTAGATTCACACTTGATGTTTTAGGATGAGCACTGGCATGAACTAGATCTGATCCTGTACAAGCATGGAGCAGAGTGACCCCATCCCTGCAAGCCCATCACCTGCTGTTTGTCTTCAACCAGAGAAAGGATCTTGGGCAGGGGGAAATTCAATGAATGTTTTGGCAGTGGAAAAGAAGGACTTGTTTTGGATGTTGTTGCTGCCTAACACACTTCTACAGGAGGAAGAAGCCCTGCATCCAGAGCAGCCGCAGCGCTGTGGTGTGGACAGGCTCAGCTCAGTCTCTCAGAACAGGGCTTCAAGGAGGTGGTTTGGCTCCCAATTGCCTGTCTGGTGCAGGGGAGGAAAGTAATAGGGAGGAAAGGCTGGTTTCCAGGCTCACACCATGAGGAGCTACTGACAGAAGCAGCTATTTGTTAAGAAGTCTCTTACTGAAAAGTCTCACATGTTGCCTTGTGAAGAGCATCAGTGGTATCTGCTCTAGCATCTGAATTTGATCCCGAGCACCTGCTGAGCTGGAGAGGATGGTGCTGGGAGTTTGCACATCCTGTAAGTTTGTAGTAACCACTGATGTCTGTTAGTTGCAATACGTGATTGTGATCAATGAGGTGTGCAGGGCACGCCAGCTCCTGTAGGAAGCGATTCTTCCTTCCCTGGGGAATTTATCATGTTACCATTCCAAATGATGCTAAGTTGGCATTGTGCTGGGATACTGAAGGCTGTGTGTTGGGGTGCAGGATTTTATCATCTTAAGCACCCCAACATATGGCTGTGGCTGCATATTGGGGTGCTTAGAGATGGTAAAATCCTGCACCCCAGCACACAGCCTTTGCCACCTCCATATCACAGAGGAGCAGCCTTTTGCTTTCCTTGAAGCCACTTGGAGAGGGGCAGTGATGTGCCTCTTTCAGGAGGGATGCAGGTATGCATGCGTAAGGACTGTTTTGGAGCCCAGGGAGTGACAGCCGACATACAGGTTCTGTCTGAGAACAGGAGGGGACAAGCTGCGTGGCTGGTGGCATGCTGGTGAGATAAAGGGACTTCGGTTTGATATTTGGCTGTCGGAGGGAATGTAAACCGATGCTCCTAAATGCTGCACTGTGCTCACTGGAGTGAGATAAGGTTTTAGTTCAACACAAGGCAGATTTGGGGTCAAAACCTTATTTTTTTCTTCTTATATAGAGAATGCATTTTTCTGTACATGACCTCACTGTCTTTTTTACCACTTTTCTCATTTTCAATTGGTGCTTTGCTTGGAAACAAACTCTTGTACCAAGGAGAGATTTAGGGGAGCCTTGTCCAGCCAATTGGCCAAGTAAACCAAAATACTGCAAAGGCACTTTGCAAGGAGGTTTCTGGACTTGCTCCAGTCATCCTTGGCGTGTGGCTGGTGGCTGTGGAAGGGAGAAGCTCTTCTGTGAGCAGCCAGACAGATGCAGCCCGTGTGCCGCTCGGCGCTCGCCTCGGATATCCCTGTCTGATGGATGGGGGCTGGGAAGGAGAGGAGGTTCAGACGTTATATTTTAAGCACAGAAAATATGGGGTGATTTGGGAGCATAAGCGAAGCTGTTCAGAAGTTCTGTTGAGACTGCTGTTGATGCTGACAGGGGCTAGCTTTTGCAAGAAGTGAGTTTCACTTTGCCTGGCCTGCTATGGGGAGGGTCAGCTGCTCTCGCCCTCAGCAGCAGAGGGTTTAGGCAGCTGGGTGGTAATGCAGACATCAATCAAGCAGAACATCAGGCAAAAGGCAGATTTCCTCTAAGATGCCAAATATCCTTTCCTCATTCAGGAAGAGGGTACAAATGCTTTGCATATTATACACGCAGAGTTTGCTTTTATTGCCTACACCCCTAGATTTCCCCTCCTTCCTAGCAGACTGCTCCCACCCTTCTTGCAACCACAGTCGACAGACTCATCGCTGCCTCGAAAGGAAGCTAATGGGGTGACGCAGCAGGAGCCAGCTGCTTTGCTACCTGCATGGTGACAATGCAAGGATGAAGGAAGGACACAGCCAGCACTTCTTCAGCCACGGGCGAGGCTGTGTGACCTGCCAGTGGCGCATGCCGCAAAAACCAGCGCTGTGCCTCACACCCCTGCACCACAGACCACCCTCTGCCAGTGAGACCTCTAGGCAGAAGCCATCTGCTGCTGTTATCTAGGGACGTGCAGCTGTCTGAGCTGCACGGGGTTGTTTTTTGGTGCATAGCCAAGAGCTAGCTGGAGTTAGGACTGCAGAGACTTTGTGTGTGCTCAGTCATTCGCGAGGGCAGAGCAGCTCCCGAGCGTGAATCGATGCCGATGCTCTGCGGTGGGAAGGAGCGGGGAGCTGCGAAGGGCATCAGGCCTGGCCGAGGGAGTTTGGAGCTGGGAAGTGACAGCTTTGCTCCTTCACTTTCTTGGGCCTTTGGTGCTTCAGTCAGCAAATTTTCCCCCTCCAGAAGGGTATCTGTGAAGGAGCCGGGGCAGGGAGGAGGGATTGCTCACAGCTCTGACGTGCAGCTGCGTTTTCCTTTTCCATCTTCCATTTGCTCTGCAGCTGGCATGGTCCGGGGCCCTGCAGAAGTGGTGGGGAATAGTACTTTTCTAGCCTCTTGCTGTCTACAAGGGCATGTAGTGGTAGGATAAGGTGTAGTGGCTTTACATTGAAAGAGGATAGGTTTAGATTAGATGTAAGGAAGAAATTCTTCACTGAGAGAGTGATGAGGCACTGGAACGGGTTGCCCAGAGAAGCTGTGGCTGCCCCCTCCCTGGCAGTGTTCAAGGCCAGACTGGATGGGGCTGGGAGCAACCTGGTCTGGTGGAAGGTGTCCCTGCCCATGGCAGGGGGTTGGACTAGATGATCTTCAAGGTCCCTTCCAACTCAAACCATTCTATGATTCTATGTCTCAAGAGGGAGCTGATGTCCTCAAAACACTTGAGTTGATTACACGTTTGTGGTTTATGTTGGCCAGGGATCTGCCTGGTATGGTTCGTGTTCATTGCTGGGTTCCCTGGACTTCAGTGGTGCCTTCTGCTCTTAAGATGTTGGCTGCAAAGCTGCAAAGACCCCACGCAGGGTTTTACCTGCTCCGAGGGCTCCTTCCTCCACAGGACCTCTTGTGGCACACTCCCCCATGGCCTGAGCCGTGTGCCTGGCAGGGGGAGTGCCTCATGTCAGTCGGTGTACTTGCTTCAGCCTAGTTGGCCAAGGGAGGGAAGGCTGGGCTTGAATGGCATCAGAGAGTTTGTTCTTTAAACAGCAAGCTAGCTGCTTGCACCAGCTACCATGAGCCTGTGCAGCCAAGATATGGGTCCCCCCAAAGGTTATTCAAGCCCAAGGGAGGGTGTTACATGTCTGCAGAGCAGTTGTGCTCCTCACTCCAGAGCAGACTGAGCATGCCTGAGGCATAGGTAGGGAATAGGATGGTGTTGGTGGCAGCCTGAAGAGCATGCTAGAGGATGGGGGAGATGGGTTTGGCATTGAATTCTACTTTTAAACCTCTCTTTTTGCTTGCTGTTAATGCTGTTACAAGTGTATGTGTGCATGTGCTTGTGCAAGGTTTATGAGCGGAGCAGGGCAGGATCTCCATGGGTGCTGGAGAGCAGCAGGGTTTAGGGAGTTTCTTCATCAATAGTGGCAGCCACTGAACTGCCTGGACTTCAGTGCCGTACACAATGCTGGCTAGTATAAGATGGATTGTTTCTTTCAAAGGCTATTTTGCATCTCTGATGCTGAACTCTTATTTGGAGGTCCTCAGGCTCAGACCTCTGAAGCCTCTGTTGCAAAGCTCCTGCTTGGTGCATATTTCATGCAGAAGGATGTGGGTGATAGAAATTATTCCTGTAATCTCATCTCTCTGTAAACTCTCTTCTCTCAGCTTCTGTCTCACACCAGAATATTCCTGTCTGCACAGAAGTCACCCCAAAAGTAAATCAGATCCTGCTGAGCGGGACAGTCGTCCCACCACCTATTTATAGCGCGTGCGATTACCCTCCATGCATCTCAGAACTCTAATTGCCTTTTTATTGCTGTTTAGCAGTGTGTTAAAGGTTTTTGAATGCTCATGCCTTGTTTTCTCATTAGCTCTATTTATTCCTCCTTTGGCTCCCTTCCTCAACCTCATCAAATTTAGCATCTTCTTGCCTTCGGGGCCTTGAGCAGCTCTGCCATGTCTTACTTCTTCTTCCATGTCCTTTCTCATGTTGCTGCTCCAGATGCTTTGTGTTACCCAGTCTCACTTCAACATAATTTCAGGGCCCATCTCCTGGAAAGGGCTCTGTGCTCACTGTGATGCCCTGCCAGCAATCCCTTTGCTTGGCAGGGTGGCTCAGACAAGATGCCTCGGTGTCTCCTAAGGCAGCTGCCTTGCATCAGGCAGGGCTCGTTAGCGTGGTGAGGCTGCCCAGGCAATTAGGGGCAGATACATGATCTGAGAATGAGGAGCAATGGTCAAGAATCTGGAAAGGAGTTGGTAAGCAAGGTGGGAGGCAGGTCCTGTGGTCTGAGGTCCCCTCATGGATTTGTTTTGCCAGGGTGGCCCGGGAGCTGCTGCATCATCAGCGGTCCCTACATAGCACGGCCCCTCTATAAAGCCACAGTGTGTTGGGCTGGGGGCACTTACAACTGATATCACTGGGATTGGCTTTTTAATGCTTCGTGTGAATCCTGTACTTGTTTTCACCTATCAACTCTCTCCAAAGGCCACGATGTTTGTGCTTGTCAGCGCCTGGCACGCTGCATGGATAGCTGGGAGCAAGCCTGGGTTTGTCTCTATAGTCTCTCAGTGCAAAGTCCTTTTCAATGTTACTTGCTTTGTAGTTTAGCCTTGTTGTGTGGCATTTCCGTAGCTCAAATTAATTATCCCCTGAGGTTCCTGCTTGCTCACAGTTGTCCAGGACTTTATTGCCCTCCTCTTGTGTATTGAGGAGCCCACACAACTCTGAATCATCAGTAAATGTAATCGCTGTGCTTGATGTTTGTTCTTCCAAGTCCATTATATATACAATAAATGAAACTGGTCTTTATACCAATCTGTGCCTCCCCTTTTGGCACCTGTTACGTTCCAAAACGCATCCTCGCTGCATACAGCCCTGCCACTCAATCCTAACAGCATTCTTATTGACCGGAGAGATTAATATTTTCAGTAAAATTGTATCAAATTCTTTCTCCTATAGGTAATTTATGGCCAGAGCTTGCCCCACAGCAACCTTAGCACATCTGCTAAGCGTAGTGTCAGCTCGGCGAGGACTCGGTGACCAAGCTGAATTAAGTAGCCTGCGGTGCTCTGCAGGTCGTAAGCTCAGGGCAGGTGAGTGCATGGTGCTGCCAGCCTGCACCCCTGCCTGCGGCCAGCGTTTGCCTCTCACCCGTGGTACTTGCGACACGGGCTGTGCAGCACTGCCCTGGGCTGGCATCCTCACCGGTGGGCTCCAGCCAAGTGCAGCGTTCATTAGTCAAAGAGAAAATTACTGAACTGAAGCAGGGACTGGAGCTCCGTGGTCTCGGAGTGGTTTTGCTGTTTCAGGTTCCTTGTGCTCCCAGAAAAGTGGAGACAGAGCTCAACAGTTTGGGTGCTGGCTGGGGGCTTGGGTTTGGGCTAGGTCACAGGCTCAGCTCTTTGCTTGCTCCTTCACAGGCTCACACAGTTCTCCAGATCTTTCTCAAGCTGCCATCAATAAAAAGGTGATGAAAATATATCTCTTTCCTCCATAGAGCACTGGAAGACACTGAGAGCTTATGAGACGCTGAGTTAATTGCTTAGTGCAGGATGTGCGGTGAGAGTGGCCGCGCTGTAGCTCAGACACATGCAGACACTGAGCACCCACGGGCTGCCCCTTCTGTGACTTGCTGTGCCCTCCAAGCAGCTTCTACAGCTGCTCCCTCTTATAAGAGAGTTAATAGTCTTGCATAATTCATGCTTACAAGTTGTATGCACTTGATGATAAAAGGAGCCGATGTTTAGTTTACACACGTGGGCCTTCATATAGGTTCTACAACTCTGTGCACAGTGCACCCTTTCCTCCTGTTTGTATTTGGGAAGGTGTGTAGCAGGCTGCCTGGTGTTTCCATGTGCAGGGGAGTGCATGGCTTGCCCACAGCTTGCTCCTCTGTCATCTCCTAAGCTCGTCATGGGTGCTGCCATCCTTCAGGAGGGTGCAGCAGGGAGAATTGCACTGTAACGCAGAAGCGTGACAGGAAAATCTTCAGCCTTATTGCTCCACTTCTGTCTTTGCTTTTAATGCTCTCAAAACCCTGCTGCTGTATGAAAGGAAGGCTGCCTGGAGCACTGAGCCTGGTTTTGCATTGCTGGGAGGCTGTGGAGTGAGGCTTTGCTCCAGACGGGCGCTCTCTGGATGCATATGCATGTGCTCCGGCTGCTTTTGCTTAGGGCGCTCTTGGTGCAAACCGTGGCCTCCAGATGTCCGTCCCATGGTGATGGCTAAGGCTTGCAGGGACAACCGAAATGGGACTAACACGAGTTGGGCATTTAAGCTAGCATAAGGCTCAGCTGTCCCCCGTTTGAAAGCCCATACGAGCAGGAGAAGAGTAAGACTCCCGATTCTTCCCTGTAAGCCAAATGTGTAAGATTCAGTGGCCAGCAAGAAGCAGATGGCTTGCTATTTCTGTGCCCTTCCGTTTGATTGCTGCAGGTCTGGGAGGGAGTTACAGCTGCTCCAGTAGTGTGGCAAATCGCCTCCATTTATCTTGTGGTGTTATGCCTTGATGATGTCAGATGGTCTCCTTCCATTGCATATACATTCAGACTAAGCAAATCGCCGTGTTTTTTGCATTAAAATTTAATGATGAAAGATGACACTATAAGTGATTTCTTTTCTTTTTTTCTTTAACCAATTGTTTCATTTGCTGTATAACCCTCATGCTAATGGTAATAATCTTTCCTTGCTGAGGCTCAGGAGAACAGATGTGCCTTTGAATTTATTTTACCTAGACAGAATTTTCTCTTTTTTTTTTTTTTTTTTTTTTTTTTTACGGCTCCGATTACTTTGTTTTGCAATGCTGTGACCTATATTCAAGGTGAAACTTGTGATAAATATTTGCTTTGAGGAGGGAGGCACAACCATGTTTTTGAGAAGATTAAGGCCTTTCAGGCAGCAACCCTCATTTCAATTAGACATCGCAATGCAAATCATCCAGGCTTCAGAGCATGTCAAGGTGAGAGTAGAAAGGACTTTGATCCATTCTGAAATTAAGTTGAAATGCTCATGCGCTTTAATTGTTCTTGGTCAACTATGCTGGCTAGGAATAGTGTGGGGATAAGTGAAAGCTGTGTAAGGAAACCCTTCAATGATATTTTTGTCATGCGTTACAAGGCTTGCTGGCTACATGTGGTACTTGCTCACTCAAAGAACTATCATCCCTCCAATGATAGAAAAAAGACTCTGAAAGTTGTGGCTGTAATGACAGCTTCCCTGATTTTAATGGCTCAATTATTATTTATTCATTTTTACACAGGGTATTAGCAGATAAGTGGTGCATAAGCCAGGCTGCAGCATGCCCGGCACAGGGGCACAGGCTGCACTTTTGGGTTAGTGTTTTGCATCATCTGAGGTACATGTGGGGGCACAGTCTCCCCTCCACCCTACCTACATCGCCCTGGGGAGCCCCAGCCACTGGGGGTGCGGCGGTGGGTGCCCAGGGTATGCAGCATGAGGCAGCAGGATGGATGCTGAGGATGTTTCATGCTCTACGTGTTCTCTTCTGCCAGGTGATGCTGCTGGTTTCATGCATTTTGACCAGAAAAACAACAAAACCCAGAAGGTTTTTAGGGCCGGAATCACCAGCATCCTGGTTTGGGCATTCCGGCCAGCAGGGTTGGTCTAGATTGCCTCTTGGTGCTTTTGATTAACTTAGCTTCTCTCATGGGCAGGAGCCTGAAAAACAGGCACTTTCTTAAAGCATGGGAAAAAAAAATCCAGCAAAGGCAGGTGCAACATGGGTGCTACAGCCAGACCTCGCCAGGTGACAGAGCCAGGGTTGCTGTGCAAAGACTGGGGAGCTTGTTGCAGGATGGCAGGGCATGGGAGCAGCCCCCTGGGGCTGGTGGCAGCTCCACTGGGTGCTGCATGGCTTGGATGGGGCAGTGATGCTGAGCAGGGCCACAGGCAGAAGTCACTGAGCATCAGCATCACTAAATAGCAGGACTGGGGGTTTTCCCCATGACGCTGGTGCCTTTGGGAGAGATGGTGCCTGGATCTGAGAGCCTAGTTTGCTGAAGCAGAAAGGAGCGCATCAACCCCAGGATTTCAGGGAATGGAGGGAGAAATTGCTTGTATGGATGCTTGGTATGGAGCAGGTAGGTGCTTGGGAGGCCTTTCTTCCCTTTGCTGGTTTTGAAAGGGTCAATGAGAGAGCTCGAGTGGTAGGAAGGCTCTGAAATATTTTCATTCTCTCTGCTTGAAGAGATAAGTTACAGTTTTAGAAAATGGAAGGTAACTGAAAGATGATGTTTCTACTCTCCAGTCTTTCTCCTTTTCATATATCTGCTTCTTCTGGGGGTGAGAACCAGCAAAAAACAACTTATCCCTGTTGAAACCATATGTACAAGGTCATAGCTGTTTATGTAGCAAATCTCACAGGACTTGAAAAATGCCCTTGGTGTTATCTTGTGCAATTTATCAGGGGTGTTTATGGAGTCACAACACTGCTTTGCACCAAAGACAGCAACCATACACTATAATTGTACATCGTGCCTCTTTTTGTACCCAGATTGTATCACTAAGATTTGTAGATGCAAAGCTCATAAGCTCAATGAAAAAAATACCAAAAATGTGGATCATGTGACTATTTTCATAGCAAAACACTGAATTACGGTTGCACTAGAAAAACTACAGAGAAGCTGCATAAATGTCCATGTTCTTGGGAGCTGGACCTTGCCTGAAGGGCATTTGCAGGCACCCCACATCATCCCCTTCCCAAGGGAGCTGAGTAGCTGGTGAGTCCGCCATGGCTGGCAGGTCTTCCCTGGTCCTGTGGGATTGGGGGTATTTTTGCAAGGCAAACCTGGGCATCACTCGTGGGAGCTGCTGGGAGTCAGGGACCAAGCCGAGATGGGAAGGGCTGCAATTGGGAAGGCAGAGGCAAGGGAACAACCTTCTCCATCACACGGGCTGCTGCTGAATCACTGTTTACGCTGTTTCTGTACCTGCTGACTGGATGCATGGAAATAGGGTACCTCTATTTTTAGTTCTTACCTTGTGCATTCATGCATACACACGCTGAAATTAGACTTTTTGTGATGGGAGCAGTTTCTTGCCTACACGGGGAAAGTATTTCAGAGTTGTGGCACAGTAACGATTCCTGATTTCTTCCTTCCCTAACCTCGTCTGCACGAGGAGAGAGTGAGCGAGAGCTGCTTGCTTGGTGTAGTAGTAAAGTAGTGTGGGATGGTCCCGAGTGCCTCTGAGCTGTCTCTGCCGTTGGTGCCGTCCAGCTGTAGTCCTGCCCTACTGCCTTTCTGGCAACAGAATTGCAGCTGCTAAATTTTATTCCATATCCTGCTGACTTCCTTTACTTTCTCCTTTAGAGCTGATTTGGTACCTAAATATGATCTATCAACTATTGCAGCAGAACCAGGGTGGTTTAGGTTTTTTACTCATCTGTGATTTCCTTTGCCTGTCTCATTGCACATTGATGCTAGTGGAGCAATATCAAGCTCTTATCAGCAGAGGAGTAGGTCCCAAGATGAAACCAGCGCATTTGTGTTGGCAGGAGTTGTGTGTTAGCTGTTACGTGCTGCTACAGTTAGTTCTGTTGTGAAAACAGACGGTGCTTTTGCATATGAGCTGGGACATGGAGGTGAGGTAAAGTGGTGACTTGTCAGTAGCAAAAAATCACATTGATTTCATTGGGGCCAAGATCTGGTTTACTTTGCTAACGCTGCATAGAGCAGGAGTGCAGATGTGGTTGCTGCTGGAATATTCCAGTGAAAACAAGGCTTTCTCATCCTAGTGTATTGGGATTGAGAATGGCATGTTGAGAAGGGAAGAGAAGAAGTGAAAAGTAAGTTTTAATGAAATTAAGAGTTTTAAATGGCTCTGTCATCTGTGTGGCAGCAGCTCTGTGGCACTGTCTGTCCTCAGCTGCTGTGACTTCAGAACCTGGCCACGATTCCCTGGAGCTGATGAGATTATTTGACTATTTGACTTAGTGATGTTATTTAGAAGATATATTATTCCCTCCCTCAGGTCTTCCTGGTATGCAGGGCGCTGGTCACTGCCACCAGAAAGCCTGGGAGCAGGTGCTGTTTCTCAAACGACTGAAACAGTACGTACAGTGTTAGCAAACTGGTGTGAGTGCTGTGTCCTGTGCGTACGGGGAGCGTGATGGAAGGCTCGTCAGGACTCCTGCCTCAAACCTCTGCGTCCAAAACATTAATGCTGTATTTGCATCCGTGATGTTCTTCCAACTGCCCTCTTGGGTCTGCTGTCAGGAGAAAGTGGCAGGGGAGACCCTGCTGCTCTCGAGTGCTGGGAGAGGTTTGGCATTGGCTGGTGGGAATCACGGCTTTGGCCCCAAGGTCTCTGTAGCTTTGGTTTCTGGAAAGTCTGGTTGCTAAACTGCCATCTCCCAGCAGGTTTCATGTCCTAAACTGCTTGCAGCAGACCATGCAGCAGTCTTGATTTCCTTACCCAGCTTGTTCAGAGAGTTGATATCCAGAAATTAACATTGCCTCCAAATTCAGATCCATTTCTCAAATAACCATTAACTGTGCTGTGAGAGTTTGGGCCCGCCAGAGAGAATGACTTAGTCATTCCGGTACTCACTCTGGCGCAGCGATGCCTGACATCTTCTGGCTCCTTTGCTGCCCTTTGCCACTACAGTGCCTTGGCACCTGCACCCAGGAGAGCATGGCGTCCTGTGAAACACTTGCTGGACGACTTCCTTCCCTCATCTCAGGGATATCAGGAATGAAGCAGTCGCTTGCATCGCTGCAGAATGGTTTTCTGCCTCTGGAGCCATGCGTGGAGCTGCTGTGCATTTGCTCCTCACTGCACGCAAGCCCCGGCTTTTTCCCAGTGTGACAAAGCCTGCTGAATTGTTTTGAAACTCACAGTAGGAAAGAGCTGTGTTTGCCAGCCCAACTTTTGAGCTATTTGCTAGAAGTACATGAGTATAAATGCATTGGCTTCACGTGGACTGTTTTTTCTACATGTTTGTGGCTGCCCTGCAGAGGGGCATCACCAGTCTGTGCTGGAAACCTCCCGTGGCAAAAGGAGGGAGAAAGGGAAGAGGGGAGCCAAGGAGAGGTGGGAGGAAGGTGTTTGTGTTGAAGGAGAAACACTGTTTGCTTCTGCTTCACCTGCCGGCAAAGAAACGAGGAGGGTCTCCAATCTGTGCCAGAACACTCCCCTTAACAGCTGAGTATCCAAGGTTATGGTGGGTCCTGAGTGGGGACCCACCTAGATCCCTGGCCCTGGCATTGGAGTGTGGTGCCTTGTACTCAATGCTCTTGGTGCTGTGATGCTGGCATGGACAGATGTGTTCCTCCCCCGTGGTTCCCTCCTTTCTTAGAGAGCACTGGTGACCTTGCTGATCTCTCCTTAGAGGAGCAGGCTTAGAGGGCTATTACTCAGTCTGTATTGAAAAGCCTATTTGTTAGGTGGGTTTTCCTAAGGTTTTTAGAAACAGATACACAGTACCTCTTTGTTTTGGGGGAAGAAACACTGAAGGTTTGGGCAATTCGTGTCCTTTTTTTTCTGGACCCCAAACGGAGTTGCAAATGTTTAAACCCAAGCATCATGAGGCTGAATCTGTGTGCAAGGAGCCCCAGCTGTCCCCGAGGCTTCAGTCTCCAGGATTAATTGGGGTACTGAAACCGGTTGCCTTGAGCTTTGGTGGAAAAGTATTTGATGGTATGTGGTATCTTGCAGATAACTTCCTAGTCACCATCCTACTACATTGGTGGTACTCTTCCATCACCAATGCTGTTGGTGACCAGAGCTCTCTGCTTGGGTTGTAGCCAGGCTCCTATTTAAGGCACAGAGAAGCCAAGGCAAGGGGAAGAGAGGCCAAGCACAACCTGTGTGGGGAAGGCGCTCCCAAATCAGTGCTGGGCTCTAGCTCTTTCCTCACTGTGCCCGGGGAGATGCCAGCAGCTGTGCTGGGGATGCTCTGGTGCTCGACACGGGGTATGTGATGTCTCGTCAGACACCTGCTCTGAGGGCTCATGGGTCAATACCTCATTATAGCAAATCCATGTGTCTGGCTTACCTTTTTGCTCTCTAATGGCTGCCTCCTTGCTTCCTATCTGCATCCAGTAAGCAAGCTGCTGTGGTAGTTAATTACTCTTCTAGGTCGAGTGCTGTATTACAGTCCGTTCTGTCAATACTAATTGTTTTATAGAAATATGAAGTACCACTTTCCCTTCCCTCCAAGGACTTCGAGATACAATGTGGGCTTTAATGGTATCACTTGCCCTTCTGTCCAGCATGAGCAGGAAAATATGATCTCCCATTTGCAATGGACACTTAGGGTTATCTTTTGGAGAGCCACAAGCGCTCTGCTCTGCTTTTGGGGTCTGTTTGCCTTTCCAGTAAAGCTCTTTTATAATTAATCAATCACAACCCAAGATCAGAGCGATGACTATTGTTTGTACTGGTGAATCCAGGCAAACTGTCCTTACACCATTCCCTTCCTGAGTGTGCTCTTTCTTCTTGCTTTTCAACCTTTGACTTAATAAATAAGTTGTGTAAAAGAACAAGTAATTAAGAAGGGGTTGTACGTGGGCATCTCCTGAGAGTGCACGGTAGTGCATGAGGACATCACATAAGGAAAACTCCCCTTCTCATGCATGAAAAATGTCAGCCTTTGGTGTTCAAAGGGTTCTTTGCCTGCTTCTGCTGGCTCTGGTGGTCAAGGTAGGCATCCACTGGTGTTGGTTCTTTGCAGGGGGTTTATAGTTTTGGATGTGTTTTTATTGCTCTAGAGTAAACAGCAGATAAACCCACATTCATTCATAATTAAAGTAAATTAAAATGTGCCCTATGTGTGTTCAGCTTCAGATTACGTGGTGTGTTTGTAGTGACTAATGTTTTGGGGCTGTGCTCTGGTTGTCTTTGCCTCACTGGAGGTTTTGCTGTTAGCTTTTGTCATTAGCAGTGTTGCACAGAGCGGGATGAACTCCCAGGCGAACACCTGAGATCTGTGCTAGCTGTTGTGCAGAGATGAAATAGGAGAGCAGGGAAGGGCTCAGTACCTGGCTGTGGGAAAGGCGCTGCCACCGGGATGCTCTAGACCTGATCCTGACTGCTTTGCATACCCACAGCTTGCCACAGAAGCCTCAAAAATGAGATATGGGTGTGTCTGAGGTGCCAGTGTGATTTTTAACAGAGGTGGGGAGGGTTTGTTGGCAGAAGGATGGTTGGCAGAGTCATGTTCTCTGCTGGGGCAGGGAGGATGAGAGGCATCTTAGACCTTCACAGCGTAGCATCCCTTGCTCGGCACGTGCTCCTGTGTTGCTCGACACAGCTGCAGGTGCATGTCTTGGCACTTAGATCAGGGCTTCTTCATCTGCTCTTGGCTGGTTACACTGGAGAAAAGGAGATGGGCTGTGCAAGAGGAGGGCTGGATGCAAGGGTTGATGGTATTCCTCAGTCTTCCCAGGGGATTCACAGACCATACTTAATCACAGAACCATACTTAATTAGACTTGCTTTCAGAAAATAGTCTAACTTCTGTTGCTATCGACACTTTTCAACAGCAAGCACGGGAGGGCAAGCAGCAGTGGAGGTACTGCAGACCCACAGAGCCAGAAATACTCAGAGCCAGAGAACTGGGAGGCAGGAGTGCCGATTCGTGAGTTGAATGGTGCCAAATGACTGCCAGCTACTCCCACCGTCATGCCATGGTGCTGGACTGCTGGACATCCTCAGTGCATCCTTATGAGGCTGAGGGATCTTTGTTGAAAGTCTGAAACTGCTGTATGCAGGATGAGATTACGTGGCTGTCAATGCAAGCCATGAATTGGGAGGTGACACTTTTTTTTTTCTGGAGAAGGGATTTTTTTTTTTGCATATCGTGTGGGACTTATAAACAAAACTTACTCCAGTATGGGCTGAACCTTTCCTTTATTCCATTAAAATACAGGATGGAGCAGAAATTAGCTTTTTAGACTTGGTCTCTATCCTCTGCATCTTTGCGAGGGCTGTGTGGTTTTATGACCAGAGACTTGTTGTTCAGTTTGGAGTTCCCATACAGGGACTTTCCGTCCCAGCTGAGCGCTCCTGGTGACTTCTCTGCTTTCTTTCTCTACAAGCACTCAGCAAAGTGTGATGTACTGCTGCTGTCACCTGCAGAAAGTCCTGTTCCTTGACCTTACTTCAAACCTGCTCTGTCAGGGACTTGAGAAAGCCTATGCTGGCGTCCTTGTTGCTGTATCACCCAGGTTTGTTGAAGGCTGCATGTAAATTGGTCTCTGAAAACGGTTTTCTCATCTCAGCCACAAATCTAATTATGGTTACATTAGGGAATGGAAGCATGAGAAGCTGGGTCATTGCTTTAAATTTTAGTGTTAAAGGTCAAGTTCAGTTGATTTTTAATCCTTTGACAGCAGCAGCCTCTTACCTTGTACACCTGCAACTTCATGTGTGTCTGACAAGGCATAGGCAGGAGCTTTGAGATCAGGCACCAGCAAGGCCAGGCTTTGCTTCTGGGACTTTTCTGGGGAAAAGAGGCAGGAATCTCTCTGCTCTGTTTGTTTTAAGACAAGAGCCTGGAGCTGCTGTTGGTCAGTGGGACCCGAGGCTGCTGCTTTGTGCCTGCTGTCAGTGTCACGCTGCGGAGCCCCAGCGCTGTGCGCAGCCCTGTCCTGGTTGGGAGCGATGGCACCTCCCTGTTTGGGACCAACACCTGGAAACCTGTGGCAAAACGCTCACAGGCTTCAGTGGGAGTGGGACCAGCTTCCAGGCTGTGCCCGCTCGGGGCCTGTGGCAGGAGGACGTGTGTTTTGGGATGGTGTGGGGTCTCATGCTTCAAAGATGAGTGGGGCTCCACACATGGGCTCTGGGATGTCCAGTGGCTCAGGTTGCCACCAATGATACCATCAGCTTAATATTCATCTTTGGTGTTTGCAAATCTGGGCATGAGCTGCAGATTCTTCTGTTGGTATTTTGGGGCTATTTCCTTCAGTTCCTTATTAAAATGCATGTGTTTTTCCTCATTTAAAAAGATCATCTGTATCAAAAAGCTAATGATCACAATACCTGACTTCCTTTTCCCCAACAAAGGTGACAGCAGTGATATACATCATTATGTTGCTGATTGTAAAATTGCTACCTTCAGGCACATCTTTATTTTAGGGTTGGATTTTTTGGCTGCCACAATTTACAAGAGAAAGACAGTTGGAAATTTTCTCCTCTAATATGTAGTTTTCACAGCTCTCAAGTCTTTTTATCGAGTCAAGCTGCTTTGGCTGTGAGGCTGGAAAGAGCAGAAGATTAAAGTGCCTTTTTCTATTTTTTTATTTATTTTTTTTAATATGCAGCTGTGCATGTAAGTATATTGTGGCTTTCCTGAGGTAAGATAAAGTCATAAAGATTTCCTGGTGGGCTTTTGCATTGCTCGGCTATTGTGGTCCTTGCTGCAGTAGACAATGAATATCCTTTCCTTGGGACTTTTTGCTCGTCTGTTTTAAGCCCCAGTCACCTTCCTACAGTTCCTGGCATGGTCATTGTGGGACTACGGACCTTCATAGCACCAAGGTGCAGCAGCTCCAACAGGGCTGGCATGTGCAGGGTCCTGCTGAGAATTTGGATTTTAGTTGCTAGTTCTTGGAGTAAAATCTCAATGGGATTTTAATGCAGCGTCATGTGGAAACACTAAGGATTGGGATTTTTTTTTTTTTTCATTTTTTAGTTTGTTTTTTTTTCCTCCCACCTATATGGGGAGACATAAATGCCTGTCTAGGAAGATCAGGAGCTGCAGAGAGTATCGGAAACACCACCACCATCTGCCCACCTCTCAAACGGCTGAGGTCTGTGCCTGGTGAATGACGACAGCGGGCCCTATCAAGGGTATGGCTTGTATTTAATTCTGCGTAACAATCCCTTTAATCTAGGATTATATCCAGTTGTTTTCTTCATGCAGGGTGTGTGCTGTCAGATAAAAGCAATAGCAGCTGGGAGGAGAAAAACTGCTTCGAACAGGGGCTGAAAACCTTGAGTATCTGCAAATGCTTTTGTCAGAGGCATGAACGTATCTCACAAAAAAAAAAGGTCCAGGCAGGTGCAGGGGCTGACAGGACCCTCCAGCTCTGATAGATGAAGACCCTGGGAAGGCAACTAGTTGCAAGTGAAATGGTAATTGCTTTCCCCTCACTGAATGAAATCTTCTCTGAGGCGATTACACAGATTAAAGCTTCCCACTGCAGTGTACCAGAATAAATATAGCCTGCGCCTCTCACAGGGGCTGCTGCGGAGCAGCGTCGGGCTGCAGGGTGCCTCCTGAGAGGTATGGTGGGGTAGCTGGAGTCAAAGAGTAGAAATCCTATAAAAATAGGGCCAGAAGGACCTCAGGCTGTCTGATCATCTTCCTCCCTTGAAGCAGGATTGAGGTGTGCCCAGGTCATTCTTGGTGGCATTTGTCCTGCTGGGGATTCAGAGACACAGGCTCCTGGGCCACCTCCTCCCATGCATCTGCATCCTTACTGGGACAGGGTTTTTTCCCCAGTATCCAGCCTGCCTTCCTTGCTGTAACACATACCTTTAATTTCTTGTCGTGGACACATGGAATGAATTCTTTTCTTCTTTGCAGCAGATTTTTTTCTGTAATTTGAGGACTCTTGTCCTCAAAGCCTCCCCAAGGGAGTTCTGCGGTTCCCACAGCCCTTCCCCAGGCTCATGTTTGTTGCCTTGCTCCTGCTCCCCTTCTTGGGGGCTCCCTGGGTGGTCAGTGCCACCAGGGTGCCCCTTCCATGCTCCAGGGGAAGAAGGGTGCTCCCTCTGCCCCTTCCCTTCCCTACCCATCTCTGTGATGCTCTGGGTTTTTTTACAATGCAATACATCCCCTCTTTGCTTGTGCTCAGCCTGTAGTCCTCTCCACCAACAGCTGAATAGCACTGTGCAAATGACTTAATGCACCCCCAGCCATGCACTTTACGTGTTAAGTTAAACTATTGCCCTCAATAATGGGAACGTTTTGCCAACTTGATAATTGGTAGTAGATGCCACTTTGACCGAGGTGCAAGGGAGACTTCTTGCCATGCCTACACAAAATCGTTTTCCTTGCTTATCACAGCATGATTTAACTACCTGGCATTGTTAGTGTTGTTTGATTATGTTATGTACTATATAATTCCAAGTACAGTGTGTGCATGGTAGTCACATAATACAAATTAAAAATCTCTGAAGTACAGGAGTCATGCATGTGAGAGTCATAGAGATCCTTTTCCAGTCTAATTAGCTCCTTTCCAGAAGAAAAGAAAAAGGCATTAAAAAATGCAGCTCACTTCAGTGTATAGTGAAATATAATGCGCTGTGTGGGCTTGGGCAGTGCCACATGATAGAGCATCATGCTGGGTGGTACAAAGCTGTGTCTCTTCCCTGCAGCAGTTTGCTTCTATGAAGAGTCTGGCTTTTCGAAGGCGGTTGGCAAACCTGGTGTGGGCAAGCACAGCTACGGTGGGAGGGGAGTGCCTTCTCCCTCCCCTGCACCCAGCTTGTCCAGACCCCATGGGCACAAGCTTGGGCTCCCCTCCCAGAGCTCAGCGTCAGTCTGTACCCAAGGGACACAGACTTGTGTCTTGACACAGCCCTGTGAAGGGGACTGCTCCTGGCTCTCATGGATTATTGTGTGAAACTATTCGAGTTACAAGTGCCTTGGGGCGCAGGCTGGTGGGGTTTTTCTTTACTTCTGTTCTGCACTGAGCAGTACAGGGAGGCCATGAGAGTCCAGTTAGCAGCAGCAAAAATAAACCCTGGCACTGACCGGGTGTGAAAGGGACAAGGCAGGGCCCTGGGAAGCACAGGCTGCTGCAGAGGCGCTTGCAACCAAAGGGGTTTGAGTGAGCTGTAGGGGAGCATCAGTAGTGCTTTGGATTGTGAAGGTGATCTCAGCACCATCACCTTCTATCAAATGAATCAGCAGGAAAAAAGTATTTCTCTGTCTCAGGGCTAGTTAGTTTAATTAAAGGTCTGTTGCTCTTGCCATCAGTTCAGGCAGAATTTGATGTAGTCAGCTAAGTTGGTTGCTTAAATGATGTAATGTTGTTATGCCTATTTTTCCTCGAGTCTAAATTTCTGTGGCGTAAGTAACAGGATGAAATGATCTGTTGCTGTCTGAGGAGAGCTGATGAGAAACGAGCGGTGGAGGTGGTGGGGAGGCACTTCAAACTGGCAGGGGATCTGCTGTGAGACGTGATGGTTTTGCTGCAAATTGCAAGGGCCAAGGATGTGCCAGCAACTTGCCTCGTGTGGCACGCTCGATAAACGGCCACCACAGGCTCAGCACCTGCTTATTAAACTGTTTTGAAGAAAATAACCTTGACATCTAGTTATCTGCTCTCAAAGGACTGTGGTTTGTGTCTGGCTTTTTCTATAAAGAATAAAAATCTATATTTATATCTTGGGGATGAATTTTCTCTAGGCTTTTGCATATCCAAAAGCCTCAATGACTTGAAGTGATGGTTGTAATGATGGACTTTTCCTTCTGTCTGAACTGCTGGAGCATAATGGGGGATGTAATGTAGTACGTTTAGAGTGGGATTTGTTTCTGTAAAGGTGCAATGGTTGTATAATTGCTGTCTGCTAAAAAACCAACAAAAATAAGAGCAACTGTCCTTCCATTGGTATAATGAATTTACAAGGCAAAAATAACACTGAAGTATCACTTTGAAACAGAGGTAGGCACAGTTGAACCCCAGGCTCTTGATGTGGTGCTGTATTTGAGTAAGGGTTATTAACTTTTTCAGTCAAAATCTCTGTTTTGGAGATCCTGAGCTTCAAGGGGTCTCAAAACCACAGGGGTGCCTGTAGGAAGCAGAAACCTGAGTGAGTAGGTTGCACAACAAGGACTTTACAGGCTACTTTATGTGCATTTAGCTGGGAAGCAGTAATACTTCTTTCTGGTTGCTTGTTACAGAGCTGTGCAAGTGAAGCTAACTATAGCCAAAAAACCCCACCCAAAACAACACCTTCTAATTCTTCCTGTTCTTCCATACCTATAGTTTTCTCATGGACCATCTTATGTTTCTTGTTACGTTATCTTCTAATTCTAAGCCCTTGTTTTTCCATATGTACACCTTTTTTGTGGATCATCTTGTGTTTCCACTGGGGATAGAAATGCAGCCACCCTGCCCCATCCCCCAAGGACCTTGGCGGTTGTTGGCAATGGTTGTTCCTGCAGTAGCAGCAAGAAACGCTGCGGCGGCCTCCTGGATCCTTCTAGCTTGTTCCCAAGGACTGTAACCAGCTGCCACATGGATGCTGGACCGGGGGTAGGCTTGTGCCATTGCTGACACCTTGCTGGCTGTTTGCACTGCTCCGGCTCCGACTCCCTGTCCCAGTTGGGATCCCACCCTTCTTTGGAGCATCTTGAACTTGAGTCCTGGCTGTTTTCTCATGCTCGCAGCGGTGATCATTTGCCTGGAACAGCTGCTGGGACTGACTTAGTGCTGTTCTGTACTTATCAAAGGCGATCATCGAGATTGGAGGCTTTTTGGCTTCTTGGCTGCTGCTTCTGTCAGTAGTTCCTATTAACACTAATGGAAATCATGCTCTGGCATCAGCAGCCCAGCACCCCCTGTGCTATCTGACAGCGTGATGCTGCAGGATTTGCAGGAATGGGATCATGGAGGTAATTCCTCCTGCGTCACACAGATTTTACTGCAAGAGGTCTTGCTATCACTTCATGCGTACTGTGCCAGTTTAATGTTCTGTTATTTTCTTTCTCAGGAAAAGCCCGTAAAGCTGAAGAGCGGGGGGGTGGGGTGGTGGTGTTAATGCTGGTTCTGCAGGCACCGAGAATAAGGGAAGAAGAGTCTTACTTCCTTTGAACTCCAGCTTTTGGCACGGTGCTTCAGAGGGTTTTTCTGTGTCCCTCTGTAGCTACCGGGAATGTCAGCCTCTCTTCAGCAGCAGCCCCTGAGCCGCCTGTGTCACCCACCCAAATGTCAACATGTAGGCAAGAGGATTTGTGCACAGGCTTAGCAGAGAGCTCAGCTACCAGACCCATTCAGAAGTCTCCTTGGTCTTCCAAACAGGCTGGTGGGTGCATTGTTCTTACTCATATTGGCCAGACTCTGAGTTGCTCAAGATAAGCATCTTCATTCTATCATGCACTTGCTGCATATGTCTGTCTGCTGTTAGCCTGCAATGTGGCAAGGGCTTTTATCTTTCTGTATTGTTTTTTTTCTTTTCTGATGCTATCTTCACTTTCTTTGCTTCTCCATTGTAGCTGGATGAATTGGGATTAGTTTTGCTTGCTTAAATCACATTTCTGTGAAAACTGTCTAAGGATTTAATCACAAGGCTCAACAAAATAGTACATGGTTTGAAAAGAAGTGGTCATAGTGTAGAAGATTAAAGGAAATAAAAAATTCTTTTTGCCCACTAAATTTAAGAGGAGCTTAGGTGTACCCCAGGAGGTAGTATGGGAGAGAGAAGTGAAATTGCAAAGACAGTGGACACATGTCAACCAGAAAGAGCGACCTGTGCCGGGTAGTTCTGCATTTGGGCCTGGGGAGCTTTCCTGGGGATGCGTGCTCCTGATGAAGACTTTAGCTTTTGAGTCAGTGAAGGGAAAAGTATCTTCTCTAGGACTGGAGCTGCCCCTTTGCTTCCCGATGGGCAGTGAGGCTGAAGTTCTCAGGTAACACTATTTCCAGCTTCCCTGGCTTTTCTTTCCAAGATTTCCTGTGGCGGGGGAAATTTGTTGCTGATTTTTGTTTGCCACAGTATGCATAATCTCTGGCTTTCCAAGCCCGCAGCCAGGGTTTCAGCTGGAACCTGGCAGCTTTCTCTGCTGCGTGGGTCAAGCCAAGTGCTGAATCCTGGCTGAAAATGAATTGGAGGTGGAACAAAGTTTCACGCCAGTTTGTCCTCTTCTCAGTGTGGGCAGGATACTTGCCCACTCAAGTAACTGAAGTCTCTGAAGTTTGGAAACTGCAGACAAGGAGTGGCTGAATGGCAAAACAATGCTGGCATCCCTGAAAAAAAGCCCTGCCAGCGTGAAACTGCTGCTGCATCGAGGGCTACAGGCTTGTTCATGCTGCTTCGCTGGCACTTTCCTTCCATGCACACCCCAGCCTTGCCCAGCTCTCTGGACAAAACCTACCTGGTAGCAGGTCAGCGTAGTCCCCTCTTCTTTATGGGGTTTGGAGGCCACGTCAGAGGAGCTGCACAAGCTAACGAAGCCGGTGCAGTGTTTTTTGGCAATGCCTGCCTTCACCTGCGCACCCCAAGGGCTCCTCACTCCCTCCCCTTCTTGCATCGTGCCTCCTCCCTCGCCCAGCTGCCAGGGAAGCTTGCTGCCGTTATCCCAGAGGGGTGCGAAGGCATTTGTCTTCAAGACAACCGTCAATCAGGGACGCCTCCTCCCGAGCAGGCTGTGTGGGCCACTTCTGCAATATGTCGCTGGGCCGCGTGCCTGGGGAGAGGCGAGCGCTGGCTGTGCCGGTGCCTGCCCATCGGTTAGCACCGGGAGTGAAACTCCGAGCTCTTCATTCAAATATTTTGGGGCATTTTCAGGTGAAGGATGGATTCCCAGATCCTCAGTTCTGCAGCTTTTATTTAAGCAATATTTAAGATTAATTTTTCCTTCAAATTTTCCACAGGTAACAGTTATCTTTAATTCTTTGGCGTAGGCTGAGGCTTCTAATAGGAATGTTTGAGTTGGAAAAAAAAAAAAAAAAGGCAATCCATGCTGTAGGCTGAGGTGAGCCGGAGTTGCTGGGACTGTGTGTGCATGTACAGAACAGCGTGGGATCTGTTTTGTGGGATCTGTTTTGTGGGATCAGAGCACACTGAGTCCTGTGCTCCAGCTACCACCGAGCTCTGGGATCTACCACCTGCACAGACCTGCTCCCAGGACATAGCCTGTTCCTCACGCTTGCCGGGAGGAAGAAAATGCAAGTAGTGATTCAATACATTGTGCTCGTTTTGGGAGCTTATCTTCCCACTTTTTGTGGTTTTGACTCTTATGGTTTCAGTGACCTCTTCCAGGGCTCCTGGGAGCAGAAGTGAAGCTCCAGCATGGAGAATGCTGTAGGCAAAATCTAGCACAGCTGCCTTTTACGAAGAATAATTTGATTTTGTCTTTTCCTCTTTCTGTATGCCCACGTGTTTTCTGCTCCTACAAACACTCCTCTGAAATTATATGCTTCAAATCTGCAGTAGCTGTGTTGCTTTTTGTGGGGGTTTCAATTTTTACTCTCAATGTGCAGACAAACTCATTCCTTGATGTAGTAACAGACAGTTCTTCCCTCCTTCCCTTTAGGACAGTGCTCCACTACCTCTGTGCTCGCTCCCTTCCCTCCTTCTGGGCTTTTTCAGCCAGCAGTAAGGTGGCATAAGACACGTAAGAAATCTGGATTTTGGGCTTGGACAACATATTCTGGGAGTGTGTTGAAAAGGGTATTTGCTCCATCTGTTACATCCCCTTCTGCTGCAGGTCACTGCACTTGTAGCATCAGCTTGCAATTCTTCTTGTCTGCATGCATGCAACCTACAGCCAGGGAGGAGCAGAGACAGCTCATCCGAGGGGAAAGGATAACGGGGGCAGCAACCCTCCCAGCAGAAATACCCAGAGCTCATCACTCAAAGCCTTAAAAATATCCTGCCTCAAGCCCAAAGAAGAAAAATAACACTCTCTTCTTTTTAGGACAGCCTTCAATATACTACACTGCACAGGAATCCTTAAAACAGCTTTCCTAGCTTTAAGTGAGAGCGTAGTCATGTGTTTTTGGAAAGTATCTTTATGTAGGGCCATATGCAACTGGTGTATTGAAAACTGCCAGACTTCCGTAGTTAATATATAATAGTGGTACCAAACTTGCTTTTTCTGGGTTTGTTAGAAATAACTGTCTCTCACTGTTGACCAAAAAAGGCACTACAAGCCATCAAAGGCACAAAAAAAGGCTTTATTTATGGTTTGGGGTTTTTTTGTTTTTGTTTTTTTTTACTTCTAGCTTACCAGTAGTGTCTCTGTCTCCAGGCTGGGTTGCAGATGGGTGCTGGGGAGGCAGGTTGGACCAGACCAGATTTGGCTGCATTTGCTTTCTGTGCTAGGGAGCCAGCATGAAATATTTTTGCAGTTGGGTCCCGCTGCATGGGGCTGGATGGTTGGTTCGGGGTCACAGCAAGCAGCTTTGGGGGGTGTTATTTAGCTCTAATTAAGCTTGGCAGGAGGCAAAAGGCAAAAGACAACCAGCATGCCAGCTAGAAGCAGCAAGGGCAGAAGGATAGTCACTCGGGAAGCTAGGATGTCCCTCTTGCCCCTGCCAGATGCCCCCAGGGATGGTTCCATGGACACGTTTGTTATGGCATTGCTTCTTCCACTGTGCCTGTGGGTTTTGCTGTGGGGAAGGTCCTGGTGCCAAGCTGTGCATGGCCAAGACACCTCTCCCTGGAGGTCCCTGTCCATCCACTGGTTCCACAGCGGATACCCCTATGTTGCAAGGCTCAGACCAATCGCTGCAGACTCCAGAGCCTGTCAACCAACATTCTCTTGTCTTAAAAACTATTACTGAACTCCACACCTAATTTCATGTGAGCAACTAATTGTCCTCTTTGCAGATGCCAGCGCAGGACCCGCACACGCTGCGCATGCACTGTAGTGAACTCGATTTCCTGAGCTATGTTTCATTTATATTTACAGCCCAAAGCTGAGAAAAGGCCACTGCTTCCTCCAGCCTCCCCTGCCAAGGGAAATGTGTTCTGAGCCTGGAAATCTGAGCACTTGCTTGAGCTTAACTAGCCACGGTGGTTGTGTCCCCATGGGGTGCACATCCCATCTTTGTGATGCTTCAGATAACTTGCAAGGGTTTCCCCTTTCATTTTCAGCCTCCTGATGTAAACTGGGTCCAAAGACTAGGGCTGTGGAAAAAAAAAGGATCATTTTAACAGTGCCTTTCCTTAAAATAAATAAATCACCCCAGTGGAACAATGTTATTGCAAATAATGTTCCCTAATGTCTTTGAAGGAGCAGACATTCTTTCTCAGCTATTTCAAGTACATACCAGCCACCATGCAAAGGTATATTCCCATGTTTCTGCCTAGGAGTGGGCATGGAAATTTGAAATGCTCTGTTTTCTTGCAGTAGTTTGCTGCCTCAGAACAAACTACCTTTTACCAAACTTTTTCTTCCAGCTCCAAACAACATACCCTTGTAAAATCTGAGATTACTCACTTTAGCAGGAAATATGAGGAGGAGGAGGTGCACTACAGTTTCACACCTTTTCTCTCTTGTTTTTCCATCTAGAAACAAGTTCTGTTCTGGCTTGACTGATTGATTGAACCTTTTTCAAGTACTGTCTGAAGGAGACAGCTTATCTTTTCCTGGATCAGAGATGTGTTTGGCTCTTAAACAGATTTTCTTAAGCTCTAGAGTGTTTTCTTTCTTTTTGTTTGTTTCCTGGAAATCATAGCACATGCACAGAATAAGGGAAAATTTCAAACACGACAACTTGTACTTAGCCAGAGTCCCAGCATGTAATAGGTCAGGTTTCTTGATGGGCTGCTTTGAAAATGTGCTTTCTTTGGAAAAGAAATATTGCTCATACCTGCATAGGTTCCCCTTCCACTCCACCAGTGCAATTTCAAGTTGGTTTAGAGAGCAGCCCTCTGTTTTGGGGGGCTGGTAGTTCCCCCAGCTCTTGGCAAAGGGCCATGGGTGTGTGCAGGATGCCCGCAGCAGGGCTCACCACTTCAGCCTTGTCTGCCTGGAAGCTTCTCTCCGTCTCTTGCCTTCTTTTTCAGTCTCATCAAAGATACTGCCTCCCCTGCTAACTTTGCCAGGCTGAAAACAGCACTTTCACAGAGGCTGGGACACACCAGGAGTCCTTGAGTCTCCATTCATTTGTCTGTCGCTTCTGCTCAGTAAGAGCTGTTTTTAAAATAGCTCGTGACATGGAGGAGAGTCAGAGTTTAATGATGAAAATGGTACAAAAATAAATTCAGTGATGGAGGATGTACTTCTTCAAAAAAAAAAAAAAAAAGACAAGACTGGATTTTTTTGTTTGGAGATCTGAAGTGTCGGCAGGAGATCTTTAGCTCTGGTTGTTTAATGTTTTCAAGTCAGCATGAGCTGCTGTATACATTAACCAGGAAGGACGATTAGCTTCTGCAGTATGTAGGGTCTGCCTGGAGTGGGAACACAGAGATGAAAATAGTTCAAATAATGATTTAAAAGTGTCTCTCTAAAAGTAGCTTGCTTTTCTTCTTGGATAGCCCACCATCCTAGTCTGAGAGGCTCTCGGTCTTTTCACGCACATAGCCACTTCTGGAGAGAAGTGAAGTGCTGTTATTCTCTTTTCACAAATGGGAGATGCGGCAGAAAAGCAGCAGACAACTGGGCTGTTGGAGAGCGAGGACTTGCCTGGGTCCTGGGACGCTGCCCTCTTCTATGAGCGACCCACCAGCACGGACCAACTTGTGTTCCCATCCCTCACCTACTTTTCGGATTCAGTTAGTTTATGAATGGATATTTAACCATCCTTAGGTTGTGCCTGGGATCTCCAAGCACAGGACATACCAAACATCGCCTAGCCTCTAAAGTCCGAGAACGGAGACACGTGGGTAGTGTAGGCAGCAATATGGGTTACTGATCTTCAGAGTGCTGTACTGTCCGAATAGCGCTGACCGGGGTGGTGGGAAGAGGTTCTCCACTGTTAATTACTCCTCAGGAGGGGCTGGCAAAGTGTCCCTGGTCAAAGGGCTTTGACCATGTTGATCAACTGAGTAAAACAATTCACTTTTATACAGTTCTTTCTTTGGGGCACCTGGACATCATTTGTGAATGTACCTTTGCAGTGCTTGTAGGAGATTTTGCGTAAAACTTTTTTATTGCTAGGTAAATACAGCATCAGCTATCTATTGGACATGATTGAACTGAGAGATTTTACATGCCTGTCTCAGTGATAGAGCAGGAGGCTTAGGGCTTGCGGCCATTGGGCAATAGATGTGCAGCATCCATACCCCAAAATTACTTTTTTACTTGCCTTGTCAGTAAGGCTGTAAAACATCCAAGTTCTGCCAGTTGTCTGCAGAATATTCTGAAAGAAATATGTGTTCTAGTAGGTTCATAGCCCAGCCTGTCCCTGACTTTTCCATGACACCGTATGGGTGACTCATGGGAAGTTCCCCAGCTCCACACCATGCCCTTCCACTGTGATGCACTCTGTGGTCTTGAGGCACAAAAGTATGTGAGGCAGTGTCAGAAGCTGTGTCACATCAGCACTCAGAAGCTTCAGGAGACCATGTGTTGTTTTACATCCAAAAGAAAAATAGAAGGAGTGAAAATGTTACTTTCCAAGACTGCCTGTAAGGCTTGATCCTTTGTCCTGGGCTAATTTTTTTTTGGAGGTCACAGAGCAGCAATGGACTGTACCTACCACACGTACTGCACTGTTGAAGTCAAAGGGCAGGCCAAGCCATTTCTATTGCATTTGCAGAGAGCTCCTACGCCAGTCAAAGCAAATGTGACTTGACCTGCACCTCTGGCCAAGGCCCTTGCTAGCAGGGTTCTCCAGAGCAGGCTGTGTAAGTGGTTGTGTAAGCAGCTATCGGGACTTGGGGTTAACCAGAAGATGTCTGGGACTGGGAGGGACCAAAGAAGGTGTTTGGGCCAGAGAGAGGAGAGAAGCCAGCTGCAGGGTCCAGCCTGGAGGAAACCTTAGGTAAATAAAGGGATTTGTCTTCTGCCTTTGGGCACTCAGAGGGGCGCCCAGTGTTGGCGGCTTTACACATCTGCTGATCCTAGACACCCTCCGCTCTATTTGCCTCCTGGTTTTATTTGCTAGTGTATTTCTGCTAGTATTTTTATGGGTTTGGTTTTTTTCTGTTTTATTAACAGAGTAGCTACACTTTTACCACAGGCAGGATGATGCTGGCCTTTCTGCTGAAAGCTGCCAGATCACAACGGTGTGTTTTATGCAGCAGAGCTCACCAGGCAAGGCTCCTGTCCCAGCAAAAGTCACCAGGGATGTTTCTTAGAGCAGCAATTGCTCCTCAGCCCATACTCAGTCACTGGGCTAGTATTTCATCATTGCTATTCTTGCTTGTATTTTGTGCTGGCTTCTCCATTCTTCTGAGATCAAAGTCATATTTTTATTGATCAATAAAAAAAATAGGGGCGTGTATCTGTTTGATCATACACAGAAAAATACCCATCAGGGCTAGCTTAGTCTGTTGGATCTATTGCAAGCTCATTCTGCTTAATGGCTTGCTTAGGTAAAATAAGATCAAAGTTGGAAAAAGTCCCAAGTTTTCTGTGCTCTTATCAGGTGGCTCCATCTTGGGGTTATGCGATTGCACACCAGCTGCAGAGGAGGGACCAGCCAGGAGAAGAGAGAGATGGTAGAAGGAGGAAACTTACAGACAGGAGCAGAAGTTCCTGAAGCTGTCAAAGGTGCTTCTTCCAATAAGCGTGGTTGATCTTAATGGAAAAGGGGACCCTTTGCAGGGGGGAGATGCAGGATTGGCATTTGAGTGTTGGATGGACACACCAGTACGACAGAGGTAGCAAGTGAAGCAGGCAGTGGCAGGGTATCTTCTTGTATGTCTACATCTAGGCTTGCCCTGTGGTAGCAGGTTGGAGAAGGATGGTATAGCTTGGGAAGCACCAGGGAGAAGGTCGTCATGGCAGAGGCCCAGTCCCAAGTCCTGGCTTTACTTTCCTCTTTTCGCATTGTGCATCACTGTGTTTCAGAAAGCAGGAGCAGCCATAATAATGTTTTAGGTTTTTCACGTATGTCAAAGAAGTGTGCCTAGCTGGCAGAGTGAACCACAGAAAAGAAATGCACTCGGGGTTTGAGACGACAAAATAGACCATCCGTGTGTTTCAAAGAGCGCGACTCAAGCCTGTGCTTTGTCTCTTCTGATAAACCTGCTACTGGATGTATTCTGGGGCAGTGGAAAGGAGAGATCTGCTCTGCTTGATCTAGAGGCTCTGTGCCTGCAACTGGCCTAACCAAAGGGATTGATGTTTTACCTTCCCATTACTTATCCAGCAATACTTGAGCCTCTTCGAAGAAAAAATGTTCCAGCAAGTGCCGAAATCATTTAGCAGTCACTGCTCATGCTGCAAAGCTACTGGAGTTTGCTTGTAGTAACGGAGGTAGTGAGAGGTCCTGGCAGAGATCAAAGCTGCTGCTGTGGTAGGACACTGATAGGGTGATAGCTCTGTGGCTGGGCAGAGGAGGGGGCTTCCTTCCTCTGCAGGCAGCTCTGGTGGGTTTTCTCACCCCTTTGGTCAAGTTGCTGAAGCAGATATTTACTGTTAGGTCAGGAAATACTATTCATGTATTGTCGGGCTGCTCGAGTAAGAGGTTGGTTCAGTCTCTGAGCTGCAAATCGGTGCTGGGCTGGTGTATAAGGACCAGGGACTGTTTGTGTTGCTTGTGCCTGAACCCAGCCTGATTTCTGAGCGTAGGGCAGGTGGGTACATAGGAGTGTTGCTCCTTGGAGGATCCCCATCACTCTGACCCATCCCCAACATCACAGGTGGGCTGAGCTGCTGCAGGCAGAAGGGGTTGTATGTGCCTTTTGCTGCCCCATGTGTGTAAACCCAGGCATGGTGATGGCACATTTTCTCTGCAGCAAGTCACTTGGGCACCTCTTCTGAGAGAGGAGAAGGTGGCACCAGGGTTGGTGGCTGGGGATGTGACCAGTGCTTTTCTTGTTTGCCATCCACAAAGGATGAGTGTGACTGGAGAGAGGGCGGGCAGTGTGGATGCACTAGGGCCTGTAAATCATGGACAGAGTGGGGAAGACAACAAATCAAGCGCTCGTGAAGAGGGAATTGCATAGACAGCAGTAGATCAATGGGTGTGTGCACAGTGATCCATGTATGGTCAGACCGTAAGGGAAAAGGACGTGCCGGCTCAGTATCCCTGGAAAGATATATTGTGGCTATCAGACAAAGCACAAAGACCTCTCTCTGGTAACAAATACTAAACTTCTCTGAAACAACCAGAAAATACCCTGTTAGGCAGCTGAGAAAAGTTCCCTAAGACTGGCAGTTAATACTGGTTGCTTACATTAACAGTGAAAAGCAATCCACGTTCAGCCGTTTGCAAAGCAGCCGCGTCTGCCCAGGAGAGTTTGCAATTAAAACCCCAGATGCCAGGGCTGTAAGTCGCTCCCCATGCGGTCCTTTCCCATTGCAGGGAAAGCAGCATCAGCGTGGCGAGAAGCTGATGTGTCTTCCCAGTGCAAAATAACCTGATGTGGGTTTTTTCCTAGTCGCATGCCCATTGCTGGGGCCTCTGGCTTCTCCTCTGAGGCTAGCTCTCGGCTGCTCCGGCCCCCCGCACCTCCTTCCCTTGCTGCCACGTCGTTCATGTCATGGCTGGTTTTTCTGACCGTGGAAGCAGTGATGATGAGGGATGCTTGGTTGAGCTTTTTCCTAAAACGGCTGGTGCTGAGGAATAATAAAATATTTATTAGATGTTACAAAACCAAACCCAGAACAGTGGCACAGTGGGCAGTTAAATATTCCTCCCTGAGGTGGTACCTGCACAGCAGGTGCCCTAAGGAGGAAGAGCTCAGTGCTGCTCTTGGTCGTGTGCTGTGAACTGGTCTCTCCAGACAAAAGCAGAGGTGCTCCCCTGGGAAGTACCTGCAGTCCCCAGCTGAACTGATTCCTGTGAGACATGGGTGATACCAATGGGCTGAGCCATCAGGGACCGGTGTGCAGTGCCGCAGTGCATCCTTACTTCCCGGCTGCAAGGCAGACCCTTCCAGCGGGATGTGCTGGGTGCAAGGGCACCGTGAGGCCTCAGTGCACCGGAACACCCAGTCCTCGATCAAAGGTGTTTAAGCGTGGCAGTAAAGGGGGTCACCTCTCTGCCACAGGGGTGCCTTTCACTTGAAAACCTCCTCCTACAGAGTTCCAACCTGACTGTTATTCCAGCAGCCGTCACAGTGATGGATATGGCTTTATTAGCTGGCTTGAGTACACATACAGCTGCGGATGGGTTATTCTGTAGCCTGCCACTGACAAATCAGAGGTTAGCCCTGAAACGTTTGTCAATCTACAATCTAGGATGACCTCTGCTTGCAAATCTTCTGTTGGATATGGTACTGCCATAGCATAATGTATGTTGCAAGGGACTTCTGGAAGTCTCTGGCCTAATTCCCCTGCTCAAAGCAGGGCTTCCTCCCAAACCAGATCATGTTCATGCAATTAGGTTGTGAAAATTTGCAAGGCTGGAGATGCCATAGCCTCTCTGGGCCCCTGCCTCAGTGCTGGACCATCTGCACTGCAACATTACACAATAATTATTATAAATTCTTATAAAACTCTCCTTTCTACTAGCTTTCAAGGCATGTCATCTGTGGCTCTTGGACATATAACACTGTTGATGGGCATCATACAAAGCTTGGAAAGACAACTACCCTGCGAGTGCAAGTCATCTTGTTTCTTCACACATGCAGATTTGAAAGTTCACTTTAAAAGAGTGAAAATCTGCAGAGGTTGTTCTAGTTCTTTGAAGTTCAAAGCACGTAAATCTGAGACTCTGCTTTGAGCCCATCCATGATACATCTTTAGGTATAAAACCCAAATCCAGCTAACGTATTAGTGTGTAAAGTAGACCCTAAGCAGTGAGCTGTACGGCCGTACTTACTGAAGCATGCTTTGACACAGCAAAGCGTTTTGGAGAGAAGATGGATTAGTGAGGCACGTGGCTGTGTATAACTTTTTTCAGAGAACTTTTCCATGGCAAACAGCTCCTCTTTGCAATGCTTGCGTTCCGCTGGTGCAGGCAAGGGAGTCTGGAGACAATGCACAGAGATGGTGCCAGCTGTTCGCTGGCTGGAACGACTCTGGAGAAGGTGCCATGGCTCCGTGTGTTCAAGTTGGGCTCTGAGTCAGATGGAACATGTGCAAAAATTACATGTAGCAAGAAAGCTGCTGGTGAGTGTTTGTCCCGAGGAGGCTGGTGTGCCATTTGCGGAGATCTGCGTCAAGCAAATTCAAGAAATTGCCTCTGTGATTTGCTTATGACCTTGGTGGGGACATGGCATGTGTCAGAGATTGTTCCACCCCATTTCTGGGGTCACCAGATTGTGCTGGGCATGCAGTTTCTCTTTTTTTTTTTTTTTTTTTTTTTTAATAAAGAAAGTTAGACCAAGAAGGTAGGAAACATTTGGATGCCCAGATCTAGTCACTGGTGAGCTTTTCCCCATAATTTGTCTGCTGTGGAGAAGACCTCTGCCAAGTTTCTTATAAAAAGTTATACAATCCACTAGGGATGCCAGCCCAAAGCTGTGTGGGTGCCCTGCTTCATACCTGTGCCAAGAGTTCATCATCACTGACTCAATTAATTACATTTTAATATGCATGTGTATATCAGGCAACTTAAGTACTTACATACTTTACATAGATAAAGCCTGTGAAACACTCTGCTGCATAAACAGACCACACTATTAACTTGGGAGAGTTCGCTTGGGTCCAGAGTCGCTGTATGCAAGCAGGGTGTTCTGCAGCCTCAGTCAAATGCAGAAATGACTGTTAATTCTTTAACAGCTGTCACACACTGGAAGTAGTTGTGGGGAAAAGTAGTGAGGGCTGGAAAAGCATCCATCCACTGCACTACTCCTGCTTACTCCTAGCTCTCTGCTTCCCTCCTGTGTGACAGCATTTGGATTTGTATTTGCATCAGGGGCAGGGCGCCTCTGCCCTCCACCAGCCTCACGCCTGCAGGGGTTGCAACCCAACAGGGTTTCACCTCCTGCCGTAGCTGGTGCAAAGGCTGCGATACTGTACCGATGTGCTTTGAAGAGGAAGTAATTCTGTTTTCCGCTATTTGTAAGCATGCTACAGAAGGTAACTAAGTGAGAAGTGGTTTGTATTGGCCCCATAAGGGTCTTACTGGATCTGCAGAAGCTGTTGGCTTGCTCTATGTGGATTTGTATCTGATCACTGGTGCCTCTGGTAGCGGGAGATAAAGTAACACCCCTGCCTTTAAAGCAGTTAAGCTTCCAGGTGAGTGGTCAGGGTGTGTGCTCATCTAGGCTTGTGGATGGGCTGGTGCCATGGCTTGGCCCTGCTTACAGGCTTTGGAGTGTGGTGTTGGGGCTGAGGCTGCTCCCCTGCCCCTGTCCAGCCTCTGCTGGGGAGGTGCTGCCTCCCGGCTGCCCGAGGGGCAATGCTGGGGTTCGGCAGTGATGCCCTTGGAGCCTGACAAGGAGGGGAAGAGGCATAAAATAGGAGGTGTAGCATGCTGGGATGATTTCGTTGAACCTGTGGGCCTGACCACCCTCTGCTTCCCGGCTGGTTCTGACTTTCTGCACCAGGCGTCTGCTGCTGTGCTGTAGAAGCTAAATTTGAAATGAAAGCAGTTAAATTTCAGCTCAGATTGACTGCTTTCTTGATAATGTCCGTAACAGTGGCACAGACACAGATCGATACACCAGTGCTGCTTCACGGTCTGGTGAGGATGGAAGACCCAAGGGTCCCATTAGCAGGGGACTGGGCCGTGCTGCAGCCTGGCGTGATCAGAGAGGATCTCCTTTTCCCTGGACAGGGAAAATACTTGCATAGAGCTTGGGGGCGAGGAGGAGGCAACTGACGCTCCACAAGAGACAAATCTGATGATTCATTTTCACAGCGCCCAGGAGCTCATGTGCGAGCTGCGTATTGGGAGTTTCTAGGAATTTCAAGAAGCATCACTCATTTTGAAGGTGGCCCGTTCAATATTGAGGAAGGAGCAGAAAATATTGCTGCTAGATGGCATTATAGGAATTGAACAAGCAAGGACTTCTGGAGGTTGTCCTAAGAAACAACCTGGAAAAAACCATGTAATAAAAATGCCATGCACATTGTTAAAATCCCAAATGAAAAGTCTCTTATCTCAAAGTGTCTGTGCTCTTAGTATGGCTTTTCCTGTGCCTCAACACCCTGATTTCAATGTTACCTGTAGTTTTCTTGTTTCTTTTCTTGGTTTCTTGTGGCCTCTATTGCCCTGTCATTTCTGTCTGATGTTCACAACGGTTGCTGATACAAAATCATCAATACTTTTAATTAACATCCTGCTTTTCTCTTCTTTCGTGTAATTAAATGCTTAATAAAAACAGACCTAGTGCCTTCCCACAGCTGTCTCCCACTCAATCACTACATTGTCTCTGGCGCCTCTTGTTGCTGACCCGGTTTTCTTTTCAAATCCATCAGGAGCTTCCATCAGCTTAGATAGATTTGGAGCCTGCTTTGTGTCTGATGCTGTGTGTACTGCCCAAGGGCTCGTGATGTCTGGGGTGCTACTGGCAAACACCACAAAGGGTTTTAGGTGCCTGACGTGGCAGATGGACTCTTAGAGCCAAAAATTAGATCCTGCCAGCCTTAAAGCCAGGAGCTTTCAGCAGTGATTTTCCACAGGTCTCAATGGTGCCCAAGGCTGAGGCGGATCAGGTTAGAGGGATGGTCCTTGCTCCAGCCCTGTGATGTGGAGCCTTGTTGCATTTGTCAGACCCTGTGAAGTCTGGACTGCTGGTTTCGGGGTGGGAATGACCCATCTTTCCAGTACCTGCAAGGGTGGCAAAGGCTGTTCCATATTTTCTGAAGCGGAGCATATTGAGTCTTGCTTTAAGTCACTTTGATGAACACCTCTCCATAAGCACCAGGATAAACTAATCTCAGATTATCACATCAAATTACCATTGCTCACTAACCCTTCTCAGCATGGTGTTACAGAATTAATTACCAGTATTCATGATGTTTGTTATTGCAGTCCCTAAACACCCCACGTAGAGTATCATCTAGATATAGTGATATTTATTGTTGCATTTTCCAGGTGGTCCCTCTCCTGCTTTTTATCACTAGGTGTGTTTGCCAGGCCTCATTATGCTCTAGTTGTTTGGATCTCTGTAGTTTTTGATACTTTATTCAAAGCCATTTAGACACTTACAGCGATTAATTTTATTTTTCTCTTCCATTCTAATGGGCTGATTTCTTCTGCTGGCATACAAGTGCGAAAAAAAACCCGCTCTTTTGTAGACCTTTTGGTCATTAGTAAATAGTGGTCCTAATTCTTATTGCTTTCTTTCCCTTTAAGTTTGAAGTTGTCATACATGCATCTTGTTTGCTTCCTTCTTTTTTGTCTAAATTAGTTCTTATCCTCAAACCTGAAGTATCCATGTGGTAAACCAGGCACAACTACAGTTAAATGCCTGCAGCGCTTCAGCATGAGTGTTATCTGCGTCTTAAAATATTGTGCTGGCATTGCTGGTACATGACTTCTGTGCCTGCTGTGACTTCGACTGTACTACAAGCTGAAGAGGTGGGAGGGGGTTAGCTATATCTGTTTCTAAACTGACAGATAAATTGGCAAAATAATGGCATGTTATCTTACAAGGCTGGAACAAACCCTTGTAAACTTTCTATTGATGTCATTGTGACAAAATTAGAACTGTCTTGTAAGTTATATCAGCTGTATGTTGGGCAAAAACTGTTTTAAGCAGCAAAAAGACAGCAGAGAAAGTCCTTGCTAGGATGAGGAGAACAGGTTTGCCCTTGTATTATTTCTTTGGCATTAAATGGCATTAAATTCTTTCAGCACCAGTCCTGACTGGTGCTTTATACGTGACAAGCTCAAAGAAATGAGTGAGGGAAAAAAAACAAATGAGGAAAGACCAAGGCCCCGGAGTGCTGATGAGTGCTGTCTTCAACAGCCAGCTCACAAGGCTTCCCATTCGGTGATGAAATCTCATCTTCTATAGGGGAAGAGACGCTAAATGGGGAAGAGGTTGCACGGAAACAGTCTCTTCCAAGCATGCCACAGCAGCTTCCTTTTGACTTAGGTCGATCTGAAGTGGTAGAAGTCTTGTGTGCTTTTTATGATGGCAAAGTTGTTTAGAAGTGATATTCAGGGTGACTTTAGGTGCTCACAATGCTTAAATGAACTTGCCAGAGTGCACGTGTGTGTGTACCCACACGTGGCTGACTCCTCATCTATTGCTGTTGTCCCCAAAGGAGAGCAGAGGTGCACATCATAAGCACCTTGATAAGATATTGCAGGAGAATTAGTGGGGTTTTTCCCTGTATGTAAACCTTTCTTGACTAATTTTTTCCTTTTGGCATGTTTTGCAGATAAGTAAGCAGCAGCTGCAGACAATCAAAGATCGTTTCCAGGCCTTTCTCAATGGAGAAACCCAGATTGTGGCAGATGAAGCGTTTATAAACGCCGTCCAGAGCTACTACGAGGTAAGGAGAGACAATACAATATTTATATGAATCCCTGTTCTCACGCCTTTTCACAGATGGGGTCGAATTCTGAACTAATGGATTGTCCTTTATCAAACTGCACAAAACAAAGGCAAGTGCAAGGCTTCTTCCATCTGATGTGTCTGGTGCATCACAAGATTTGTGATGTTCAGGGTTTGAACATGCAACCGTACAGCAACTGCGACAACCCCTACACCATGGTGTATCCTATAGCTTGGTTATGAGGAACGTTGCCCTTCCTTTAAGATGGAAGATATCTTCCTGATACTTTTGAACAGCGCACTCTAAAACAGGGAAGATGGCACAATAGAAAATAAATATCACATGCTTCCTATGAAAAATACCAAGACAAAAGTGGGCAGCGTGTTCAGTTCTTGCTGAAGCTTTTGCGTTGTGTCTAATTGACTTTGGGATTTTTAGCAAGAGTCTTGTCTTTTCTCTTCAGTATGACAAGGGTTGTAAAGCAAAGGGGTAGGGAGAATAACATGAAGCATCATTCATAATTGTGCAAAAGAATAATTATGAGTGCCTGTCTTTTTGCACCTCTTTGTATGCAGCCCTTAATGCTGCCTTTCATATCTTTTCTCAGAAGGAAAGAGCTGCTGTTTTTGAAGGAAATCGGTGCTTGTGATTTGTATGAGGAGTGTCGCTTATTTTTTTTGCTAGCCTTTCTGCAAACCATTTCTCTTTCTCCCTAGAGCCATTCTGTCATAAAAGGTGAAGATTTTGAATTGCCTACATAAAATATTTCTCTGGAAGTGGAACCTAAGAGGGGGGCCAAAATCAGATACTAAAACTGAAGAGAATTTTAACTCTATGAAAAATGGCAGCAGATGCTTCTGTGTGAGGAAAGCAGAAATTATCTCTGGATTAACTCTATTAAACCAGCCTAGGAATCACTGCTCCATCATTCTCTGTACAGGAAGGAACCTGAGAGTAATTTACATCTCTTACCAGGAAAGAAATTGCCAAGGGATCGTCAGTTTATCACAGCTTCACCAACAGATGCTCTCGGAGAAAGTTTTCAAGATGGCGTGAGCTGCATTTTAGGATGTAAGAGCAGCATAATCTGTTCAGATAAGACTATTGGGCAGGAAAAAGAAACTGCTTAAAAACAGGCAAAATACATCCCTGTTTCACTGGTGGGTCTGAAAGTGTGTTCCTGGCCAGCTCCAGAAGTCCTGTGCTGTATAATTATCCCAAGCGATCAAACTTACAAAGAGCAGTTGATCAGCACCAGACGTCTGTAAACCCTATGTCTTCAGTTCCACTGGACACTCCACTGGATCTGTCCTACTTAACCAAGGCCATAAAAAGCGTAATGCGTTGCTCTGTGTCCTTTAGCGCAACTTTCTTTTTCTTCTTTTTAACTGTTGGTCTCCTTTAATTTACAGCCATGTACTTTCAGCTTCTGTGCAGCTGTAGCATGGTTGTGTGTGTGTCTTCCTTGGCTCCATCTGCAGGCAGAGCATCACCACAGAAAGCCTCTGGCCCCTCTCGGTGCCTGAGCAGTGTTCCCTGCTGCTGATGTTCTCCTTCCTCCCTTCTCTGCAGACAGGTGCCCACCCTTGGTCGAGCCATGGTGCGATCGCAACAGATCCTGCTTATCTCAGCTCCTGCAAATCTGAGTTTTGTGCAATTAACTGTCCCTTGGATGGATGCTGTCTAGAAATCAGTGTTTAAAACTGACTTTTAAAGCTGCATGATGGCTCAGAAAATATTAAAACTTGGCCAGTTTCAGCTGAGCAAAACCCCATCTCTGTGCAGGACATGGCTGGTGTTTCTCAGGGGTCCACTTACTAACAGTGCAGAATAGGTTCACTACCTGGGGAATGATTTTTTTGCTGGAGAAAGAAAGAGGTAAAGGTGACATTGTAGGTCGGGAATGCATTTGCTCTTGGCCCGAACGTGTTTGCGTGGCCACATTCTGCTGTCAGGTCTGCTGTCAAGGGGTAAGCGTGTGGTTGTCGGTCTTAAGACTAGTTCACAGGCTGCTATCAAACTAAAAGATTGAGTGGCCTGAGCATCCTCTGCTGCTGGTCTGCAAAGCACCACTGTGCCTTCAGGAATGCCGCGGACCTGTGTGTGTGAGACAGGCCCAGCACACTCTTAACAGACACTCCAGGAGAGTTTTTCTCATGTTCTTTTACTTCAAATGAGTAAAGCTTCATCTGTCAACCAGCACTTTATGCAGCAGTCCCTTCAGCGGGTATTGTGGAAATACTTTTCCACTCTGCTGTGGGCAGATAGAGCCAGGGCCACACATGGAGATGTCGGGTCTCATCTACGGACATGGCAGGAGATGCCTGACCCAGCTCACAGAGGCCAGTTGTCTTCTCCGTGCGCTGGTGTATGCAGCCACGCTAGGATTTTGCTCCAGCAATTCTTGACTCCTGGCAGTCCTACTAGGCATTCTTACAGCCAGGCGATTCACCTGATATTTTCTAAAGAAAGCAGCTCACTCTGCAGGACAAAACACCTCTTTCATCTTTTTTTATCTTTCTATTTCATGGTCTTTTTCTGCTCCTTTGTGTCTGGCGCTCCACTGTGCCTGCCTCCTCTCTGCCAGCCACAACCCTCCTTTTCTCTGCTGGCTGCTGCTCCACACCCAGGGAGGATAAATAAGGGCTATGGGGAGATGGGGAGTCGGATTCCTCTGCTCACAGTGCCATCACCCCTCCAGTAGGGGTGAGGACCACAGATGACAACAGGCACTGGTGCTGGCAGGTGTGGGAGGTCATTAGCATTGTTGCACAGGGTCAGGCCAAAGGTGCCTGGAGCGGATGATTAGAGAGAGGGGAGGGTGTGGGAGCCGAGGGTGCTGCAGTGGGGTGGTTTGCCATGACCTCCCACCATTTCCAGCAGTCAGTGTGCTAGGGAGTTCCTCAGCTGCACTGGCAGCTTGGATTTTGAGAGCTCTCACCTAATACCTAAAAGCGCCTGCGCACACCCAGGGTGTTATCACTCATATTTAAACTCTGCAAGAAAACAAAATGCGTGCTGGTATTGTTTCAGTGTGGTATGAAGAGGCTGCTGGTGGCATCTTGCCTGTCTTGTTTGCAGGGAGTGCTTTCCAGCAGAGTGATGTTGGAAGGAAACAGCTCAGCTCCTCCTCAGCAGCATTTCTGGGCTGGTCCTGGACCAAAACCCGCTACTACTCCTGACAGATGCCTGTGCCATCAAGCATCTGGGAACATGGAGTGCCATGTTGCTGAGTGGTATAAAAGAAATCTACCATGTCCTTAGGTCATCCTCAAACTCTTTAATTATTGAGAGCTGACAGATACACCCCAGTGCTGGCACAGCTTCTTCCCAGCCTGCTGTATTCATCTGTTCTCAGCATCATTAATAAAACAGCAGTTCTTACTGGGCATTGATTGCTCTCCTGTGCTCAGGGCTTGGGAGAGGAAAGCCAACACAATGTCCCCCTGTCCCTCTCTCACCCTTCAGCTCTGCTTTACTCTCATAGCACCTCTTGGTCTGCAGGGATCTCTTTATGTTTTGACCCTTCTGCTGCTCTTGCAGTGGGAAGAGCATCTTCATCAAATGCCTTCTCCCTCCCTCCTGCTGTCAGCATCCTGCATGTTGCAGGCTGCTCTCTGCAATGCCTTCCCAGGCAGCCTCAAGCCATGCTGAACCATCCTGTACTACTTCAGCAGAGCTGGAGCAGGAAGGGGTTTGGCCTCCTCCCCTGTGGCCATGCCACCTTTTAGTGATCTGAGTTGCCTTGGTGTTTACCCATCGGTTTGCAAAGATCAGGCCATTTGTCCTTTCCTGGGGCGTTTTAACAATTCTCTTGCAGTGCTGGTTGCCCAGGTTGGAAGGACCAGGGTATGGGAGAAGTAGGGACACACATGTTATTTAACTGAATGTAACATTACATTAATTAATACAATGCCATTCCTGTCATCTTGTGACAGCAGGGCAGTCTGCAAAGATCTCCTCCAGTGTAGTAGCTTAATGTAAACCTGGTCCTTGCACTGGTCAGAGGTTTCCTAGGGGCCTGGCTACCAGGATAAATGGAATGCAATACAATGCTGCTGACTTGAGTAGGATGCCCTCTGAGTAGGGCAGAATCTGGCTAAGTGAATATAGTTGTACAATAGCTTCCTTATTAAAACATTTGATAGAGAAAAATAGAACCCTGGTTTCACAAAGGGCGTTTATGTGTCTGGTGAGGTGTGACCACAACATTGCATGAAGTCCTAATTGCATCAAAATGTTCTGTTTTAGCAGACACAGAGCAAAGCTTCACCTGATTTCATTACATTTCCCAAAGTACAGATGAAACCTCTGTCCATCTGACAACGTGTGGTTGTTGAGTGAGGACTTGGAAAGTGTACTGACAGCCAGTTAGCGGGCTTGCCAGCAGTGAAACCGCCTTTTGTGGTAGTTAAGGGGGATTTTTTTTTTAACTGACACCATTTGAAGTCACCCCTTTTTTGCAGGTATTTCTGAAAAGTGACCGTGTTGCTAGGATGGTGCAGAGTGGAGGGTGCTCAGCGAACGACTCCCGGGAGGTCTTCAAGAAGCACATCGAGAAAAGAGTGCGCAGCCTGCCAGAAATCGATGGCCTCAGCAAGGAGACAGTCCTGAGCTCTTGGATGGCAAAGTTTGATGCTATTTACCGTGGGGAAGAGGATCCTCGCAAGCAGCAGGCCAGGATGACGGCGAGCGCTGCCTCAGAGCTCATCCTTAGCAAGGAGCAGCTCTACGAGATGTTCCAGAATATTTTGGGGATAAAAAAATTTGAACATCAGCTTCTGTACAACGCATGTCAGGTAAGGTCCTTCTCCCTGGCTGGGTGGGAATGGAAGAGGGTTTCTTGGGGAAGGGTTTGCCAATGGGAAATACTGCTGTTCTGGACTGGAAACTCTGGGTCTGACCCGACTGGTTTTGAGAGAACTTCCACCAAGGAAGGGGGTTTTGGTTCATGATGGGACTTCTGCACTGCCAGTTTTATTCTGGCTATCCAAGTGGGCCTCCTTCTCTTGCTTGTGTTTGTTTTCTTGTGAAATCCCGTAGGATTGCAGAGATGGGAAAATTTTATTCCTCCAGTCCTGTGTCTGGATGAGCAGGTCTTTGGTGATGCCTAAGTGGGCCGTTTTGCTGTGACATGCTTGCCTTTCCTCTGTCACATCACCAATCTAAATGACAGAAGTACGTTCTTGCAGCCTACGATAACCTTATTAGTACTTGAAGCTCAGATGCCCCTGGGGTGGATGTCTTATGCAAACTTGCTTACTGAGGTTGTACGGGTTCACCTTAAGTAGAGGGAGCCTCTGTGACCCCTGTGTGCCTGTGGTGGAAGGAGAGAGTGTCCCAAGCCCCCGTGATCTTGGGGCGGCTCTGCTTGCACTACGAATTCCCAGATAGATGAAAACCTTTCCCATTCCTCTCTTTTCTCCCCCAGTAAGAGCCAGTTCCCAGAAACACGGAGCTGGGGCTCTGCAGTGCTGCTTGCATTTCCAGCAGCTCTTGCTGAGGGCTGTCGGTGACTGTCCAGGTTGCTGGTGACCCAGATTATGGTCCCCTGCTATTGGATATAAATATCATAGGAGGGATAAAGGATGTCAGAGTCACAGGGAGGGTAAGGTAATGCTGTGGAAAGTTTTTGGAGGAGGAGCAGACCTCAGTCTTTTCACCGTAATTCAGGGCTTCAGCTTCTTATTGAAATTAATACATTCGAGACCAATTCTGTCTGTCTTCTGTCTAGACATTTCCAATTCTTTTCAAGACATAGAAAATTATGTTTGATCTGTTTTTTCTCCTGTAAAGAGCTTAATTGTCTTGCGTTTGTTCTTCTTCATCTCAAACCTTAGTGGCAGAGTGGGGAGAAGATAATAAATAAATGTCCCTGAGCAAGGCGTCTTCATAGCAAAAAGGCAACAGCAGGGACTGCATCGGTCCTCATAAATTATGTTGACAAACCAGATTTTGTGCCTCCATCCTCTGTTGGAGGACTTCTTCAAAATCAAAGCCATGTTTTCAATGATGTATCAAGAGCTATGTCAATTTTGCAGTGTTGTTTTTTATAACTTAAACCAACTTGAGCCCTGTGTCTCTCATCCTGCCTTGACCTGTGCTCGGCTAAGGAACTAGAGAGGTTTTTGTGCGAGTGTGTGATCCTACCCTCTTGCTTTGTGGTTCCCAGTGATGCAGAAAACAGTATTTAATCATGGCTGCCCTGCTTTCTGGATGATCTCTGCTTATGAAAGCCTTTCTGGCTGGCACCATGAACCCAGTGACTGCTCTCTGCAAATTGCCCTGTTGCATTGAGCAACCTGTTTCCTGCAGTAGGTCCTGGTTTTACTCTGAAAGTGAAGGATTTAATTCTGGGTCTTTTCTAATACTCAGAGGCAGCAAACCTGTAATTTAAGCTTTTAGAGAAAGATGTAATTTCTGTTGAAAGCAAGTATTAGCACGGGAGTTACTCTGCTTTTAATACCTGGATAGTGAGGATTAGCTATGCAGAAGGGAAAAGCCCTTTATACAAGGCACGGCTCGGAAAGTTGCAAGGCCAGCAGTTGTTCAGCCGCTTGGTATTTTCCTGGGGTACAGTGCGAGTGGTTATAGTGCCATGGTGCTGGTGGGATGGGAGCCTGCCCTGAGGGGAACAGAGGTGGGAGCAGGTTGCTGCTGCTCCTTCTCCCATTAGGTACTGCAGGGAAGGCAGCACTGAGCACCCAAGGAAATTGCAGGCTTTGCTGTGGGGACCCTTATTTTGGTGCTACGTGTGGTCACATCATCTGGGCTATAGCAGAGGGATCTCTGGAGCGCTCTGGCCACCGACAGCCTTTAGGAGAGCAGCAGCGGCTGTCTGCGCTTTCATCTTGCTGTGAAACACCAAAATGGTTGTGGACCGCTACTCCTTCCCACAGGGCCTTAGCCATTGCGTGTACGGTGTAAGTTAAACCTATCAACCTACCAATGTTTTGGTTTGCTTAGCTTGTATGGAGAGTTCCTGGCAAAAGACAAAGGTGCATGCCACTTGACTAGTGTGTTTTCTTCAGTAGAGCTGCAGGGGAGACCAGAAAATGATATGCCATGAGCAGTGATTCAGTAACCTGCCCATTCCCCTCCGTTGAAAGCTTTCTCCTAACGTCTCATGATGAAGCATTGGCATCGGCTCTGAAACATGAGATTTTTCCCTTTCCCTTTTAAACTTTAGTAGCAAATTATTCCCTACTTCAAAAGCAAATACTTTGTATTTGCACAGGGTGGATTTCAAAGCCACAACAGCAGCTGGATGTCCGATTGCTGCAGGCTGGAGATGCAAGTCAAGCCCTGGGCGCTGCCCTTCATGGCTTGGAAACTCTTCCATGCCACGACCCCTTGGACTGTGCTGAGCTGCTCTGTGCCAGTGGCATCTCCAACGTGGGAAGTCTGACACCAGTTAGGGAACCAGAGGCACCTACCAACATTACAACACTAAAACCAGAGACATGTGGGGAGAGAAGAATCGTGTGTACAGCATTGCAGCAGCCCGGATGGGTGCTGCGTGGGAGAGGACCTGGGGCAACTGGAGGGGAGGAATGGCTCCCTGCTTTGCATGTACGTGTGCGCTATGGCCATGGCAGGGCTGGGATGTGGTTCTGCAGGACTTTCTTCCAGCCGCTCGCCTTCTTCCCCCTCACCACCACTTTGTATGTTAATAAATTTTCATTTGCTGCATCTGTCTCTCTGTTTGACAAGCCGTCTTCTATAAACACCTTGCCAGCCTGTCCTGAAATCAGCAGTGAGCTCCCTTCCCGGGTGGGTTTGCAAACACTTCTCAGCCTGTGCCTGCGGCTGTGTTTGCAGCACAGAGCACACCCATTGGGCTTTGGGGCACTGGCCCCATAACCCCTAAAAAACGGTTGTTTATTTCCATTGTGCTGTTTTCAGTTCGGATTGTGTTTCTGTCAGTCAGCCTAAGCAGTGGTCATTTGCCTCCCTGTGAAGACACACTGACTCTGTTGGTCTGACTCTTGTCTCATCAGAGTTAATTGGAAGTACAACTTAGATATTTTTCTTAGTAATTTGACTGAAGCTTCTGTTGCCTGTTTCATAAGAACAAAGTATTTTATTATTCTGTTTGCGAATAGGCTTTAAGTAAAAGGAAAACACTGTCTGGCGTTTTCCTGGATGTTCTGAAATTACAGCATTCCCAGAAACACCATGCAGGCTCAAGTTGTGCACATGTGGGTGATTAATACATTTGCTTTCCTCCTTCAGGCAGCGTACAGGCAGCTCCTGCCAGAGCCCACCGCAGACCCTGGCTCGGCAGCCTGCCATGGTGCCAGCCACAGGCTTTGCACTGAGGCTGAGCAAACCTTCCAAACAAATCTGAGGGCAATCACAAGCTTCCCAGCAGTGGCTTGGCAGGGTATAAGCTACACTTATTTTTGACCTAAGCTTGTCTGCTGTGCATGGGAGGAATTGGGAAACGGAGCCTTTTCCCTGGCAGGCTGTCTGAATGCCATCCCTCTTGCTGGAGTGGCAGCACAGTGCTGTCAATGCAGTTTATCAGTCAGTCACCCGTGCTTAGGGAAGCAAAGCCCATCGGCTTCTCCCATTGCTCCCGTTGGCTGGGCGTGGAGGGGCTGGCTGGTCTGGTGTGCTCTCCCTTGCTTTGGTGTGCAGGGTGAAACTGCCCCAGAAGCTGTGCAAGGAGGCAAGGGATAAGAAGGCTTTACCTAGTTATTGTCCTCCTAAAGCACGAGCAGGAACGGTGCTGAGATCCTCAAGCACTTGCTTGAACTTCTGCGGTCTGGAAGAAGGTGCTTTTCTCCATGTGGCCTCCCGTTACATCATACTCACTAATCGCATAAGGATTATATCACTGGGATGGCATTTCCATTCACTTCTGAAATAATATTTTGTTTGTGCGGAAGGAGGATGCTTTCTAAAGGGATTTTTTTTTTTTTTAATACAATATCCCCAGGTGCCATGAGATAAGCATATTGTTAATGTGATAGCGGTGATATAGCAGGATCTGAGATAGCAACACAGCAAAAGGGATTGACGCAGGTGGAAGGGCTTTTAGGAAACAAAGATGGGAAGTGGTGTTGTAGCAGAATGGTTGTGGAGATAATGGTGCTGTTAAGCACAGCGCCTGACTAGAACATTTTAAATAATACAGAGGCTTAAGGTTTTTTGCATAACACACAGCCATGTGGCTTGGTATTTCTGCTCCACTGGAGTCAGTGTGGGAATTGGGTATCTCTGGCTCCAAGAGCAAGCTTGTCTTCTGTGTGAGAGGCATCATGGAGGGAGACGTATGTTTCAGTCTTGGGTTTCTGGTCCAGAACCTGTTGGCAAGGCTTGAGTTTAGCTCTTCTGCTTTGTAATTAACCTGTGACTGTGGAAGAGTTGTACAGGAGGTATTTTCTACAAGTGTTGGGCAATTCCAAACTTGGGTCTGTGCTGTGGTTGGCATTTCCTTGGGTGCAAGCCATGTATTTCCCACTGACCTTCATAATGGCTGAGTAGCAGCAGCATCTCTGAAAATCAGGCTGTGGTGTTCTCCCTGTCTTGTTCTTCCCCAGCTGTAGGGCAGTGATTTACTTTTCTATCTCAAGCTGTGTTTGAAAGTCATTTTTAGCTACAGTGAGAAGAGAAGGAGCTAGTGCAGTGCTGTTCAGTTAATCTAGCAGCAGTACCTGATGAGCTGCACACTTCCATCCTCCTACTTCGGAGGAAGCGTGGGACGCTGACCTGTTCCTGCAGGACTGTCTGAATTCACAGGCTTCACAATCAAACTTTCTCTTCTTTCCTGGGCCTGAAGTGTCCCATGCACTCTAGTATTCCTGTTAAATGTGCAAAATACCTGTGCTAAGCTTCCAACTTCATCTAATTCCCTTAGGTACTAGATTTGAAAACAAATAGCTAAATATATGAATGTCAAACCTGCTGAGTAATATATAAAAATACATGGCCATGGTTTTTCAGCATCTACTCCTGTCATTCCAGGTAGAAGGTTAAAACATCAGAGAAGCGTGCGTGTGTGGGTGGGCTACGACACAGACTAAGTCCCATCACTGTCTGGAGGCTATTCATATAAAGGGATGAAAGCTTCTAACCAGTGCAATTGGAATTGTTTCATAATTTTCGGTGCCTGTGATTTTAGCTAGGTAATATTTCAACCCAGATTTTGCCGACCAGAGCTGGCTTAAAACTAGAATTCACTGTTTTGACATTTATTTTTGCAGCTGAATTAGGACACTGTGTCCAAGGGCTGACATTTCTCATAAAGCAGAAAGATCCCCTGCCAAAAAAATTGGTTTCAGAAGTGTTAGCAGAAAAGATATTTAGAATTTCTGTCCCACATCAAATGTTTGATTTTAGCGCAAGTAAGTACAAGCTGAGGTGGTGTCTCGCCTTCTGCCCCTCTCTCATCTCTGCAGTTCAGGTGGTTTTCCTCAACTTCGTTTCTTGACTCACTGTGGTGTGTTGAGCCTGTTGCGGAGATGCTGTGTGGTACTTGGAAGATGCAGCCCGAGTTGGGGCAGAAACAAGGACAGAAACTCCCATGAGGCGCTGTAACAGCTCAAACAGTGAGACAAAGATTAAGAATAAATGTTTGGTTTGTGTGTATCCTCCCCAAACCAAGTATTTCATTTAGTTTGTTGTGATGAAAAATTCCCAGCCATGCCTTGCAATGAGAATTGAGCCCAGGGTCCTTGCACGCAGCGTGGAGTTACCTGTCTGTGCGTATCTCTGTGTCCCTTTGATTCAGAGATACGGGGGTTTAGCATTAGATCACTCCCTTTTGCTCCCTATTGCATCGCTTTTCAAGAACATAAAGCAATTGCTTTTTATTCTACCTTCATCTCAAAGCTCAATGCCTAGAAAATGGCCATCTGCAGTTCTGGGCATTTAAGCAGTAAGGATGGCTATAATGACCTCTCCAAAAGGGTGGTAGGTTTGCTTCAACCCCAGAGCGCCTGCAAACAGACCGTCACAGGGGTGGTGGTGATGAGCTGGGGCTGCTGCAGGGCTGCAGGCAAGGCCCAATGAGCCTCCACGGGCTCCTCTCACCAGGGCTGGGTACCTGGATGCTGTGGACAACTGGCAGTTTTGGCCAGCACCACTGTCCCCCTTGCAAATCCCCAAGGCATCAGCCAGACCCTTGGCTTTTTTTCCCCCCTGTTTCACTCCTTCAAAACACCTTTCAGTTGCTCTGCCTGTTTCCACACTGTGAGCGTTATCCCCCGCCTTAAAACAAAGCAACCACCAATAAAAATGGTTAAAGTGGTTTTGAGATGATCAGAAGCCTCAAAATCCATAAAGCATCATACTCTGTTTTCAGTAATTCAGTATTTATTTCCATGGAAACGGAAATGGCAGCCTGGAGCCTTCAGCAGGGTTGTAATTACTCCTGTAGCAGCCAGTAGCAGCCGCAGCATGCCTGTCAGGGCTCGAGCATCTCCCAAAGACAGCAGTGATTTAGCGCCCGATGGGAAACTGAGAAAGGAAGAAGCGTCGGGAAGTGAATGAAATTTTCCCTTTCATAATAACACAACGTAGATACATGTGGTCCTTCAGGGAGGAGGGGGAATTACACTTCTTCGTTGGCTCGGCGTGCAATATTTTGAAGAAAGATGTTGGCATGGGAGGGTGGAGAAACCAAGAGGGATGGTGCAATGTCAGGGATGGGGTGAGTGTGATGTCTGGTTCCTGGACCCTCAGCTGGCTGGACCCTCAGCTACCAGTCACCCAGTTTCACAGAATCACAGAATGTTAGGAGTTGGAAGGGACCTCGACAGATCATCTAGTCCAACCCTCCTGCCAGAGCAGGACCACCTAGAGTAGGTCACACAGGAACGCATCCAGGCGGGTTTTGAATGTCTCCAGAGAAGGACACTCCACAGCCTCTCTGGGCAGCCTGTTCCAGGGCTCTGTCACCCTCACAGTGAAAAAGTTTTTCCTTACGTTAATGTGGAACCTCCTGTGCTCCAGCTCGCACCCGTTGCCCCTTGTCCTATCATTAGACACCACCGAGAAGAACCCGTCTCCATCCTCCTGACACTCGCCTTTTACGTATTTGTGAACGTATTTATTCATGAAGTCACCCCTCAGTCTCCTCCAAGCTAAAGAGACCCAGCTCCCTCTGCCTTTCATCATAAGGGAGATGTTCCACCCCCTTCATCACCTTTGTGGCTCTGCGCTGGACTCTTTCCAGCAGTTCCCTGTCCTTCTTGAGCTGAGGGGCTCAGAACTGGACACACTATTCCAGATGGGGTCTCACCAGGGCAGAGGGGACAGGGAGGAGAACCTCTCTCGACCTACTGACCACACCCCTTCTAATCCACCCCAGGATGCCATTGCCCTTCTTGGCCACGAGGGCACATTGTTGGCTCATGGTCATCCTGGGAGAGGTTTGCTGATGGAGGTCACCCAGGAGGTACAGAGTGGTCCCCTGATTGTCCCTGTTGGTCCTATGCAGGACAAACACAATGATGCTGCATGTGATGCATCATTTAGTATCTTTATAATTAGGAGCAGGAGAGGTGGCTGAGATGGGACATCTGTCTGCGCCAGCATCTGACACCCAGTCTCCTCCAACATCCAGTGGAGATGAGCGAAGAGCTCAGCCAGTTGGAGGGGGACATGTTGGCAAGCAGGGTGGCCCTGCCAGTCCAGCAGTGTGCCTTTTGGGGAGGAAAACGCAGCTCTCGCTGTCTGCGAGGGTGGGACCCACTACCCTGAACTGTCGTCATAAAGTGTCTGATTCGCACAGACATGTATGGACCTGTGTGTGCGTCCATTAGCTGTAGGATCAGCTTATGTTCTGTGCTGTTATGGACTTAGAGAGCAATCTTGGCCCCTGTAATTAAATTTAAAGCAAATTAGCTCTTCTATTAAACAAAATAAATCTGATGTAGCCTAATGCTGTATTCTCTAGCTATGGCTGATCAATCGCTCCTGCAAAGAGCAGGCAAATGCTGCTGAGCAGATGGTCTTGGCTGAGGCATGGTCAATTAAACTAATTAAAGATGCTTTCATTTAATCAGAGGGTGTTTTAACCCTGTTAGCTGCCAGTTGGGGATGTATGTGTTTGTGCACTAGGACTTCCAGTTCTGGCCCTGCTATGGACATCTTCTGGTTTTACACTCCTTTTACAGAAACCAGGCTAGAGTGTGCATCCAAAGAGCAGATGTTTAGCAGAGAAATTATAATGTCATGCAACAATAGTGAAGACTTGCAGAGGAAAAGTCAGTCATTTTCTGGTAACACTAACCAGACATGTTTATTAGACTGAAGAAGTCTTCTGCACTGAATCCTTCCCACGCTACCTCCTGCCAGCCTTCCCTTTGGGTTTAGAGGTGTGGATGCCTCTCCGCAGCCTAGCCAAATGTCACTTGTTCCACCAAAACAAGCGGTAGCTTGTTATAGGATGTTATTTAAGGGACAGAAAATGGTTTCGGCATCTAGACAGGTTCTGGAGTGGAGGAGCAGCCTCTCATTTCTGCTCTCTGCTGCCATGCAAAACATTTTGGCTGCTGGGAGCCCCTCCACCACAGGTTGGGTTCTGGAGATGGATTTAATTCATAATTTGCTGCAGAAATCCACAGGTACTTTAGTTTGTTTTAGTTTTAGTTTGCTTAATGGAGCACTTGGTCATTATTTGTCACAACTGGGCACCCTTGCCATTTCCCATCCCCCCCATTCCGATCTGCTTCCCTGCCCTGACTGTAAGGGGTGACACCACTTGCCAGCGAGTAAGTGTGACCCAGAGAGCTCATTAGTCTAATGGAAAAGCATGCAAAATTATCTCAAGAAGCAGCAGTAGAGAAGACTAACGGATCCAGACCATTAGTGACACCCTCACCCGGGTGAGCAACCGGGGGCTGCAGCACACTGGGACCAGTGGTCCTCTGCATTTCCCTCAGCTTGTACAAATTAAATCAGAAGCAGTTGGGCTTTATCCACAGGCCACGTGGGCAACTTCACACGTCAGACCAGATCTATCCTGCTCCAGCAGTATTGATCCCTGCAGGTACATTAGGGCTAAAGTCAGGATGATTTTCAAGATGTTCACCCGTTGCGAAATGTTTTTTATTTGTCTGTTTAGCGAGGGGGTTTTTGTGGTGCAATATCAGCTGAACGCTCTTCGTTGTCTGTGTGGACTGATTAATTTCCGCAGTTTAAGGTTTAAATTACCATCAAGATATCTCTTCAGTTTTATTTTTGTTTCAATTGGCCCATGAATACTTTCCATCATCTGCATTCATGCTGCAAAGGAATGCATAAAAAATAACCATGGTTACCTTATAAAATATCAGTGACTTGACATTTTCAATCTACCTTAACCCCTCTATTTAGGGCCTGCTAATTCTCTTCTTTCACTGAAAATCTACTTGTTGGCATGACTTTCCTACTGCTTAGCCAGATTTTATTTTTTTCCCATCAGATCAGGAGCCTCATTTCAAATGGATGCTTATTATTACAATTCATTTTCCCTGCCACCACCTTGCATTTTGGAAAGGATAAGTTAAGTGGTCAATTCCTGACTCTAGGTAGGAGCAACTGGGGAAAAGTACGAAGGACTGAAGTAGCTGATGATGTGCTGATCTGCTGATGCCACCGTTTGCAGACTAGCAGAGGTCTCTGGGAACAGAAACACTCTGGCCCTGAGATTATTAACTGGGAGAGCTGTTCTGGTGTCTGCTGCCTCTGCAAATGCCTGGCTGCTTCCACCTCTGTGCTTTATTATAGGAATAGATCAGAGCAGAGGGGAGGGTCAGGAAGATGGACCGTTCCTGGCACAGCTGTGCAGAGGGAGATGCTGAAGCAGTGGGGAAGGTTTTGCAGAAGCTAGAGAAATAAGAGAAATTTGTGAGCATCATTAAATGTGACAACGTTCAGGAATTAGATCTTGAAACCATTTCAGTGGAGAGGAGAGTTGGGATGGCACAAAATATAAACCCCAGAGGTGTTACCTTTGTCTTGCCAGAGAGGAGACTACTGATAGAAATGGGGGAGCAAGTGAGGAGTTGCTGAATTCAGGGAAACCTCTTTGCTCTGAAAAACCCAAGAACCTCGTGGGGCACGTTGCGACTGCACAGGGTGGGCCAGCCTCAAAACACCTGGTGGGTCTGCCCAAGGAGAAGCCAAGCCAAATGTTGTCCATCACGGCGGGCTGGTAGCCAGAGGAGATACATAAAATCAGATGTTTATTGCTGATCTCCCAAAAAACCAATCTAAGATGTAACTGAGATGTGTTGGAGTGCCAAGTTGGGCTTCTATGTGGTCTGGTTCCCAGAGGTGGGATTCCACTCTCAAAATGCCATGTTTATTTCGAGCAATCTCTCTTGCTTCCATAACGTTGAATTCTGTGCAAGCCACCGTATGTAAAAAACAGTTCATCAGCATGTCCTGTTTTTTATTAGGAAAGGAAAATGTCACTCCTCCTCTCTTGTCTTTCCCTCAACCAGAGGTGGTGAGCAGAAAAATAAATGACCCCACTGGCCCCCTTTGGAGAAAGTAATCTTGTTTTTCCTTTGAGCAGCATTTGTTCCCCACAGTACATGTTCCTGTCAGTCAGCTCAGGAGGCCCTGGGAGACAGAAGGGGTGTTATCCAGACCTCTCTCTCTGTAAGCGAGGAACTGCTAGCTGCAAAAGAACCCATATGCGATGCTTATCTTAAGGATATCCAGGAAGGCTGGAATACTTAATAAGACATAACTGGTGCATGACCCTGCACTATGATAATGCCTCTCTTTCTCTTCCTTTTTAACTGGAGATACAATGCAACCACTAGAATTTAATTTTGCATGTAGGTCTTTAAATACAATTTGAATTCCACATAAAAACCTCAAAGCTTTGCAGCACTTCAGCCCTCACTCATGGATGTTATCACTGAAATCCTGTTGCTTTCCTGGGGAACTGGCAATGCCGATCTCATGAGCAAAATGGAAAGATACCGTCATAGTTGCACACAGCAGGGGTTATACATGGTCATGCTGGAGACGTGTGCCAGAGCTCCAGGGTCTTCATTTCAACCAGAAATGTCTTGTCGGAGAACCTGGACTGGTTTTCACTGAGCTATGCTAGCCTAACGTTACAGACTGCTTTTTCAGTTTTCTTTTTACCGTCTTAAATAGAGAGATCATTCTGGTGACATACATCATGCACTAAGCGAGTATTTTGAAAGTGCTGTATTAATATTTTACTGAGTTTTCTCTAATGTTATTTCTGAAATATGTGGTTTCTCCAAGGCTGCTTCTACCCCTTTGCAATCCGTATTATGTTCAGTATTCCAGAACAGAGAATTATTTAAAAAAAAAAAAGTGATGTGTCACTCACCAGTCCTTTCCTTCACTCCCTACATTTCATTCTTCAGACTACCAGTGTTGCTGTGTTACTTGACAAATGCTTCATGCCACAGCTTAGGATGTGATAGACAGTGTCATTTTAATTCAGAAGAAACTTTGGGAGTCAGATGGATCAGGCCATAGAAATCGCTGCATGAATATAAAATACAGCTGGGTTAATCTTCCAGTTTGCATCTTAAAAAGTACCAAAATAAAAAGAAAATAGGTATATTTCTTAAGAGAAATAAGGTGCCAAGAATTTTCTTCAAAAGAATATCAAAATAGGTGCATATTTGTTCCCACTGAGCTGACTATAACTTGGGAAATGATCAACAAACTAGACCATGCATTTCAAAGGCTCAGTCTCAATATCCCAAACTACAGGGAACGCAACTTATGTAAGCTGGTCCTTACATCTATTTCACTGTTGAGTTTTCATATTCCATATACTACGTTTTTTCTGGAACATCTGATTATACTCATGTTTTGTGAGAAATTAGAGTGCAAGTTCAATAGGGAATTGGATGCAAGGCAGCTTCAAATACAGCCTCTCATGTATTTAAAAGGCAGCTATAATAGCTTAAAGTCGTATAAAAACCATGCTGGCCTCCATCACACACACTTTGTTGTATAATGCAAGGCAGCAGTGATGTTTCCTAGCAGGAGTGATCTGTGCATGTGTTTTTCATGTGTTGAAGCCTTTGGTCCAGTTCTTTTGTCTCTGAAACAGAGGACAGTAAGAAGATGAGGAGGTGATCGCACAATATTCGTTGTCATTCAGTGTGAAGTCTTTGTAGAAAAATCATTGCAATGAAAGAAGGAAAATTATTGCATCCCCCCATTTAACAAAGAGTAGGATGACGTGACAGCCATTCCTTCCAAAGGGTATTTTGAGATTAAAGGCAATATGGAGCTGAAGTGCATTTAATATGGGAAGACTTAGAAGGTAAGGGAGAGAGGTATAAGTCTCTCTGGGGATTGTGCAGCTAGCCTGAAGTCAGACTTCAGGGACACGTGTGTTTTGCTGTAGATGCTGTAAAGTTGGAGGCTGTTGATGTTAAATGTTGATAGCTATGGTGGGGAAGTGAGCAGAGTTTCCCAGCACAGCTGTATGTGAGCCTCGAGTGCTGGTGGCCCAGGAGAGCGCAGTGTGGGCTGGAGGTTGGAGTCTGTACCCCATGGTGCCCCTGTGTCACGGGGCCCCAATCAGAACCAGGTTCCTGCACCTTAAGGGCTCCTGGGTGCTGGTGGAGCCGAGCTGTGTGCTCGTGTGTTCATGCTTGAGCCTTAAGCCTTCCTTCGAGCGTGCAGAGGCGCGGCTGGCTCAGATTATAGGTGTTTCCCACAACAAAGGAGAACAAAGCGCAAACGCATAGTTTCGCTGTCCTCTCTGAGCATGCTGCCAGGTGAGTGAGGTTTGCAATGAAAAAAGGTGCTGGGGAAGAGACAAGCACGGTGAGAGACAGTGACCCACAGAGAAGAGCGCACAGACTGCCCTGTGCCCTGCTAAGTTTTGGGTAAATGTACCTACTCGTTCTCATGGGTGCTGGGACGTGCCTCATGCTCATTTCTGCGTATTGACAAACAGCCACCTGTGTTTACAGCGATAGTGGCGACAGCAGCAATATTGCAGTCTCCAGTTGTCATTAGTCCACAGGAAGGGAAACTGGGCAAGATGTATACTGAGGGTATTTTGCTCCAGGTATATATAAAAGGGTAAAACATAGGACACAGAAAGCAAAATACTAGGTCACCAACAAAGCTAGGAGATCTTGGCAGGTAACACAGATTGCAGTAGGATGCTGGAGGGAGGCATTGAGTGTAAGGGTTTACTTCTTGGCTATTCCTTAGCAGAAGGAGCATCGGTGAAGAGTTTCCTTGTTCCCAGGTTGAGGACCACAAGCTGTTGGCTTTTCTGGAAGGTTTTGCTAAACGTAACTAGCATCTTTTGTGACCTAGCTAAGTCCAGAGGTGACAGCGAGGAACTCTTTTGGGTGGGTTAAATAATATCATTCTAATAGTAGAGTAATTAAATGGTCCTTTATTTGTTCTTGACACGAGTCATTTGTCCTGCTGGTATTTCTGCCAGTTTGCTGGTGAGCTTGTGCTGTGCAACATTGGTGAAATGAGCTGCAGGCATGTGTTTGGCTGCCATTACCAGCAGTCTTGTGCACTTGCGTGCAGAACTGAGACCAGGGCTAATAAAATCGCTGCAAAACAGAGATGTGATTTCATGGAGAAACTATTGACACAACAATTTTATTAAATCAGGTGATGCCTGTTACATTTGATGAGAATGTCATTTGCCAAATGCAGCACTTTATTTTATGTTTTAAAATCACATTAAAATCCAGTGCTCTTTACTTCTGATGCAGGGTGTAATATCAGCAACAGTTCCTCATCGCTGTATGCGCCGTCTCCTTGTGGCTTGAAGTTTCATTCCCTACCTTCTCTCCCCGTGCATATCCAAATTCTCAAAAATCTAAAATATTGAGCAACCATTTTCAGTCACCTTCTAACTCGGTTCTCCATTCACCTTTCTGCTTGTGGATTTTCTTTTGACTTGGCCTTTTTCTCTCTAACCATGGATTTTGGCTGGGAACAGTTGTACTCAGATGGTTAAGTAGCAATTGAGTGTAAATTAGCTGAAGGAGCTGTGGCTGCCACTGTCAAAATGATTCCAAAATAACTTCATGGAGGAGAGTGACTACCAGGTCAGACGAGAGCAGCATGGTTTGGATCTGCTTGGGGGAACAGTCTTAGGATAATACATGTTAGATTAATAGAAGAGCAGTGCACTCTAAATACTGGCTTATATGCTATCAAAGATCCCTACTAAAAATTACGGTGACCCCTCGTGAGTATGCAGCACCAGCAAATGGGAAAGGGTCTGTTTCAAACTCTGCATTTCCCATGAACACCTGCAGCGCTCATGATGAGGACCTCGTGGTTTCTTCAAGACTGGTAAAACAGCTTTCCTCTGGGAAGTCCCCACTGACAGTGGGGTCCTTAGCAAAGCAAGAGGAGAAAACTGGCCACCATTTTTGCTAATGGTTTGACTTGCTGATGTGCTGCTGTTCTCCCTGTGTGGCACTGGCTGCAGCCCTGCTGCTCCTCCAGCACTGCCTAGTTGGTGGCAGGTGACTGCTCCTTTCCTGTGCATTTCTTTTGCCAGCCATGTAACTCCTGCTCTTCTTTATTACCACTTAATGTAGGCAATTGTTCAGGGTCATTGCTTGGTCAATCTGTTCCGCCCTTATGTATGGCAATTGCAAAACAGCTGAGATGTCTGGCAGCCAGTAGAAGTTTTATTTCTGCAGATGAAAATAGCCAAAGATACGTTCAAGGAGATAATTGGGATCATTAAACTTTCCTATCATAATGCCAGTTGCAGTTTCATCCATTATATGGCTAAAAACATAAGCAGCATCAATGAGCAACAATGAAAAAATCTATTTCTATCCCAAACATACCAGCAGAAACACTGGCGTTGTAACGTCAGAGTATGGGCCCGATCTGAGCATCATCATTGGTGACCTTGGGAAGCCCTAGTCTGCTTCAAAATAAGGGTGATTTTCTGGATGACGACAATCAAAATACATCTTGTTTAGGCCAGACCAGTACCATGAGAACCACTGCAGGTCAGTAACTCACCCTGATATCTGGGAGAGCTTGTCTCTCGATGCCTTAAATTTTGTCTCATCTGCAGTCAGGGTAGCAATAGATGCATGAGATGATTTAAGGAAGGGCAGCACAGAATGCAAGGGCCAAGCACATCTGTCTCCCTAAGGCTTCATGCCATACCAGCATGCCACAGCAGAAGGGAATCTCTCTCTGCTGTTGCGTGAAATTACTAGATGCCAGATATCAATCAAAAGTAAATTGCTCCTGTTCAAAGACGCCGGGTTCGTAACAATCACTAATAACAAAACTCTTTCTGTGTAGAGGCTGCTGAGGGAGGGGTGTGTCAGACTGCTCGTGAGGGGTGCAGGTGAGCAGAGGAAAAGAAAAAAGGGTCAAATAAAGTCCTGCTGGAAAAGGAGTAAATGCCCCTTGATAACATTAAACCAGATGTAACTGGAAATCAACAGGGACAAACTGTTGGACATGAATTGGCCTATGCCAACATGATCCCCGCAGAAGGGAAGAGCAGTGCTGGTACAGCAGCTAACAGCAAATAGCTCAGAAAAATTCACAAAGCAAAACAGAGTTCAGCATGAAACGGGAACATTGCCTTTCAAAAATGACATTAGCTGTCTGCTGTAGAGCTGTCTTCAGGCTGTAATGGTTCCTGCCTTAAGATGGATCAAAAAACATCCCTCTGGTCTGATGGTAGCAATCTGTGTGGACAGCTTTTCAAACTGCCCTGGGATGTCTTGGTGTGAAACACTCCCAGATGCCTTTCCTGGGAATGACAGGTGGACACAGTTGAACTGGAGATGGGACTGGTCCTGCTTTGCTACAGCAGTATGCCTACTCTGTTTTCCAGATCTGAAACAACTGTGCTACCCCTGTTTTTCTCAGAATGCAAGCCTGTAACCTCCAAGATAACTTCTAGCAAACTTTAGAGGAAGATCAACTCCTTTTTTGATCCTCCTCCTTGCCCCCCTCCCCCCCTTTTTTTTTTCTTCTTCTTTTTTTCTGCTTCAAAAGAGACTCTGGAGAGGACTTACAGGGAAAACAAGCAAGGAGGAAGTATGAGCTGTCATAAACAACATTAAAGCAAGAGTCAGACTTGTGGTAAGGTAACAAGGTGCCTGGGAAGGGGGTGACCTTGTGAAAGGTTTTCAAGGTGTTTGTGTATGATTGATGCCTTGGGAGCATCAACTGAGGGATCTCGGGGTATTGGTGTAAGCAAGGAGTACAGGATACAGCCACAGCCTCACAGGACATGCTGGGGTCTTCAGCCACAGTGCCAAGCCTTCAGCACGCGTGAAGGTTTGGCTCTTGCAGGAAAACAGGAAAGAGGAGCCAGGCTTTGAACTCTGTGTGCATGGAGCCATGAGGAAGGCAGGGCCGAAGATGAAATGAGGACGGAAGGACTGAACGATGCAGTGGAAGAGCATGTATCTCCAAAGACAGAGTGAAGGGGAAGAGTGCTGAAGAAGGGATGGGGATGAGGAGGGTGTTTTGGGATCTGGTGAGCCTAACTTAGGGACTAACCACCCTTGTGGGATGTTGAACAGACTGGAGAGTATTTGACTTTCAGAGCAGCCTCAGAAAAGACTGTGAGGACGATTGTGCATGAATGAGTCTGAACTCAGGGGAAATGCTGTACCTACAGTGGCTACTCAGGTCTTGGCTAGATAAGCAGAGCAACCTCAGGAAACATTGGGGGATACCGTTATCCTTCTTATAGGGCAGCAGAAAGACTTCTATCCAGATCTGGGATCTGCACTATAAAAATGTGTTGGAAAGGTCTTGGGAGTCACGTGGAAGGCTAAGGAAGGACTAACCGTTTGGCTTACCTGGGGAAACGGTCCCAAGTAATTTGATCTGTTTGCAAATGTGCTGGAGTGATCTTTAACCGTGCGGGTACGAGTGCAGTAAAACTGTGGGATCAAAGCAGACGCTGTCGCTGCGCTTCTGATAGTCAGGGCTGGACAAAGGTTGTGACAGCCTTTCTCTCTCCTGAAGGATACGCCGAATATTATTCTATCGGATGAGCTCAAGTTCAAATGGAGGGTGCAGCCTTACCATAGCAACTGTAGTCTGAATTTTACTAAGGGTATACAGGAGATTGCGTGGGAAGGGGCTAGTAGTTCATTTTGGGCTGGGAGCCCATCAGCCTTGCATGGCTGGGCAGGTTTTGGACACCATGAAGGTGTCAGTGTTATTGCTGAATATAGAATCAAAATAGTTCCGTTATTTAACTGAACTTTGTCTAGGCTAGTTATTTCGTTTTAGTCTGCAGCAAAGCTCGGGTGGGCTCTCAAAAGCAGCCCTGCAGCCAGGGAGATTGGAACTGTTCCGTGGTCACCTGCAGCCAGAAGCCTTTGCTGTGGAAATACCCGGGTTAGGAAGCAGGACTGGGTTGCACCGAGCGCTCGGTGCTGCGTGGCAGTGAAGATGAGGTGATGGCAGATGAGGGGACACTGCTTTGCCAGATGAAGTTTGTTACAAATTCCCATCTGCTCGGAAGCAGAAGCTATAAGGTTTGTGCTGTGCAAGTAATTATTTGTTATACATTTTTAAACATGAAATCTAGTCCAAACAGCAAATATTTTAGTGTGTGTCATTGTGCAGTTAAGAAAGCTGCCAGCAGCGTAAACCTGAATAACTCTGCGTGATGATCGGGGTGGGGACAGAAGGTGATTACCTTCACTTCAGTGCCAGCCTTGCAAACCAGCTATCGCACGAGGGGTCCCCTGCGCTGATGTAGAAGGGCGCCTGTGAAGAAGATGGTTCAACAAGGAGTGGTGGCAGATTTGTGCCAGGTTTCTGTTTGTCCTGCTAATGGTGGGCTGTGCTAAGGCAGCCGGGTGCTCTGTGAGCAGGGCTGCAAGTGGGCATCGCCTCTGTTGCCCTGCTCACAGCACCAGCAGTCGTCCTTGCCTGCTGGGCAAACGGATTTAGCTGGAGAGGGAGGATAGATAAAGAGAAGGATTTTCTGCTTTGCCCATTTTCCCCTCCCCACACTTAGGTACTCATTCCCTCTTCAGCTGGTCTCCTGTTCACATGAGACAGCATCTTGCAGAGCCGGCTGCTTTCTCGCCCGCTCCATTCCCTCTGATGGAAAGCACACATCTGGCACGGTGTTCATCCGGGTGTGAAAATGGCTCCGGAGAAGACAGGAGAGGATTACTGGTTTTCTCCTGGTGGAATATTGAAGAGGCAATCTCGCATCTCTTGGTTTTCAGCAGACACATCCCGTGGAGCGAGCCTGCATGTGGTTTTTAACGTAGGCAGATTTGGGATGAGCGAAGCGTTTTTCAGTTTTTCAAGGAACTGGTTGCTTCAGCAATATTTTACGCTCCACTCTAAATCCCCTCCCCCAAAAGAGCAAGAGAATGGATTTGAGATGGATCTGAGCACTTTAGAAACAGAGCAGCTTAGGTTTTTTAGATTGCAGAAAATGTAGGAAGGAAAATGAATGCTTTTTGAGGGGGTGGGATCTGTTGTGGATTTTGCTCAGCTTTCAGGCAAGGTCACAGTTGATTCCCTTGTGTCTGCGAGGCAGCACGGGCAGGTATTAGAGCATTTCCCAGCTGTGCTCGTTCCCAGCAAGAGCACTCTCGCTCTCCTCTGCCTTCCTTAACAGCTTGCAGCATTTGGGCCACCAGTCCCGTCAAAGGCTGCTTTTTCCTGTTGTTTTTCCCTATAACTGCAGCTGAAGGGAGAGAGGGACGCAGAGGGAGCTGCTCTTCTGCACAGGTATGCAGCCAGTGCAGCAATCTGACCCCGTGAGTGGTTGTACACACACATTATTTTTTCCAGTGCCTTGAGAACTGCTTTACTCCCCTTGATTTCCATAGATCTGCTTGATTAATAATAAGAAACAGAGGGGAAGAGTTTCAGCTGTAGGTTCTGTATGTGTATATTCCAGTGGGTTTATAGCCAGTCGTGTCTGATGGTGCCTTCATTTGAAGTAACAGCATGGCTCTAGCAGAGCAATTTTGACCTGGTTATAGAGCAGAATGCAAAAAAAGCTGAATCCCGTAAGAGTGCTTCGAGCGTTGCTTTTCTCTTTAATCTCTTCATTGGTGTTTTTTCTTAATTTCTAAAAAGAATCACAGCTGCCGCCCAAGATGGGCAGGTACTGACACTGCAGACCTGCAGTCACAGTTGCACTCTGGCTCACATCTGGATTCCAGCTGCATATTATGCACTACTCTCTGACACGTCCTTTCTGCAGATGAAGTGTGTTGCCCTCAGTGGAAGCTTAAGAGGGAAGACTGAGGGTAGAATACAGATGAAATGGAGTCGGAGAGCAAGTTATCACCTTATTTTTGCAATGCACTGCCATTCAGAAAGCACCAAGAGACCTCAACAGTAGCAAAGACTGTAATGCCATACTCTGAGTGTCCAGTATATTGTCCCTAACTCTGTAAGTAAAAGCCTCCTGCGCTGGTAACAATTTCAAAGGAAAGAGGTCAGGCCTTGCTGAATGTAGTTCGAAAGAAACCACATTTCCTCAAAAAGTGGGAGATGCAAGTGCTTCTTGCAGAGGGCCTGTCTGGAAGAGTTACTGTGCAGCTACAGTGAGGCCTGACCCACCACCCAGCCTATGTCCCATCCTTAAATCAATCATCTTTTGTTCTTGTAACTCTGCTGCAGAGAACTGTGCTGTCTCCCCCAGCATCCCAGCCCAGTTCTTGCCTGCCTTGCCGGGTGGGCAGCCCCTCTGGGGTTCATGGGTGGGAGGGTGCTTCTCCCTCTTCTCCAGCTGTGTTGCATCGTGGCATGTGCCAAAGCTGAGGTAGTCCAGCCTGGTTTGGGATGAAGGTGTTGGGCAACTAGTGTTTTGTTTGGCTTTAGAGTCAAAGAATAATTAGTAAAACTGTGAAAAACAGCTCTCCACCCTGGGGGGATGGAAAGGCTCTGCCTGGAGGCTCCAGCCATACTGAGCTTTAGGGAAAGATAATTAAGAGGCAGTGAGTGAAGCCTGGAGGGGGCCTGGGGGAAAGCTAGTGGTGCTTTCGTGAACACAGTGCAAGACCTTCAGGGTGGCACTGGACTCTTTTCTGCCTTGGTCCCCCCATACACAAGATGTTGGGGTCCATGTCACACACAGTGTCTGCAGAAAGCCTCGGAGAGAGCTGTGTGGGGTTGCAGACAGTGTTTTTAAATGCTCAACAGCAAGCTGACTCCATTCGCCATCTCGTGGTGATCGCTGTCTGGGGCTGAGGTGTACAGGGTGGCTTGTGCAGCCTCAGGCGGGTGGTGGTGGACAGACCTCGTCCCTCCGCTCCAGCTGTGGGCAAATGGCTCTCCTGCACCCGCCGGGACAGCAGAGCAGCCTGAAAGCTTCACATAATAGTATTCCACATGGAGAAGGATGTTAATGACAGGGAATGTGATTGACTGCCTTTTTCTGTTACTGCTACACTATCACTATTTAAATCAGCTCACATTAACTGCAGCTATATTTAACGCTGTCTGGCTACATGGTTGAATTTTTAGATTGTTAATTTTCAATTGCAAATCACTTAATTATGTCTGACTTTTTATAAATATTTGTAACATGAGTTAATATTTTCTATTACGTGCGATACACGTTCTGGAAAAAGCTAATTGTTCTTGCTGCTGTGTACTGGGTCTGGCGGGAGCCCTTGAAGCCTCAGTGCTCTCTTATCTAAAAGCCATTGCCTTTTACAGCTGATGTGTCGGAAATCGAGGTCTGTAGCCAGTGCTGTCTGTGTGTTATGGTCGGGAAAGCCATTAGGATTCATTTGGCTTCCTGACAAGAAGAAAAAAAAAATGTTTATTGTCCACAGCGTGATAACATGGTGAAGACTCAACACTCATGACACTGCACCGTATTATTGTTGCGCTCCTGGAGCTCCACTCTGAACATTAATATGCAATGTGGAAGGTGATGGCTTTTAGCCTAGAAGGAATTTTAAACTGTACAATTTTCAGGGACTTTGAACCCCAAGACCCCAAAAGCCCATCCCTGTACTCACAGGGGGACACCCGCTGCCCATCCTCCCCTGCCCAGGCAGGGCTGCGTGCGGTCCATGCCCAGCAGATAACAGATATTTGTCCTCGTGGGTCTCCTGCAGGGTTTATGTAGTGAAGGGTGAAAGACTGAACATCTCAGCTTTGTATCTGCCTGGCTGTCCGCCGCAGCTCCTCTGTTCACGGGTGTGCTGAGCGAGGGTCCGCGGGGCAGGGAGGCAGAGGAGAGCCTCTCCCTGCAGCTCCGAGGGCAGGTCTCCAGCCGCATCCACCACGAGGCCGTTCTGCAGAGCTGCCTGGGAGCCCTGTCTTGGGCACAGATTCATCGGTGCTTAAAAACCCTGTGAGGTGCCAGCTTACAGCAGCAGCCTTCAACGGCAGGACAGGAGGGAAGCGCAAAGCACCATCTGGATCTTGGTGGGTCATTCCTGTTGGGGCGTATCTCCCTAGGGAGCAGAGCCCTACCCTTTGGGCTGCACCCGCAGCCCCAGGCAACGCCTGTGCCGCCATGGGCAGTGTGACTGCGGCGGGCCTAGCCGGAGCCGGTGAGCATCAGCAGGGCTTGCTCAGCTGGTGGGAGGGGAGTCGGGGGTCAGACGGGCACACACTGAGCCCAGATTAAGGGTGGGGTGGCGCAGTGCCCAGTCCATGTCCCAGCTTCACCACTGCCATGGTTTGGGCTTGTTAGAGTACAGCCAGCGCAGGCCTGGGAGTAGCAGTGCTGCACTCCCCAGGCTGCTGTGCGAAGGGAGGTGGGGTGTCCTGTCACGTTGCAGGACCTGCTGCTTCCAGGCTGAAGCATCATCTTCTGTGGTTGTTGTAGTACCTGTACACATAAATTATTTATCTTACATTTAATATGGGCACATAACAGCGTTTTCCATGTTGCATAGATGGCTTTCTAGGCTGACCGTCCTCGTCACTAAGGTAACGAGGGCAGCGTACCCCATGGGAGGACTGGCCCCATCTGCTAAGATCTCCCCCTTATGCTGAACTCCTCCTCCTCTCACCTTACAGACTAGCTGCTTTTAAAAGCATCACATTTTTGCTCCCTGTGTTTGCTTCTTCATAGTGATGCTTCTTGCTGCTTTTCCGTGTCTGCTTCAATTCTTCTCACTTCCTTCATCTTAATGCAGGTGTCAGAGCATCTCGCAAGTATTGTGCGGGGTTAAATCCCACATGACAGCTTGTGGCTCCACACGGTCCTTCTCAGAGGTGCCGTACTTATTTTGTTCCACTGGTTCTTCAGGGGCAGAAGAGGTCCTGTTGGAGGGGATCAGGCAGTAAAAGAGGTGGTGGATGTTCCCAATTAGTGGAGCTGGGATTCCAATCTCTGTTCCTTGTGTTGTTTTTTTTTTTTTCATGTTGTTGAATGCTAGTTATTCAAAAAAGAAGTGGCTTTTCCAAAATGCAGTGATAAATTAGATAGGATTGGTATGGCTATGGGTATTGCTTCTCTTTAAAACTAGGAAATTCCCCCCAGGGTAAATTCCTCTGAAACCTTTGAATGACTCAAATATAACTGTCAGGGCACTGTTCTAAGAAAGGTGAGGAATTGACCTTTTAATTAGTATATTATAGTAATTTAGCATAAAAATAATGATTGCTTACTAATAATTATTGTTGTTGTAATGTATTAACCAGATGGATTTACAGATGTGATGTTTCTGCTCTGGATTTTGGTAACACTCCACTAATTGATATCAATTTAGGTGCAATCTAGAGGGACTGAAAATAGCTGGATCTGCCATGGAGGGCAGTTCCTTTCCAGTTCTCCATTTCTGTAGGAAGGGGTCTAAAGGCGACATATACTGAGATTCCTGGAGAAGTGTGCTCCTAGTCATGGGTGGGACCAGCAACTTCAGCTCCCTTAAGATGCCATCCACTGAGAACATGTAGCAACCTCTTCGCATGCTGAGGATTTGCTGCCTAGAGGCTTAATTCTCCGAACTGCTTTCTCCCTGACCTCATGAGAAAGTTTGCTGTGTCAAGGCAGTGTGAAAGACATTAGCCTGTTCAGGAAAATGGTCTCATTAGGTCTCTGGCTGCGATACATCTAACCTTCATGAGTACCAAAATGAACTGTAACAGGCCTCACTGCAATTTTTGCTATCTTAGTCCTTGAAAAAGTGGGACCTGTAACCTTCCCTCTATGTTCCGTCTCCTGCTTTTCTGCTGATACCCGGTTGTTTGGCATAAAAGGGAACCAAAGCCTTGCTCTTCATGGCCAGAGTCTCTGCTTTGCCAGTTCTTTGCTCAGAGCTTCTGCAGAAAAGCGTCTATCACCATGCTACTGCAAGAACCGGTGTCGCAATTCAAACTGAAGGTTTGCACCGACATACCATGAGCATTTATTTTGGAGAACGGCCATCCGGTTTCAAGCTACATCTCTGTAGCAGGCAAGTTTCTTTCTGAACATGGTTTTTCTTTCAATTTTATGTTAGCAATTTTTAGTGATTAAAAGTGATCGTCATTCACATGGTGATCTGTAGCTTGTGCTATGTATGTGTTCACCTGTGTCATCATCCCTACCAAGCATGGTGCTGGTTGCAGCAGAGGAACTTGACTCGCTGTTTTACCACCTGGCCTCAGCCCCTGAGGGACATCTGATTTTTGTGTCAACAGGGAGGCCAGAAAGGAAGTTTTGCATTCACGGCTCAGGCCTGATCCTTGAGCTGTCATCAGAGCTGGGAACAAAGCTTGCTCAGCCAAGGAGCCAGCTACACATAGACCTCCATGGAAAGGGCTGCACGATGCAACCAGGGAACCCAAGATCTCCGGTCCAAAAGGACTTCTCCCTGCAGGAGCGGCACTCCTCTCAGGACACCTTCTCATTCCCAAATTCCCACCTCTGCCAAGCATCAGCAAGCAGAGGTTTTGACTGGAAATGTGTAAATATGCCATGACTCTGTGAAGCCCATCAGAATCTGACGTCTTGTGTTTGTGGAAAGCTTTCAGGTGCTGCAGCCATGGAGATCAGTCGAAAATCCCTCAATATGGTGATGAAACAGCAAGAAAAATCTGAGTTCCCTGCTTGAATCAACAGGAACTGAGACCCCAGCCCCAAGCACATTTCAGCACAGGGGGTGGAAGTTTTAAAGATGGTGTGAATTCCTATGCAAGAGCCTTGCTCCAGCCCTGCCCATTGCATAGACACTGTTGGAGATGTTCCAACATCTTATTCCATCACCTATAGTCCTGCTGAGTGTCAAGGTACTGCAGCTTTGCTGGACCTGGTCTTCATGCAAGTTGCTTTAGCTCCGAAGGCCAAAGCCCATTTTCAATTATGTGGCAAATGTATCTACCATTAAGCTTTTAATCAAAAGATGAGGATTTGGGGATATGTAGGTCTTTTTTCCATGATGACTGGGATGAGTTAACCGCAGCTAATTCTAGCTGTAAAAATTACTTGGAACTGAATAGTATTTTATTGTTGTGTGTAGGAAATTCAGGTGACTCTCTTCCTATTAACTATTGTGAAATTCAGCGTATGACAAGCTGTAAGGAAACACAAGCAAGCCAAATGTAGTGATCTACCTCAGGCTGCATCAACCAGTCAGAGCTCCAGTTTCTTTCTGTTGTAGCGCTGTAGCTGAGCATATGCTGCCCACATGCCTTCAAGCGTCCTTACGCAATGCCATAAGAAGAGGGTATTAAGGCATGCTCAGAGGTCAGAGCCTCTGGACAGCTTAGTTTTTAAGCCCTCTCAGTGTCATACACCTTGCACGGATGATCTTGCAGAGGGATTTGCGGGGTTCAGAAGTTCTCTGGCCGCAGATGGAAAGGACGTGCCTTTCGAGTGGAAGTGCTCCACCATCCCTTTTCTTAACAGCTTGCAAAACATTTGCAAAGGCAGGCAGTGCTTTTTCTTCCCCTCCCTGTTTTGCTGAATCTGGTTTTCCATTTACTTTGATTTACCATTCCACATAAATCTGGAGGTGTCTTTGCACAACCTGCTGGAAAGCTGCATTTGCTTGTCTCAGCTTTCCTCAGCCCCGTGGCACAGCCTTTGCAAAGCTGCGAGGGGGTATGGTGGCAGGCAGGTCAGTAACCGAGACGGCACAGGCGATGTCCGCTTTTCCTACACAGGATCTGTGCTGAGCACCTGCCTGCCCTTGCCACGCCACCGGCACGTGCCGGTTGATTCATCAGCGCTCTGCAGATGAGCAGCGGGTACCCACAGGTCCTGCTGCTCGCAGCCAGGCAGGCGTGAGAAACCTCTGCCTGCACGTGCCACCAGTGCTGCCCTGAAGTATGTTGGAAATCGGCTCAGCTTGTGGGATAAGCAGCCATCCAAAAGGCAGCATTGGAACTGGTGTTAATTTGAGGGTGAATCTCTTGACCTCGCCTGGTGAAGCAGGCGCAGTCCCAGCATCTGCTGGCGGATGCAATGGGCAAAAGCCTGCACAGCCCGGGGGCTGGTGAAGCAGAGATTTATTGCAGCATTATAAGATTCAATGCTTGGACGAGGAGAGGCTGCTGTACATCCCGGGAAATATTTTCACCAACAAGTCTAGCGCAACCCTAAAGTTTGTGAACCATGAAATAAGATTTCTCTGAGAGAGGGAAGCATCAGCCCTTACTGAATTATCCAAGTCCTTTCTGCTGTTTTAAATCACCCCCCCAGGAACCCTGACTGCTCTCTCATGGTGGTAGTGGTTCATTAGATAACCTAGGAGCTTGCCAGGATAACGGGAGAGGACACCCATCCACAGCAAACGATCGACAATGTGCAGCCACAGTTGGAAGCAACTGAATTCCTGCAGCAGGGCTGATTTTACCTACACAGGAGCAAAAGGATGTGGACTCTTCTCCAGGAGAGGGGCTTTGACACCTTTTGGGATGCTGGAGCCTCGGGGCGGTGTGAGGAGCTGGGAAAAAGAAAATTTTGGTGAAGTAGTAGGCGCAGATTGTAATTCCTTGAATTGAGGGGAATTTATGTTGTGCTAGAAATACTCTGCATGACTCGGAGCCTAAAAGACTGATTTGGGGAAGTCTGACTGGCCAGAGGAGAGGTTGCCTTGAGCATTTCTGCTGTGCAGTGGCACCAGGAGCAGTCCTTCTGGGATGCGTGAGGATAGTACAGTGTTGCAGTCCAGAAAGCTGATGGAGAGAACACGTCCTGCTGGTTCCCTTTGTCTCTTCCAAAATCCTCTCTTGAACTGCATGAGTGACAACTATGAATCCTTGGTCAGGCTGTGCTGATGCTGCTGGTTTTGCTGACACGGGGATATGTGTAACACAGGGAAGCTGTCCTTGCTGCTTCTTCCTTGCTCCCGTTTCAGATGCTAAGGCAGCCAGTGGTCCATGGGTCGCGATTTGCTGCTCAGAGGATTAGCAAGTTGCCCAGGGCTTTAGTGACTTACCTACCGAGGCAGCTTAGCCTCGTTCGCGTTCCCAATGTAAAAGGGAGGTCGGCAGCCCACCTGCAGTCGAGGGAAGGAGTGTTCAGATCCTCCTCTGCTTTCTGCTTCAGAGACGTGGGCAGAGGTCAGGGCCTCGAGCGCCAGGCTGCCTCCCTTGCTCTGCCCTTTGCCACTCGTAGAGAATAATATTTACCGTTGGTGAGGAAAAGGATGTTACAGAGCAAGCCATGATGGTGGCATGGAGTGTGTCTGAGGAGGCTGTGTGCGGTTCATGGTGCCACTCTGTCCTGTTTCATGTCACTTTGTCTCCTAGAACAGAGATTTTTCTGATAAGAAACCGAGGGCTTCCATACAATGAGTCACTTTGGGGGCCATGTGTTTCATTCAGCTGGAGCACTCTGTGCTGCTGATGTCACAAGTTGTGAGTACACTTGGACCGATTGATTAATTATTAATTGATGGGGGCTTATGAATGTTTCAGTATTTTCTCTCACTGTGCATCACAAAGCAGAACCACCTTTTATGAGACAAAGATCTCTCCTAAAGCCCTACATCAAAGCTGCAAAATTGTCACCCGTATTGTGATCTTGTTCAGCCTTCACATGCAGCATGTTTCCTTTGAAATACTTAAATCAACCATTTGCTGAGCTACAGAGCTCCCAGCATGTCAAAGGAAGAGCGCCTTGAAACTTTCTGTTGAAGGCTTTTGGCACCTATGGCCAACCATACATGACACAGGTATTTGGCTGTGTTAATTATTTTGGGAGGACTTAAGCCAGGCTTAGGAAGGACGTGAGTGGGTCATGGCTTTTGTCCTCGTCCTCCACACAGGGAAAATAATTCACAAAGTGGGATTTTCAGACACCCCCCCCAGCTGCACGGTAGTGTACTGGACACAGAGATGGAGAAAATGAACGCTGGAGACCACTGACAGTGTGCTCAGCCAAGGCAGTCCCTGCTCGGTAGCAGCCTGTCTGTGCCTGCCTTCGGCTGTGCAGGAGGGATCGCCTGTCCCTGGGTCCCAATGCTGCCACGAGGGAAAAGCGACACAGGCGGTGGGTGCGGATTTCATGGAGACCTGGACTTAAATGCTTTCGTTTCCAGAAGGTGAAGAGCCGGGTTTGTTTCTGTTCCCGATGCAGTGCAAAGCAGGTTGCTGCAGCTCAGTGTTCACGTTGCCACAGCTTTTGAAACGTGGTTTTCCAGAGCCCCGTTGCAAATGGCTTGTCCTCTGCGGGAGCACGTGGCACGGGAGGATGGCTGGATTCACCACCCCGTCGTAACCTTTCTGAAAGGGAGGGGAGATGCTTTCAGACAGGCCCCAGTCATGCTTCAGGAATGGGGATGCTGTGACACTTGCTGCCCTTGCTGGGAAGCAGGGATCAGCATTAGCAGTGACTGGCAGGGAGGGATTAAACTGTTAAATGTTCCCAACGGTTTCTGGCTGCGGCTGATGACAATTATACCAACAATACCTGTCACATCCCGAGCGCGTGGCGCAAATGCCAGGCTGATCATTGAAGGCTGTATCTGTATGTTGCATCCTGTCATTATAAACGCCCGTAGCTTACAACATTATTCCGTTATAAACCCCCGTAGCTTACAACGTTGTTTCCAACAGTGCTGAACTTGGAGCATGGGTGTGGATCCCACATCATGTTTAACTCACCCGTGTCTATTGGAGCGTGCCCCATCAATAAGTGTTTGGTGGCACGGCTGGACCCACTCTTCTCTTACCAACTGGCTGAGTGCTGCGTATGGCGTGTCACTTGTGCCACTAGCATTGTCCCCAGGCTGGGTGGGTTAGCCCCGGCTGCAGCCCTCTCACTGTGGCAAATGGCACGAGGGCCGTACCCTGCTTGGTCTCCAGGCAAGGGGTCATTCTGAGATGTCAATTCAGGCAAAACTGCTTTGAGCATAAGGAAGAAGGGAAGACGAGGGCAGCCTGTGCTGCCCCAGAATCACATTTGGAGCCAGGTCTGCATTTGTAAATGGTTTGGCTTTAAGCTGTGATGTACTGAAGCTGCAGCTTTAAATATATAACACTTTGGCTCCAAAAACACAGGAATTTAAAGCCTCCCTTAACACTGTTCATGTCCTTGAACTGCCTCTGGCATTTCCTGAGGTGAGTGGAGGTGAGCCTGGGCTCCTGGCTTTAGAAACTACAAGGCTTAGATTGGGCGATGCGTGGGAGGTCTCTGACACACCAACCAAATAGTTTAGGTGTGGATTTGGTACGTGCCTATGCGCCTTATTGAAGATCTTATGACTTAATTAGGTTAGTTGGTTTGTTTCTGCTTCTGCCTTTCAAAGGTGTAGAGAGATTATCTTCAATCCCTCTGGGATAACGTGAGGAAAAGTCTTGCAGTAAATTTTTTTCAGGGTCGTGGAAGCCAAGGGTTGCTTCTGCAGACCAATGGCTGGTTCTTACTGGCAATTAAAACTGTCAAGCTTGCATGATGAACATTTTTAACCTCTTTCTTTCATTTACTAGTGCCCATTAAAAATTCTTTCTCATTAGCAGTTTATATGTAAAAAACCCCCTATCTTCTGCAGGATCTTTTTCTTGCAGTTGAACAGTCACCAGGGGTTAAAGCAGTCAAATGCCCTGCAATGCCTTCAGCAACAGGCTGGCTGTGATGCTGGTCAATTTGGGGTTCCACTCAGAATGTGATCTACATCATTTTTAAAAATTTTTATTCTTTTACTTTAGCAACTCTTAAACCAATGTAGATAATCTCTGCAGGGGAAGCAGAAAGAACTAATGTCATATGCGGGTAGACGTATGAAAACATCTAATTTACTAGCAGGCAGTTGGGTAATGATCAGTTGAGAATTGCAAATTATGTATGTCGTATATTTGTGGCATGCTGCTGAAGAAAAGCCCAGTGCATATGACAAATCATATATATACTGAAATTTATAATACTTTTCACATTTAATTGACTGGGGCAACCTTATGATTTATATCTTTGCTTTATTCATAGCACACCCATAACATAGTCATAATGCAGAACGAAGCTAATTCAATTTCTCTTTGACTTTGTAAATCATTTATGTATTTGGCTGTCAAGTATTTGAATATAAAGTGGGCATGCATACGGCAGAAAATAAATAGCTGATTCTCTAGTTAAGAAATTGAGTTTTAATGAATATTAGGGTCTGTGTTGCCTTACTTGCATGTTCGTTCTTGCTTTGATAGCATGCCTTACATTTGCCCCTTGCCTTATTTCACAAGCAGAGTATATTTTATGGGCATCAGCATTACTGTCTTAATGGCCCTATAGAGTGTTACGACTGTGTAAAAGGTGCTCGGCTTGCTTTGACGGCAGCAGGAGCCCTTCCCGGGCTCAGGAGCCGTAAGCAGTGGAGCTGCTGGGCGACTGCTCTTAGTCACAAGAGGTCTGCTTGAACGTGCCAGGAGGACACACGGGGCCTGCAGGCAGGGGCTGCCTCACTAGTACCCTTGTGTAGATAACAAGAAGAAAATGTTATGTTGGCTACAACAGACTGTGATTGCTTTTCCAAAGATCAGGTTGTGCCATGGAGCTATCATAGAGTCATTGAAAATACAGCCAGGAAAGATATTTTTTGTTTCCTTTAAATATCAGGTGACACCACTAATTAATCTTCGGAAGCACAGCCCTGAAAGGGAGTACCTTACCTACTCGACCACAACCAAGGAGGCTGCCTGGGGTGCTTGTTGCCTCCTAAGAAAAGTAATCTTCTGCAGTCAGACCTTTCCTTGACATGGTTTTTGACACCTGTAGCATCACTGGAAAGCATCTGCAGAATCAAGATAGTGCAGAAAGAGTGAGGCGGTTTGCTGGCTCATTGTCATACCACAAAAACAGCTCTCCTTCAGAGCAACATCCTTTTTTTTCTAAATTTAGTGCATGAGTTATTTTGGGTAGTGTGTGATTAACCTCAATTACTGTAGCTCGGATGGAATTCAAATAATGCCCCCCTTTCAGAGTTGCAAAGAAATGGAAATCTGGGACTGTACATTTCCTACCCTTAATGAAGCAGCTCTGAGAGATTCTTGCACATTGACGGAGCTCAATGTGTGATGCATTTGTTCATGGCGAAATTAAAGGGGGCAGCTGATCCAAAAAGCTGCTGGTGGTCCATGGGTCTGTATTGGTTTTGGGGTCAGGAATATAAAGATGAAGGCAGCAGGTTATGTGGTGCAGCTGGTGTGAATGAAACGTGGGTGGCCACAGCACAGATCGCTGAAGCTTCAGTGGATTTGGATCATGGTCAGGACAGTTTGTAGTTTTCCTGCCTGAATTAAATCAGTAATGGAGGCTTTCAAAAACTAATAAAAAATATGTTTTCCCTCAATCTCAGCCATAATGAATGTCAGCTCTCTGGAAAATTATCGTTGGTGAAGCAATATGCAAATACACGCCTGCATGCGGGCAGGTCTACAGAAGCGTGTGTGAGAGGGGAGGTGCAGGATGCACAGGCAGACGGCCGAAGAGATGCCGTGGAATGTGGTGGGTCTGGGGGAAAGTGGCTTATTTCAGCCCATCCAGGGAGTGCTAATGGAAGAGCTCATCGTTTGTCAGGCCGAGAATTGAAACTTTTGTCATCGCTGTAGCCGTAACTTTCCACACTGTACTGCACCAGCTGAGCCTTTCTTTTGTCAAACAGTTTGTCTCCAGGGGAGGATAAAACCCAGGGAGGTGGTTAACATAACCCCAAGCCAGCAAATAAAGCTCGTTTATGTGTAGCGGTTGGTGGGAGACCTGACTTACGGTGGCTTGTGGCGATTGTATTTGCTGGTAGCCAGAAGGAGCCGATACTTTGCAAATGAAGATGACGTTTGGATGGAGGAGCCAGCCCTCCCGCCTGAATTCACGTTTGCTTGAGGAGGTGAACCAAAACCCTGAGGTTTTTCAGCAAGCTGAGCTTGGTTCTGTGCCTCGTGGGTGGAGCTGCACCATGACCACCCCGCTGCCGCACGTTTCTAGCCTTGTGCCGAGGCCAAAATGACCCCAAAGGAGTCTAAAAAGTGGTTAGAGTCTAGAAAGCGGCTGTAAAATTGCCACCTCATTACAGTAGCTATCAACTTCTTTGGGGACTAGTTTGATTTTCTGCTTTTTGTTGTTCTGTAATTTTTGTTTGTGTATTCGCACTAAAAATAACAGATCTGACCTTAGTCCTACCAATGGGAAACTGTTTGCAGCCGTCACCGTGCCTCTTCCACGTGTGCTGCAATTGCTTGCTTAACTGGCAGAAACAACATTTTACCCTCAGAAGACATTTCAGGGCCAGGCAGGCACCAAACACTGAACCACAGGACTGTGGGCAGTGTGTTGCAAAAAAAAAAAACAACTCTACTTAAGGCTGCAGGAAAACCAATTGCACAAATTGGGTGGCAGCACCGGGATGCAGCAATATGGGGGGGAAAAAAAGTAAGCAAATGTTATTGCTGTGCATTTCTGTCTTTTTCTGTGTGGCAAGCAGGGGCAAGGAGTGTTTGGCTTGGTGATCTGGAGCTGCCATGTGTCCTGCCCCGGCACAGGGGGGCTGTGGCTTCCCAAGCACCAGCAAAGTGATAGCCTCTGGAGGGCACCCCGCTTTTCAGGGGTTCAGATAGTCACTGTCAAGGCTTGCTGCCAGACTGGCTCACAGGGCAAAATGGGTGTGAGACCTCGGGGTGAGGGTGCTCCGCCCCAGGAGGCAGCTGGGCAGGCATCAAAACAGGGTCTGCGCAGCCTCCTGGTCGTGTCTGTCTTGGGATGGTGAACGTTGTGTGTGTCCTTTGTGGGGGGCTCTGTCACAGAGCGGGGCCCTCACCACTCCCTCTGTGCTGTACTTCATTGATAATGTAATACAGATGGTCAGCCTCAAGAACTGAACTGCTTGTAAAGGTGCTGCATTGGTTGATTTTTCACCTTGATTTGCCTTTTGTTTTTATACAGCTGGACAACCCAGATGAGCAAGCAGCACAGATCAGACGTGAGTTAGATGGACGTCTTCAAATGGCAGAGCAAATTGCCAAGGTAAAAAAAAAAGTCTTCTCTATTAATAAGCTCTTCATATGGAATCACACAAGTAGTTTGATGCGGCCCCCAGGTCCTGTCCTTCTCTCATAGGTTTCTTCTCCCAATAATCACCAGTTAAAAATTAGCAGATTTTTAACTACAAAGAAAAGAACAAGTACAGATGAAGCTGTTGTGATGTGCATTTCTTGGAAAGTCCTGATGAGCTGGGACAGTTTAGGTTCCTGCAAAATCCCTTGTGAATCCTGAGCAGTGGGGAAGATACTGTCCTTAAGTGCTCCAGCTAGATCTGCAAGTGTACATCTGAGCCCTCTTTGTCAAACTTCGGTGCTAGGCAATGAGGTGGGTGATGGCATGAAGAAAGGAGCCAGAAATTGCCCTAATGGGGTTTGTGTTGTTCACTGGGTTGCTGGGAGCCATAGTTCCCTGCCTCAGTAAAAGTGCTTCAGATGTGTTGTCCCAAACATGTTCGCACTTTGCACGAGAGCAGTCAGGCTAGTGTTGCACCATGCAGACATCTCTGCTGCCTGGAGCAGTGGGCACGGGACCTCCACACAGTTTTCATAACCAAGTGCTCAGCTGAACTCCCTAGAGACCCTTCTGTAAGGAGGCACCTCCTTAGGAGCAAATCACACCCACACAAGTGCAGATTTACATGGTCTCCAGTAGCCCATAGATAGAAACCCTGGATCCTGTTGACGTGAATATGGCCAAGTTTTTATCCTTGCCTCTAATCAGATGCTCTGAGTCACCAATAATGCCCTGTTGGGGCTGAAGTCATTGGGAATGACATATCTGGTTGTTCTTGATAATCAAGAAGGCATTACTAGAAGGAAAAGAGAAAGGTCTAATCAGAGAGACGTAGCTCAGGCTAGGGACCTGCCTTTCAGCAGCATTCCTCCCAGCAATAAGCTGTGCCCAGATTGGGAGTTTTTATGAGAACAATAATATTGGAGCTGTTTGCAGCCACACTGGTATCCCTGGATGTGAAAAGCTGAGCACATTCATTTATGGTCAGGCGTTAGCAAGGATGCCGATAGCGCCTGCACGGTTGGTCCTCGGTAATGCTTCTGTTAAACAGCTACAGTCGTTGGTCTTTGGGGAGGTAGGTTCTGTTTTTCCCCACTTCACTGACAAAAATAGTAAGGTGGCCAAGGACCATGTCGCCAAACGATGGTGCAGCAAAGCAGCCAAGGGACTGCAGCTCCTTTGTTCAGCAGTTGGCCCGTTGCCATTTTATTGTCAAGAAAACCTACAGTATTATTTTTGTTTGTGGCAAAATGTAAGCCCCTGCGTGGAGCACTGCTGTTCCGGTTCTGAGATAGGTAGCCAGGCACTGGATGCCAGAATGAGATTGCCTGGTTTCCTTGTTTCGTTTTCTCTTTATGGCATGTGGGACAACAATATGCATAGTTCAGTAGCAGCCAGCAGTGGCTGCAGCTTCATGAATTATTTTTTGCAAACGAGAATTTGCCTTTTCCATTCCTCCCCCAAGGGTGCTGAAAAACAAACCATGCCACTGCTGGCGCTGTGAGAGACAGTCAGGAGAAAGTCCTCAGCACAACCTGACATTCCCCTGTGCAGAATTCAACCTTCAAAATACAGCTGTGCAGCTTGGAGGGTGGTTTAGGCTAAAAGTGACTTACCTGTGATCCAGTTGGCAGGTATTGATATTTAATCTCCTTCACGTTACTGCTGCAGGCCTTCTCTCCGGAATGTCAGATCCCGCCAGCACCTGCCTATAAGAAACCTTGTTCTTTCAGACCCACAAATACCATCTTTTCAAGGCATCCAAATGACCTTTTGAATCCTTCTCTGTATCCTCCTTTCCAGGCAAGGCTGTTTTCCCTCTAGCACAGGGCAGGTTAACAATTCAGCTCAGTGAAAGGATAGTGTTTCCAATTTTATCTCCAATTTGCAGCTTTTAATGCAGGTTTGCTGCACAGGGAGACAGTGCTCATGAAACCAGTCTTGAGGTGGCCGTCTTGGAGATTCTATGCTAAAGGCAAATTAATGCCTCATTAATAAATTAAGAAATTCACACTAGGACATTTGTACTTCAGAGACAACAAAGGCTGTGAAGTCCAACAGGACCTGGGATTGTAGTGCTGCAGAACCAGTGGCACTGCAAGCCCTCGTCTGACGTGTCGCGTGACCTTGAACAAGTCCCTGTGCACGGCAGCTTTCCTGCATCTGGATACCAGGGCACGGCTCTGGCTCTTTTGTACCTCCTCGTGTGCCCGGGAGAGTGCAGCTCGGCACAGTGCCAGTGCAGCGTTCGGCATGGGCCCCCGCTGAGCCTGACTCCATCAAAGCACATAAGCCCAGCCTTGGAGCCAGCCAGCTTGAAGTCAAGCAGATGTTTTAAAGCTGAATCTGGACAGACTTTTCACTCTGCATGTTCTACTTTTCCAGCAGCTGAATGAGAGCAGTGTTACAGCGGAGAGCTTAGGGATGCCAGGGCAGAGGTGTATTTTTCTCTGCAGTAGCAAGTGCTCTGCTGTCCTGTGGGGCCTTTTCCCCCACCCAGTCGCCTGGCCTCAAGAGCAAGGAGGAGCATGTGTAGGGACAACTAAATGAGACCTTGTGATGACACCAGAGCAGTATGTCCATCTGGGGCTGGACCGTCTCTGCTCCAGCCTGCTGGACTGGTCATTTCTTGCAGTCTCTTAACTCTGCTTTTTTCCACACTTGTCCCCATTTCTGGTCCTCTCCCTGCTCCAAGTACACGTGGAGGTGACTAACACCCTTTCCTGCTGTTGTCTGCATCTCTTGATTGTGTCTTCCTCCAGACTGCATCTCCGATCTGTGATGGGTAACTTGGTACCACACCTGCATCTCTCTATTTCCGTCATCAGACCCAGTCCCAGTTAAATTGCTATGTGTCTCTTCAAACTACCTGGTTTTAGCCTTAGTATGAGAAGTTGCTGATGGCACACGGTGAAATGTCTCAGTCCTTGCTGCACTTCTGAAGAGGTTTGAGGGGGCAGTGCCAGAACTGCGGTCCCTGGAGAGACGGATCGCAGCAGGGTGAAAAAGCCGTAATGTTTGAACACCATTGCTTCAGCAGTAGTTCTCAAAATCTACAAAACAGTTGTTGGTTGTTTTTTTTTCCTAGGGGTGGCTCACAACTTGTATAATGCATGCACAATAAACCAGACTGATTAGGTAGTTTATCTTATGCCAGGTCTAATTTACATGAGGGAATTGCTTCCCAAGATTGAAACTGGAAACAGAAGACTGTATTTTAGCTGCTTGGTGCGAGTGCTGCTGTGAGCTGTGCTTGTAATGGGTAAGGTATTGAAGACTGATGCAAAAACTAGTGCAGTGGAGTACTTTTTCAGCAGCCTGATGACAGTCTTCTAGAAGAAACATGACCTTGTTTTCTTTTCTAGCATACATTTTACAAACTGCTTTTTACAATATTATGAATTGCCACTAAGATACTTTGCACGTCAGCCTCAAGTTCCCTGGCTGCAGATGCTGCCTCGCTGTTGCACGCCTTGCAGAGTCTCTCGTAGCCCACTGAGAGCTGTTCAAATCCTGAGCAGATTTGAGGCATGGGCAAAGTTGTCAGAAGACATAGGGCTCAGACCAATGATCCTAACAGAGGTGGAGCATGGGCAGCAGCTCAAAGCTGAGAATATGTGTTGGGGAACATCAAGTCTTGCTCTCAGTGTCACCTTTGCTTTTAATATTTAAATGTCCTGTTTACAGCAAGCACCACTGGAGGGTCTCACAGTGAAAGGTTGTCTTGTTGGAGGGACACATGGGCTCTGGCAAGTAGTGGAAAGGGTGTTTTACCCCCTCTTCTAGCTGAGACCACACATTCCTGCCCACACATTGCTGATTTTCCCTCCTTGGGCTCCTTTCACACCTAGAAAACTAATGGAGCTCAGAAGCATTTTAAAAAGAGCTGGCACATTTGGGAGACTGGAAAACAAGTCCCTAACTGTCAGCATCCGTTGAAACATTAGTAAATTGCTGTCAATCACAAAGTTCAGCTGAAATATGGCCTGGAGTGTTTGTAATTGTGAATACATATATATGAGGAAGGCCATTTGGAGATAGAAAAATCAATGAAATGCAAGTGCATGCAAGAAACAGTGAAGTTGGATAAGTACCAAGTAGTAATTCTATGGGAAGCTAACAATAATGTTTCTACATTACACAGGGGGAAACTGTAATTTGTCATCTGGTTTGTGGGAGTTGCCTGCTCACAAACCTCTCTGCAGATGCTTCTGGGGGATTCTCCCAGTGTAACAAGTGGTTGCTGATTGTCACAGCCATTCATTCTGTTGTTTTTGTTTCCAAATCCAAGGAGCGCAAGTTTCCGAAGTTTGTGTCCAAAGAAATGGAAAACATGTACATTGAGGAGCTGAAGTCATCAGTCAATCTCCTGATGGCAAACTTAGAGAGCATGCCTGTGTCTAAAGGAGGCTCTGAGTTCAAGCTGCAGAAGCTGAAACGTAGTCACAACACCTCAATAATTGACATGGGAGAAGAAAATGAGAACCAGCTTTCCAAGTCAGACGTCGTGTTGTCGTTCTCCCTGGAGGTAAGCTTCACACACATAACAACGTGCAGAGTTCGTGGGAGTGAAAATCACAGCAGCCAGCTTCTGCTCAGTTCAAACTTAAGTGGAGAGAGGTCAGTAGAAATCACTTTCTGATCGCCATGAGGAACAACTCGTCTCTGAGTGGTCAAACACTGTGTCCTTTCTGGTGTCTCACCATCTTGTTGGAACAAACTGTGTGAGATAAACCATCTGGCATTTCCTGCCGATATATATCAAATGGCTCAATATCTGCATCATTAACTGACCTCTTCACGTGGCTTGTTGCTGAATGTGCCCCAGTAATCCTGAGCCTGGGTTGTCCCTGACAGCGGTACAACAATGCAACACCATAAATGTCAGTATGTTTAATTATTACCAGTTAGAGGTGTCACTCTATTTCACTGCAAGCCTTGCTTCCTCTTTGGAGTATTGCTAAAAATTGCTGGGGTTTGAATGCACCCAACAGATTGGCTTGCAGTTTGTATGGAAATACCGTGTCTTGCTGGCTTGCTTTTTGCTTTGTGTTGAGCACTGACTTTCTGCTCAGCTCTGTCAAGCAGTTTGTCTGTACAGCCCAGGGGAAGGCAGGATGCTGCAGGGACCCGCCGTTACCTCCAACACAGGCTGTCTCAGTCCTGGCATCAGTGTTGCTGCAGCAGCTGTTTTCAGCCAACTTAATTGTTCCGTGCAAACATATTTGTGGTCTAGGCAAGACATTTACTCCAAAGAGTCATCAGCACACCCATACAGAATTGTTGTCTGTCAATGAGTGGGTTTATGTTACGTTGTCAAAACAGACACCAGGATGGGGTCAAAAATGTAGGATGCAGAGAAATCAGAAAATTCTATTTTTGTGTAGTTTCCTGCTTATTTCTCTTCCTAAGAGGTCTCTGGTTATATATATATCATGCCAGTGCAAAGCTTAATGACACTGGTTGTCCAGTCTCAAAGTTTAACTCCTTAGATGTCTGAAACCATCTTTATAATATTCAGTTCAGTCTTATTTAAAAATAGAGCTATGAACCCAGAGGTCATGCCTTCAACAGCAGCATCAAATAAAGCCTGACTTCCAAGCATTCCCACACGGAGGAACGGGGAACTGTCACAAAGCAGTAGACCTCTCTGTTGCAAAAGCCTGTGCAGCATCTATAGCCATGCATAAAGGGACTCACCCTTCCACAGGATGTCTCAAAAGCTTTGCTCTAGCTGAAACCCATCTGATAGGAAGCAGAAGCTCAATGAAGCACTGACTTTAGGAGCTTGCAGGTCTGTGCACTGCTCTGTGCATGAAGCTTTTGCTGCAAGAGAGCTTTTACAAAAAATATGTGCTCATCAGAGGGTTTGTGGAGCTCTGTGTGCCAGGGAAGGGAACCTCAGTGCAAGGACAGATCATAAGACCTGAGGAGACAAATTTTAACCCCCTGCCTACTTAGTTCATAGATAGCTGTAGAAAACAGGAATAGAAACTCCCACTGTGTTTCTTGTAGAAATGTTTAAGGTATGTGGTTAACAGGATTAATCACCTTTAAAAAAAGAAAGGTAATTACCTGCAAGAAACTTAGATGGTGATTTCTTAATGAGAAAGATTTCTTGTAAGAAAGCTGGAGAGGGGCTTTTTACCAGGGTCTGTAGTAACAGGACAAGGGGCAATGGTTTTAAACTGAAAGATGGTAGATTTAGATTGACTATAAGGAAGAAATTGTTTATAGTGAGGGTGGTGAGACACTGGGACAGGTTGCCCAGAGAAGTTACGGATGCCCCCTCCCTGGAATTGTTCAAGGTCAGGTTAGATGGGGCTCTGAGCAACCTGATCTAGTGAGTGGAAGGTGTCCCTGTCCATGACAGGGGGATTGGACTAGAAGATCTTCAAAAGTCAAACCCAAACCATTCTATGATGAATCTTGAAAACAGATTTTGGCACAAGCTGAGTAGCTGTGTGCTTTTTTTCTGTATGTTTCGCATAATAAGGCACTTTTTGGCAGGGCAGTACCATGTCTGTGAGGCCCATCTCCTGAAGTTTGGTACAGCCCTGGGCACCAAAGGGTTTCAACAAGCCTGTGTGCGGTCAGAAGGAGACCTCCTAGTTTCCCCACAGACCTCGCTGGCTGCCATGATCCTCACTCAGCCTGGGCAGTGCCACCATCCCTACCCACCTGCCACCGTGAACATCCAGCAGCACGTAGAGGACCCCAGCGCTGACTGACCTCGTGGGTTCAGCTGCCGGAGCAAGGTCTGAAGGAAGCTGCTCCTCTCACACTCCTCTTTCTTTGCTCTACAGGTTGTCATCATGGAGGTGCAGGGTCTGAAGTCTCTGGCCCCCAACCGTATTGTCTACTGCACCATGGAAGTCGAAGGTGGGGAAAAACTGCAGACTGACCAGGCTGAAGCCTCAAAGCCAACGTAAGTCTTGCTTTGCCTTTTGCTTTCTCCACCATGCTCTCCTCTGCCCCATCTCTGTGCTCCTGAGTCACTGGGGATAGCTCTGGCTCCTGCATGGTGAGGCCAGAGGGGACTCTGGGAAGCAGAGAAGTGTGACCCTCCACTATTGCAACTAAGAATGGAATGTAAGCCCTGATTGAGGAAAAAAAAGTGTTAATGACAGGCTTATGTCTCTTGTAGCCATAGAGACATAAATTTGTGCCTATACGTAAGTACTTTGCTAAGTAGGGATGGAGTTAAGCATGTGCTTAATTAAATACTTGTCTGAGTGTCCATCTGAACTGGTGCCATCAGGTGTAGGCACATAATCTCGTCCTCACTGTCAGGGTTTTGGCAGTCCTATGAGAAAGGGAAACAGCTGGCGGGGACGCACTCCAGCAGCCACAGCCAGAGATGGGAGAGAGTAGCTGGGAGAAACCTTCAAGGCACTCAATTAAAGTTTTGTCTGAAGCCACTCTGCCCTGTTCCAGTTCAGGGGCAGAGTCTTGTTCTGTCCTCTTCAACTTGGTCCCCAAATACCCAGCCTTGGCCCCATACTTGGCTTTATGTCTTACCCAAATGTTGTTATAAAGCCTGCTAGTAGTGACTGATCTTTGTTAATTTGGAAGGAGAAAATGATGAATGGATTATTTCCTTTCCAATCTGTGAGATTAGTTAATTTCAAATGCTATCTGTATGGATTTGAGGCAGTTTCCCTCTGTTTCACTGCAGAGATTTGATACTTAAATGAAATTCTCGGTGCACATCTTCACAGTGGAGAATTGCCAAGGTGATATGAAGCCTCCTCCAGTGGTGGGGAGCAGTGCAGGAGGGGCTGCTGTTGGGATATTCCCTCTCTGTTCCCATATCCCATTCCCTCCGAGTGACTGGTCTCCAGCAGGGTTTCACCAGAAGCTTCCCAGGCTCATGGAAGGAAAGCCAGAAGCACCCGGCTGTGTTCCAGGCGAGTGCACAAGCACTGCAGGCAAACAGTTCAAGACCAGCTGATGCAGGCAGGAGGGGAGCCGAGCCGAAGGCAGGCTGCCTTCCCTCGGTGGTTGTCCTCCCGCAGAGGCACAGAAACTGCTGATGCTTTGTGCCCTGCTCTGTGCCGGAGGAACAGGAATCTGCAGTAAGCGGTTTAAAAACAATATTCCCAATCAGGGAAAGTGCTGCAGCCTGGCTTACTTTTCAAAATGCTTCAAAATCTGCTTCAGAGAAGGAAGTAGGAGAGCTGTGCTTGGAAGAAAATTTCCATAAGAACCTGCAATTGTCACTACTTTAGATATTTTTATGGCTCCAGTGGAGAAAGTTTGGCTCGATTTAGGGGAAATTACTAATACCCATACTGAAAAGCACACCTCTGCTGGGTTATGTGTGCTTGTTTAGCTTGGTCTGTTCATCCCACTTTTGCTCAAAGGGTCTGTCCTTCCTTACGCAAGCCTTCTTGTCAGCCATAAGACCATTTATACAAGTATTGTTTCGAAAATAAGGGCTGGAGGAGTGAGCTCCTTAATTGAGTGGGTCTTTTTATCATAATGAAATGTACAGTGTCTGGGCACGAAGCCATCAGCCCTCAGGAAAATGCAGCCAATGCTGAATGCTGCAGCGTGGTACGAGTTATGCAAGTCCATCACACTCATCCTCTCTCTGCACTGGCTTCCTGTAGAGGTGCGAGTCAGGCTTGAAGTCTTCTGGGTTGCTCCACCACTTGGGCTAATACCTATGGAAAAGCCTTAGGAGGGGAGTGGGTTTGACAGTTGCATTCCTTGAGAGTCCTGGGACCTTTTACTTCCAAAACCAAAGACCACCCAAGCCGAAGCTCTAGAATATCCTTCCACAGAAACCAGAGACCAGCTCAGAAAGCTTGTGCTTTTTTCCTCTCTGCATTAGAAGTGCCTCTTTCACCTTGCTTCCCTTCCCAGACACAACAGCCCAGCCACAGAAAACCAAAGCCCTGTGAAAGCACTTTACTGCACTGAATTCCTCTTCTTCAGAAGAGAAGGAAAGAGAGAATTAACCAGATGTGACATTTGTCATGTTGCTTAGTACAAGATTTGAAGGCCCTCAGGTACTGCAGTGATGAGGGAAGTAATAGAAACAGCTCAGAGAAGTCTTTGGTGCATTTCTGAGCCATGCTGCCTTGCAGACAAAAGATTTGTGGTCAGCCAAAACAGCCTTCTGGAGTGTCTCTTTAGATGCCGACATCACTCTCACTGAGGTCATTCACACCGTGTTTGCTTGTGTACTTTTTATCATAAGCAAAACACTCGCTGATAAAGGAACTAGATCAGCAAAAGCATGCTGGACTGCTCTCCAGGGGAGCTCGCTCCCCAGGTGTCTCAGGTTTTGTGTGCTTTGGCAGGGGATGCTGCCTGGCCTGGGGGTGAGGAGCACCCTGCGGGGATTTTGAGCCTTCGCGCTATGAAAGTGTAAATACTGAAGCAGGTTACCCCTGTACATCCCCAAACTTTAATATTTCAGAGGCTTAAAAAATAGGAATGCAGGTTAAATACCTGTACTCAGAAGATGTGGTGAATACAGTTCTGGAAACAGGCGGTATTTTCTCAGATTAAACTGTAAGTCTTCAAACTGTTTGAAATTCAGTTTTGCCATTGTCTGGAGGCTCTACAGGCTACAGAAGACTAAATTTCTCATAAACAACAGGGGGAAGAAAATTTGAATTGTGAGATTTACTGGAAGACTTCCCTTTTTTATGACAGCCCAGGACACATCCTAGGGTGGAGAGTGTCATGGGGTCACATGACCTTGTAGGACATCTTTGTACCTAAGAATGACTCGTGGAGTTGTTCACTGTATTCTCATGTGTCCTTGAAATGCCAGCCCTCCGCTAAAACACCCAAGTCACAGCACACTGGTGGCAGTGGCTGCTCTTCAGCTCGATGCCATGCCAGGGGTGCTAACCTGGACTCTGCACCCGTAGTGGAAAAACGACAATTTCCCAGCCAGGGAGGGATTAACAAAAGCACTGGTCTAGGTCTGTGAGAGATTCACCTTTCATCTTCCCTGGTGCAAAACCAGCAGATTTTGAGAATAAGATGTTTGAAAGCATCTTAGTGACTTTGGAGCTTGGATCCTGTTTGTAGATCTTGTAAGAGGCAGGATAGTAGCAGGGTTAGCAGCCATGTGTAAGAAGTGATCAGATGAGTCATGTGCGAGGAGTGTGGCTCTTGCGATGGCAGTAAATACTGGTCTTCTATTTCTTCTCAGGCTCCATGTTGGATTCCTGACATTTTAAGCCAAATCCTTTCATGTGAGGATTATCTGTCTCTGCGTGGGTACAAGGGATGGCACAGTTTTAGAGAAAGCCAGACCTGAAATAGCAAGGGTTATTTCAGATCAGGCTTGCAGTCTATTATTAGTAATGCTTTTAATAAGTTGTGTAAGAAAAAGCTTTTGTATTATGCCCTAACCCGCAGATGCCTCTACAAAATATCCTAAATCCCAACGTGGGCAGGATTTTACTGCTTTTTGTGCTGGAACTGTATTCTTGCAGATCATTGAGGGGTTTATACCCCGCCTCTTCCCTGCATGTTGGCCTGATGCCTGCCCTCTGCAAAGCACGGGGGGAGAGGAGATTCTGCCCATCTCCAACACTGCCCTTCCAGGAGCTGCGTTAGTAACGCTGCTGTTTGCACGGCCTGAGAACAGGGTTGCCGAGGGGTCTGGGAACAGCACAAAAGGTCCAGCCACAACACCCCTGTCCTATGTTCTCTAAAGAGGCTGCTGGATATATTTAAGCAGTGACCTGTGCTTGTAGCAGTGCTCATGGGCTGTACCAGTGATTCATGTTCTTATATCGCCTTTCTCTGATGTGAGCAGAACAAAAGAAAACAGAGACCCAAACAACAGCAAGGTCCTACAAGCCTTGTGAATAAATGCTATGTATTCACCCAGAAATATTTCAGCATGCAGATAAGTCTCATGTTCCCCTGGCTCGCAGTAATGAAAATCAGGTGTACCTGCATTGAGCTCAGCTGAACCATTTGGGTTAAAAGCAGTAGATAACTGGTGGGGAAAGAATCTGGCTAACCTGTCTAGGCATTTTGGCATGCCCAAGAAGGCACAGAGGTGTGGGCTGTTCCTCTGACTCTGGAAGTGGCTTCATTTTGAAGTTATATATGCCCCCTTGCAGAGCAGCCTCTTCAGTCCTAGTACAAGGGTTGTGCAGTAGCTCAGAGTAGAAGAAGTGAGGACAGAGCTTGTTATTTTTGAAGGAAAAAACATCACTCTTCATTGCCTGATTTTTTTTTTTTTTTCCATGAAGTTTTCTTGAGTGTGTGCTGTAGGGCAGTGCTGGAAAGAAGACGCTCAACGGGTCTCATCTGACTCCATGTCACTTCTTACGTTGTTTGTCATGACCAAGAGCTTGGGCCTCATGCCCTCTCCAGAAATTCACTCTTGATAAAGTAATGTCTTTGGTAAACTTTTAAACCTCTCCATCTTTGTTCCCTTAGCCACTGCACTAGGAGACAGGGGTGTCCTGTTTTATCTTTGTGCTCATTCCTGATGCTGCTCCCTGATTTGCTTTCAAGGTGCTCTGACAGCTCAGCTGCTTATCTCTGCTGCGACAGGCTGCCCTTGTTCAGATCCCTACACCAAACCTCCAAGCTTATCATTCAACTAGGGTCTTCGTTTCAGGTCGGTGTGCCGCATCCATCAGAGCCTACTGCCTGACAGTGAAGAGGGTCAGGGACTCCACAGCATCTTTCTCAGCACCGTTCAGTCACCATTGTCTTCTGGGAGATGGGCACTGAGCAGCAAAGGGAGAAGCCCTGCAGGAAGGGAGGGTGACAACGAGGGATGCCCTCTCTCTCTTTGTAGAGGGGAAAATCTGGTCTTTTCATTCAGGAATCCCCTGCCTCAGGCCCTGGAGTTTGAAGTGATGCTCAGTGGCTTTGCACAGAGTAGGAGTGTGATAAGAGCATTTTGTTGCAGTCAGTGTTTTGCTGCCATGGTTAGTTGGGAGATGCTGTGAACACTTCCCTGTGGTAAAATGAGAAAGGTCCTTTCAACATGTATAAATTGCAAATGAATATTCCATATGCTGTAGAACTAATATAACTACACTAAAGGGGTTTATGCTGATGCAAGTGAGAGCAGAGTGTAGCCCATAATTCACGTTATGTATCCCTCAGTACAGATGTTGGTGCCATGCCTGGTATGTCTCTTCCAGACATGTGGATCTGCAGTCCAGGATGCTGGGCGCCACTGGCCACCACCCTCAGCATTGCTATCCTGGTGCTGTGACAGCCCTGTGGGCTCTGCAGACAGGCAGGAGAATCAGCTGCCTTAGACTTCCCAGCATCTCCTGGGTGCTCTGAGCCCATGCTACACTCAGAGCTGTTGCTGTGTTGCAGAGGTATCACACCATGGCAAAGCCCAGGCAGAAGACCTGTGTGGCTACACAGTTTTAAGCAGTCGTTGGTATTTAGGTTTGCATACCTAGCTAAGCTCTGTGTAAGCAAAATAGCAAAATTCATGATGCTGGGTAAAAAACAAAGTCAAAAGGAAATTTTAGGAGATAGCTTTTTTTTTTTTTTCCTCCTCCCTCTGCTAGTTGGCTTCAGCATTAAATATAAGCTGCCTTAATTACCCAGACTGATTAGCTTGACTTGGCAGTTGCATGGTTTCGTTTCACAGCTGTGCAGATGTTTACAGCTCTTTTTCCTCAGGAAACCTCCAGGAGCCTTATGAATGTGTCAAAGTAGGTGGCTGAGCCCTGGGTACAGCTAACATCAGACACCCGCACTTCTGAGGTACTGCCCTCGGCCCTGGGGTGAGGATTTGAGCAGAGGGTCAGTCTGCCCCAAGGCATCTGTTGGGAAATGTCCTCCAGGAGAGATCTTGGGCTTTGCTCTGCGCAAGCACAGTGCAGATGCTCTGAGCCCATCATGCTGCCAGGCTGAGAGGCGACAGTGACAGGGACAGGAACTTCAGGGGAGTTGCTTTTAACCCTTCTGTCTAGGGCTGAAGGGTACCAAGTGGTGTCCAAATCCTCTGCACAAGCTTTCTTCACGTACAGCGTGTCTAGGAGCCAGTTTTCTGATGAGGCTGCGCATAGCTTTGCACCTGAAGGGTTCTGCTGTTGGTGCGCTCTGACCTGCTCTTCAAATCCCCTGTTGTGCATGTGATAGAATTTCCATAATGCTCCTGAGATTTGTGCTATGCTGTTCCCATTTTTGAAAGTGGAGGCTGTGGACAAGTCATTAAGCACAGCAAAAAATGCACTAAGAAGTTATTGCCCGGGTGCAAGCATGGGCTCTGTTAGGGGAAGTCTTCACGCAGGTGGTTTAGTGGCCTTTTTAGTTAGGAATTCAGAACCTCCTCTGACACTTCCTCCTAGCTGGGCTGCAGGAGTGTTCTTAAATGGCTCAGCTGCGGCCCTGGGGAGCATGGAGGGACAAAAAATCTGGTTTGGATTAAGCAGCTGAGTTTTTCCCCAGAATAAAGGCAAGGCCCCATAGAGATTCCCTTACCCCGAGTATCACTCAGACGAACGCACTGCCGTGGTGCAGCCCCCTGGACAGCAGTGCAATAGTCTGCTGGGACTGCAGACGGTGATCCCGGGTATGGCTCTACTGCCATAGCTCTCAGGTGCGGTCCCTCCTCTCTCCTCTACTATAAATATGACACTAGAAACTCTGTTGAAGAATAATGAAAGCTTGTTTCTATAGACTTACCTCTTGTAGTTGGGTTCTCAGGTATTAAGTAAGTGCAAGCTCTGGCTGTGTTTTCCCTGACCTTTAGAGCGTACACAGCATTGCTTTTGCATGGATTCTCTGGTGTCTAGTAAAGGCTGAGCTCATGCACCTTCTCTTTCACGGATGAATGTCTCTCTTTTCTCGCCAGCTGTCTAATGTCTCGAGTGTTCCTATGCACTTGGGAATTATGTATTCCTGTGATAGCACATACATTCAAATTTAAGTATTCCAGAAGGTGTGATGATGCCCAAGGCAATGTTCATCGACACCCGTCTGCTTCATCACTCCTGTGCATGCAATCTTAAGAGGGGATAGTAAAGACCAAAAGGACATTGAAAGGAGATTGAGATTCAGTGATCTAAAATAGTGCTAAATTAAGAGGAGGACTGCAAAACAGATCTCCTGGGATACATTCAGTCTTCTTGTTTAATGCTTGTGGTTGGTGTTTAAAAAAAAAAAAAAGAGCCATGCCTTAGTGCAAGTTCTGCATGTCACTTGCCGAGGGAAAGGCGGGGGATGAGACATGTGAAAAGTGCCCAGTTGTTGGTTTATTTATTAAGTGCTGTGGACAAGTAGTGCCCATCATTATTTAATGAGGGGTACTGCTATTGCTAGTTGCAAAGCAGTATAGGGATACTGTGCCTACTCCTACCTGGACAGAGCTCTGGAAGAGGGAATGGTTTAAGGGGAAGACCAACTTTGACAGTGATTTCTCAACATTTTTGTTGTCCTTTCTGTGAAATGAATGTAGAGAGGCCTGTTATCTTTGTGAATGTGCTAGGTCTCCTGGTGAACAGAAGCACTATGTGTGAAAGCACTTAAAGGGAGCTATGTGCTGTTGTCACTACACAGGCAAAGAAGACGAGGCATGCTCATGGTAAGAGGAGCTTACAAACATGGCCAGAGTGCAGAGAGACACAGCAGTGTTTTCTTGAACACCTTCCAGGGCAATTCCAAGGTATTTCAGATTGAAAAGTCCGTGAAAGGCAGGACGCAGTGCACAGGAATGTCTTCCCAAGCTCACCAGTCTTTCATACCTTTGCCAAAAGTCCTTGTAGGTAAATAAAGCTGAGAGCATCTGCAGCAACTCCCACTCTATGGCTTAGAGGAGGTGAGAAGGGGGATCCCAGCAGCTGCACACAGCCACTGCAGTTGTGGGATCCATCAGGATGTAGAAAGAGGGCTCACCAGCCTCTGATGGTTGCTGAAGGAAGGATGAAGTCATGCAAGTCAGGGATTGCTGAGCCCTGTGATCGTTGTCAGGCCAGAGAAACAAAATGCGTGTATAGGGGCAGATCTCCCATGGAAACAAAGGACGTGGTGTTAGTGTAGTTGGTCTAGCTCTTCTCAGTGGCTGTGTGTCCCTGGGCCAGCGGCTGGCTCAGTCCTTACTTTGGGTTTCCTATCCATGAAACTAGGGCAATGCTTCTGTTTCACAGCAGAGAAAATGCTCATGAGCAAGATGGCTGGGTGGGTATCATCTGCTGGAAGTAGCTGCTCATCCTCGCTGACCCAGGAGATGCCAGGATGACTTTGTTTCTAGCCATCAGAAGTTAGGCAAGACAAACCCCATCCCAAGCATCTGGCTGGATCTGGGCTCCCTGTCCTGGATCCTGGCTTAGAAGAATATAGGACAGCAAAAAAGTGAGTGGTGGCACGACAACAAGAGATGGTCTCACACCTCTTGTGCCTCTCTTTAGCTGATTTTGGAAGGGTGCCTTGTGCCATTTTCTGCTGTTTACATTTAAGAAATATTTCACTGCTCTCCTCTACTGAATTTTATAAAGGAGGGTCTAGACTTTATTGGCACAAAACCAGTATCCTGTATTTTCAGGCAGAGGATTTCTCTTTTTCCATGGTCTGTGCTTGTGAGGCACCAAGTTTCTGTAAAGTGGGCAGTGCATAGCCTTGGTAAGTCTGAATCATAACCAGGCCTTAACTAGCTACAGGGCTCCCCTTTGCAGTTGTGTTTTCTTCTAGCGTGATAAGATTTGGTAGAAGTGATTAACCACATTTGTATTAAATAATACTTCTGCAAAATGAGCAGCTTTGTGACTGGTTCAGTGGAGCAACTTTGGCCAAAGCAAACTTTGATTAGCCTGTGTGTGGCATTGCAGTCACCTTGTACAAGAAGTGGTGACAACCGCAGATAGTAAATGCGCACAGACCCACTTCATGAATAAAACTCTTAACTCCTGCCATATCCAAAGCAGATACACTGTTGAAGCACATACAGTAGGCAGCCCTTGTAAAAGCAATTATTCTTTCAGTTCAGACCTCCCAGTAAAAGGTTGCTGGGCTTACATTTCCATTTCCTCCTGCTGAGCTTTTCTCCTCTAATTGTAATATCATAGCGTTAAGCCAGAGCGCAGGACATTTGAAAAACAGTCATCATTTGAATCATGCTAAGTAATCACGCTGCTTATTTTCCCTGTTAACCCCCAAGGACTGTGGTGAATAGCGTTGCCATAAGTTCTTATCCAAACCAGCTGCGGGATTTCTGCAGTAAAGCACAGCCTGGGGTGAAGCAGGCTGGGAGGAGTGTGAGGTCCTGGGCACAGGAGGTGAGGCTGGGCTGGGTACAGGCATGGCAGAGGGACATCTCTGGGGCAGGAATGCCATCTCGTGGCCGTAAATAGCTATTATGTGATTAAATCCACCTCCCATCCCTTCTTACAGCTTTCCCATAACACTTCCCCGGTGTATCAGCTATGCTTAAGAAACACTTCATGGTGAAATCAAGCTCTGCATTTTCTGTATAGCAAAGATCATCCTTTTTTGGGTTCCTAAAGCTGTGCCATCGGCCTCAGCAGCTCCTCTTGGCTCCTGTGCCCTGGCAGCTGAGTGACATGGTGCTGGCATGGGAACAGGGTCTGTGGGGACTGTGTGTGAGCCACAAGAAGATCAAGAGCAGACCTTCACAGGCTTTGCTTTGCTGCAGTCTCCGTCAGCTTTACCCTATTCCTTCTGCACCTTGCACACTCAGACGCAGATGTGATGCTCTCCTAGACATATTTCTCTCTCAGCCGGCAGTCGTAGTGTTGCCGTAGCCAGTTTGAGGATGTGGGAGTTGCAGCTCCTGGAGGGAGAGATGGTGCCTTTTATCAGCTGTCTGGTCTGGTACTGCTGCCTGCATGATGTTAAGCAAGATGGTGTCTGCATGCATGACACTTACATTGTGTCTGAGAGCCGTGAGAACAGAAAATGGACAGTCCATGAAATGCTGGAGGTTAGAAGACACCCTTAGCTGCTGCTAGGACGAGCCCAGTCCTTAGGGACATGCTGGCTCTGCTCACCTGTTTGAATAACACCATAGTGCTTTCTGCAGTGCTGCTTTTGGGTAAATAAGTGCCCTTTTTGTAAATAACAGAATTACTAATGGCGCTTTTTTTTAGTGCTTAGTAGAAATTAGGATGTCATGGGAAATGATAGATTCACTCAGAGAGCCCTTGGGTTATCCCATCAGAGCAGATGTCAGCGCTCCATGCAGAGACACGGCCTCACTCGGTGTTACGTAGCTCCAGGGGAAGACAGGTACAGCCGCCGCTGCCGGCCAGTGCATGCGGGGACGCTGACTTGTCGGTCACCTGCACAGTAGCTGCATCGGTGAAAGCAGATTTTCTTGTCATTGTAAAATCTGCATGGAAAGTCTAGGAGGAATCAAATGTGTTTGTGCTGTCACTCCCACTTCAGCCAAGCTTCTTCGGAGGGGATGGGACTGAGAAGCTGTTCTCTCAGCAGAAATGGGGGAGAGGAAACAAACGTGGACAAAAATAGGCGGCATTGTCAATCTGTGTCTGATCACTTTGGTTATCCTGTTTTAAGGTGAGTAAACACAGCAAATGTTTACTGTGGGAGAAATCCCAGAGGAGGCTCAGCAGCTCTTGGGAGTCAAGCCTGTTACGGGTGCAAACCGTTCTCAATTCGTTTCTGCAGGCAGAGTGGAAAAGCACCTTCCTTAGCACTTGAATTGTATTTCTTAGCCCAGGACATTTTCACACGAGCAGAACGATTGAAGGTTCTCTGCATCTACGTATATATTCTTTGAGATTTTCATTTCAGAGCTTTTTTGTGCTCCTGCCGCAGTCACCTCCAGCATCCCGCTTTAGCAATGGAGAGACAGGGGCCCTGTTTGTTTTCCTCTTTGCTTGTATCTCTAGAAATATGTGAAAAAGAAACACACCTTAGCATTCCATTAGAGGAAAAGGTGTATGCGCTATCAGCTGCATGAATGTAGGTTAGCTCAGTGCCTGGTGTGCTGCTTCTCTAGCTTTGTTTTACCCAGTGCTCGAGCTTGGGTGTACATGATTTATGGCCCAAGATTTAAGGCTGTTTCCTGGAGAGGTCTCTTTGGGAGGGGGGGAATGGGTTGAAGAAAGAAAACAATCATTTGTTAGGAAGGATTTCTGGAAGAACTAAATCAAGACTGTATATAGCTTTTCAGTCTCCCAGCAATGAAACGGGATCGGACCTCTCTGTCCTCAGAGCAGGATCCAACTCCAGCAGACACCACGGCTGGGCACTGCAGTAAGCTGAGAAACCGAGGCTGGATAGAAAGCATCACACCACACAAGGTGAAGCAGTGACCCAGCAAAAGGTGACTTTGCTGGCACACGTTTCCCCAGAAAGCAGGCGGTGTCTATCAGGCTGCCGTCTGTGCCGCCCTCTTGATGAGCTTCCCTTCACCAGCCGGCTCGCTTTGGAGACCAAGTTACAAATACACCAGGAGGGACACAGACACGCTGGTGTGGCTGCCAGGAGAGAAGAGGTGAGGATGTGGATGAAGAGAAGTGCATGAAGCACGACCCTTTCCTGCCTGCACCAGCAGCACACAAGGGAGGCAGCCAGACTGGCCGGTCATTGCGTTCTCACCAGATCCCAGATTCTGGCAGCAGAGGACAGCAAGTGAGGTTAAGCTGGCCTTGCAAATTTTGTCCCAGACTTGGTCACATATATTAAAGGAGTTTCAGATGGACCTCCCTGCTTCTGTACACAACCAGCTGGCTGCTGCAGGAAGGTGGGTGGCGCTGGGTGCTGGTTTAGGTGGCTGTACCCCTGCGGGGATGGAGACAACTGCACGCTGTGTTCTGCATTCCCAAGGATGTGCTCCTGACCTGGGAGGGGACAGCCATTGCTGCTGATTTGGTTACATTTGAAAAAAATACTGAGCAGGTGTCTTGATAAACTAGTGTAAATCCAACCAACATGCAGGAATATTATTCTGCAAGACATTTTTACTTACGCGGTAGACTCGGGGAAACAGGGCAGAAGTGCAGCATCTCCGGTAGAGAGTGCCAGGATATTGCTGTGTACATTGGGCGTAGTGCACACCTAGAGTGAACCCACCAAGGGAAGAGCGTAGCTCTCCTTTAATACACATTTTTACTTTTATTTTCTGATTTTTTTAACGTTTATTCCATGCAAAGTGGCAAACTGTTCAAATAAATATATGTGGAGAGGGAGAAAAGGTGTCCTCTGGCAGTTTTGAAGCCCATGAGAACTGGTCATAGATCATGTTTAAATGTCAACCCTGTCGAGAGCACATCACTCTCCAGCTGCTCCCATGTTAGCCTACTGACAGGCCGAGCTGGTTAGCAGGGCTGATTCATGTCCCAGCAATATAATTCAGTTGCGCTTGTTCATTATTTATAGAAATCATAGGCATCAATGTTCTGGCTAGGTCAAGTTGCAAGAGCAATGATGGAAGAAAAGTTTCTGTTTCAAATTAGGCAGGGGAGCCCACAGTACATGAATGAAAGAATTTAATGCATTCTCCTGGGTATGTTCACTTTGGGGAAGGTCATGGGTGCTGAAATTTCCTTTAAGAGGAACTTACACACTAGAGGTGAATAGAAATTACTAAGTCAATGTCTCTCAAAGACAGCAAGTAGTAGATTAGGCCACTTAAGTGGCATATTGTGGAGAAAAGCAGCAGGAGTCAGAGACCCTCCTGTCTGGTTTCATGCGATACATGAGTGCGGTCAGGACAAGGACACTTGCAGGGTTTTGCTCAAGCCTTATTGATATCCTGAATAGTTACTTAATCACACACTGTAACATAACAATGCCGTGGCATTTGAATGATTTTGTCCTTGTGGCTGCATAATAATTTAACTTTGTAATTGCTGTGTCTGCATTTTGGTAGCACTTGGAGGCTACAGCCAAAGATCAGGATGTAAAGCACTTCACATCCATAGGATGAAGACAGTTGTTTGTGCAGTGACTTTATGGCAGGAAAGGGTAAGAGCTTGATACAGCAGCAAGGTGAGGAGCCTGGGTGGTCTTACTTGTTTCGTCCATAAGTTGGGAGGGGCTGAGTAGCATCGGCCTGAAGGTTTTCCAGAAGATCACCAGTGTGTTGCTTGAAACAGCTGATAGCAGCTTGGTCTGAGCAGCCTGGCACCCCCATTGGCAGTGGCATCACTTTCCCTTCGTGTGCCAGTAAGGACACTGCCTGCGAGAGCTCCCAAATGCTCCTGAAATCAGACAGGTAAGCCCATCCTTCAAGTGCTCCGCGTTAGCTGAGCCCATGGATGCAGAGGGGGCCAAGGCTGACCCTTTTCCCTTGTTGTCCACTCACGCCCTCTGGATAGGTGTCATTTTATGTTTCATTCAGAAAAAAATCTCAGCACTTTAGGCTGTTTGGTTAGTAACTGTGATGGCACCTCCAGGTGAATGCGTAGACACAGAGTCTACAGTGATGATCTACTTACTTTCTTTGTAAAAGGTAAAACAAGGGCCAGCATTTGTCAGGTTAGCACCTGGGGCATATCTCATCCTCCAGCTCTTTGCAGCCAGAAGAGTTTGATGCCTAACTAGAAGCCCTGAAGACACAAGTAGATCCTAGTGATATCATTTGAGCAGCAGAGATGCTGTAATTAGGGTGATAATTCTAGCAGAGTCCCAATGCACGGCAGCATTTCTTGGTCAGCTCCAGGCTTTGGGGTACGCTGGGCAATAAGAAATGATGGGCTGAGGGTCTCAGGTTGGATTCAGATAGTTAATATGGTCCTAACTGAGAAAGTACTGATAGGATTTTTCTGCTTGGGTGCTTCTTTTCTGTGGCATGTATATGTATGTCCTTTTGGCCAGCATGAGTATTTGTCTCATTTGCAGATGTATGATTGCTTTGAAGTGTCAGCATGAGGTCTGTGATATGGGGACAAGATAGAACGGCTACTTCATGAGAAGATTTGTCCAGAACAGGTCCCAAGGCACTTTCCTGACAAATAAACTCCTGCAGTGATAACCTGCTTAATTATTAAATCTGGAAATAAAGCCGTTACATTATTAGTCCCTCAGAAGATCCTAACTACTGTCCAGAGCTAATTTTCTGAACAATAATTTAATACACAGCACAGATAAACTGCATACTTAGCTTGAATACAAATGATGTTTCGGTGGCATGAATTATGGCCTTATGCTGAGCATCACTATGGCAACTAATGACATCACCACAGGCTTCAACCTGCACAAAACCCAACTTCTGAGGGTCTGTTTGTTGGTGCGGATCTTTTCAGGGCTTTTGGGGGTATGAATATGTAAGCACCACAGCGTTGTCAAGGGTTTGCTATGTATGTTTACTGTCATTTGAAACATTTATTCCCTTTGTGGTTAATGTTGTTCTCATGAAGGAAACCTAATGAAAATTACTGTTTGTATTTGGTTAGTAACATTTGTTGATAACATATGGTCTGGGAATGCTTCAGCAAATAAGAGCTTTTTAATAGTAAACAGAGATATGAGTTCTATAAAGCAGATGCTGCCAAAATACACAGCGTAAGGTTGGATATTTTCTTACTTTTGCCTCTTACCCAAAGCAAGATTATCTTCCTACTTTCCCTGCTGATGACAACGCAGGTTTTTTAAGAGAGAAAACATAACCTGTGACTTGAAGTTGCAATTAGAAAATAAGGTTGTTTCTTGGTTCTTATGCTTAAAACACGTATTAGCTGATTGCTCACACATGAAAAAAGATATAATATTGAGGATCTGGCTGGACCTGCCGTACTGGAGATAATTTATGCCAAACCTCTGCTCCCTGGCATGGATGGCAGTTTGATGCATCATCATAAAAGATGAAACATGTGGAACAGTGACACCAGGAGAGAAAACTTCAGAGCAAAGCTGACGAAGAAACTGAGTTTGTTAATCAGCTCTGTGCTAAACACACTCATCTGCTAAGCTCAGTTGGACAAGATTTGCTCAGTGGAGAGCAAAGCATAAACCCGTACTCCTTGTGCACAGGAAGGAATAAATTATTTTTCCTGATAACTTTCCAAATGCAAAACCTGCTGTTTGGTATTTATGTTTGAAGAACATCTCATCACTGGACCACATGTCATCTGAGCTTTTTCCCAGTCATTTCAAGGGAACTGCCTTTCTTCAGCAGAGGATCTAGTTTGAGGACAGAGTAAAATGAAAAAGTGTCATTAACAGCATCAGGGTGAATAGAAGTGGTTAGTGAGATACGGTATAATCTTTCATCTGTCTTGCGGTATTGTAGGTTGCAGTGTGTGGTCCATCACACCACTCAGAGGTGTTGCTCATGGCATGCTCTTGGTTTCTTCTGGTTTACAAGAACCACCTTGTCTGTGATTGTTCTGCAAGCTTGCTGGTACACTTTGCACGAGTTTTGAAGTGCGATGAATTTTCAAGGTCTCTGGGAACAACATAGAAATCTAGCTCACAATGAATTATAAAAAAAGACAAAGAAAGAGAGCAAAAAAGAAAAAAAACAGGTTTTATCTGCTAGTTTCACGTTGAGCCTCTGCAAGAACGGATGTTCGGGAGCATCCTCCTTGCAGTGGTGCGTTCTTCCCCAGTTCTTCTCCTGCCCTTCATCTTTGGCTGAGCTGTTCTCTGATAACAAGGGCAAGTGCGGTTTTATGAGCGCTTTGCTTAGCTCTGTCTGGAAGTTGCTGTCTGGCCTTATTTTAGTAAGTTTCTAACTTTCTAAGCTGTAGAAACAAAGCTTGAAACACAGCTGTGAAGTCTCAGACATAAAAGCGTCATGACTTTTTATCCCTTAGTGCAGAAGGTATTTTCTTCTCTGCTACTTTCAGAATTGTTTAAAGCTTACAAATCAGCATTAGTTCTAGTTGCACTTATTTTTTGTACCATGACCCTCTTTAGTCTGTGCCTATTTGCCAGAGGGGAGCATTTTCCTGTATCACAAAAACCTCAGCACAGGTGAGTAATCTGACATGTCGGTGTGAGTCGCACCACTTGTGGAGGCTCTTCGTGAGCCTGTTTGAAAAGCTGTGGCACTTAGGATGTTGAACAGACTTGGTGCTTCACACGTTTCATTTCCCTACGGTCTCTCTAAACCAAAGCTGACTGCTGTGTGAGGTCCAGGTATCTTTAAGAGAACCCCATGAGGATGCTTGTGGGCACAGCTCAGGTGAGCCCTCGCAGGTGTCGCCAGGCAGCAGCTCCAGCTGCAGCACGCTGCTCGCTGGGATGGGAACAAGGCCCAGGAGGAGAGTCCCTGAAACAGAGTGCAGCGAGCTGTGGCCGAACTGGGGCTCTGTCCTCAAAGCTGTGTCCAGGTTGAGAGAGGAAACTTCTAGCACAACAGGGTCGGGCCCGTCATCAGACCTCCCTCCGGTGGGCTGCAGGACTGCTGCAGTTTTCAGAGTCGGTGTGAGGAGGGTCAACTGTGGGGTGGGCTCCCCTTGTAAGACTTAAAATGGCAAGTTTGGCCATAGGTGTTGGCAGACTGTGGCTGGGACCCTGTGCCTGCAAAGTCTCACATAGAATGAGTTCGTATTCTCTGCACGCTTGGGCAGCTTGTAGTTGCAGAAGCTTGGAGATGTCCTCTAGAAACATGAATATCTAGAGGGGGTTTTCGCATATTGCGGGTCATTCAGCCTCCATAGGGCTCCTTTCCAAGCTATGGGACCAGCCAGGGGATGACTCACGGAGTACTCAGTAGGCAGTGGTCTCAATTCATTGCATAGTTAGAAAGGTGGCCACTTCCTGGCTACTGCTTTTCCATGCCCGTGGAGCTGGTGTCCTGCTCTGCAGTCCCAGTAAACTAGGATTGCTCCAGATGAACTTAAACCTGGGCTGGGCTGGAGGGCTGGGCTGGGACTCGAAAAAGGACCCAGGTTAAATTAGGGTTTCTTCAGAGAAAGCAAACCTCACTATCAACTGGTTAATTAGCCACAAGAAGAGCAGAGGCATGAGTGATTACAGATGTCCTAGGTGCAAATGTCTTCAATCCTCAGCTTCTGTTGTGACTATACAGGCTGTCACTCCATGAGACATATTGTTCTTTCTAAATAAAAAAGTTCTCTTAAATTTGGTTTCATGCTGCTCCCAAATACTCCCTTTTTTTCCCCCAAACAGCCATCATGCTTTTTCCAAACATCTGTCCCACATGTCCCAAAGAAGGTAATTACTGCCCTTGTCACCCAGACAGCCCAGCCACTTCGGCTTCTGTCAGAGAGGACATTTTCAGTTAACCATTGCACACCCAAGCAGTAGTGCTGCTGACCTCCCAGTCGAGCTGAACATCACTCTGTCGTTATTTTCACAGCTGGGGCACCCAAGGAGACTTCACAACAACACACGCGCTTCCTGCAGTGAAGGTGAAGCTGTTCACGGAAAGCACGGGAGTGCTGGCTCTGGAGGACAAAGAGCTGGGGAGGGTAAGGAGATTCTGAGTTTAATAACGTTTCCTTCTGGCCCTGCTTTTCTCGAGAAATCTTTCCTGTACGGAAATATCTTTGGAGCACAACATGCTCTGCTTTTTTGCCAAGCTTCAGGAGGGGGAAAAAAAGCAAGCTCTCCACTGCTGGAAAGGAGTGTATCTCGCATGCTGTCTTTGTTGTGAGTTTTTAATGGCAGCATTTCAGCTGGCTGTGCCTGCACTGAGCAAAGGCAGAGGATCTTGTGTGCAATATTGGCAGTCCGGAAAGCCTTAGAAGTTGCTTACGGAAATGGACATTCCTGAGGCAGAAAAGGGGATTATGCTGAAGCAAAAAGAGGGGATTTAAGTTTGGCAAGAGAGTGTTAAGCTGCTCTCGTATCTCCTGAGCAGCCGGTGCACCGTTTGAGCATTTGAAAGCACTGACTGCGGTACTCAGTGCAAAGGCCTTGAAATCCTGGCTTCCCCTGGGGATTGTGGCTGAACTGGTGGCTTCAGCGGGGCTGAACTGGAGAGGGAGACCTGGATGTTCATTGCCCCATCAGTGGTGTTAATAGCGAAGAGCTCAGGTTCCTGGGATACTAGCCACAGAGCTGACCTTCCCACCCCATCTTCGCCCCTCACCTTTGGTCCCTAAACCACTGCCAGGGGACTGGTGGCCCTCTGTTGCTGCAGCCCACAGCTCCAGAATATCTGTGGATGTCATTTTTCTGTGGCTTTGAGACACTTCAGTTAGTCTTCATGGCTTTTTGCAGATGTATAATGTGTGTCAGCCTCAGGCATAAGTGGCAGCAAAGTCCCTGCCATGCATTCCTCAGCTCTTCAGGGATGTGAGATCAGCATGGTGAAGACCTCATGCAAATCAGTTCAGGGTAAGAGGGGCTGCACCTTACACACGGGCTTGGCACCTCCCGTGTCATGGCTCAGCATGGCCTGAACGATCTCCAGGAGCAGCCTGAGCTCTGTCTGCCCAACTCTGCCCGCCCGGCTCTGTGGCACATCTTGCTCTCTGCCCTGTCTACGTGGCCGTGGCCAAGAAAGCCACTGATCCTGTAGCAAGCTCAAGTACAGTATTTATGGACTAACCTTTTGGGATGTTTCTTGCTAACTCCGTGGTGGCTTGTGTTTGACACAGAAGAGCCTGTGTCCGTACAACAAAATTTTTCCTAATTAACATAGTTTTATGTTCATCCTATTCATACAAGTGCCAAACGTTCTTGCAGGTCCTAGTGAGCTGTTGATTTAATGTACATCTTTATGGTGAAAAGCGCTGCTCATAATTTTGTCTCATATAATTTATGTTTATTTTAACTACTTATGTTTTCACATTCATGTAATATCCTTTGTTCTTGCACCTGAAAGAGAGAAAAAGCAAAGCTACCCCTTCTTTTCTCTTCTTGATCTTCTTTTCAAAGATAGTCACAGCTCCTTTGGACTTTCCTCGTCCACACTTTGATCCTTCCTTTCTCCCTGTCCTCCCCCTTTTTTGACAAAGGGAATGACCCCACTAGCTTGCAGTACTGCAGCTGAAGACCTACAATTGCTTTGCTGCACAGCATCATAATATTTTCAGGATTATTTTCAAAACCTCCTACTTCAAACAGCCCGGCACTCCTGCCTTTATCCGCTGCAGCATGCTGAGCAGAGCTTTTCACCCAGCCGGCCGCGATGCCATTCAGGGCTTTTTCCTCCGAGTGGTTACACTCGGTGTAGACCCACTTGCTTTGTAAGTCTTGTTTCCACTGGCAGCCGTGAGTGGTGCTGACTTTGCTGGTCTCGGGAAGCAATTAGCTGTGCATGTTGTTCTGAGAAAGATGTCAGGCCCCAAAGCAACCTCTCTTGCCCTGAAATGCTGATGAGCCAGCCCCACCAATATGCTTTAATTCCTGGTCTGTTGGGAAGCCACCCCTCGGCTCTGAGCTTCTGCGGGCCAAAGGACGCGGGCCAGCAGCGGCGAGTGCAGGGAGCTGGACGGTGATTTCCCCTGGCCCGTGGCCACCAGCGCTTTCAGTCGGCCCAACTTCAAAAGGATGCTTAGTGTGCCCGGAGTGGCCGAGAGATGACGCGTGTCTGTTCGGGCTGCATCAGGATTTCTTCTTGAGTGAAATAATGGAACTGGGAGTGTGTTAAGCCCCTGGGTTAGCTGTTGGAGTGGGCACGAACCTGTCTGCACGGAGAGAGGAGGGAAGCAGGTTTTATATACAAAAACACCCGTGTTCAGCCGCCCTTTGAGAGCGGCTTTGTGCTCTGCCAGGCATGTACAATGCCTACTTTCTATTGCGAGTGTTAAATTGGCAACTGGCCGGCACTCCTCATTTCGCCACTTTTATCGAAGGGAGAGCTGGAAAATGCTCCCAAGCCCTAAAATGTTGGATGGGCAGCTGAAGGCATGGGAATACATCCTGGCCCTATTGAAGCCAGTGGCAAGGCTCCCACGGATTCCAGCCGTGCCAAGACTTCATCTATTGAGAGCAAGGAGGGGAAGAGCCATGAATTACAACAACACTGAGCAAAGTTTATGCGCCTTTTGATGAAAAGAGTTAGAAATCAAAGTAGAGAGCATCCTAAACATGCTGAGTGGCTGCTGCCTTGCTAAGAGGTGTGGTTTAGTGCAAGTCTATGTGCTTGCATGACATGTCTTGCAGTGGGAGTCCTTGGATACTGCTCAGAGTTTGGGTCCGTCCATGTTTCTAACGACACCCTGTGTGGAGGACTCACTTTCCACCTTCAGGATTTGCTTAAATGTGTTTTTTTTCCAAGAGTGATGCAGTAGAGGCTGATGTTGCTCAGTTATCTATGTGACTAATAACAGCTTCAGATTCCTGCCAGAGAAAGCATTAGTCTAATTCAATGAAAGAAGTGATAAATAATGTTGATGAAGTCGAGAATCTACTGATGTTAACTTCAGGCTTTGGAGGAGGCAATAAAATCATTTTTAAAGTCATTCATCAGAGGGTAATAGCATGAAGGATATTTTGGTGGAAAACAGCCCCTAGGTTGTTGACTCAGCAGTAAAGTGGAAAAGCAGAGGAGTACAAGATTATAGTCTGGGCTGGAGTTTGGCAGGAGCACAGACTAAGCATGAGCAAGGAATGAGTGATGGCAGCACATCAAATAACAAAGGTGAATGCTGCTGTTTGTAAAATAATTTGCTGGCGTAAAGGTTAATGGATTTAAAGGAGATTCATCTCGCTACAGAACAGTGGAGACTTGAGTGAATTTGTGCCAGGCAAAGTCACCTCTGAGAGTGAAAGCATCAATGAGGAATGGGCATAGGAGGGAGAGAGTTAAGCCACCTCAAAGGACACATGGAGACACCAGGAGAAGATGGGGGATGTGGTGCAGTTCTGGGAGAATACTCTGTGATTTGCTGTCTAAGGGAGCTGCTCTGCTTTGTAGGGGTAATGGGTAAGTGGGAAAAGCACAGCTATGATCGGGAAAGATTGCTTGCCTCTTGGAGCCTTTCAGCTTCTTTGATGAGCCAAGCACTTCCATCAGTGTTCATCTGCACGAGTCCACTGCAGTCATTGGTGTTGCACTGATTGACCCCAGCTAGAGACCATCCCATCATTTCCTCGTTACATGAAATGGAAGCAGAGAGTCCTGCAGCCACTGATGTCATGACGTGGGATGCAGATTTTGTCTACTGTCCCAGTGCAGTCAGACACACACCAGCCTACCTAAAATGTTGCCTACTGCATCCAGTCTTAACAGTAAGCAAAAAATCAAGCCACCTTCCCCGCAACCTGATAGTAGCAATAGATGAACCATTTTAGGTAGAGCTTTCTGGGCCCTCGGAACAGCACACCTCACATGGGAAATGTCAGGAAGACTGGAGGTTGACCAAGTTGTAAGAGTCTGAAAGAGGGCGATTGCAGTGGGCAACCTCAGCAAAAAACTTGTTGCTGGTTTGCTAATCACAGTTGTCCACCATCACTTCTAGACTGATTTACCTGGACAGTTGCAAGTTCGTTTACCACGATCCTTCCTTAAACGATGGGAACTGATAATGCTGTTCTGTTCTGCACAACCCCATGGGCAATGGTGTGGTAAATAGCGGAGCCAAAGAATATTTGAACTAATCTCATAATAATGAGCTGTACTTTAAAAAAAAAGCCATCCTCACTGATGTGAATTTCCAGACTGATGTTGAAGGCAAAAGTAGCTCATCTGATGTGCTTTTGTTCCCCATTAAAACCCAATTTGTGTATAATATTTCCCTTTAACATTGTTGATTTTGACACTTGCAGGTTGTTCTCCACCCTACTCCCAACAGCCCAAAGCAATCAGAGTGGCACAAAATGACTGTTTCCAAAAACTGCCCGGATCAAGACCTGAAGATCAAGCTTGCCGTGCGAATGGATAAGCCTCAAAACATGAAGCACTCTGGGTAAACACTTGTCTTGATTGTAACTCAATTTGTTTTGAAGGTGCATTAGAAAATTTCTCTTTTTTAAGATTCTGGAAGAGAAACTCTTTTTCTCAAGTTCACAGGAGGTCAAAAGAAAGAGAAATAGAAAAATGGCATCAGTTTAGTCATTTATAATTCCATATTCTTAGCATAGTCTTTTTAATGCATATCAGCCAAACAGTTTAAATTTTAAACAGTATTCCTCAGGAAATTGCTAGGTTTTTGGGGTTTTTCCTGTAAGGAAATGATAGGTGAACCCTGACTCTCTTACTGAGAACAGTATAATTTCCTAAGTTGTTCTTTGCTTTCCCTGTGTTGACTTCTCAGAACGAAAAGCACAGTGCACCTTCTGCTGGGAATAAACTCCAGTGTGGTCATCATTAGTTATACAGAGATACACAGCACAATTATGTAGCAGTTGCCTGGAGTAGGACTAATGGTCTGGAAGGTTAAAATGGAAACCTCTCCCTTCCAGACATGAGTGTCAGAAGATCTGGGGCCAGGAGGATCACTGACCACTACCCCTGGCTTCCACCTTCATGTCGTGCAATTACAAATTAGATCATCCTTGAGAAGATCTAGCTCATGCCATTGGCAAGGCTTTCCTCTGTTTGCTCTTCAGAGCTGAGGGTGTGATAAAAAATAGAAGCTGTCCAGGAGAGTCACTGGTTTGATTAACTCTTTCTCTGGTATGTTTTTGGTGCTATAAAAGCGACTTTGTTTCATTTTCATTTGCATAGTGTTTTGCTAGATACAATACATTATTAGAAGGTTTGGATCACTCATCTTCCTTTTAATTCCTTCTCCTCCTTCCCCTATCTTCTCTGCTAATGAGATCAGAGCCAATAGCCATGTGTGAAATTTAATTTTTCCACCACGATCACAGGCACCAAAAGCAAGAGAGGACAGTTCACCTATCATATTTGTTGACTTCACTGCAGCTGATAGCAACAGGAGTGAGCGGTCCTGTTTTTTCTCAGGCTTTCTTCAACTAACATTTGATTTACAAGATGCTGCTTAAAACTGTGTGGTTTATAATACTAGATTGCTATCAGAACTGTGATTGTCTTTCTGTTGATGTTAGCAGCAATAGCAAAAAGGGCAATTATTACCCTGTTCTTGAACTAGCCAAGGACTCAGTGCCCACATAAGCATGACTTGGAGTTTTGGGGCTTAAACGCTCACCAAGAGTATGTTGGATCTTTTCTGGCATAAGGAACCACTAGCATAACCAAAAGGAATTGTTTTTCTATTTATTGAGCCAGAACTAAAGTAATTATAATGATACATAAAACATATTAATGCTGAATAATGTCCTTGTGCTTATGATTAGTCTGGTGCTTCCACTATTTTTGCCAGTGTTTGTATTACAGTGTCACTGTGGCCACTTCATCAGAGGGAATAAATGCTAATTTTGACATTAATTTTGAAAGTTAGTTCTTCCTTTGTAGAAAACAGTAAATTCACTCCTCCTTAGAAATTGTTCAGTTTGCTTGAATATCTGTAGCCAAGTGATTTCTAGGAATTCATCTTAAGCTGTTCAGTGAAGTGTCCTGGTTTAGTCAGTCCAGTGGATACCGGGATCCCAGGTACTGGTTTTGATGTAATAAGTATCCCTCTGTTTGACAGCTTTCCTCAGCAAAATGGTTTTGTGAAGGCTTAAAGCAACGTTTGGGGGTTTTCTCCCTTAATTCTTCCATTGCAAAAGTATTCTCCACCCATCCAACCATGTCACAGCTATTCACTGGCAGTAAAGGGCTTCCAAATTTTGAGCAAGTTGTGAAAGACAAAGAGGAAGAGAGAATTAATACTGTGTAACATTAAGCCTCTGGGAGCTTTTTATGTCACTTTCTTTACAGTTTTTTTTTGTTAAGGCTAGAAATAAACACATTCATGAATGATGCTGAGCTTAAGAGTCTTGTAATTACTCCTGCTTGTGCATTAACTTCAGTTTCTAGGTGTAAAGAAAACATACTGACAAGCAAGAGAAAAACATATAGTCACTTGTGTACTGAATTCACTTATTCTTTTCTCCTAGGTATTTATGGGCCATTGGTAAAAATGTTTGGAAGAGATGGAAGAAACGATTCTTTGTCCTGGTCCAGGTAACAGATTTAACTAGAAGTGATCTTAGATCACAACATGAAATATTTAAGTCTTTCTTCTGGACATTTTCAATGCTGTGTAATTGATGCTGAGCTGTGGTTCTGTGTAGGGTGTCTGTTAAGTCACGGATTTTTTTTCTGAATATGTACATCTTCTCAAGGATATCCCAGTTGCAGACCTCTAGCCATGAGTTTCCTGATGCGCATGAATGCTTGGTGAAGTGGAGAACAAATTCTAGTTAGGCATTAATGAGATGAGGAGGAAGTTCGGTCTGTCTTGGCTGGAGGTACTTGGGTGCAAATGCTCCTTTTGAACTTCCAGGTAAAATTTGAAGTCCATTGAAATCTACAGAAGTTTCATCACCGGCTGTGTCAGAGTCAGTGTATCGTTCCTGACATTTACCTTCCCTTCACATTCATTACAGCCTCTCGTTGTCTCAGCTCTCATCAGTCATTTTGTGATGTCTTTCTTCCTTTTTCCATTTTTTTTTCTTTTTTCCACTTTCTGCCCTCCCAGTTTCAGTAGACCTGTATGTTTGACCATGGTTAAGAATTTCAAGGAAACAGGCAAAAGATGTCTTCTGTGACCTAAAAGGATCTGGTTAGTACTTAGTGTGTTAGATCTTCCCTCACCTTCCCAAGGACAGCTGAAACCACTGCATTGGCCACAGAAGTGTGGGACCCCAGTTTGAGCAGATCCATCTTCACACCAGCTTGATAAAGCCACAGAGTCCGTTTGGGTCCATCTCCCTCACCCTCCTTTCTGGGTTCCCCAGGGTATGTTGTCTCCAAGTATGAGAAATAAAAACTTTGTGCAGGGTCCTGCGATGAAAGCAACACAGAGATGCTCTGAGGGAATAACATGGGATCCAGATGAGATCTTGTGCCAGCACAGGGCCAGAATGATCAAGTCAGAAGGTGAAATGCTACTGCCAATGAAGCAAATGGCAGGTCTGCCACAGAGGGGCCAGGATTTCACCTGTGTGTAAGAAGAGAGATGGTGTAAACCAGGTGCACCAGGCTCCACATTTGGGATGGATCACGCTTATGTCCTGGCTTTCCTGTGCCAGTAAGGGGAGGAGTCTGTGCAGTCCATCTGCCACCTTACACAGCTGGCTTCTCTGGTCCTAAGTCACCTGGTGTAAACTAATTGATTTGGTTTGAGTTGATTATTACTCCAAGTTCAACTGTCTCAGTAGGAAACCTAATTGCATTCCCCATTTGTCCATTACTGCCAGCCTCCGTAGCACTAAACTGTGTGGCAGATAAGAAAATCCATCCTGGGGAGTAAAAGAGATTTATGATGTGTGTGACCCATGTAAGTAGGAGTCTATTTGGAGAGACCAGTTGATTACCTAGTCCAATCAGGGGCAACAGTTTAAATGCCTGTTTTGTACTCCAAATGGGGTGAAAATGGCAACAAAAGTGGGGCAGTTAGTGTAGAACAGCCACAGAAGATGCCTCTGTTTGCCCAAGCAATATATTTAGATTTAGGTAAAAGTAGGGTTTGGGATTTGTGTAATCCATTCCTAAAGGCATCTGGTTCACAAATGCACCCTCCACACAGGGACTGGCCAGGTCCCTGGTGAGGTAGGGTGCTTGGCACCTTGCAGGGGAACCCAGCGCCTTGCAGAGCTAGACTGCTGGAGGTAAATCCCAAACTGTCTCCTGGGTAAGAAGCAGCAGAGGCCATAATGAAGGAAGGGCCTTTGAGGAACATTATGCAGTGACCCTGTTCTTGGGCAGGGATTGAGGCATTGCTTTTCTCTGTATATTTCCTTTGTTATGTTCTGAAATGAATTTAAAAGTGCCGTGGCAGTCTTTGCTCACTTGTAGAGCAGCTAGTATTGCTTTTGCCTGGGAGACAATTCATTCCTGTTAGACCAAGTTCTCAGTCCCTTTTTCCCTGTGGATAGGGACTCTCCAAAGCAGAGAATCCTCTTTCCCAACATAGCTTCTCCCATAAATAAATCTATTGATACTCTTCTGTGCAAGAGTTTGCAGGTTTGGACATGGGTTCCCATGTCTCTCTCAAGAAGCGTTTCTTCTGGCCATTCTGTGTGGTTGCAGTTACTTCTCTAGTTTTCAGTTGCTATATATTCTTCAGCTTGCTGTGGAATTGAAGCTCTCAGAGTTATTCCATGTTTTCTCATGTTACTAGGTCTGTGTTCGTCAGTTGGCATATAAGAGCAGAATTTGGCCAGGAAAGCAATTCATTTGAATAAGATGAGCAGACTTTTGCCCCCAGAGAGTCTCTGTAGCCCACCTCAGAAATTCCAGCTGCCACTGCAGCTTCTCTGTTATGTTACCGTTTGCTCAACATTTGGTGCAATGTAAAGTGTTCTGCCGTACATCAAATATAAACAAGAAACACTCTCTATGCAGTCCCTCAGATGTAGTTTGAGCATATTGAACATGTCAGCAGGCAATAAAGATGGAATAAAAATACTTTGCTGTCCGTATGTTTGTCATTTGCTTTTCATGCAATGCAAAGGATGGGTGCTGATACGCACAGGGATTGGCAGCAAAGGTGTTGATGTCCAGGATGCTCTGAACTCTACTAAACCACAGACAGAAAATAACCCCCGCAGGAAGGTGAGCTGGCTCCATTACGTAAAGAACAGACAAGGAGCAGCCCCTGTTGCAGGAGCTCGCTCAGCTGCACCAGGGTCCTGCTTGCATCAGAGCCGAGAGATGGAGTCCAAAGCATAAATATATCCATTTGGTATGCAGCGGTCTGGTCAGTCCGTGACGCTGCCAAGAGGGCAAGGCTGTACATTGGGATGAATAACTAAATGTTGCCTTCCTGATCCCTTGACTTTGTCCCTTACCTGTAGCGTCTTCTATTGCAGCTCTGTCTCCTCTCCTATCCCTTGCAGAGCAACCTCCTCCTCCTGGTCCTGTGCCCTCTCCTGCCCCTTTTTCCCCATTTCAGATGGACGCAGCCTCAGTCCCTTCAGTGCTGTTGGGTGGTACCACTCTGCCTTCTAGTACCAGCGGTTAAGAAATTCGTGGTAATAAATACTCAAATTCTTCATAACCATCTAAACAAGGCACAAAGGTGCCAAACTGCATGGGCGGCACCAAGAAGGAAGGTGTTGATGGCAGTTTGTCTCTTTTGTGTCAGCGATGCCTCGCTGGTATGAACGGAGGCTTTGCGTGTGTATGTAGAAAAAGGAGCTCTGGAGGGAGCATTTCCACTGCTACTTGGCTTGTATAAGCCCTGGAGAGAAGGGGAAAGGAGCAATAACTGCTTTGGAATTTGGGTGGAATAATCCCTCGCACCTTCTGTGTCTGTGTAGCTGTGAGGGTTGTGCAGGAGTGGAGATGGTTTGTTTGGGTGTAGTGGGTGAGAGCAGTTCCTTTGTGCCGTTTCTAGAACTGGGCCTCACCTCTCCAGCGCACGCATTGCTGGGTGGACTTGCTTCAGTCCCTCGGGGAAGATTTACAGCACAGTGGGGCTGGCAGAGCTGGTGCATATGCTCCTCCAGCATGCACCTGGGCGTTAAGAGGGGATAGTTTTCTCTTCCGAATGAATCGCAGTCCTCTCTGCACGCTGCCCACCCTTCTCGTAGACACTCTTTGAGATGAGCAGCAGAAGAGCAGAATACTGATTAGATGTAAATTACATGGCAGAGACTCGTTACTTGCCTAATTTTAAATCCTGAGATATGCAGCGTGAAAGTGATGGCAGAATATGGCCCTGAGCTTGGATGGAAACGGTCCGCAGCATCACAAGTGAGGAAAATGCTTCGTAAAGGCAACAGTAACGCCAGTGGCAGTGGTAAGCGAGAGCAATGGAGCAATTTAGGGCAAAGTTCTCTGTGACTGGTTAGGAAAGAAAATGTACATCCAGCACAGATGTTATAAGTGTTTCCTAAGTTGCTCTATCAGCTGCCTGAGCATAGCATACAAATTTCAGCCAGTTTGCCAATTAGACCCTTGATCATGCAAAAGCTGGGATTTTTGATAGCTGACAGAGCTTGTATTAATTCTTTGCAAGGTCTAATGTGCTGTACTGACAACAACACTACTGTTGGTTCGGGTGGGTTTGCTGGCTTTGCAATAGGAAATTTCTTGTAATGATTCTTAAGGGCAAGTGAATTAATTACATTGAGATTTCAGACTGAATCTGTTCTTCTCTTGTCATAACCCCATTTCTGTGCTCTGGCAGCATATGGGAAGTAACACTCCATGGTACCTGGATGACATGTCTGCTGAGTAGCTTGAAGCAGTTTTCGGCTGATTGTGTCTGATGGTGTTTGCAGAATGTTGTTGGAACCAGATCAGCTCTCTGCAGATTAAAACCAGTTGCAGTGTCGACGCCTGGATCTATTGTTCTAGTGACAGACTCCCTGAACTCATTATAATTTAGACTAACAGTGACAGTTCCTGCTTTTAGCAAAACTCAGCTGACTCGGGATAAAATGAAATGAAGTAAGTGTTCAGTAACTCTGAATAACCAAAAGAATTTGAAAATAATTCAGCAAAATTGCAGTGTACTACACCAGCGGTCCTAGACTGTGGTCCTCGAGTCAAGGTAAATGACCCGTAGCTGGTCCCCGTAATCATATTAAATCATGTTTTCAGTTAGACCCTCGCTGAGAACTGGGCGTAGGTGGTGATTCTTGAGAAACCTTGAGTGTTGGTGATAAATACAAAATGTTTGGAAACAGCTGGTCAAACAGATGCCACGGGTTGTTACACCTGGCTATGGTAGGTCCTGCATGTCCCATCCGTACTCACGTGGGATGGCTTCTTGTCACGCAGCCCTGCCCGAGGAGAATACACGCACACCTCCTGCTTGAAGGAAAAAGTTAGGACAACTGCAATGCGCAGTTGTTTAGGGCTGGATGGATGTGCTGAGATGTGAAAACTTGTTTTCACAATTTTTTCTTTAAGCTAGATCGTTTCCTCTGCTCATTTGTGTCAGGAAAGGGCTTGGGAGGCAACATACAGCTGCAACCAGAGGACAAGAGTCTCCCATCAAAGTGGAAAGCTGTATTACAGCTGGCAGTATCTTAGCACAGTTTCTCTCCCTTGGGACAAAATGCATGCTGTTAATCTAGGAAAGGTCCGTTTAAGAATTTAACCCAAGTGGGGCGGTGTTATGTCAACAGTGAGAAAGGGGGAGGTAAATGACTGAGCTCGGAGTGTGGGGCATGACAATTAACAGGTTTGAGCAGGGTCCTGGGGAAAGCAGTGCTCGCTAGAGCAGGAGTCTCTGGTGGAAAAACAAGGACGAAGTCAGGACTGGTTAATACATATCTACTGTATTTATTAATCAGTCGGATTATATAGCTGGTGACAGAATATGGTCAAGTGCCAGGAAAGTCAGATCTAATTTAGCAGCCTGGGAATAGTGAACTTTGGCATTTGTCTCCCGCTGTCTGCTTCCCCTTCCCTGAATTTCTTTGTCTTTTTCTCTTCACACCCCCCCCCCCCCCCCCCTTTCTTTTCCTTGTGTTCTTTTGTCTCAAATTCTTTCTCAAAGTATTTTCCCTATTTTGTAATGGACCAGCCAGGGCAGCCTTGGATTATTTCCCTTCTTTTAGTTTCACTCAGTTCAGCTTCCTTAGATGCTCCTTTCCTGGCCCTCATCGAGTCCCTGGATGAAATCCCAGCTGCTCTGAGAGTTTGTCCCTCACTGGGCAGAGATTTCTCCTCTGTCTTCCTTCAGTTTCCTCTCTGTATCTGTGTTTTTTCCAATTACTCAAACCATTCATCTTGCCCATCCCATCTGCTTGCTCGCTCTCATACTCAGCTATGGTTCAGTGTGAACTCAGCAGGCTGTAAGATTCATTTCTGCTATTAACTGTTTCATTTGTCTGGCCACTTCTAAGCTTCTAGAGAAAGCAGGCTCTGTAAAGCACAATGTTTTAGAGGACTGATGAAAGGCAGGCTGCAATCTTCACTTGACCCTACAGTGCTGTTCAGCAGCAAAGCACGATTGTGACATACTGAGCTCTCTAAAATCTCGTTTTATCAGATTTTGCTTTACCACCGCTTGTAAATGGAAGGCCCCCCATTGCACTGGTAGCCAGGGCATCAGCTTCTTTCTGACTCCAAGCCGTAAATGCTTTAGGCAGCAGGATAGGGCAGACAGGCTGGTATGCCAGTCCTTGAAGTCAGTAGCTCAAGTTGTTTAGGTGCAGGCACTCTGCATGGCACAGTTGGCATCTTTTCCAGAGGCTGTCGATAGCTGCCTGCTCCCTCCAGCCTGATCCTAGCCTGCCTCCTGCCAGCAGGCTCTTGAGCAATCATGAGCTTGGGCCTCACGCTTGAGGTGTGTGAGCAGAGAAGAAGGAGGACATGAACCCAGATAAGCCCTGGCTCATCACACATAGGCCCACCTGTAGGTTTCTCTTAGCGGTCTCTTCTAATAACGGTGTAGAGCAGCTTCTTCCGAGGAAGTCATGTGAATGCTGACGGAAGAGACCAATTTGCTTTGCCTCTGTCCCGGGATGGCTCCACCAGAGCCTACTGTCTATGCCTGTCTTTTATAACTTTTAACATGGGAAGTATAAGCTGTGAAATGTCTGTGTGTGTTTCCATACGCTCCTGGTGTGTTGGTATGGTTGGCTTATTGATAGGGATGAAGACTATTTTCTGGGTCCAAAGGTGAGGGGAATTATTTGTATATGAAGAAGAGCCTGAAATTCAGAGCTCATGTTCAGGGTCAGAGAAGATGAAACTGAACTACTGAATTAATTTTACCTGTTGCTATAGAGCATACAGGAGAAGAAATAAACAGTCAATGTCAGCGTAGGTTAGCACTGACTCATTTATCACGCAGTCCCTGAAGTTCAGGCTGTCTAACACAGAGAAATCAAATCCTCGCCACTCAGATGAAATCTCCAAGATTTTACCATAAATAAAGCACATTCAAGATTTTCTCCAGGAGGTGGCAGCAAGATACTGCAAGTATAACTGAATGAACACTGCGGGAGCCGTTTGAATGTTGTGCTGTGGGGCACTAGGTTATTTTTAGATTTCTTCATGTTAATTTTTTTAATTTTTGTGTTGCCGGTACGATGGTATGCATTCAAAGTTCATAGCATAGAATATGCACTGGTATGCTCCTGCTATTGGTCTGTTACTTGTCAATCTTTCGTCAGTGCTGGTAGTTTTAAGGAGGATGCAAGATGCTTAAAGCATCACTTTTAGTCTTACTCCCACAAATGTGTTAATGATAGCGTTTATTCTTAGGTGGCTTTTGGAGCTGTTCCTGGAGGAAGGCACGGTGCAGGCAGGGCTGCTGAGAGCAGGCTGGCAGCTAGCAGAAGCCCGTAGAGGGCAGCAATAAACCGAGCACCGGCTGGGAGACGCTACGCCGATAGAGTAGACGGGTCCCTTGACTTAAATAAATGACATTTTATTAGCGATAGATGCCACCAAAATAGGTGCTGCATGTGTATTTGTAGCCGAGTGATTTGTCTGGAGTTTGAAGGCAAAATCCCCCAGCCCAGCTGCTCCCCCGTCTTTCAGGATCTCTCCTGACTTCCAAAAAATGACGAGCAAGATCCATCGCCACCCACCAGAGTTTTAAAGTTTCCTCCAGAGGTCAAGAAAATGTCCAGACGAATAAAATTACGTCAGGCGTCCAGGATGTGACACAACCTTAACAAAGTCATTTGAAATCATTTGACAGTAAATTTCCCCGTGAGTTCCTAGCCTGGGGCACGGAGAATCCTCTCCTCTCCTCTCCTCCCTGGATGAGCTTCTTGCCGACCATCCAGATTGCAGCGCGCTGAGTACGCGCGGGGTCTTGATGCGGCCTGATGGCCTCCTAAAGGCGATTCGGGAGCCTGGCAGAGCCCCCGCAGCTGAGTCGGCTTCCGTCAAGAGCTTGACATTGAATGTATCGTGTCATGCAGATGGTACCTCAGAGGAGTGAGAGCTGCCATTTACAGCACTGATGACAACAACTGCCGAGATCAGTGGGATCTTAAGATTGCTTTAATATGACTGGCACCTAGCAATTTAGCTCACATTGTTTGTGACAGGGTGTCACTCTTGCACTTGTCTGGGGATGAATGATAGAGGGTTCTAAAGCATGGAGCTTCCTCTTTTGGAGGAAATTAAACCGCTGTATGTACTGATGCAGAGAATTAGAAGCCTGCCGCAGCAGGGTGTATTAAGAGAGAGCTTTGCAAAAGCCTGGTAAAAAGTTTAGTCTGTCTCGTATGGGCGATGACCATCAAAATTACCCCATCACCCCCCGGGTCCCTGTAAAGACGCCGTCAGCATGCGGCATTTCTAAGCGCTTTAGATTGCCTTGTCGTGATCACCCGGTGCCATCTTAGCTTTGTGGTTTTCTTCAGGTTAGTCAATATACATTTGCAATGTGCAGCTACCGGGAGAAAAAAGCTGAACCCCAAGAGCTGCTGCAGCTCGACGGATACACTGTGGATTACACCGACCCGCAGCCAGGTACGGGGGCCCACAGCTTGGTGCTGTGCCCGCAGGTGCTCGTGCTCACCACGCTGTATACGGCTCCCAAAAGGGAGTCCTCTTGCTCTCCCTACTTGCAGCTGAACTGTGATCAGCATTATTATAAATATGTTTGTGTTTATACTGATCATTAGCCGTGCATGACTTTACTATAAATAGATCTAAGGAGTTGAGTTAGGAAGAGGAAAAGACTCATCTCGTCTGGGGAGCCTAAGTGAATTAGACACTTAAATCCCAAGGAAATCTGATGGTCAACTGAATGCTTAAACTGAGTGGTGATCCTGACCTGTACCTTCAGATTATATACCCTAAATGAAAGGTTAGCAGCTATGCCTGTTTTTATTGTAGAAAATATATATGAGACCAAAGCAGCATTTTTGCCTGCCCCATTTTCTCTCTGACGGATGTGAGCGAGTGGAAGAGGCAGGGACAGAAAACCCCCTGGTCTGTGGAGGGACCTGTTAAGTGGTGAGGCCCTTCTTCAAGTGGAGGAGCACCACATTCCTTTTATTTCAGTGAAGCAACATACTGAGCGTGGTGATCCTCACCATGCCCTGGAAAATGGGATCCCCAGAGGAGATGTTTGTCAAGACCTTGATTCCAGGTTAATTCTCATGGTAGGGAGATGGGAAGATGGGTGCTGAATCAGGGCAAAGACAGAAATAAGCACGTCACCCAAGCACCTTTTATGCAGCGTGAGCACTGATGCACTCAGTCTAATGGGAAACCTTCCACCACATCCCCCCAAAATCCATTTTTAATGGGGCTCCAGCGGTGCCACTTGCGTGGGACCTGCCCAGATGGGGCTGTAGTTGAGAGAAGCAATTAATCTGAGTGTGTTAGGGCGTGTTTTAGTAATTGTGGTGCAGGGTGCTGTGTGGGCACCTGGCAGGCTGTCTTGCAGGTGTGTTTGGTGCAGGGGAGGGGACTGAGCTCAGCCAGGAGCCAGAGGCAGCATGGGGCTGGCTGAGGGGACGCCCAGGGTGGTGGTGGGGTGGGAAGCCAGGGGAGATCCCCTGGCTGGCCTCCAAGTCTGTGAAACTCCACTGTTGCTTCCTCTTCCTGCCAGGTTTGGAGGGCGGCAGAGCATTCTTCAATGCAGTGAAGGAAGGAGACACGGTGATTTTTGCAAGTGATGATGAGCAGGACCGTATCCTGTGGGTCCAAGCCATGTACCGAGCCACCGGCCAGTCTCACAAACCTGTGCCACCTACACAAGTGCAAAAGCTAAATGCTAAAGGAGGAAATGTACCCCAGCTAGACGCCCCAATCTCTCAATTTTGTAAGTAAATAAGTTCTCCTAGAGAGCAGAAGTCTTTGATGGAAAGATTTTCTGCACTGATGTAAATCAATATTCGCACACATGTTTCTGACTCCAAAATCTTTTTCATTATCATTAAGCTGCTTTTTTTACATCAGTGGACCCAGAAGCAGTTAACCTGTGTGTTTAGCACAACCAAACCCAAGAAACAAAATTCCTTGGGGAAACTGTCAATGAGTATTTTAAAGTGCAATACTTGATGGAGGAGAGACTGGGATCTGAGAGCCTGAGACCCAGCTTCTTTTCTGCAGACACACAGTTTTACCCCCACACAATAAACTGCACACCCAGATCAGAGCGATTCATTAGTGCCATTAGCTGTCTATCAAATACATCACGTGCTCAGAACTACAGGTGCAAATCTTGCAAGTATGAAATGCACACACAAAAAGAGGTCTCCTGTTGAATATTCAACTGTAGGAAAACATATGGTATTTTTAACAGGTTGCTTTGCAGGCCAGTTAGATGTGAATTTAAAGCAATCATCTTTTAAGTCGTAGCTATGCAGCATGTCCTGTGCAGTTATACCCAGTTTGCTTAATTTGAAATTTAGGGAAATTTCTTTTGTCTTGAAAATATAATTTGATTATAAACCAGATGAATGCCTCCTCACTCGTTTTTCTTGAAGGTCTCGATTGCACTTCTGGAGCCCCTTTGTTATGTAACATGCAGTAGTCCTTTCTAGTTTCAACAAAATTTAAGAATTAGTGTCATTAAATATAAGTAAAATAAAGGAAAGTGGTAAATACTAGCAAATTCTTCTAATTAAGTCAGATTTTAACATTTAAAATATCCGTAAAGCTGTTATGGAGTATTTTGTTGTAAGGAACTCAAAAAATCTGCCCCTTGCTTATCAGTATCATTTGACCATCTTTTATATTGGTTTAACTTCTTCATGTCAGTATTTATAGAAAGTAACAATGCAAGACATGCAGCTGTACAATCAGTGCTACAGCAGAAAACCTCTGCTTGCTGCTCTTTTTTTTTCTTTTTTTTTTTTTTTTGTGTCCTCCACATGCCTGCGTATTTTGGACTCTTCTACCTTGCATTGCTGCTGCTGTTAGTGAGGACGCAGCATGGTGTAGTGTAAACCCATAGTGAGTGTTTTCATTTCAGTGACCCTCATCCTCTTCATCCCAGTCAGGTCACTGACTTTGGGGGTGCAAAGTGTAAAGGATTGGGGTCAGGAAGGACGGATGCCTCTCAGAAAGCCAAAATCAGAGGAAGGATTTGAGCTCTAGCACGTGGGAAGTTTACTGGCTGTGATTAGCCTCTGGACCTGGCTGGCTTGTGCTGACCTGAGAGCACTCCCAGGGTTTGTATGTCCCCCTGCCCAGGTTCTTGGATGTAGCAGGCACATGTTCTTCTACAGCTGATTTTTTACAAGCTAAAAGCCTTCAAAGTGTAGCGAGGGAGGGTGGCAGAGGGATGCTGCTTGTGGCTCCCTCTCCCAGTAAGCGATGCTGAAGGATGCCCCTAGCTGCGTGGTTGGTGCAAAGAGGATGCGCTCCTGCTCGTCCCAGTGTGATCCCTGTGGATTAGGATGAAGGCAGCAAGAGAACATCAAACTGGGGAAGCACCAGTCTTCCAAGACCTCCAGTCTTCTCCCATCCCTGCAGACATGAGACCTGGAGAATTTTTCTGCTGTGTAAATTACTGAGGTTTACAGAGTTTTCACTTTGCCAGACAGATATGTAGGGTCAGGTGAAGGATCCCTTCCCCAGAAATACCGTAGTTGCCTGGCAGCAGCTGCAGCAAAGTCTGCCAAGAGTTTGGGGAGGGAAAGGGGATACCTGGGGCTGTGGACCTTCAAGTGCTTTGTCCACATGCACAGCCGAGCGCTCTGTGCATGGGGAGAGCTGAATGCCCCTGCTTAGGTTACCTGGGATGAAGGAGGGGCAGCTGGCTTGTCCTAGTCCTTGCCAGGGAGCAGCGAAGTCAGTGACTGAGCCCAGAGGTCCTCTCTGTATCTAACCACAGCCAGCACATCCACTGGAGACTTGTGTGCTGGTGGTCCTGCGGACTGTATCAGCCTGACTGTGCTCAGAGCTAGAGAAATGCCACAGGTTTGACCTTGTTTTTTCCATCTCACTCGCCTGCCAGGAGGCAGGGGTCCTTCATCCTCACTTCTGGCGAAAACAGCCGAGATTTCACCCCTGGTCCCCTCAGGGCATCTGAGGGGCTCAGGATCTGAACTCAGTTTCTCTTACTTGTTCTCATGCCAATACCAGCTCCAAATCTGGATCATTTGGCTTCTTTTATGCCACCACTCTCTTTCCATCCACAATGTGTTTTCCCCATAATCTGGGTGGCTTCAGGCTCCCCTTTTTGCTGCAAGCACTGAGAAACCCTCTTGATTATGTTGTGCCAAAGCCTGGAAGGGGGAAACGAGTTGGGTTATTAGTCTGATGATGACTTGCTACTTCAACATCCTCTGGGCTGCTGTGTTTTGTCCCCGGTCTTCCTTCCTCCTCCTCCCTTGGATCTAAATCCCTCTGACAGCTCTTTGTGAATAGGACCTTCATCCTACAAGAGGATGAGGGCAGTATGTCAAGGTACACCTTCATCTCAACAGCAAAGGCTACTCATTTTTCATGTTTCAATGTTTTGCAATGAGTGTTGCCACATACAAAGTCATTGGGTGCAGCAGTTAAATACTCAGAAGCAGAAGTGAGTCATGCATGCCACACACAATGGCCTGTCAGGAGTCTTAAATACACAAATACACATCTCTGCTCCTTCAGTCTTGAAATTCAAACATATCAAGTATTGCATTTTTAAAAGGGTCTTGGTTTGTTATTGGGTTTTTTGGTTTGGTTTGGTTTTTTGGTTTGGTTTGGTTTTTTTGCCTGCAGAAAGGTAAGGACTTTTGCAAGACATTTTATTCTTGTACATTTATCTTTATACTTGTCATATTTTTTGCGCTTATTAGAGGCTATGGTGAATGAGGATGTGCAAAGAAGTAAACGTTAAACCGTTTGACCAGTAACTGTTGTTATAGCTTTCATATCGTAGCAGTCCGAGATGGCACATGCGCGTGCATGCGCTTGCAGAGAAAATCCAGCCCTCCGCTCCTGTGATGGAGCTGTCTGTTAAGCAGGAACTTGAGAAGAACGTATTTTGCCGTTGGGGAAACTTGGGAGAAATAGTGAATTCGTTTGGTTCCCACCTCTTTTGACTTAGAAAACACGAACTTCGAGCAGCACTCCAATTCTCATCTGCAGTTCAATGGCAGCGCTTGACTTGGAAGTAAACAGACAGCTCCAAACCAGAGTGGAGTTTATTTTGTTTGCAATTTAAGTACTAAAAAAAAAAAAAATAGATCCTGCTATTCATTAATTTTTGTATGACTCTACAATTCCTTTTATGTGGGTGAACAATACCTGTTAGAGTGAAAAGTTTTGCTTTTTTTGTTTTGCTACAATTTAAAAGAAAAACTCCATTCACGCAAAGCTGTGCTTTTCTCCAATGTTCGCATTATAAAAGAAAAAACCCAAAACTGTTCTTGTTTACTGTTGAAATCATGCACAGTATTATAGTCAATAATGCTGCCAATACGTACTACACCTTTTGGCAATATTTAAGCTTCATAAAAGTGGTCACTTGTCTGAAAGCACCAATCTTTGTTTGTTCTGTGTTAGTGATGCATCAAACAAAATTCCCAGACATGCTCAAGGTTCTTTTTTTTTTTTTTCTTTGAAACCCTTTTCTTTTTAACATGAAAGATTGGTCTGTACTTGTTTTACGTATCACTTGTGGTTATATTTCATTTTTTAATGTCTGTTTATATTTAATGACTGTTAATCACACCATATACAAAGAGTTGGTTGTTTTGAGAATTTGTAATGATTTGTTCCCCCATGATAAGTAGCGAGGTTTATTGAGCTGCTTAAGAAATGTTCAGCTGTATGTGGTTTTTTTGTTTGGTTGGTTTGATTTTCTTTTAGTTTCTTTTTCATTCTTTGCTTGAACCCAAATATTTAGCTGCTAGGTTAGGGCTCCTGTCTGCTTTCCTGAGCCTTGTTGCTAGTCTTTATGTTATTCTGGTTTGTTCCTTCTTACCCTGCTAACTTCTAGCTGGACTCAAGGGTAAGTGCTTCCCTGTAGCTAGCACAGCTCAGATAATCAGACTAGATTATCTGACATATGCAATGTGCTTTTTTTCTCTTAAATCTTTCTCATGTTTAGATTTTGTAGTACAAACTTTCCATGTTATTTTCCTGAATTGAGGTTTGAAATGTAAGTTTCCATACTGAAATTAGGATGCATGTGATGTTTGCATAATTGCCTTCTCTCCCTGGCTTTCACATTGGCATCAAGTGATCCTCTTAGTAAAGCCAATCATTAACATTTCTATTTTTCATTCCAAGATGTAAATATTAATTAACATCACAATAAAACTGTAAATAATACCTTCTTTTGTTTCATGGAATTTACATCTAGTTGACTGCTTCCTGCCTGAAAACAGATCATTTTGCACTCTGGCAATATCCTTTCTCTCCGTGCTGATGATTAGCTTGGTGCAGTGCACCAGTGTGCGGGGCTAACGGTGAACACCTCAAAGCATAGAAAGGCAGGGCAGGAGACCCCGAGAGACCTAGACGAGGTGCAGGACTCCACAGAAGCCCTCAAAAAACTCCTCCACACATGCCTTGTGAAAACAAGCCTGAGTCATCAAGGTTGGATAGTGCCCTCTCCTGTAAACACGGTAGGGGAAGATTTCGGCATCAAGCAGCAGCTCTCCGGGTCACCCCGGGTCTGGAGATGCTGACCCACTCCGACTGAAATACATTGGTCACAGAGGGGTGCTGCTCTTCCCCCCAAATATCATAAATTAATGTTTTAGCGTTGATCTCAAATCAAAGCAATGCTTGCCAAAGAATAAGCCAGGGGAATTTTTATTTTACCTTTTCCCACTGGAATACGTACTTTGAAAAAGCCCAAACTTGTGCTGTAAAAGAGCTTCTCCTTAGTCTTTGTTCAGTCTTAAATACACCCAGTACAAATCCTTCCTTGTCGTTAAAAGCTGCTTCTCTAATACCTGGCGAGTGCCTGATTTCCTTAGGAGGGGATAGCATCAGTGGGTCATGAGAGCTGGCAAATATGTATCCGGAGTATCTGAATGCAATTATGAGAAGGAACAGGCGGTGTCATCCCTCCTGGCCATCAAACAAGACTCCTTTTTTTCTTCTTCCTTCTTTTGTTTCTTTTTTTCTTCTTTTTTTTTTTTCTGTGTGTGAGTATGTGCGCGTGTGTATAAATATACCCCTGGGTAGCAGGCAGAATTCCTTCTCAGCAGACACTTTCTTTTTTCTTTCTTTATTTTGTTTTCTAAATGTTTGGATTTCAAAGAGGATTCTTATCAGACTTTACCACCAAAAAAAAAAAAAGTTTAATTTGATGGAAATACAGATTTTTGCCACTTTGAAAGAAAGAAAGAAAGAGTGAACGAATGAATGAATTTGGGTCTGGCAACATTACATGTATTTGCACTACAATGCATTGCTATCCTATTAGATTATTAGTTTTGTGCTTTAATTGCTTTATTTTTTTTAGATAGTTAGAGATATCATGAGAACGCTGCTATGTCTTCTGTATTGTCAACTTGCAGATGCTTCATTGCAGGAATGCAGAATTAAAACGTTAATTCAGTTCTCACATAACTTGCATGAATTTAATACTAGCCTGTAAATCACTTCTACGTGCTTTAAGAAGCATGGGATTTATGAAATACAAATTCACACATTTCCACGGTCATTCAATTCAAAATAATTTAAAATAGTTACAAAAATGCTGTGAAACAATGTTTTATATTATAAATAGCTGTTCTAAAATTGTGTTTTTAACTCACCACACAAGGAATTATGTAAGTGCATACTACAAATTCTTATTCATTTAACTACCAAACATTAGATAACTTAGATTTCAATTCAGTGCCTAGCATGTCTGGTGATTTACAGGAGCGCTCATAATCGTTTATTAAAATTGTAACTCGAGCAGAAAAGAATTTGTTTGCAGCAGGAGAAAATCCATAAAACACAGGAATAAACAGCCAATTAAATTTAAAGCTGTCCTCTAACGTGGAATAATATGAAGAAAAAAAAAAAAAAAGAGCTCTTAGCTATCCAGCTGAGAGCCGAGTTCAGCCTGCTGCGGCGGCCGCAGCTCGTAGCGGGGAGGAGGTTTGCAGACCCCCGGACACACACACAGACACACACACATCACTTTTCAGGGGTGGCGGTGCCGTAGTGCACGGCGAGGAGGGGACTTGGTAAGTCACCAGCCGGCATTGCCAGCAGCTCGCTCACAATCAACAGCCTGGCATTTTAAATCCCGGTAAGGGGTTTTTTTTCCCCTCCAGAACACCGGTGTTTGCCAGTAAAGCCTCTCGCTCCACACGGCCGAACAAAACGAGGTTTCTGGGTGCTTCCCCTGGGTGTTTCTTTAACGAGTCGCAGCCCAAGCGTGTCCGTTAGCTCTGCTTAAGCAGCGAGAGCAGGAGGGGACCCCTTGGCGCAGGCGGCCGAGCCCGCGGCAGGTCGCGGTGGGCACGCCGTCGCCCGCCGCCGCGGTGCATTGCCGGCCAGCACCGCACAGGCTGGAAAACTTCTCCCACTTTGCCCGGCCAGGCCAGCAAAGAGTTTTCTAGAAATATCTGTAAATGAATAGCTGCCATCAATCATTGTCATTCCTTTATTTCATGTCTCCTGATGAGGTTGACTAGTGTCATTGTTTGTTACTGTCCAAACCACATCTTCATTCTTGTAATGTCAAGCAGATATGACAAGCACACATTTTCCAGATGAGTAAGATACAAAGTCACCTTTTAATTTACAGTTGTTTGGTATTTTTTTGTTTGTTGGGTTTTTTTGATAAGCAAACGTGTCGTAAAATTTACTGGATGTTCAGTTGCCTTTGGTACTAAAACAAAGTCACTCATTAAGGAAAAGAAATAAATCCAGAGTAAGAAATTCTTACAATAAAATGGCTACCTAAAGCCTTTTATAACAAGAATTCTTTTATGGAGCTTGTCCCCCGCTATTAACTTCACCACTCTCAGAGCAAAATCTGCCAAAATTATTGCTGGAGCAAAAGAAATGCAGAGGGCAGGGAAATACATTTTAAAAAAAAAAAAAAAAGAAAAAAAAAAGAATGAGAGATTTGACTGTTTTGTCCCTTCCTTTTTAAATAACAGTTAGATAGTGAGAAATACAGCCCTCAGAGGACCAAATGGTGGGACAGTCCTTTGGTTTTCATTATTGTTGTTGTTGTTGAAATCTTTGTTCCCAACACTGGCAGATTTTTAAAAGACTGATTTCAAACACTTGTAGGGAGTGTGTGTGTGACAGGGGGCTGGTTAATGGAGTCAGTATAAAATGCAAAATGGATAAAAATGAACAAAATTAACCTGGCAGTATTAAAAAAAGACTGTAATGTAGATGACCAAGAGTAATATAAAAGGCCAGAGTCTGCAGTTTTCCAGAAGAAAGGTTCCTGGAGTCTGTGCTACCCATTTCCCTCTGCTGGCAGCCTCCCTTCCGAGACCACCATCGAACACCTTTCAGCTGCAGTTGTGTGCAGCTTGTCTAAATATGTAAGATAACTTTTGTGGGCCCGCAGCAGCATTTTGTCTGGGGCCCCAAACAAAGAAGCACCAGCAAGCTTGGCACGGCACCTTGGGAAGGGATTGTAAATTACTGGAGCATCATATAACTTTCTTTCTTTGGCTTCTACTTTCTTTTTAGCCAGAATAACAGAGTAGGGTCAAAAAAGCAAACGTATTTGACTGAAATAATCAATTTAAAGTACTTACAAATCAGCTGTACAGTTTGGGTGTGAATATTAGCCATTCTCATTTTGTACTTTGTTTAAAATCTCATTCAAACTGTACAAGCCATTTTGAAAGACATAACACTTATTTCATATGCAGTTGTTGGCATCACTTTAAATCACGGATCAGCTGTCTGGAGCGGAGTAATAATATATTTAGATCTATCCTTTTCTTTTTGTATTGCTGAAGAAGTTTAATGCTTTCGATATAATTTGATTCCTAAATGTCATTTTTAAAAGCGAGTCCATTTGAAAAGTCAAAATGCAGAAATAAATTGCAAGTTGCAAGGGGTGTTCATTTTCTAATTGAGGGAAGGTGGGTTTACTGTAGGATTGTCCTTTTTAAGCTGCCTCCTAGTAATTCTTAAGAATTTTAAGCATCTGGCCCTGAGCAGATATTCCATTTAAGAGAAACACATGTGTGTATTACCATTCCCCAAAGACATCTCCAGTTCACACCACACCAGCTTTATCCCCTGGGTGGGCAGCGTGCACCCACCCAGCCCCACAGCTCTGCTGATGCAAAATGGTTTGACCGTGCAAGAACTGCGGCACTGGGGTGCTGCAGGGAGAGCTGCGGCTGGTCATCTTCCTTTCTGTGGCAGAAAACCACGTTTTAAACCACCGACAGAGCAGAAGTCATGTGGCTCATACTGGTTTGGTCACTTGAGCTCATGTAGTGCCATGTCTGATGCCTCTCTCTTCGGGTGGTTGTTCTGAAGTGGGGAGATTTGGGGCAAATGGGCTTTCGAGCAGGCACCCAACAGGATGCTCAGTAAGATGTGTCTTCAACGTGATTAATGAAAGTAAAATTGCCCCTGATTATGGACAGTCGTGAAGGCCATTTAATCACTGTGTCTGTTTTCACGCTTGGCAGGGAACTGTCTGTGCCCCTGCCTTAGGCAGGGAGATTTTAAAAAGCCCAGGACAGCTCCATGGAAGCCAGCAGAGCTTCAGTCGGTTCACACCAACCGAAGGTCTGCTCTGTGCCCACCTTGCTCAGGGAAAAGCTTATTAGTCTGGAGTAAAAAATAATAATTTCAAACATGCTTTCTAGCACATATGCTCAAAAAAGTTCACCAGCTAAAGGGCTAGAGGACTCTTCAAATTTCCAGCTGATTTACTCAGCTCTCAGACCCTCGTTGGCTGAGCAGGAGGATTGACAGTGTATCAGGGCTCCTAATTGAAAAATAATAAAATCTCTGAGCGAAGCTGGCAAATGAAGGCCTCCAGCCAATTTGTCAGCTTGCAGTCAACTCTGAGGAGCCGGGCAGAGCAGCAAGCCATTAAAAATAGTCTGATAATATCTGTTAAAACATTTTGCGGACACTAGGGATGGAATCGAAAACAGCATAGACAAACTCTTTGGGAGTGAATGCAATCAAATCGATCTTGGCCCAAAGGGACAGGGACGACGGGGCAGAAAGCTGTCAAAACAGACAGGAGCCGGCCTATGCCATGAGCCCCAGGGCTGGGTGGGCTTCGCATCCCTTGCCTAAGGATGCTGGAGAGGTGCCGTGGAGGTGATGCGCTCATCGGGGAGGTTGTCCCCGTCCCCCGAGCCAGCCCTCGGCACCGTCAGTGGCTTCTGTCCCTGTGCTGAATGCACGGAGCCACCGGCGGAGGCAGAGGGGGGGGATTTGGGACTGGGGAGGGGGCCAGGGGGGAGGCAGCAGGACCCGGTGCACTGAGCAAAACAGGGGAGAAGACCCTCAAAAATTAACCAGCTGTAGGAAAAAAAACTGTGTTTATTCAGCAGGGTTTTAGTGGGGAAAATTGCCAGCTACTGCTGAATTAAGTATTGCTAGCAGCTAATTGAAATGTAACATGTTTTAATTTGTCTGATTTCTTTCCAGTGGGTGATGTTATTTATATAGTTTGTATATAGCTAACGACAGACTATACAGAAAATGTAAAGATTGCTTCCAATGATCAGTAATATCTGAGAGCACAGACATGAACAAGGCATTTAGGAAGACATGCCATCCTTCACAGCTTAATATTAAATAGTAATACATATATAAAAGAATGATGTCTCATTATCATTTAAAGCTCTTTTTATTATTTTTTCTAATTAAGGATTTTCAGTTTTTCTGGTAAAGAGGGATTTTGTTTTAAAACAAATACAATTACCATATACTACTATTGCTGAAAACTGCATTTTTGTGTCCTTTCAGCCACATTGTTTCAAGGCCACCCAGTTCCCCTAGGAGGCTATAAACAGGGGAAGGATTTAAATCCTGTTTCCTTTGTCGAGGATTTGGCAAGAACCCATATAGTAGGAAGCTGAGCACGGACAAAACCAAGTGAAAGGTGTCCTTTAATTCCCCAGCCGCTGGTAGAACAAAGCCTGCTCCCAGCGGGGTCCCGGCTGGCCGCACCCAGGCCGGCTTGGCGGCTTCATTTCAACTGCTGAATTCGATGTATTTTTAGTTAACCATGTTGAGATTAATTAATTAGCCCCTAGGAGTTAGTGCCCGTAAACGTCACCCAAAGCAGAGAAGTGTGAATACGTTGAGGCTGTTAATTCACCCAAAAATGGCAGCTCGTAATCCAGGCAGAGGAAATTCAGTCCCTCCATCGGGATGACTGACAGCTCTGCCACACTATCGGGTTACTGCCTCAGTGACAACAAACTACATATCAATTTAACTTCTTAGCGATGCTTAAAAGAGCATCTTTTTATTTCGGTGAGGTAGCATTTAAACTTGCTATTAGGAAAAAAATTGCCGTGGGGAGACAAACATTGGCATTTGGATAAAGAACAACATAACTGGTCTGGTACCTAGAAAACCCAGTAAACGTAGAGAAAAATGCTACAGCTCTAACTTCTTTAGAATGGCAGAATCTATTGTAATGAACCACAACTACCTAAATAGGACCTAATTTACTTATGTGAGCCAAAATTCTGTTAACTCATTGTAAGATACAGAGTAAGTTCTTGGGTTTGTGTTCTGGTTTTAAGAACAGAATAAATGCACTATAATGAGCAGTTGACAAGATGTTAATTCTAAAATCTTTTGCCTAAATGCAATAAGATAGTCCATAACTGATGCAAGTTGACAATTGGAGGTGAAAAGTGTACTGTATAGCCTGCAAAGAGAAACGTTAATAGCAATGTAGGGAAGAGGAGATATTTAGCTTTCATGCTTCATACTGTATATTTTTTTCTGTTGTATTTGTCAACTAAAATGTCTTATATCTCTCTAAATGGTGTCTTTCTCTATATGTATAAATGAACAGATGCAGATAGAGCTCAAAAGCATGGCATGGATGAATTTATCTCTTCCAATCCCTGTAACTTTGACCACGCTTCACTCTTTGAGATGGTTCAGCGCCTCACTTTGGACCACAGACTTAATGATTCCTATTCTTGTCTGGCAAGTATATTCTTTGGTCTCTAGTGATATAAACGTCAAGCAGCAAAGTCAAAGCTAGTGCGAGTGGGGGCTAATCCCCCTGTTGCTGGAAGATTGACTTCTGTTTACACCAGGTTTGAATTTGGCCCAGAGGTGTTTTCTTTTGAGAGTCTACCTGCAGTAAACTGACTGCTGTTCTTCTCCAATTGCACTGTCTTTATCATTTCTGTTTGCAATGCTTAAAATGTTTCTTCCTGCAAAGACAAACTCCAGTGTGGGGATGTGAAGTAGAGGCAGTGTTTTGCAGCCTCCCACACTGCCTTCCAGAGTCTTCTGGATGAAAGAACAGGGGAAAGATGACTTCCCATGTCAATGGAGTCCCACCAAGAATATCTGTGTCCCATCTGTGTGTCTCTTTATGAGCAGGGGTCCCAAGAAGGTAACAGGTGGGACTAGGTGGATAACTGTGGTGATGCTGCAGTCTGTCCATGCTCATGTAGTCGCATGCCCATCCTGATTATTCTCATGACCACAGGTTGCAGCACTCAGCCCACTGCTGTGTAACGTGGTCTATAGGACAGTGGCACTGAGATGCTCCAGGATAGCTCGTAGCCTTTGGCTGGGGTGCGGTGCTTGGGGACTCTTAGCAGTTATGAGGGTTTAAATGACAAATAACCTTTAACAGTACAACTTGAACAATTAATTTTTAGCAGTCTCAGTGAGGAGGATGAAGAGGCTCTTAGTTTTTGAGAAAACAACAGGACAAAGCCTTTCTAGAGGGGCCTGAAATAGGGGTTCTGTCCCAAACATAACATGGGACAAATCCTGACCTGCTGCCCTCCTAATGTTGCACAGAAACCTCCACATTGGGGTGTCATCATGGCCTTCTTCAGCAGACGGACCACCCTGTGCTGATAGCATTAATCTTTTGCCAACTGCGCAGTCCGTGGAGCTGGGGCTCTTGAGTGGCTTGCTGTTAAAAGTAGCAACCTGGCAACACAACTGAGCAGTTGGCAGTGAGGCTGTCAGTCTCAAATCCTGTCACCCTCCACCGTGGTGTTCCTCTCACCTGCTCTGCTCCTTGCACCATATGCAAGGACTGGTCTCCTCAGAAAGGCTGGGATCCAGTAAATGCCATTAGCAGTAGTGAGTTGTCACCTTCCTGATGAGAGGCAGGGCTAGGAGGAATGGTTGTGGACATCCCCTGAGGTAAGGATGGGGTGAGGGAAGGCTACAGCATGCACTTTACTTGCAGATACCCAAAAGGTACAAGTAGGCTTGGTGGGAGCGTTGTCAGACCTGCAGCAGGTTTCTCACCGGTTCCATCAAGGTCTTTGCTCTGGCAGGCAGTGAATTTGGCATGCAGCTTTTGCTCCCCACGCATGGCTCACCCTAGGAAGACCATCCCCATCCATGCATGTCTGACAGGTTGGCTTGCAGCTGGTTTGTCTCTGTGTAGTCTCGGGCCTGGTGAGAGAGCTGTGGCCATTGAATTAAATTCATGGAGAGGTGCAAGGCTATCACTGAAAATGATTAATAATATTTCTCTTCAAGAAACTCACCAGCCACACTTCTGCTTGGTATTGGGATATTTAGACCCTTGCTAGAAGCTACTGGAGTGGTGGAGCTCCCCTCAGCACCAAGACTTGTGCCTCTTTGGAGCAAAGCATCACCAATTTAACCATCTTCTTTCAAATCACCCATTGCAGAGTGTTATAAAGAAGAGAATAACGGGCTGTGTTCATCTACGCTTGGATTTCACATGCTTCTTTACTTGTTTTAATACGGTTTTGTCCTGATCATGGCGTAAAAAACCAGATTGACCTCAAAATTTGAGTTCAACTGCAAAGAGCTCCCATTGCTCTTGGTACATCTGTGGGACGTTGGTGATACCACTGCGCTGGCTTGCCTGGAGGAGCTGCGAGCCCGTGGTAAGCCTGCTCTGTCCGCTCTATGTGCCGCTGGGCAATTGTTATTCTCCCTACAGGACGTTCCCATGCAAGGTCCCACAGAGTTTTGCCTCATCACTCCTCTTCTTGTTTTCAAACATGGACATGGAGGTGCCAAGGAAGACTTACCCAGACACAGTGGCTTACCCTGACACAGAGGATAACTCGTCGTCGCTTCCTTTCCGTGGAACCAGGTTAAACAACGTTATTGTGAGCCCACTTGCTGGCTAAGCCAGGCATCCCTATGAAAACAAACAGGCTGGCTGACTAATCTCAGCTGTGGTAGGAGTGATGTTTGCTGGCAGAGAGCACTGTGCTGGGGAAGGGGAAGAGCGTTGTCTGCAGAGCTTGCTGAGGGCTCCTGCCTATGGTTCAAACTGGTAGCACAGTCACATTCAAGCTCTTCCTGGGCTTTTGGGAAGAGTATGCAGCTCTTCCCGCTTAGTACGGACCCCACACATGCATGAGTCTTCATTCCTTTCTGCTTGGACATGTGTGTCTCTGAGACTGCCCTTCAGCTCCTCCCAAGACTTCCCAACCCACTGCCAACATTCGGCTCATGCAGCCGGGTCCCTGCTGGAGCTGTTTTTCTCATGGTGTGTCAGCATTCATGGGATTCGTGTAATACAGCACGGCATGTACCGAGGAAAGGTGGTCTTCCAGAGTGCCCAGCCTAGCCAAGATGATGTGAAGGACTCAGGTTAAAAATTCAATGAAGCAAGCCACCAAAATCTTGTGGTTTTCCTACTGTGAATAGGAAAATTCAGCTACTGAAAAGGGAAAATTTTCCATCAAAAATTCTGGTTTTCAGAAAAGCTGCATTTGCCATTAAAAAAAAATTGCCAGCGTTCACCAACCCTGACTAAGCCTTGCTTTACTCACCTCCAAAGCTCCCGTTGCAACCCCTGCTGGTGCTTGGGACATGCGTCCCCTTCTTGGTGCAGTTCGGCTTGTTGAACACGGTCAGGCGAGCTCCCTGTGCTCTGCGGCCTTCCTCCATTGTCCCCTCCAGGTTTCCTCATGCCATTGGAGACCATCTGGGAGACCACACTGAGCTACACCTAGCTGCGCTGGGGAGAGACACCCGGTGTGTCATCACTATCAGCTGCCTTTGCCAGACTGGCTGGTTGTCAGCTGGTTGTGCCAGGCAAATCTTAAAGAGCCAGGATCTGCCTGAAGATGTGGGGGATTTGTCTGAGTACCGCCTTTCATCAAACCTTAGATTTTTCTGAGGCTGTGGGGAGCAGCATTTACTGCTCCTTTGGAGCCCCGTTCAGCAGCAGGTTTTTTTACTTCCTAACTCTGCCATGCAAAGGAGACCACCTGGTCCTCCTGGGCTCTGGATCTCTCCACCCATAGTCTGCCTGTCTGTGCTCTTATGAGGTATGAGGCTCATCACTGAACCTCTGAGCTTCTGCTCGCGCTTCCCCTCACTGAGCTGTGGCAGCGATCTTAAGTGTTTACCCCCATTCCTTCTGTTCACCTGAGGACCAGCACTTCTCAGATCACAGCGCAGGGGAGCAACGTGGGGTGCTCTGGATGGCTGGGTCCAGCCTCCTGCTTCCTTTGCCAAAAACTCTGGGCTTGATACTTGGCTCCAGTGAAATTAGTGCCAGCCTTCCCTTAGATGTCAGTAGGGCCAAGTTTTCACCCCGTAGGGTGGACTGAATCCTTTGCATGTATTAGGTGGATATAACAATTTCAACTGCATTTCTGCCCCGGTAACCAAATGCACACGTCTTTCTATCACAGAGGAATCACAGCATTTCTATATTTTACCACGTCTGATCGCCAAACAGTTGTGTGAAGAGAGGCAAGGTGAAGAGACGGTCCAAGGATTTTACAAACAGGCAACGTAAAGAAATCCAGGATCGAGCATAATACCACCAACCAGAAAGCAAACAAAAATACTGTTAAAAGCAGTGAAGGCAAATATACCCCTCCCAAAAAATAGCCTTCCAGAGTGCCGTCCCATCTGCATTGTTCTGTGTCTTCATTTTGAAATGTGCACTTCTAGTGATCCCAGCACTGTAGCTACTCCCTATATCTATCATTTTCCCCTCATTATTTTAATTCTTTTCTCAATCTGTTTTGGAGTTGGCCCAATAAGGATGAGCAAATCCTTCTCTATGTCTTTGAGCTCTTAATTGATATTTCTTCAACTCTTTTCAAAGCAGCTATTTTGGCATCTAGAAAAGATTTGGTGTCATCTGAGTGGTAGAAAATATATTTTAATCTTTCACAGCAGTGTTGTTTCTAAGATGTAGCATTTGGGGTAACAGATGGGGTGGCAAAGAAGTTGCCTATAGGGGCAGTGCTCTGCCTCAACTACTCTCCCGCCCGCTGCAGGAACTTTTCAATTAAACGATGAAAGATTTTGCAGCTTGATGCATTCCAGAGCTGCGTCTTAGCAATTGTTTAGCACCCAAATTTCCATGTAAATATTGACAGTTTTGCAGCATTTTGAAAAGCAATCTACAAGAATATTCTTGTTCTCGCTCGCGCCTTTGCTGAAGGCAGAGGCACGCTCCACTTCGGCTGTCCTGGGACATTCACCGGAGCCATCCCCTTGTGGGGCAGGGCGTCCTCCTCGTGAGCCCGGACATTGCACCAAAAGCTGTGTGTCACCAGGCCCTCAGGACTGACAGACAGAAATAGTCTGAGGCTTCTGGATGTGTAAAGAAACCCTGCTCGTGAGCAGAGCTTCCCTTTGCTTCGATGCCGAGGAGGTGGGCGATGGCAGAGCTCGTCGGCAGCAGTACGCAATAAAGACGATGGGAAATGTCCCTTTCTGATACTGCGGAGCTGCCTTCCTCCGTCTGCAGGACGTTCCTACCTGCCAGATGGAAGAGGAGTCATTATTCAGTGTAATCCTCCATGCTCTCCCCCAGATCAGTCGTCTTGCTCCTGGCCGAATGTACAGTCCCATCCCCGAAATGAGATTACTGTTTCACACTCTCTAAATAACCAAACCTTTGTCATCTCTTAAAGGTGTAAGTCTTTTTTTAATTTTTTTTTTTTCTTTTTTTGCTAGGCACCGAAATGAACTGGCCTAACTTTTCAGCTTTTTAAATGATATTTCTCTTTAATGGTAGAATAATACGTTTTTGTTAACAGTTGCACTGAGTATATGCTGTGTTTGGGTGATAATATACAGACTGTTGTTTAAGAGTGACCTCTCTCCTTTTTCCTTAACATAGCCTTAGGTTTGTATTTCTTTTATTAGAACAGTTGACCACTACACCTCCAAATACATAGTCTTTGTATATAATAACTTATATTTAAAATCAAGTCTTTTTATTTCTAAACAGGGCTGGTTTAGTCCTGGCCAGGTCTTTGTGCTAGATGAGTATTGTGCACGTAATGGAGTGAGAGGCTGTCACAGACATCTCTGCTACCTCAGAGATTTGCTAGAGCGCGCAGAAAACGGAGCTATGATTGACCCCACCTTACTTCACTACAGCTTTGCCTTTTGTGCATCACATGTTCATGGCAACAGGTAAGGAATTCTTCTTGGCTAGCAGCTCCCTGCCAGCAAGGGATGACTTTGTCAAATATAGGTTTCCTTGGATAATGCACAACAGTCCCCAATTTGTTTTCACAGTGGATGTTTGGCAGCAGCGCTTCTAGTGGCATAGTCTGTTTGTTTGTTTGTTTCGTTGCTTGTTTAATGTAAGCAATAAAAATGCACGTAGAGGATCCAGAAATAAGAGGTTTTAACTTTCTTACCCAGGCACCTGCTAGGTGCAGGTCTGGACAAGATAGGGTTGAAGTACACGTGGCTGTCATGGGTTGAGTAAATAGAAGTAAACGATACACTGTGCTGATTTAATTGCTGCACGAGAGGAGCTGACAAGTTGCAGCAGTGAAATTTTCAGCAGTATCAAACTTCAGTGTTCAGAAGGGCTTTAAGCCCTCGGGCACCCATGTCTCATTTAAAGTCTGTGTGACGTCAGTTCGGAAATTGCTTAGACATAACTGAAAATTTTATCTTGATGCTGTTGCAAAGCAATTTTGATTTCAGAAGTAGCCCATTCCTTTCTCTCACACATGGCAAACCTTTGATGGGAGGAACTGGAGCTGTGCTTTTTCCTTTTCTGTTTATTTTGTTGACAGCTGTAGCATCTATCGCAGCTTCTTTTTCTGCTTTTTTTCTGTTAAATTTTATTATGTACTTTGAGGTATTGCTCTCTATCCTGCACATGCTGCTGAAGAAAGGAATGTTATAAAATAATCACGTGTTTTCATAAACCCTCTGTTAAATACCATCCCAAATTATGACACGCATTGCCCAGGTTTCACATTGCAAGGCTGCCGCTTGCTTTTGCAGTTACTTTCATACATCTTGTCATGGAAACCGAGTTTTTGCTTCCTTAGTTTCCTTTTTAGTTCTGACTTTCTTTTGCTCGTTCATTCCTTCTTTGCCAATTGTTATTTGGTTTCAGTTGTTTCCTTTCAGTTTAGTTTCCTTTTGTTTTATTTTGAGGTTTTTCATGCTTTCTTCTTGTTTCTTTCACTTTTGCTGCTGGCCTTGCCCCCTGCATTTCAATCACTCCCCAAAGCCAACACATGGCAGAATTACTTGGTGGGTCACAGCCAAGTGCAGAAGGCGAGGGGGGCAAAGTGTCTCATGCCCCTGCCGCTGAAGTGGAGACAAAAAAGGATTCCAAAAAGGAGTCCAAAAAAAGGAAAGATTCCAAACCTCAGCCGAATCCAGAGCCAAAAAGGTAAGCGAAAGCGCGCAGTGCACAGAAGTGTGTTGTAGAGAGCACCGGGCTCCTCGGTCACTGAGCACACTGGGCAGTTGGTGTCCCCGCGGCTCAGAGAGACCCGCTGCAGCACCGGCGTTTGGGTCTGACACTCTCCTGGGAGTTGGATGGTATTTGGGCCAGGGCCTTGAGCTTTTTAGACATGTGTTTAGGAGATGGCTCACACAGCATGTAGGGGATGGGACCAGGCAGGTGAAACTGGCTGCCCACATCACCCCTCTTCCATAGGCAGGGCTCATCCCTGCGGGAGGCTGTTGTGGGGACAGGACCTGGTTCAAAGCCCAGTTGGCCCATAACAGAGAGGAGGTCGGATCCCAGTCACAGCTACCCCATGTACGTCTTCACATGGTCCAGCGTAGCCAGAGCTGGAGCCTCCTCTTCATCAAGGGTCCAGCATAGCCAGAGCTGGAGCCTCCTCTTCATCAGGGTCGGTCGCAGGAGATATCTGACAGTACTGGCCAAGGTGACACCCCGCCATTCCCTCTCCATGGGGCTGGAGAGCTGTGGGCTCAGGAAAATGTCATGCTTTAGAACTCATGTGCTGTGCAGACCCCGGTGCCATGCCTGTTCAGCTGCCCAGGGCTGCGTGTGGCTGCTGCACCGTGCTGGGAGACTGCTGGGCACTGCCAAAGGGGCAACTCAGCCACGGACGGGCTATTTGAGTAATTCATTTAACATATTCCAAGAAAGGCATGAGGTGTTTTGCTATGACTTAGCTGTCTTTAGCTAATGGTTGACTTCACATCAGAAGGCTGAGGGTTCATACTGCTTCTTGGTCGCTGCCATCTCTCTGTTGCCTGGGGATGACCGGAGCTCTTGCTGGAGCTGCAAGGCTGCAGCACTGCGCTTTCTCACCGAGGGCAGGCTCTGTGTAACGCCCGGGAGTTTGGTACGGAGGCTGCGGGGTGCGGTTTCTGGCTTCTGCTATTGGGAGGTTACGAAAAGGGACCGCAGGGGGTCTGAGAGAAAACATGACTCCGTATCTTTCGTGTCAACTCTCAGAAATGTTAATATGTGAGCGGAAGAGTCACGATTTCTTTTCAGAAAGCTGTTTAGGCCACATGCATCATACATTTGTGAGCTGGCTGGCGGAGAGCGATGGGAAGCCAATATTTACCCATGCAGTCCTTACCAGCAGTTGCGACGTGTGTAAAGCTGGGTTCGCTTTAGCTACGTCCCTTCCTCCCACCTGCTGCATCCATACGTTGCTCGTTGCCTTAGGGCTGTCCATGCTCTCCCCAGGAAACTTACAGCTCATGGCAGAGCTGTAAACTTCTCGTGTAAAATTTGTTGAGGCGAGAGCATGCCTGCCCTGGGACCCAGCACGGCGTCCAGTGGATCAGCCATGCATTGCGTTGCTATTGGTATGCCTGGTGGTCTGGGAAGGATTCAATTTACAAGACATTTTTCTGTTTAACAAAGGCTTCTTTTTCTGTCAAAACTGAGAAAGTGACAATTTTCGTAACAAAAGGAAGTTCCTTCACTTTTAGACAGCAAGAAAACCCAAGCGGGTGGTTTAGCTTTCCCCAGAATGAGGTTGGCTGTCAGTCAGAATATGCCACCCAGTAATGAAGGTCGAGCAGGGAGATAATTTCATGTGGCTATCAATCTCCTGTATTAGCAGCAGACAGTGATGGAGCTGAGGTGGGCTGTCTGTTTGTATCGTGTTTGCGTAAGGTCAGGCAGTGAGACAACAGTCGCTCGCAGTCAGCGGGGAAGTGCAGGCAGGCTGTGGTGCGGATGCCGAGGACAGCCTGAAGGTCAAGGCTGACAGGATGACAGGCGTCAGAGCGAGGACGATGCCTCCTCGCCTGTCCGGCTCCCGCCTCAGCGGCACGGCCACCGCACCGCAGCCAGGACGGGAGCAGGACGACTGCTGGTGGGAATGCATCTCCAGCTCGGAGCTGGCCCTGTGGCTGCGGCAGGTGAAATGGTCAAAGGCGGATTTGGGGGGGGGTTTGGAACCCTGTTGCTTTATATGTCAGGGTTTGGTCTTCCCGCCTCCTTTGGGCTCGTGTAGCTTATTCAGACCCCTGGAAGCCTGACATAATCTCTGAGAAGGAAGGCTGTAAATCACTGCTATTTGCATGACAGTCCCCTCAATTTTTGTGTTAAGTTCATCCTTTTCCAAGTAAAAATGGAGTTAAGTGTAAATTCCTTGTCCTAAGTTTCACCTCCTGCAGATACCTGAATATGTAACATGCAGGCTGTCAGGAAGGCAGGGACCAGCCAAAGATTGCTGAATATCTGCATAGTCTTCTGCTGCCTAGGTACTGGCTCTTCCCTAAGACTGAGGAGCTCGAGGCTTTTTCCCTGTTGTGGTCACTAGTGAGTTGATAACAGGGGTTTGTCCACCAAGTATCACTGCATGCCTTTTGTAAAGTCCTGCCGTGATGAAAGCTGTTGTGATTTCAGATGTGTTTAGCTACATGACAGGTAAGAAGGCATAGTGTTGTTCCAGCATCTGATGGCACACATTGTGTGTTTATTGATGTCTGTTTGCGTTTGGTACCACCACCATAGTATTGAGGCCCTCGCTTCCTTTTATCGATAGTCCTCCAAAAAATAGTGAAGGCAAGAGGCAGCAAGGGTTTTAAAAGGACATCATGATTTTGGTACAATTATGGAAGGTTTTACATGATCGCCCAGGTCTTTCTCTGCCTTCTGTTTCCATGTTTGTCGCTGCCCTCACGTTGGAGGGCTGTGACAGTACTGCCAGCGTCGTTTGACACGCAGAGAATGTCAACACAAAATGATGTGTTAGAGGAACCTCGCTGCTTCCCTGTCTGTGCACAGGAGAGGTGTTGCAGAGCAGAAAGTTGAGCTCAGCTCTCCCAGACCCAAAGTTAGCACCTAAACCTTGCGCAGGGGTTCCTGCCCCTTTGGAAGGAGTGGCTTTCAGGAATGACCTTGGTTTTGCATGTGCCCTTTTTGACTTTAGACCTATAACAATTTTATTTTTAAACTTTAAAACTAAAACCCACTCTTTCTGTGCTTGCTAATCCAAAGCTTTAAAAAATAAGACTAAAATACTGATTGTATGTGTGCTAAGTATTGGCAGTCACTGAGCTTATCAAAATCAGGATGCCGGACTGAATCCCCTCCAGTCTAATAACAACTGAACAGCATCATTCTCTGTGAGTTGTTAGATGACTATTTACCCAAGGTCCAAGCAGTTACAAGTCTCTATATTAATTAATTTGGTCTATCAGTGACTTGCCCTTTCATCTATAAGCTGCGTTTTACAGCATCAAACTTGTTTTCAAGAAGTAGCTCTTTCATTAGCTAACATTAGCGTTAGCTTTCATTAGTTTTTTACAACTGTAAGCCAACAGAAATTATGTTATTGTCATAGAGCTCAAGGAACTGAAAAGCCTGCATAACATATTTGTAATTTTTGCATTGTATTCTAATATGTATCTGGCTGTTTCACATAAAGGCAAGATTTCCATACAGCTCGCTAAAAAAACAAAACAGGATGTATTTGGTCCCTTAAAAGAAGTAGTAAATATGTGAACACTTTATCACAGTATCTTCATATGCTTCCCGTAGTACTTTGTATTTAGTTTCCACACCTCATTCAGATGAATCGCCCTGGCTGCAGTAAGGCAGGTTAAAATCTGTCAGGGCGTTAGTGCCGTAACCTTTCGTTAGGTGCCGGCTCCGTGTCCCGACCTGCCCCGTGATGAGTCCGCGGTGACACGGCGTGCGTTACGGCTGTCTGTCGGATAGGATCCGGCGTCTGTGCTGAGGGGCGGTGGGTTGCCAGCCACCAGCAGATAACCAGCTCTGTGCGGCCGGCTGACGTGATTCATTGCAATGGGTGTAGGATGGCAGTGCTCAGAAACCATCCGGTTCAGCCGCGGTACGTCAGGGGTGCAGATCGCACATGAGAAGCGACGAGCCGTGACTTGGCTCGGCGCTGCGGCGTGGAGGAGAGCCCAAGCGAAATGAAGACAGGAGTTGGGAGGATGAAATGGTTCCCGTGCTCCGTGACATCTTGAGCAGGCGGCTGGGGCAGCGCCCAGGAGAGCAGGCGGAGGGCTGGGCTGAACAAAGGGCTTTCAACCGGCTTTTCGTGCACGGTGTGAATTCCCAGGAGGAAGGGGAGTTGGGGGAAATCGATGTTGGCTGAGTAAGCTTTTTTCCAGGGGGTCTGAACAGGTGGGCTTTTTCAGGTTAGATTTGCTGGGGGACACGCAGGAGGCGCTGGGCAGGCAGCTGTGGTCCTGCCCGCATCCCCAGAGCCAGTCCCCATGCAACCGGTGGGGCTTCGCGCAGGCAAGTCTTTCTGCGAGGGATCCTGTGAAAGCCTATCCTGACACATGCCGTCCAAGGCACTAATCATCGATGTTTACTGTATAGCTCATATGTGCTGCACCTGGCAACCAGCAAGGGAGCTGAAGGCAGCACGTGTTTTATATTTGAGTTGTTACTTAAAAAATCAAATTATTTGCATCAGTTTTTGACATTGTTTTTTTTTCCTTGGCTCTGCATGCCAGGGCTCACAGTGCGTGCAAAGATCTGTTTGCTACGTGTAAGCAATATTTTCCCAAGTGAAAAAAAAGTGTAGACAAGTTAAACATAAAAGGTGTAAAAGATGATATGTCTTTTCATTTATAAGCCGCCATGGTATTTCGCACAGGCTTATGTCAAAGAGATTAACCCACTGGAGCTATACTGTATATTTATAATTGCATACAAATGCATGCTATTGCTTCATATATTAGTCTTTGTTAAAAAATCATTTTGATATATTTGTTTTAGCAGCATAACTAGCCCTGGGGGCACTGGGTATAATTAGAAAAGGGCATGGGGGGAGGCGGGGCTTGTAGAATAAAGCAGTGGCCTTAGGATCACAGGTCCTAATTATAATTTATAATTAACCCTGGAATTTGCACAAACCATCTAAGCCAAACAAGGACTATCATTTTTGCTGTTTAAATTGCAACCCTTTTTTTTTTTAATTTCACCACCTGCTTTGTTGATGTTGTTGTTTTTGTGGCTTGAAACTTAAAAACAAGGGGGGATTAGAAAAGCAGCATTTAAAACTTTCCATCTGAAAAATTTACAGTGGGAATTTACTAGTTTAGAGCCAACATAGCGAATCTGCAGCAGAAGGAGTGAGCTGAAACTTGTTTACTTATAATTAAAGTTTTCCTTATTTATTTTTTTGCCCTTCTACTTCCCCCGATGCCCACAACTTCTGCCATACACCTCAGGTGTCCACGAGCAGGAGCTATAGAGAATTGGATGAAATTGTGTCTCCACACATATGGAGATGTTTATGTTGTTTGGTGACCCAAATTCGTAGACCCAAACCCATTTTGTCCCTCATGCATCTGTATATACCATGTACATCCAGAGCTTTCTTTCATCCTTTTGCTCTCCTCTCGTTCCCCACCACTGCTTCAGTGTTACAGTGATTGCGTGTGAGAACATCCATTTTCTCCAGCTGCATTTTAGCTAGCCTTGCTGCAGAGATGCTGCTCGCTGGAGGAGTCGGTGCTTCTGTCCGTGAGATCAAATAGCAGATATCAAAGTTGAGCTGGGGACCTTTGCTGGAAACAAAATTGCCAGTAAGCATCAGAACAAGCTGGTATGACTTGAGCTTCTCCTGGGGATTTTTTTCAGCCCTATCAGCCATGTACTGGAATTGTCTAGAGCACAGAAGTGAATCTTAAATTATATGATGCGAAGCTATATACCACTTGCGTTCTTGCAAAAGGGAAAATAAATATGTTCCCTCAAAAAGATTACATTTTCAAAGTATATTTGACTTGAATATTTAATTAGGTTTCAAAATTATCGAGCTAATAAATTAAGTGCAAGGCTTTGGGTAGTGTTTTTCCAGTTCTATGTATATCCTGCATTTGTCACTAATTAATGAGTTCCTAATGCTTCAGCTTCTGGGAAGATGAGCAACAAAGATTAACATAACTAGAAAATCTGAAGATGTGCAGCTGGGTTATACTATTTGAAATTTGACAAAAACATTGGAAGTATTATTATTTGTGACATGGCTCAAGATGGGGGATTGTGAGGAAAGCAAAGATGACAGAACTGGTGCTAACCACTGTGACAACAACTTGAAAAGCAGCCGACATGACATCTTTCCTATCATGCTGCCGAAAATGTCAACTTTGTGAAGGACAGTGAGAAAATGGTTTGCCGAAAATTTGAAAGGTAGATTCAAGAGATGCTCATCATGTCAGATGCGATATAGTCCACAGCTGGGTGAGAAAGGGAGTCCTTGCCATGGTGATGGCTCTCGGTTGGCAGGCCCTTCCAGACATCCGCGCTGCTCCGAAAATGGCTACAGCTGACCTGTAGATTGTCTCAAGTTTGCGGTAGCACGGTACGTGAGAGCAGTGTGCATTTACACCCTGAGGGCCCTGCATGGAGGGAACGATGGCCAGAGCCAGCAGGTTGATGTCCTTCTGGCTCACAAAGACCCCAAGAAAGGCAAAGACCAAGGGCTTAAGCCTACATGGTCTACGCATGCCTCAGTGGTGGGGTTGGCATCCCTTGGGGCATTGTGACTTGGGCGAGAGCTGCGTTAGTCAGAGCTTCCCTCTTCAGAGCCCACCCTTTGTCTTTGGGAGGACCAGTGTTTTCAAAGCGATGCTTCCAGACCCACTGCTGCCCAGCCACAATGTGACCGATGCTGTCACATCAGCCCATTTCGGGTGTCCACCGCGAGTCCTTATGTGGCGAGTGCTAAATAACTGGTTCTGGCAAAGCTGAAGCCCTTTGAATACAGTGAGAAACGGCGATTCGTGTGAAGGGGCTGCGACCCAACCCGAGCTGTCAGATCCTGCCATTAAATCTCACCAGTTGAGGTTATTGACCCAGCAAAGGGTAACATAACTTTCAGACCATTTCCAGTCCATCAGCAAATCACTGCCAGGGCAGGCAGCTTTTCCCACCTCGTTTGTCAGCACTGATACAATTAACCTAGTGACACTCTGTGAGCTGTTATGGGTACAGGGGGAGAACTGAATGCCAAAAGTCAAATGAGGTCTCCAACCCTGCCCCTTAATGTACGGCATTTATTGCAGTCTGCCTTGAATGATCTGCTCTTCTGCTTGGGAGCAAACCAGGCGCTGTGAGGTGCACAGCATCACAAAAGGCATGAACGTCTCTGAATACTAAATATTTTATGGAACTTTGGAATAAAAATATATTAAGCATGTTCAGACATTAATTTTTGCTTGACATCTAATTTGGTTTTTTGGTGGCTTGCTCATTTCTTCAAAATAACTAGTCCTAATTAGGTACTAATGAGAGCAGATCCATACTTCCAAAATTGTTTATGAAATGTGTTCCCCAGCTGAGACATTTTATCCAAGTTTCAACCTAAATCTTTTTTTTCTTTTTTTTTCCCCTTAATACACAACTGAATTTGGCAAATAATCAAGTAAAGATTTCTGATTAAATGTTGTTTAAATTTAAATACATCCCCTGATATTCGAGTCTTTTTCTGTGTCCATGTTGCAAGTTGTATTTAATGTATATTTAGCTTTAAAATTTTGCAGTAAATATCATGTACGGTTTGCAAGTTCCTCTTCTGAAATATTTTAATGGTTTATTCACCTGTGTGGGAATATCAGAGTTCATATTTATGATATTAAGAACTTACTGAATGCAGGGTCAAGGAGAAGTGATTGTACGGATTTTATAGCTTTTAAATTTTTTATAGCTTTTTTTTTTTTTAAAGTTTAGGGCCTTTGATTCTTTAAGAGGAAAATAAAGCCAACCAATTAACCCCTGACAGGAGGTTCATTAGAAGCTTTGTAATCCCTTGCCAAGTCTTTTGTACAGCCAAACCAGTCTAGTACTGCGGATTTATGCAGCTTAAGCTGAACACTGGAGGAGGCCTTTAAGTAAGAACATTTGTTCAATTTTAAGACATCTTACATTACCTAAAGAGCGCCTGTGCTGGCAGAGCTGCCCAGGAGTACACAAAGCTGTAGGCTTTGCTCACCGGCAACGGGAAGCGGTGCCGTTGATTGTCTGCCTGGCCGGTTTTGGTGGATGGGTTAGACTCGCTCTTTCCTCTCGCCCAGGATTCTGCTGCACGGCATATTTTTCCGTGTGGGTGAGAAGGAGGGGATTGCTGCTTTCGGCTCTTGGGTGGGTTGGCATCAGCAGAGGTACAGGGTGGAAGAGCGCAGGGACCACCACATCATCCAGCCCCGGGAGAGCTTCAGCAGGGTTCGCCTGCACACTGTGCTCTGTGAAAGATGAGAAATACCCCAGGGCAGCAGGACCTGGGTGTCTCACAATGCACTCCTGTGCACTCCTGAAATATAAAAGTGTCAGAAATAGTCTGAGAAAATCTTTGATAAATTGTATCAATGCGTTAATTTTTGTAACTTAAAATTAAATGACCAAAAAGGCATTGCATTTTCAAATACAAAATGCATGTCACTCTCTAGGCACATTTCAGCAGAATGTACTGAAGATGGTTCACTTCAAGAAATTGCTATAATGGGGTGATTCAGCGGTTATGAAGGAGTGCAGAATTTTATATTCTGTTTGTACATACGCCTGTTGTCGATATTCTTTTATACTGTGAACTGTGTGAAATTACCAGCCGAATTTTTCTGCAGAAATTCAGTCCCTATTTTGCCAGCAATGGGCCCAATCCTGCAGTGAGAGCTGGCATTGCGCTCCCTGTCATATTTAAAAGGGGATTCTGCTTTTTCCAACTTCTCTATCACAGTAAAAATAAAGGGGAGGGGGCACCACATCCAGATTATCTCTCTGAGAGAGGATATTTCTTTATTTCTTTATTTTTGATACCCTGGCAGTCATGCTGCCTTGACCACCCGTGTCTCAGTGTGGCACATCCTCTGTCGTGGCTCTCATAGGTGGTGACGTCCCTTTCCGAAAGGGCAGCGTGCTATGTGCTGTGGGGATGAGTTACCAGGGTGGCGAGGTGGAGTCTGAGTCATTCGTGGTATTTCTTCTCCAGGCCTGACGGGATAGGAACTGTGACCGTAGACGAGAAAGAGCGATTCGAAGAGATCAAAGAGCGGCTTCGTTTGCTTCTGGAGAATCAGATCACACATTTTAGGTAAAGGCAGAGAGCCCAGGCTGAATGTGAGAGGACTGATTTCCTCCCATCTCCCTCCCGTAAGCAGCAAAGCCAAAAGGCAGGTTTTGAATGCGTATGGGAATGTTGCCTGAGTGGCACAGACCTGCACTGGGCAGTGAAGCTTCCACTGTAGCATGTTTGTAGCTGGCAAGTGATTTTACATGTATAACCTTTAAAGGATATTTCAGACCATCTTGCACCCATAGGCATGGTAATGCTGTGGATTTTTTCTAAAATTCAACACCAAAAAAAAATTCCCTTATCCTGATATTTCTCTGTTCCCCTCTGCTCAGTTATTACCCATGCATTTTCCCTTCTCCCTAGTATTCAGACAGGCAAGGCTTTCCACAGGAATGTCACGGTCTAGAAAGGATGGATACTGCCCCCACAAAAAGGGGTAAGCTGCCCCCTGCACGCCAGCCGGGTCCCGGGCAGGCTGTGCACGTTTGCACGCAGACGGGTGATGTGCATCCGCACGCCGAGTCCCCGCGGGAGCCCCTTGGAGCTGCCACTTGCCAGGAACAGTGGCTGGTTCAGCCGGATACCTACAGCCTGGTGCACCGCCGGGTCTCCGTCTGGAAGTCAATGTCCTTTCCAGAGGGGCTTTTTTTTTTTCCATTTTTACAAGACGATATTTAACTCTCTCCTAGGAGATCTAAAAACTCAGCAGGTGACACCCAGATTTAATAAGCCGCTACAGCTATCAGCTTACTGCCCTGTATTCTGTTTTGCTGGTTTAGTGTCCACACCATCAAACCCTTTTGGAAAGTTACCCTGTAGTAAGACTGCTCATCCCAGGCAGAGGGACTAGAGAATTGCTTGGGCATATTTAGGAAAGCATCTTTATAGCTCTGGAAAGGCTTGTTCACATACACCTGATCTGATGGTAACATGATGTGATTTTTCTAGGTACTGTTTTCCGTTTGGCCGTCCAGAAGGTGCACTAAAAGCTACTCTATCGCTGCTGGAAAGGGTAAGCATAAGAATAACAGAGAGTAGTTACAATTACCTGTATTCATGTATTCTTCCATCTATAAAAGCTTGAGGAACTGTTGGTTTTGCATAGGGCATGAAATTAATGACAGTTTACATTGAGGTGTGGGGGTTTAGGTGGGGTTGTTACCTCTCCTGCTTCAGCTCGAAGGCGAGTGTGTAGCCTGGCCACTAAGGGCAGCACAGCCTGCTTCTGTCTTGGTAGTTAGGGGTGGAGGATCTCGCTGGCCAGCATCTGTGCCACAGACCCTTATAAGTGATGCCTGACTGCTGTCCGGTGAAATTCCCCTCTCAATGCAGACTTGTTCCCCCCAGACATATGAAACCTGCTCACCATCACCCTCCCCATCCCTGTTTCAGCCTTCCTGCTGTTCCGACATCCTTCTCACTTCTGCTAACCCACAGTATGGCCAAGCCCAGACCTAAACCCAAGTCAATCAGCAGAGCCTATGACGGGCGTAACAGTGCCTGGCGCTGGGCAAGTTGTGATAGATCTTAATGTCGTGCCCTAAAAAGTCAGAAGCACTGATTGCAGGGCATGTTGTAGGTTATAGATACGGGAGGGGAATGATACGACAGGGGTAGGTCCCACGTCTCAAGCTGGCCAAGGTGACCTTGTAGTGGATCCTGCATATTGTACGCATACTCCGAGAGCCGCACAGCATGATTGTAGGAATGGATGTATGTGCTGGGCTTGGAGAAAAGCAGTTCTGTGTGCCCGATGCCACAACAAATCAGATTTTCTTGTGTCAAGGTTCTGATGAAAGACATAGTTACTCCGGTCCCTCAAGAGGAGGTAAAAACAGTCATCCGTAAATGCTTGGAGCAAGCAGCTCTAGTCAATTATACTCGACTATCAGAGTATGCCAAAATTGAAGGTAAGGCTCTTTCTTTGTGGAATTACAATTTTGTTATGTTTCTAGGTGGCAACTGTGGCTGGGAGCTATTTAAAAGAAGCTCATTTGCTATTTGTTCACTTGTCAATAAAACTGATGTGATTCTGAATCATTTTTGTGGTGTTGGCTTTGGAAGCAGTTAAGAATGGAAGCTATGCAAAATGTTTCTTTTTCTGGAAAAGAGAGGAAACAGTTAAAAGGAACTATAGCTTTTTTTTTTTTTTTTTTTGATCGTTAGTGCATTTGGCCAGTGGTGTAGTATTCAGACTCATGTCGTGGTTTTAGAAAACAAATTGAGAAGTACTTGGGATGTCATCTTTGCAGCTGAAGGTATAGTGCAGCTAATTGCTTGTGACAGTGGAGTTCAGGAAACAAATGAAAAATAAGAAGCTGAAAAACTGTTTAATCTAGGCTTAATCATTTGTAGCCAATTTAAAATGTCTTTTTTCTGGGAGTGTTTCATTGTCTTTGCAGTTTGCATAGCAGTCATTGATCAGTGATCCCGTACTTGCATCAGATTTCTTTCTTGTCACTCTAAATCTGGCATAGCTGATATTATTGACCTTTTAAGTTATGGGAGAATAATAACCAGTGACCAGAGACACATGTAGCCATCAAAAAGACATTTTAAAGCTTGCTCGAGGATATGTGTTAGCTGAAGCTCTACGATCCAGTCGTTCTTTACATGTTAATCAGTTTACGTTGGTACCTTGTTGGCTGCTATTCCCAACTTGAAACTCCTACCCAACTTTATCCGAGTTCCCAATTGCTTAAACCTGTATGTTCCAGATGAATGGTATGTTCTGCTGTAGACTTTGGGTTTCTGTCATGTGTGATGTGAAGCTTTCCCACAGCTGAGATTATCATTGTATGCCTCTAGGACAATATTGAGAGGAGAAAAAAAAAAAAAAACAAACCCAAGCAAAAAACCAAAACTCCCTTTGATCTGTTCTTAGTTCTTGTTTACACGAAAAATTGGGTTATTATACGACAAATTGTCCAGGTTCTGTACATGACATGTCCTCTCTTTTTCCATTTTTTTTCTGTCTAACGATGCAAATTGTGTACCAGTGGTAATGAATTCATTGTTATGCATCCAGTGAGAAACACTTAAGAATTGGGCACTAAAAGGATGTTTATCAACTCTTGACTTGGTAATGAGTGACAAAAATAGAGAAGGGACGAAGGTTTCATAAGCACTGTATTATCAGGCAATTTGTCGAAGTACTCAACTTCACAGGATATTTTAATTGGTGTATTCTGTAAAATGCAATGTTTAAATATACTTGATGAGGATGGAGAAGGACTGAGAATCAAAACAGCTTTTCTGTTGATGGATGCTTCTACCCAGGGCTGGCTCCCTTAGGTTCTCTGTGTAAATATCACTAACTCGTTGGTAAGATTTGCTCTCTTCTTTCAGATAAATCTATGCAAAAACAAACTTTATGATCTGTAAGTAAAAATGCATTCATTTCCAAAGTAGAACAGTTAGTGTGTACTTTTCCTTTTGTGCCTCAATTCTTCTTGGTTGTGTTAATTATCTGCCCTCTTTTTTGCACTGTGACTTTTAGGTCTGGGAATACTTTGAAGCAACAAACCTATTTTTTTCCAGCTACCTTTTCAGAGAAATAGTTCATTCCACACTACCTGCTCTCTTCTGCTTTTCTTCTCCTTTATCCGTGATTGGCCACAGCCACTTTTTGATACTATCTCTATAAAAGTGGTTGTAACACCAATTTCCAAGCATGCTGGGATTGTTAATTCGAACAACCCAACATCCGCCAGCTGCATGCATCAGGTTTTCTCTCATGAGCATAGTCCACTACATGTTCAAATATTTCCTTAAAAGAACAAATAACAAATTTGCCTCAGTGAGATGTGTTCCTGTGCACTGTACATGACTTTGAAATTTTGCTTTTGAAAGCTGACCTTTGAATAGCCACATGTTTAAGAAAGTTTTGTCAGAGACACAGAACCAAATCAGTGGCAGCAGTGCTGGAGGCTATGCTTATGAAGAAATACCTGTGAAAGCCTTAGATACTGAAGGCTGAAATCCTTAGTATCTCGGAGCCTTAAACCAATGAAATTCTATTTCCCTCTATTCATGACGTTTTGATCATTATATTCTTGCAAACAGTTCAGAGCAAACCTCTAGTGTCATGGTCACAGCCTCTCTTGTGACTCATGGGCATGCTGAATGGTTAATCCGGTAGATCTCCAATTTTAACCCTCCTTTTTTTTCTTTTTTCTTTTTTTTTTCTTTCCGTTTATCCTGTGTGTATCCCAAAATACTCTACGGCTACTTTCCTTTTAACCTAATATAAAGTTTTCCTCTGACCTATAGCCTATAACCTCTTTACCTCTGACCTAAGCCTCTTGCATGCCCAAATCCTCTTTTATAGGGAAAAAGAGAGAAATGTATGAGCATCCTGTCTTCTGCTTGGCCTCTCAAGTGATGGATTTAACCATTCGTGAGTACCTACCACCCTCCTCTCCATGCTGTCCTCACTCTTTCTGTTTTCATTACCTCAAGAAAGTCCAGATCCAAACCAACTCACTCTCCTTGCTTCAAGTCTTTTAGCATTGGCTTGTCTGTTGCTTCTGTCTGTGAAACCCAGTGTGAGAAGTCCAGTCACTTTTTATCAGCCTAAACCAGGTTAGACAATTAACCCATCTGTTTGTGATAAACTCAGATCGTCTGTAAGTTTTTTCAGTTCTTCTTTATGTCCGTGACCTGAATGCATTTTTACTTTGCTTCTGTGTAACCCCAATTTGTAAAGTGCTTGTCACTGGTACACAATCAAAAGGTAGCAGCTACGTCGGGGAGAAGTGAGCTAGAGGTCAGATAAAGGACACTTGGAAAAAGCCATCCCTTTGCCTGCGTACAAGATCTTTACCCAACCCTGTGTATAAGATCGTATAAGGCTGTCCTTTCTCTGTACATCAGATCTTACATGTCTCCTGTCTGTTAGCTCTCGAGCGGAAGGATGCGCTATACTTGCTCCTCGATTTTTTTACTGACTGCTTTTCACCGAGCTCTGGAGGGGACATCCCAGCCCCGCTGTCACTTGGAGATCCCCTCTGTGTCCTCAGAGCTCACCCTCTGGTTTTCTATTTGTGCAGCGTTTTCTTGCACCTCCGTGAAAGGAGCTTCTTTTGGTAACCCCATGCTTTGGGGGGGGGGCGGGGGGCGAGATGGGGCAACTTTTCTTCTTTTCAAATGTCATATATCACGCATAACTGGGGGGCTGTGCGGTCCACTTGCTCATTAATCCTGCATATCTGTTCTTGTTTCTCTCTTTTCTCTCCTTGTTGCTTTCTCTCTTTCATATAGAGAATCAAAAGGACGCAGGTGAACAATTGTATATGCATTATAAATTGTTAGGACTGTTGAGTTATATTTATTTTGTTTTATTTTTTCCATAGCTCCTTAAGATATGTACTCCTTCAGGCTGAAAATGGAGATGCATTAATACTTAAGGAGTTAATTTGTGCTGTCTGCGTAATCTCCTTTTCCTCCTTCCTTAGAATAGAGTGTAGATTAGAAATACCTTATAGAAATATAGTATCTTCTTAGGAGACAGTTTTAGAGGACAATCTAGCCTTTGTAAAGAGAAAGTTTCTTGTTTTCCATAAGAACTGCAGCTCATTGTGGGTGAAAACATGTTGGTGATTTGGCCATTAATTTAACACACCTAATAAGCATATGTGTAACTAAACTAACCTTCATTTTTGTTTTTCATATCTTCTGTTTTATGCCCTGATGGGAGGACTGGGTTTTTAATTATTTTTTTTTCCTATTTTTTTGTTGATGTGTAACAAACGATCCAGTGGGACAGAAGTTGTGTTTGTCTCTCGTTTATAATCTGTGATGACGTGTAACAAGGCAAAGGCTCAGCTCAAGTGCCCGTCTCTTCAGAAGGGATGGTGGAGCTCTGCAGCCCCTGTTCTCGTTTCTGTTGTATCCCACAGTCCTAGTTTGAAAGTCCTTGAAGCTTGAACTGTTCATTCCTTTTTGTGAGTAGACTGTTCTGTTCTGTGGAGGAGAGGGGAGTTCAGGTTGATTTCAACTCTTCTTGCAAAGGGAGATTGCTTTTAAAAACCAGTACAAGAAGCTGGGCCAGGTTCTGCCCTGGCTTCCCCAGGCCCCCACAGCTCAAATTTGGCCCATGATCTAGAGCTGTTGCATGACAGTAAAATTCATTTTGGATAGCAATAAATATTTAGAAAATGGAAAACAATTTTTCCTTATGGCTGTGAGAAGTGCAGATAAACAAATAGCAAATAGAACAATCCCAGCTATTACCATTAATACAGCGGATTAAAGTGAGCGCAGCCTGTTAGACGTTAAGCACAATAAATGCGCTGAGCATTGCACTTGCTGGCAAAGGCTCATCACATGTTTACAGTTTAGAAATGCAGAAGGACGTTTCTATGGCCCAGCTTGTTTAAAAATAAAACTGCTTCTTCCCAATGCTTGGAGCGAGTGAAAGGACACCAGGAGTTGCAACTCTGCTGCTTCATGCCCACAAATCTCCTCTTGTCTTAAATGAAAAATTTTCAGGCAAGGTCAGCAGGACTCAACTTGAAACCAGTTCCTCAGCTTAAGTGGAGTCAAAAGTGACTGGAGTTTAGCCTGACTTTTTGTTTATTTTGCCAGAAGCAAGAATAAAAATAAGATACTAAAACCAACATCTTCTTAAACACACAAATGTCACCCTCTGATGTCCTTTCTCCTGAAAAGTGTGTAGTCTCTTGCCTTGCTTTTAAAATACTGATTTGAAATAGAACACTGCGCTGAAACAACTGAAAAGGAATGACTTGCTTCAATTATTAATCAGACAAAACTACTAACACTCAGATTAATAAGTGCAACCTTTTAATAAGTGTTTGTCTGCTCATTTATATAAGTCGGGAATCCATCGTTCTGTTAGAAGAGACTCGCTTCTGCATCCCTTAAGCACAGGGTTTGTGATATGTGCTGCACTCTGTTGGAGTGCCGTGGCACTGAGGGATCCCACAAACACAGGTGCCACTTTGCGCTGCTGGAGTTGGGTACAGGCAGCTTTAGAGATGGTGCCAGCCAAGGCGTTAGTTGTCAATTTAACAATTGATTGTGTTTCGTATGAGACTTTTTTTTTTTTAGTTTTCAGACTGAGTATTTCTCATATTGTGATTTGGCTTTGGTCTCTGTAAAGAGAAGCTTCTTGTGATACTGCTGAGTTGATGCACAGAAGCGAAGAAGTAGTGAAGGAGACGTGGGGATGGAGGCAGCTCTCGCTGCTCAGTGCCGGTGCGGCAGAGCAATGGGGCATGGACTGCACATGGAAAGTAAATGGGGAGCAGATGGACCCACTGAAGTCCAGCTGTTCTTGGGCTATCAAAAATTTCCAGGTTTTCTCTTGTCCCGCAGCCTCCCCAGCCCCTGTCCAGGGAAGCGGGGCTCTGGAGGTGCAGCATCTCACCACGCTGCGTCGCTGGCATGCACTACCCTCCCCAGATCTGTCCCTCCAGGCTGGTGGGGAAGCTTGACTTCCCTCGAAAACGCAGCCAGTGGTGGTGCCGGGGTGGGTGCAAAGCCAAAACCCAGTCAGTGTTTGGGTCAGTGCTGCCCACGAAGCAGCGAGGGGCAGCTGCAGTGCCCCTGCAGAAGCAGGCATCTCTCAGGTGCCTGTGTCAGGCTGGGGACCTGAGTGCACCCGCAGGAGAGGGACTGAGCACGGCGGCTTCGGTTGTGTCAGCCTCAGCTGGCACCAGCCATGGAGCATCTTGCATCCAGCGGGCGTGGAAGGCGTCCTCAGCTGAGGTAGTGGGTGCAGAAGAGGTCAGTTTTTGACTAGAGCCGTACAGCAGGTTGTTAAGGAGCAGTGGTATTTTTCAAGGCATCCGTACTGGCCCTTGTCACAGTCCCCATGCTCACTTTACGTCACTCGCCTTCTCTGTTTCTGGATCTCAGCCTGGAAGCTCTGTGCACGTATCCGTAACTCTTAGCGAGTGCACTGAAAGATTAGGAGCTGAGCTGCCTGTTGATTAACCTGGTCTGAGTCAAGGAGAGGTCCTGTGTGATTTATCAGCCCAGCCGCCGCTAGGCAATCACTCCCAGCATTTGTGATAAACCACAAAGCCTAAAAAGAAAATATAATTACATTACCCAAATAAATGTGGATGCAAAACGTATAAAAGCATCCGTCTTTGCATGCGTGAGTGGAGACTGAAGTCATTAATAAATCATGCACTTTAAGTGAGGCATAGCTTCAACCTGTATTTGTGTACTGCTGAGCTGCTGCTTTATTGGTTTCATCCTTGAAGTGGCATTCAGTTGTGTTTGACGAAGAATTGTTATGCAGCTTTCAAGATTTCCTCTTGCCCTTTCAAAGACAGTGTTTCAAGCATTATGAAGGTTAATTACAAGAGCTTCAGAAATCACAAAGATCTGCATTGTGTGGTTATCTTTCTACAAGTTTCTTTCCAACTGCAGAGCAACTTGCTGCCTGAGGCGTGTAATTCAGACACGCAAAAATTCCGCACTAGGCTGAATAATCATCAGAAAGGCAGGAGATCAATTCTCTTTTCAGTATGGTGAGCTTTAAGAGATGAATTAGAGTCTCTTTCTCAGTTGAAAAAAGCATACTTCTATGAATCTTTCTTACTTTTAAGAGAACGCATCTTATTTTGAAAGAAAAAACTATATCATCACTGCAATCCCTTTCAGATACACGCAAATTCATTTCACAAATACACTAAAAGGCTGCTTTGCTCGTCCTCAGGCTGAGTCCATTATTCTTTATAGTTATCTTGAGAACAGCAGCTCTTTTTTGTCATTTTCGTGATTGGCTCTCAAATGAACACACGCCTAACACTTGCATACCAAAGCCTTTGGCAGGGGTCGTATATTTTTAATTATTACACGAAAATCATTGAGTCAGTGGCTACGCTTTTAAAAAACATGAAAAGTCAACAATACTATTCTCCTATTGCAAGTGTAATTCTCACTGTTGCTGATGTGTCAGTAGCTCATATAGAAAAAATCATGGTGCTGAGTGAGAAATACATAGTCAGATAAATCTTCCAGGCCATGAAGAGTCACACACAGTGAACTGTATGCAATATACATACCCAAAGTAGCACGGATTTTCTAATATACCTGTTATACTCATTACAGGCTGAAGCTTATCGCAAGCACAACCACAGAATTTGCCAAGTAATTTTTGTTTCTGCAAGTATTTTACTTGCAAGTACCATGCAGAAGTGTAAAAACCTTTGGCAGAAATTTGTCCAGGAAAGCACTTTTTCAGGTTGTGAGTAGGGAAGGAGCTGCTCCTGCCTCTGATTTAAGTAAGGGAAGTGTTTAAATCTTAACTATTTGACACACGTGAGCAATGAATACAAGAGCATTTCTGATGCTAAACTGGCTGTGGCCAGGGATTAGAGAGGAAAAGGACAGGGAAGAAAGAAAAGCCAAGTGAAACAAACCCTGCCACACACGCTGCAGCTGATCGCTGGCAAGTGCTGTAAAACCCATCCAGCCTTACACATCTCCCTCGCTCCAAGCAGGAACCGAGACACCCCATGAAAGAGACCTCACGTATCGTCTCTGAGACCTGGACCCAGAGAAGCATGTAAACTCCAGTGCCTTACGGGGCATTGCAGTCACAGCCCCATTTCTGTTTAAATTTACAGAGGAAATTAGTCACTTTCCTTAGCCAGACCTTAACCTTTCAAATTTTCTTGCAATAAAGAGGCAACAAAGAAAAGCATGGGCCAGGGCTCACAAGGCATTCAGAGCCCCCAGGAAGGCAGGGAACTCTTCCTCTCCTCTCCTTCGACTCCAGGTGGTTTTACAGCTGTCACGCAAAGGTCTGAAAAATTTAAATGAACAAAAGAGCTGAATATTGGTGCAGATTGGGCCAGATCAGAACTGCATCAAGAGTTTGTTGCTTAGCCTGCTGTAATCCCTTGTGGAAGCTTGTTTTCAAGAGCTGGTGGTGATGGGCAGATGCCAGGAGCGGAGGTAAGGTGCTGGAGGGGATCTCTCACAGGCCTCCCAGAGAAGGGAAAACCACCCTGGGGCACTGTGCTGACAACTGCACAGCAGGAGCCTCCTCCAAGCTGTTTTGTACCCGCTGCCCTAGCAATTCGTGAAGTCCCAGTGCTGCTGCATCTCTTCCTTTTCCTCCTCTTCCTTCTCTGTGAGTGACTTTTCCCTACGGCACAAAACACTTGCACAAGTCAGTGCGGTGTTCCACACTATGGAGTCTGGATGTCCGTTAAGTCTGGGATCTATTTTTGGATGAGTAGCTGTTGAGGATGCAGGGGCTGGACTCCTCTTTAAGGGTGCTTGAGGGTCACAGCACTGAGGGGTGCAGTGGGATGGGCTTTTCCCCTGGCTTTGGTGCTCTTAGGAGGAGCCCTGTCTCTTTGACACTCCCAACTTTGGAGCCCTATGGACTCCCCTGGGTGGTGAGGGGTTCCCACCACGCGGTTGCCAGATGCGGGTGGGAGGAGATGCGCAATCTCCTCTCCTCACGGTCACTTCCCACCCGGGGACCTTGGCACAAACTGCTCTCCAGAACGATGGGCAGTAAAGCACTCTTCCTACATCTGCATGTTGAGCTCAGGAGCCATCAGTGAGTAGCCAAATTGAATTCTTGCTTATGTTTTAACTTAGAGTGAAAGTCATTAGGCCAATGCCCAAAAACCAGTTATTTTTGTCACTTGAGCCTGAGAGGTTTGTTTCTGGGGACAAAGCCACCCTTGGTAAACATTGAACAAGCATCAGGATGTCTCCAGAGATGAACGAATAGATTTACTTTTCTTGTTATCAAAAAACAACAACAAAAAAAGCTAGAAACCAGTAGCATGAATCTAAGAGTCTGAATTAAATCATTACACACCTTAAAAGACTAAAAATGTGTGTGTGTGTGTGTGCAGGCGTGTGTGCGTTGTATGTGTGTTTATGTACGTGTGTATATCTATCTCTGTGTATGGAGAGGGGAACCAACCTAACTCATACTCTATAACTAACGGTTTACTCGAATATTCTTTATTATACTTTGATAAGTGTTATAATTCTGTGAGAATTAAAAGCAGTCAAAAATCTACTTTGCACAAGCCAACCGATTTCTTTTTTTCCTACTGGAAAATGCAAGCAAAATGGCAAGGACTTTTGGCAGTAGAATGTCCAGATAAATATGCCAGATTCCTTGCAAATGGCATTATTAAAAATAGTCACAATGCTGCTAAGAACTGTTATTAAATGGAATAGAAACTATTGTGTTAATATGTTCACAGTATATAATTTATTTTCTAAGTATATGTAAAAGGAAAGGCTATTTTCTTTGAATTTTTCCTATGCTGATATTGTAAACTATATGACAGATGGGTCAAGTCCTGATTGCAGTATTCTAACATTTGGAATAGCAAGTAACATATTTGATAGAGCTGGCAAGTTTTTATATATGATTCAACCCAGAATATAAAAGCCACTAGAATTCCAAGTTGAAAATAATTAAATGAGCTGGAAACGATCAGGAACCACACATTTTTAAGTGACAGATTTTTTTACATGTTTAAATTGCACAAGAATATTTTATAGCTCCCTTTAACCAACAGTGACGTTTAATTCTAAAATGTGTAATTGATATTTGCAAAGCAATTAATTCCTGTGGCTCATTATTCTATTGCTAAATGTACCTAAGCACTGGGGCGCTGACTTAAAGGCATCTTTTTTAGTTCACCTTTTCTGAATTGGAGTTTTAACTGAATTAACTTATTTCAGTTTCCTCACATGGCTGCTTGAAGTGCAGTTTCATACTTGCATTGAATTTTTAGCTTTCTGATTGCACAGTACCGTAGGGTGTTCAAATCTGCTGACTTCTAGAATATGTGCTGTCAAATGGTGTCATTACTGTGTAATACTTCAAGTACTGATAAGCAAAAACCCAGCAGCTTATTCCATTTGTATTTGGTCATTTCTGCTTGTGTTCCTTTCGAAGTTTCCATCTTTTTGTCACTGTTTATGAAGTCACTTGTCTCTTTACTTTTGGCGTTTCTCTCCGTCATGCACAAGCAGCCCGTCCGTCCAAGCCTAAGCCTCCGGCTGGGCCACCATCATCTCCTCAAACGCAGACTAACATGATAAATCACATGCTCAAAGGCATGGCCAAACAGCCGCCAAGTACTGTAATAGTCTTACTTCCTTTTACTCAGTGGTTTTCTAGTCTAGCAGTTGCTTGTGTAGCAGTAGAAAGCTAGTTCTCATGTGCAGCTTTATACAAAATACCTAGTGCGATGTGGTAGGTTTTAGAGATTTAGAGGTAGCATTTATTTCAAAATGTCCACATTTTTTTGTCTAGCAATGTCTGACATATGCAACATTTTCAAATATCAACGTCAGCACAAAATAACATTGTTGTTGCATAACATTTTGCATGAAAACTATAAATATGTATGAGCTTTACATGATGTTGGATGAAATGTTTGATAAGTATATCGTATACGTTTCATGTAACTGTCAGTGCTCCAGCTATCTTAGCAGAATATTCTGATGTATAGTAACTTAACCAGGGAAATATTTAAAATAAGAAGAAAAAAAATTAAGATTGACATCTGCTGGCTGCCAAAGTTGTATAAGCATCAATATTTTCTTTAAAGACAGCATCTCTGAGCAGTTGTTCTTATTAACACTTTTGTCTTTTAGTTGTATTTGAGAGCAGATCAGTGTTGCAAATGAGAATGGGCCTGATGCTGCTCTGATCAATGGAAAAGCTTCCCCTTGGCTTCAGAGGTGCAGAAACAACCAGAGCTTACTAAGAGACATGTCTTTGGACTCCTTTTGCAAAAGGAAGAGGTTTCTACTTCTTGTAGCCAGTGAGGTGCTGGACTGAATAGAAGAAAGCATGAGGAGTTGACCAGCAGTTCTCCAATTTCAGTATTTGTCCAATAAATTATATTAAGGGGAACCTGGATTTTTTTTGTTTCCAGTGATACAAAAAAACAAAAGGAAAACTGGAGGAGAAACCCCCAAGGCCCCTATCTGTGATATAAATCAGTAAAAATGTAGACTTCATTTGCATGGTGCTTTACCATGTCGCATCTCTCAGCCCAGCTGAGCACCTGTAATGCCAGACTTCAGCTGACTGGGTTGCTGAGCTCCTCTGAAAACCAGCCCATGTGCCTCTCAGTCGACCACCCAAATGTGGCCATTCTGGAAAACATGGCTTTCCTTTTCGTGCAAAATTTGTTACTTGTAAACAGGTATTCAGGGAAAACTAGGAGCAGGAAAGATTTCGATGGGGAGAATTAAGCCCTTGAAGCTCAACGAGCCTTCAGCAAGGCAGGGATTTCTCCCTGGGTGACCCCGTGGAGCAGAGCGGTGCTGCCTGTCTGCAACCACAGATTTCTGTCCCGTCAGTAAAGAAGACCAAAAAAGCTGCTGCGTGCAGAAGGCTGGAGCGAGATGCCCAGCCAGTGGCTTGCGTGTCGGCACGACTCAAGCTGCCAGCTCCTTTGGAAGTCCCAGGGTAGTTGCTAGTGCCGGTGCTTCAGTGCTTCGTGCACTGCTAGCATTTGCTGTGCTGGGGACGCACAGTCTGCTGTACACTGCTAATTGCAGATTGATTTGGCTGTTTGGTTTTTAGTACTTAGCCCATTTATGAATTCTCCAGCTTTGATACCTTGGAGAGGCCAAAATATACATCGATGCTTAAGTGTGAATTGGCTGGTGTAGCTACCAAAACGCGATGCCGTTCTTTGCCCTAGCTGCACTAGAGAGCCGGGATGGGCACCCCGTTGTTAACCGCAGTGACACGTCTGTAGTTTACACGGTGATGTGCTGCAGCATAGGTGGATCCCCGGGGAGCAGGTTTCCTGCTCTGCTTCTCCTCAGGGTGACCATCGCAGGGAGATGTTGCACACCTCAGGGAAGCGAGCCGCGGTGTCAGCTCGCAGAAACCTCCTCGGTTGCACTCAGCCAGCTCTGCAGAAGCTGTTGTTCAATGAAAATGTGGTTGTTTTCTTTTTCTTTGTATTATTTCTAGTGAAATACGCTAAATGTTCCAGATTGTTAGTACCTCGGATGTTTAATGTGTCGTTAATAATATAAATTACCTAGAAGAATATAATTTAATTATTTTCAAAAGTCTTCAGAAAACGCTGCAAAATAGCTCAACATAGCTAAACACCAAGCTCCAGGATTTAAACTCTTTGGTTTGTTTGCGGGGTTTTTGCTGTAAAGTTGCATCTCTTTTCCCATATAAATCTTACCTATGAACGCCTAGTGGGATTTACCACTTTCCACTCCCTCCAGCATGCACAACTCCTTAACCCTTGTGGAGTTAAATCCTGGAGCAAGGCAGACCTGCAATTCTTGCTTTCAGTAGCAGGTGACATTTAAATTGCTGAAGTCTTGACAATTTATTAAAAGTAAAGACGGATTTGTTTGAATTGATCTTCTTGAGAGAATTTTAAAATAATATGGACATGATTTCTATAATAGCATCATCTACATTGAAGGATACATATTGTTCGTATATTAGTGGCCAGATGCTGTCTCTAGGGAATGCGATGTTCTTATTTGAGCTAATAAAGTGCCACCATCTCACCATAAAGCAGAACAACTCTGACGGTATTGTGAAATTTGGAGCTGGAGCACTGTATTTTCATAGTATAATAACGAATGTGGCTTTCTGGTTTGCTCAGTACTAATTATATAAGCATTTAACATATGCATGAAAAGATCTTTAAAGCTGTAGAATATTATGGGATTTTTTTTTTTTAACCTCTTAAGTAACTTACTGTACATCTAGCTTTTCATTCTGCCTCCCTTTTAACTCAAGTTCTTGTACTACAGAGAATGTAGGCCGGTTAGTCACACCAGCTAAAAAGTTAGAAGATACAATACGTCTGGCAGAATTGGTAATTGAAGTCCTACAGCAAAACGAAGAACACCATGCGGAGGTGAGCAGCGGCGCCCTGCGAGGTCGTGTCCCCCAGGTCTTCAGCAGGCTCCGGTGGCTTGGTGGGAGCTTTGTACATTTGTGTGATGTCTTCCCAACTGGTGCTGGGTTATCTTCTTTAAAAGCCAAAAGTATTCTTAAATAATGGTACTTGAGTGAGATGAAGACAAAATACAGTCCATGAAGATTGCTTTTGCAGAGGGGAGGGAGGGCAAAAGGATGAATTAATTAAGTTCTGTTCTCCTCAGCGTCAGTCTGCAGCCTTTCATACAGCGCCAGCAGGAGCCAAATCTGGCCAAATATATTCGCCACCAAGTACATACAAGAGCAAGCCTCTCCACTTTTCAGAAGGGTTGTATTTCCAAATAACGTCATGTGTTTGTGCCTCCAGACAGCATTAGCGGGGTCCCTGCAGCAGCTTACTGCTCCTGCTGCCCAGAGCTGGAGCAAGGAAGATCACCACAAAACAAAACAATTCTTTTTTTGTCCCTTTCTGAGTGTTCAGGTTGTTTCCAGGGGTTTCCCTGGCCCCCTGCGGTACATGATTAACTCACCTGGTTTCCTGTTGGCCTCTTCTGCCTTGGCTTATTGGGAATACCTCAATTACTAGTCACGGAGGTTAGGATGAATTATTCTCTGTTACTCATTATTTGAGTTATCAAAAGCCTAGTACAACTACTCTTAACTCTTCAAAGCACTTTAACGAAAAGATTTGTGTTTGAAAACCACTGAAACCATGTCATAGTCAAATATAGACCAGAAAATCATGAGGCTTGATCCTGGAAACACTTGAACCCACAGGCAGCTGACATTGCTGGCTGTAGTCCAGCTTTCAGCGTGTTGGGACATTGCTGCCTGAACAAGTGACATTGCATACCCGTGTGAGTATTTGCAGGATTGAGCCCTCAGTTCGCTATAAATCTGGTGCTCTTGGATACATACTGAAAAGTTAATAATTTTGAAATTCAGAGGGAACAGTTATTGTTTATGACTGTAGGTAATGTAGCACTCATTCACTATTTTACCTTTTCCTTCCCATTGATATATAGTCACTATAATTTGCATTAAGAACATTTGATAAATAATTTCACGATCACCGAAAAATCATTCCAGTGTATATTAAATTTGCAGTATAATTTAACTTATTGATAATACACAACAAGCCACAACACCCAACTAATGCCTGATTGCATATTTAAATTTCCTCCCTGTTTTTCTACTGTTCATTCAATCTTGGATGATCCTGGCAGGGGAAAGAGGTATGTGACTAAGCCGAACGAAACGAGTCACTCCTGTCATATTTCGTGCATGCCCTCTCAGTGCCATGTTTCCTACTGGGATTTTACCCGGGTTGCCCTCGCTTCCGTAACTTTGACCAAGGAATGTAACAGCAACTTCGAGTCGGCTGCTTGCGGAGCTGGTAGCCTGACACAGGAGGGTAAACGTGGCGTAGTAGCCCGATCCATGCATGTAGCAATGGGTATATTTTACGAGCGCTGCAGTTACATCCCAACACAACCCTACCTGCCTGGACTCTCTCCTCAGCCTGTTGTTACCTCTGTTGTTTTGCATTCACCCGACCTCTAGTACACTGTGGTGGAGATGGACTAATTACTACACGAGTGCCTAGAATGGTAGTGGTCTTCCTCTGGTTTTGTCTGTATGTGCCTTGTACTGGATATACAGTATTTATATGTAGAGAGAGAATATACGGGGTGAAGAGTGAAATAAACTTCATTTTTGCAAAAGCGAGGGGGTGCTTGAGAGCGCTGCGCTTGCGCACAAACTGCGGTGACCTGTCCAAGGATAACGAGTGTTTTGCTCCACTGATCACCAGCACAGGCTGGATGCACAACCAGCCGGGAAGGAGCTGTTTTTAAAACGCGGGTTATTTTGGAAATAGTAGATTTCTGAAGGAAGCGGTTACAGGGCCGGTCGCGTTCAGCCAGCCACGCTGCCGAGATCCTCACCAGGAGGAAGACTCAAAGCTGTTCTCCAGCATCTTTTGTGTCACAAGGTTTTGATTAGAGACAGAAGGTTAATGCCAACACAGATAGGAGGCATCCCGGTCCCTTGTTCTGAACGGTGACCTGGAAGGGTGAAATTCATCTCTCTCCAGAAGCCCGGCACACTGTTGGTACGTTATTGAATCCCTGTCCTGAGGGTGGCTGTGGCATTTCAGCAGTGTACAGGCAGTTGGCCAGCTCTCTGCACACTTTGAATTGCACCCAAAGGAAGAGAGAGAAGAGGCTGGATGGTTTATCATTGATTTTTATTATGTGGCTTTGTAGCCATATTATGCTCTCACTGTGCAGTGAGAATTACTGAGGTATTGCACTTTTTTTTCCCAAATTATCCCAGGTGAGAGTTTTTTTGACATGTTGTCCGTTCACCTGGAGAAGGTTCGACCTGCAAGGTGCAACTCTGTGATCTACTTTGGATGTTCAGTAGAAAATTAAATTGCACCATTTACTGAAGAAATGCCTTAATTTACTGAAAACCAACAGGTTTTGCAATTAAAACATGTCCCTTTTTTCCCCACATGGACATCCAGGCACACTCACTAATGAGAACCCGGAAAATAAAATTCAGAGCATGGAAAATATTCAAAAAAACATTACAACAGAAGTACCACATCTAGTCAGTTGGGTTTGTCTTACCCGTAAGAGAGAAGCAAACCAGCGCAGGCAGAAATACAGCAGAAACAGTGTGCCTACGTCTGTAATCTGTGAGAGCGGGAGGTCTCTGTCATTGTGTCATCTCTCCCATCAGATGTCTCCCACCTCCCTTTCCATTCCTCTGGATGACTGATGACAAATGCCAGAGACGATGGCATTCAACTATTTTTAAACTTGTCTTTTCTCTCTCTATGTATACGTATGTGTATATGTATATATGTATTTTGACTCCTTGAGGTCATACATATATACATGTGTATCCATGTGTAAAATATACAATAATAGGTGTGTTTAGCTAGAAAGCACACTTTTTTTTTTCCCCCTTTACATTGTGTTTTGAGCAAAGCAGGTAAGTAGATGGTAAATAAATGAAATGTTACCATCTTGAAGGAGATATTCAGAATATGGTGTTACTGCTCCCACCGCGGGAAGGTCCTGCTCATCAAGACTAGGGAGGAGGAGGTTGAGGATCCTGACATAAGTTAGAGACTTACGGAGCTAAAACTTGGCTTTTCCAGCAAAAGGGAAACTGACTGGTTTGGGCATGGTTTTTTTCTGCAAATGATCACATGCTTTTCTTTGTAATTTCTCTTAAAACTAGCTTTTTTTTTTTTTTTTTCCCTTTTTCATGGAATCAGGTTTTTATTGCAGGTCTCTGAAGTGTTTATGTTGGTATTTGTTGCAGAAGATATTCTTTGGCCTCCCCTCTTTTCCCTCCCCTCAAAACGCCGGTTGCCTTCAGTCCTTCAAAGCAGTCGCTTTTTGCCCGCAGACCGGTGGGCAGTATCTGATGGGGAAGAGAGCGTGGCAGGCCCTTGGCAGGCAGAGGTACAGCCAGAGAAACCACACCAGTGCAAGGACAGCCCCAGCATCCTCCTTGAAAACCACAGATGAGCACTACTCATTTTAAGAGGACCCTCCACAGCCCCGTGGCTCAGCATCCACTGGTTTCCCACCTGCACTTTGGGGGCAAGCTTTGAGCAGGCATCAGGAGCAGACCCGGATCTTGATGCTGTCCATTCCTGTGCGGTTTCGCAGCGGTTCGATGCCTCCCGATGCAGCACTGCCAGGGGTCTGGCCATGTGCTCGGTTGGACACCAGCGCCAGATGTGGGAGGAAGAGCTGAAGAGCGTTGCCACGTGTACTCAGCCCTCCGGGCTCCCTTGCCTTGGTTTTGGCTTTTCCAGAGTAACAACTCTGCAAACGCCCAGGGCCACCGTCCCCGCTGCCCCTGAGCTTTCCAAGCACCCCAGGGCAGGTGCTGGCTGCAGCAGTGCCCAATGGCTTCCTCCACGTGCGTGGGGCTGGGGGCAGTTAGCAGGCGAAGGAGCCCCATGTAGCCACCTTGTCCCCATGCCATGACCCCAGGGACACTGTAACCTGCTGGTGTTGCCCCTCCAGCCACAGCGTTTGCCCAGCCTGCCCCTGGGTACCTTCACGGCACAGCCCACCTCATCCGCGTCATCACCTCCCTCACAGGGCAAGCTCAATACTAGGATTAGTTTGGGTGTTACTTGGTTGGTTTGGTTATTTTACATCTTGGATGTGCCCTGGGCGTGTAACGCCCAGTGCCACATCCAACCTATGCACTGGTGTCTTCGCACCAGTTTTATATCAACTCATGGAATAATAGCAGGGCAACGTCAGTCTGCTTTATATTTTGGGGAAACGAAGGAGTGGAAATAGTCCCAGTGGCCCCCTGCCAATGTCACTGGCAGCTGAGATGTCAGGCCAAAATAGGAAGAATTAAAGGGGTCCACGGCAGTAACCTGGTTTTGGGGCACTGCTCCTTTTCCATGGCCAAGTGAACCAGCAGCTGGAGTTTTGCTCTGCACATCAGTCCAGTTCTTCAGTGGTGAATCAAAACTGAACCCCGAGAAAGTGAAAGTCCATCCTGCTTATTCATGTCTGCTAAAGTCTGCAAAAAATACTCCTCCCTGACTGGCAATTCCTCTTCGAACTGATTCATCTATTCCCAGTCTTTTCTTTTTCATCTCCAGTCTTATGCCTGTGCTAGAGGTTTCTTTTTCTTGCACAGTGACAGAAAGCTGTTTCTTAGATCCTTTAAGTCACTGAGTAATTTCCTATCACTTCAAAATGACAGCACATGGTCCTAATGACAGCACTTCTCATATTGCATGTTCCCAGCCAGAAGTGATTACTAAACACGCATGCATGCGTTTGCAGCATTCACATCTGAGCCATGTATGATGTGAATGTCACGACAGAGAGCCCGTACAGTGGATTTTAAGGACCCACATGCATGAGAATGAGTCACTTCACTGATATTTTTTGGTTTTCAAGTTTAGATATATTTTTTTCCTGCCTCTGTGAAAATACAGGCTTGCCGTAGATATTTTTTTTTTTATCTTGGCATGTTGATAATAGAGCTTTGTAATCAGTTTCCTAATCAGTAGCGTTATGAAGGTGGTAGTATGTTTCTATGGATGTGTATAGCTAACTATGTAAAATGAACAGTGCTGTAATAACTTTAACTGGTGATGTTTGAAATATCTCTAAAGGAGAGTGTGAGTAATGTAGGACAGATTTTAATGTCTTAGGCTTCTAGTTTTTCAAGACAAATACAAGTAGTGAATCCGAATAAAATTTGAACTATTGAAAAACACAGCAGAAAACCCACAAGCACGGTGAAGAAACTCCCAAATTTCTATACTTTAGAATAAGAATTAGTTGATTTTTTTCTGATAATTAGCATAATTAAAGATGAATGAAGTCATTTATTGTAAATTGAACAGACAAAATCTTCTCTGCCACATTATAGCTGTGTGCCTTTACGGTGGAGCTCTGAATAGATCCTCTACAAGAAACGTTTGTATTAAAATAGCGGTGCCTAATTCCTGTGATTAGCACTGTCCGTGCAGGCTAGCACTTAAAAGCACTGTTCTCTTTACAATAAAGGTAGTTTCCATGGGGTGCGCATTTTTTTTGAGATATGTGGCCTAACATCTCTCCCTGTGTTTTATTAGAACTAATATACTTCTTTATTATCTTTTTCTACCAACTCTGAAGGCCTTTGCTTGGTGGTCAGACTTAATGGTTGAGCACGCGGAGACCTTCCTGTCCCTGTTTGCAGTGGATATGGATGCTGCGTTAGAGGTGCAACCCCCAGACACCTGGGACAGCTTTCCGCTCTTTCAGCTTCTAAACGATTCCCTCCGTAGTGACTGTATGTATTGTATTTTGATTATTTCTTTTTCAGTGGGCAGCTCAGGTTACTGATAATACTTTCAGCCTCTCCATACTGCACAGAGAACTGAGATGGGTAGAGATTTAATGTACATACTCTTTTAGCAGCAGCTTGGGTTTGGTCCATTTCCACTACAAAAAAAGCACACAGACACCCCTTAAAACAAATGCCTTCATCAAAGGTGAGAAGTTGAACTTTTATTTTGCTTCATCTTCTCAAGTCTTTTGGTAATGGCTGCCTGATAAGCAGGGAATTAGGTGCTCTATCTCACTGTCATTGAATGTGTGTATCGTTTTATATGTGTGTACAGCATTTATTTAACTTGGAGTGAAACAGTTCCTGCTTTAAAAGATTTTATTGAAGGGAGGAAAATACTAAAGTAAATGGAAGCAGGAGTAGTTCAGAAAAATAGTGCTTTGAGAAATAAGGCTCTTCTCCGAAGCACATGGGCCCATGCCTTCAAAACCCATGAGGATTTGGCACTCTCCTGGGTGATCCAACTGCTCCCTGGGGACCTGATCATAGAATTGGCACTGCCTTCACTTAGGTCCCAGACCAGGGCCCCAGTTAGCTTTCTTAAGACCACAGGAAAAAGCCAGGGACTCATTCTCAGAGAGCAATTTCCAGCATTATGGTAGTGAATAACAAAAGAAGAAACAATTCTCCTACCTGCCAAAGCCATAATGTTTGCCATGCTGTATTTCTTACATCCATTTTATTTGCAGGAAGTAATAATGTATTTGTAAGTTTGACATTAATGGAAAAGAAGATTTGTCGTCTGTTTATTTGTTTGGAGTAAGAAGCCATTCCTGCTGTCTTTGTTGTGAACACTGGCGCCTGATGCCAGCTCCTGTTATGTTCTTGAAGTTTCTTCCTGTTCACTGACAAATTCATTGTGTAATGAAGTGCCGCGCTGTGGTTTGTTACAGAGGTTTTAGTAACAGTAGTGTCTTACTATACTTTTATTTATCTATTCTAGATAATTTGTGCAATGGAAAATTCCACAAACACCTCCAAGACCTGTTTGCTCCACTTGTTGTTAGATATGTCGATCTGATGGAGTCCTCAATTGCACAGTCAATTCACAGGGGCTTTGAGCGGGAGTCATGGGAGCCAGTAAAGTAAGGAAACCTCCTTTGATACAATCGCAATTTGGGTGCAAATGGATGGAAATTCATACAGAGATGAATTAGCGAACACTAGACTGGACATGCAGAAAGTGTTTTAGATTTTCTATTTTAATGCTAAAAATGGAAGGCCTGATCTCTTCACGGTTTTCAAGTAAATGAGGGAAATGGTATTTGCTTTTTGGAATGCATTGCTGCCCCAGTTTGAACCGTGTGCCTTTGGACATGGAAGCATGAAAATGTGAAAATCTTCTTAGCTGGCATGGCTTTTTGGATCCCGTTCTTAAAGACCTTTTCCAATGCTGCCTTTGAACTCAAATAGCTCCTTTTTAGAACAAAAAACCTTGCTTCACTCTGGTCAACCCAGCCCTATAACTTGTGTGAGCCACTGCTGTACTTATTCTTCCCAATACTCATTTATTCCACCCACCCCACGGAGGGATAGTGCAGCGTTGTGCTTCTCGTGTCAGCCCCGCAGCTGATGGCTGCACGTGTCCCCGTGTCCCAGGGCAGCTCTGCCGGGTCCCAGCTCCCTTGCTTGTAGCATTAGTCGTGCAGAAACCCTAGTGAAACATGAGTGAGATGATTCGGGCAGAATAAATTTTTAAATTTGGAGAACGAGGAATTTACCAGCAAGAAATAAGTAGCCTGAGAGAAACCCTAATTGAACTCTAGAGCTGGTGAATGATAAAAACGTGGCATGTGCTTTGGATTGCTGTTGTTATTTCACAGGTTTTGAAGCATTGCTGAACCCTGTCATGCTCGGTCTAAAAAGCCAAGTCAGATCCTACAAAGGAAAAGAACTGACTTTTCCTTCTAATAAAGTGTTGAAAGAGAAAGATCAACACTTTGCAAACAGCGTGAGTCTGATGGTGCCTCGGACAGGGGACTGGGACCAGGTGACCTCTGGGGAGACTATTTTCCCTGCTTTTTTGTGATTCTCTAGGCAAAGTTCAGTGGTGCTGCACTCTCAGAGGTTGCTGATAAAAGAACGTGTGGTCTTTCAGGGCTTTTCACACCAAATATGTTACATTTACAAGGAAAAGAGATTTTGTTCGGCAGCCAGCCTCCCATATGCAACCTGGAGTCTGAGTACCCAGGTTTTTTCCTTTCTTTCTTCTGCATCCTCAGCATCCATAAGGATTTTGCCTGCCAAATCTCAAGCCTTTTCTTGACACCTGATCATCCCCTCTGTTTTGAGTGGGGTTAAGTGCCTGGCATTCAGAGCCTCTCACTTTCCATTTGCTGTCTTTGGTCTGCAGGCTAACAGGATTAAAAATCCTAAAAAATCTTTTTTCAAATAAGCAGATGTGACCCAGAAAACATACAAGAAATAGATCTTTCGAGTAGGAGAATGCCATTTTTACAGCCACTCCTTCAAGCAGAATTGCACTTCAAAGTTAGCATTAACTTTGATTCAGAGCTCTGCTTTAGTAATGAATGTGTTTGTATTTCCTTGTTTGTTACGAAACGGAGGCAGTTAACTCTGTGTACCTGTTCGCCTCAGTCAAGCAGTCAGTAAGCAATTCGTTATGCTTTTTTCTTTTGTCAGAAGCTGACATCATTTTGGCTTTCAATGACTTTATGGCTTAACTAGAGATATCCATTAAGTATTTGGGTGTCATACTTGCCTGTCAAAATGCTTTGTCCCTGGGTATGACATTATCAATCATTTTCAAGTTATCTTTCATAGTGACAAAATATCTTCTCTTAGTTCTCTTGTAATGGTTATTCCCTTCTGGAGTTCCAGTTACAGAGTGCTTTGAGTGTTGCAGTTTCAAGTGAAACTTGGGTATTTAAACAATTTCTTCCAGCAGGAAAGTGGGTGCTTTTCACAAGAAGCTTGTGTCTATCTGGTGAAAAGATTCACTCTGGGGTTTTTTTCACTATTTGGTATTTTGTTCTTGTGTTTCGCACACAAAAGTGCAAGTTGCAAATGCTGGCTTAACACGATGTGACCTGGCGAAGGAAGGCACCAGTGAATGCACAGAGGCTGGCACATACAGTGTAAGAGAAAAGAGGGATATCGTTCCCAGGATCTTATGACAGTTTTGATTTGCTATTCAGAACTAAACGTTAAGGCACCTTCATCTTTTGCCTCCTGGGCACACCACCTGCTCCTCTTTGTCTGATCGACAGTGAACTTGCAGAAAAACTCAGGTCAGAGACTTATTTTGTTTGATTTGCCTTCCTGTACCTGCTGCCTTCTCCTCCCACATGTCCATACTGCAGCACAGTTGAATTTTTGGCCATTGATTCTCAGTTTGGACCGGCCAATTCCCATCCAAGTACTGGCCCTCCGTTGCCACCTCTCCAGCAGAGCTTTTTGGGAACGGGGAACACTGCAGTATGTCTTTCCGTGGCTTTCCTCTGCTTTGAAGAAAGGCCTTCAGGTTGACCAGCCAAGAAAGGTAGATCATTGTAGCTGTCCATTCCACCGAGCTTACTGTTGTCCTGCTTTGGGTCTCTACAGTGAATTGTGTGAAGGAAATCTCATTATCTCCTGTTAACCAAGAAATTATTCCACCATATAGAGTCTTTTGAAAGGGTTTCTCTATGCTCAGGCTTGCAATCAAGGCTGAAATATGTAGCCCTCCATAACCTGACCAGATGGCAGTTTGCAAGCATGTATTTCTTCTATTTTCATTTCTGAATACTCTGCACCTTATGCTACAAGGAGTTAGGTATAGAAATCACAAACAGTGAGAGAGATACTGTTAAGTATTGAAAACACGGGGGGGGAAAGCATCGATGTAATGTGCTCATGAGGGCTATGTAATCTGCCTCTGCAGAGCTGCTGAATTTGCAGGGGGTCCGTGCCCTATAGCTAGAGCAGCTGGTGTGCTTGTATGAATCCACGCAGAGAAATGTGGAACACTTGTCCTTCGCACAGTCATCCAAATACGGAGGATACAGAGTAGGTCTGTTCTCTGGTGAGTTGAGAGGTCTTGGAAAAGTAGGGTTTGCAATGGGTTTTTTTCGTGCTAGCTTCTCGGAGAACGATGATTTATCTTGCAGCCAACAGACACGTACGTGTGTGTGTGTGTGTGTGTGTCTCCGTGTGTGTGTCTGTGTTGAAAGATCTTTTTAAGCAAATGCTAAAGCCAGTGCAGTGACGACCAAATTCAACTGCTTGACTAGGACATTGCTCATTGACCTATGGCTATCTCTACTGCACTGTAGGCCTGGCTTTAGCATCTATTAATTGCTCACTAACCCTTTGCAAACTATTTATAAATGTATCATCAATGTAAATGTAAGAACTTAAGCGGTATGGTTATACTAATCATTTGATGAGGTTTTACTGCTACAAAATGCTAGTCAAAAATGTTTCCCCTTAAAAGAAGCACCGTTGTAGTGAAAATGAGTATTTTTGTTACTATTCTGGGTGTCAGTCAGAGGAAGAGCACAGATTTGACTGCCTACTTCACTATCAAGCTCTTTGCTTCACATCAAGGCTTTTGTGAAAAGATTTGCTCTTGAGCATTTGCTCAGCCTAGGCAGTAAGGTAGTAAGCATTTGTAGTGATGGAAGAGACAGACGTTTGCATCTTCCATCACTAAATCATTTCAGGCATCCCGTAGAAACTGAGCATTTAAGTATGGACAAGGGTCTCGTTTAGCTCTATTCTGAAGCCAGGAGACAACAGGAAAAAGACTCTGATTTTTCTCTCCTCCTTTCAGTACTAGGGCAGCTCTACAGGAGCAGCCCCTGTGCGATTGGACTTGTTTTCTGTGATCAGTGCTACAGTACAGTGCGAGCGTTGGGATGTTGTCCAGGGGTATGTTGCCAGTCTGTTTGCACTGAGAATTTCCCAGCAGACAGTACAGGTGAAAGCCGTTTACACAGCTAACAGACACAAACGGGGGTGAATCGGAAGAAGCCAAGAAAACAAGCAGTACATCTCCAGAGTGTGCGTCTTTTCTGAAACGTATCAGGATCCAGTCCTGAAGCTGAGTTGTCTTAAATCAGACAGCCCTCATCTTGTTGATGCAAATGCCCACATTCCCTGCCTGATGGCTGAGGTTATATTTAGCCATCTATATTAAATAGGCATGGCTGGCTTCTAGAAACAGTTTCTCATCTTGGACCTGTAGTTTTATGGTCTGAGCAACTGCAGCCTGGAACATTTGTTGGTAATATTAATCATTTTTTACAGGTCTCACTGCAACTGTTAGTCAGATAATTAGATTGGTTGAACCTGCAAAACTGTGCATGTCAATTCAGGAGAATATTTTTAAAATTAGTTACTGTATGTTAACATAATATACTCCATTATTTTGCTGTTTTGTTTTGTTTTAAGAGTACTAACTTATTCTTGCAACATATTCCTGCATCAGCAAAATAATGTGTTGTATAAAAGAAATATGTTTCCGTGTGAATATAGTATACTGTTTACTCTAGAAGTCATATTTTATTAATACAGTGTTTTTATTAATATAACACTGTCACTTCTTGAATTTTAATATTAAAACCAAAGGTCCTCTGATTTATGTATTTACCATCTGGCTAAGTTATTTAAGTTGCTTTTCCTTATACATTTATATGTTGTCCACCTCTTGCTATTTCTTTATTTATTCCATATCAGTATCTAACCACATGCACTGCCATTTCTGAAGATTTAACACTCTCTCAATCACTATGGAGTCTTGTGTCTCATTCAATAATTATATCATCTTAATAGCAGATACAGTATGAATGGAAACAATGGACAGCTTTGTTACGTTAGTAAATTCTCCTATCTGCTTACTGCCTAACAAAGAGAACAAGCAGATAGTGTGAAGTCAAATCTACTAAGAATCATAGAAACAAAAGAAAACAAGAACATACTTTTTTTTCTCACTAGAAAAAGACTTCGAATTGTGGTTTTCCTCCCCAGCAAGGGATTTTATTCACAAAGGGAGAATGAGGATAAAGTCTATTCCCTAAGACTTACCACCAATGACAAGCTGAGCTCTTGCAGAGATGTGGTTCAAATCTTCTCTTGCGTTAGGAAACATTTATTCAGTATAGCCAGCTCAATTCCATTACTTTGTTTTTTGATATATAACACTTGCAAGTAAGAAATGGAGTTCAAAATATGGCTCAAGGAAGTTGCTTAGATTTAATATTTCTTGAAAGACATAGTGGATAATTTGATAGTTTTCCAAGAGTCCAGACAATGCTGCCTGTACAGTAACTAGTTTAATCCAGGGGAATGGGAGAGACCTCCTAAGGTCCTGGTGCAGTTACTGAGAGCAGGGAAGTTTGAACGCTGAAGCTGGGCCCGTGCACATCAATAGAAAAGCTTTCAGTAACTTCTGCAGTGCAGGGTGAAGCTGAAATCCTGAAGTCCTGATTCCATTTTCACTAAGCCCAAGTAGTGATCTGGTGAAAACAATGTCAAAGCATCTGGTTTTGTTCCTCAAATGGGACTGCAGAACCATCTGTGGATTGTGTCCCAGTGTGCCATACAGTGTTTAGAGATTGAGGCAGAAACAAGATGTAGTTCTGAAACTGGCTTCTGATTCCCAAATCCCGTGACATTTTTATTTTGCATAAAACTTACTGTGATGAGATGCTTACTAAAACAGAATTAGACCAGTTATAACACCTAGAGACTTAACACACTGAAATACATCGGGGTGTTTTACAAACTTTGGGCATGCAGTGCTCCTGCACGTTGTTTTAGGAGAGCATGTTGCATTAAATTAATACACTGTCCCACTTCTAAAAGGTCTCTATTTGCATAACAGTTGCATGTCTGAAAATACTTACTGGAGGCCTGACGCCCAAGTACACATGCTTGATAAATTAGCCTTTGAATGTCTTAATCACCCCACAGCCCGTTTCCAGCCAAGAAACGTTCATATACCAGTCCTGGATTTCATAGAGTCATGGTGCGGTTTGGGTTGGAAGGGACCTTGAAGCTCACCTAGTTCCAGCCCCCCTGCCATGGGCAGGGACACCTTCCACTAGACCAGGTTGCTCCAAGCCCCATCCAGCCTGGCCTTGAACACTGCTGGGGAGAGGGCAGCCATAACCTCCCTGGGCAACCTGTGCCAGTGCCTCACCATCTCACAGTGAAGAACTTCTTCCTTACATCTAATCTAAATCTACCCTCTTTCAGTTTAAAGCCATGACCCCTTGTGCTATTTATTAAGTGCGATTCCCAAGTGCGATTCCTTCAAGTGCACAGGGAGAGCTGGGCAACCTGCGAGACCCATTTTCTCCACACCCAGGAGTGCAAGGGCAGGATCAGGGCATGAGTCTTCACTGAGGAAGAACCTTGTGGTTCACCATTTCATTGCTCCAGCGACTCTTTGTTGTTGGTAGAGTACAAAATAAACAGAGCAGTTTTGGAGTGAAATCCCAACTCATTAATTTGGTGGCAAGAAGAACTCTTGTGGACTTCTGAAGGGCTGGAATGACAAACTCGCTGTTTATTATTTTGAATCCCAGTTCTCTAGCAGATATCTTAGTTTAGCTCTTCCACCCAACCTAACTGAATATGTAAGAACTGAGGCTCACTTCCTTACGAGAGTGATTTTTTTGAGGAAAGGCTGCTCTCTGCACTTTGAAATGGTATCAAGACTTGAAGGTGGAGTTATTTTCTGTGAGTGTTTGAGTACTCTGTTAATTAGCTACTTTGTGATTCTTCTTCTTTCATTCTGTTTTTGTTTTGTTTTGGTTCTTTTTTTTAAGTAACTTGCTTTTTATTGCAAACTGCAAACCCAGTACACTTAAGCTTCCATACTCACGCTTCTTTCTGAAATGTTTTGCTTTAGTTTTTTAACTGTCGTCGTGCTGTAACTTTGCAGATTTGTTTATGAGTGTCACGTGCTTCTGCTACATCTGCATTGTCACTGTTATGGTATTTTTTCTTTCTGTCTGTTTCTTCCACAGGAGTTTAACAAGTAATCTGCCCAATGTGAATCTACCAAATGTGAATCTCCCTAAAGTACCAAATCTACCAGTTAACATCCCACTAGGCATCCCACAAATGCCTAGCTTTTCTGCACCGTCATGGATGGCTGCTATTTATGATTCTGAGTGTGTATTCAGTTCAAATTAGATCTCATTTAAATTTAAAGTAATCTTGGCATGGATATGTATTGTTTGTTTCTGTGCATTATATAAAACTTCGGAGAGTGATACAGTTAATTAGACGATTTCTGAATGAGACACTAGTGAATTTCTGGCATGGGTATTTTGAGGGCTTTTTTGTATAAATCTTGAAAATTTGTCTTACTCCCACTGAGAGTTTGAGCAAGTATCTTGCTTTACAAAATAGCTGTCAACAATGGGACATGGTCTGAACAACATACGAACCACAGAACTTAAAATGCGACATTATGTGTCTCAGCAAAGAGTTTTGTCCAAAAGAGAAGATGAACCAATTTCAATGCCAGTCAACCAATTTCTGTGGACCAGATGTAGATCTAAAAGTGAATTCTATTTAATGCAAGCTCCACATTTCCCAGATAATATTTTTTGTCTTGATTTTGATGAAACAGTTTGACAAAGAGGAACACCCTGCAACAGTTCTTATTCATACTGGGGGAGGCCGCAGAGAGCAATTAAAGCTCCATAGCCATCATTACAGCCTGAATAATGCCACGACCAACCAAAGAAAGATATTTTCAATGTGAGCTTTAGACTGTGGCCTGGAAAATTGGGCATGGTGTCAAAGCAGTCAATCTGTAGGAGCCTTGTGCTCTGTGCTCCCAGCTGCCTGTCCGAGCATCCCAGAGTGCGCGGCTGGAGCTCAGAGGGGACATACCACAAATCCTGAGCGCAGATTAGGCAAATTCTCTTCTTATAGCGGATTTCTTTTAAAAGTCCTAGCCAGCAAGCAGTGTGAGGGTGGTACACTGTGGGCTCAACCCAAATCTCGGCATTTGAGGTAGCTCGTCTCCCAAGATGCCCTCGCACAGGAACTGAGATCTTACCAGTTCTCCTAAATTCCTAGAGGGCTATTTAGGGTTGGCATGGGGAGGTCTCAGCCAGCACTGCGTGGATGTGTTGCTTTTTCCCTGTGTTCTCACTTAAAAGATAAAACTTTTAATAAAAAAAGATAAAAAAAGAAGAACCCCCCCAAAACTACCCCCTTCACTGTTACTGAAACACCCTCGATTACATCTACACCTGGAGTCCACCAAAAAGCCTCTGCCATTAGCCTGATGTAGGCTGTATTGCAGAGCAGCGGTAACGAGCCAAAGTAAAGCAAACATTGGTGTTTGATTTTCTTAACATATTTTTAAGACTTTTTAAATATTAGCACGGTCGTTTATGTTTCAAAGCTATACAACTCATATTCATGCTAAGATAGCTATATTAAAGGCTAGCTTAGGCAGTTGTCTGTAAAGAGTACTTGAAAGTTTTAATCTTTCTCTGTGCATGCTTTGTGGCATTGCCCTTGAAAAGATAAGAATCATGTCATGACAGAAAATTGGATAATCCCTCTGAAAACGCTTGAGCATCAATGGTATATTGCAAGCTGCCTGCGTGATTAGCATAATTGTGGTGCTCACAAGCAAAATATCAACAGTGTGTCTTGGAAATGAATATACTTATATTGTTCGCTTACATAGAGCCCTAATCAAAAGTGAGAAAAAACCCAAGAATAATACTTCTAAAATTTTGCAACCAAATGGATGTCATAATGTTGCTGTAGTAAATACAATTATTGTATTTATGTGTATCTAATTATTTAAAACATGAATTCATGCAGTTCATGGGTTTAGACTGTTAAAGCTTATTTATACTCAAGCACAGGTTTGAACCAGGCACAACTCAAAACTGGCGGTAGATGAAACCTTGAGACTGTTGTACAAACTGGTCCCCTGGTTAAAGGAAATGCCTGATTCTTTATCTTTTCATCTCCCTGGTTTCCTTTTACTCACCCTTCCCCTCCATCAAGGACGTGTTACCTGTTGCTTAGTGTCAGATACGTTTCTCCTACAACCGAGACGATTCATTCTTTATCTCGTTAACTCTGTTAGCACAGGACCCCCAGGAGCCCTCTAGCATGTTTGGACTATGGTTCTCACCTTGCAGTAGCCTTGTATGCATTAGCTCCGGTCTCCTCTAGCATTAACTCAATGCAGCTGGCATCTGTCACAATAGAAACACCCTCCCTCATCTGTTTCTATAGATGATGTCAGCACAAGTGGTAATGCATGGTGTGTTAAATATCTTATAAATTACCGTGTTAGCATTAGTGGTATGCGAGGAGGGGATTGAAACTCTTGAAGCTCCCTTGGTAATTGTTCTGGAAAAAAAGTGAAGGGAGAAGGAGAGAGGGAGAGAAAAGGGTTGTGGATGCATAAATTTCTCTGCACAAACAGAGCGCAATCCAGTCCTGTATTTTTATTCTGTAAGTGGAGGTTTGAGATATAATTATACTGTGAAAAGAGCCGGTGTAGCTACACACTGCAGGACCAAAGACTTCCATCTGGGCAGGGGTGTGGGTATGAGAATATACACTTGGGAGAGAAATTCAGAGTTTTGTGACAGACCAAAGATGTTGCAAAATAATTTTTTTTTTAAATGGAAATTTGTTGTCCTGTAGATGCCTTTGCAAGAGGCAGATCTGTGAAAAGGTACAGTGGTCAATCCTGCCAAAACTCCTGGGTATGAGATGTCTAGTGCCCATAGCTCAATTGATTTACCTTGATCTTTTTTCAACTGTTTAAGAGATAAAGCGTGTCCTCGCTCACCACTTGTTAGCACTGTCCCTTACCTGGAAACAGGGGCCTTACGGGGGGGACAAGGCAAACTCAAGGTATAATTTGGAGGGGGTATGATTGCATGAAACCCTAAATCTTAATAACTGCATACAGTCTAGTATGGCAGTTATTATTGATCAAGGATTTTCTACCACAATTTCTAGCCTTAATTCTTAATAATCACATATGTTAATGTGGTTATTAACTAAGGCTGATTTTTACCATACACACATTCTTCCTGTTAATATGTGTAACTCATAATGTTGTCTTACTCATCTGGTCTGGAAAGTTCTGTGGGTTATGACAGCAAGGTAGATTAGGCAACTGTATGGTAAAACTCAAAATCCTGATGGTGGAGATGGCCAGCGTTGTCCTGTGTTCATACACAACTACTGTCTGCTCTACACTTGTTGCAGGAATGGTCTCCACATCAGGTTACAAAGAGCCTGATGCCACTTATGACTTTTGTTCTCATTTTGCCCTGCCAGCAATGGATCAGGCACCTCAGAAGATCTGTTCTGGAAACTTGATGCCCTACAGACCTTCATTCGGGATTTGCACTGGCCTGAGGAGGAGTTTGGGAAACACTTAGAGCAACGCTTGAAGCTTATGGCGAGTGACATGATTGAGTCCTGTGTGAAGAGGTACGTGCCCGTGAGCAAACTGCTCATGTTTCTCATAGAAGCTCACAGGATGCAACATATTTTTCTGTCTTATTATCAGTGACACTTCACTTCAACCACCATTTATTAGTGACCCCAGATCACCTCTGCCCAGCACAGACGTGGTGGAAAGCCACCCTATTGCTTTGAATTGTGGACTCTCCTAAGCAAGCACTTCTCTGTTGAGATGCTGTAGAGTGCATATTCAAAATAAGGCAATAAATCACCCAATTTTTTCAAGCTTTATAGACAGTTACTCATTTTCGGTGCCGCACATGAGATCAAGTCTTTGTAAATGCAGTTTGGTGTCGGTGAGGTTGAGTGCAGAAGGCATAGCCCTAAGTTAGATCCCAGCACCCACCTGAAAAAGACAGACACATGAAAAAACAAGCAAAAAAGTGATCCCAAAAAGGGGCCAGTATGTAGCTTGGCACACAGGTTTCACATCTGCTGCCTATGGAGAAAAGCTGTTGCATCGCCAGCCACATTATAGGATATTCACCTGCAGATCTTCCAAACCAGAGAGATTTCTTTAAAGAAATTTTAAACATACAGGCAGCTGTCATTTTGAAAGCAAAATGTTAAGGTTAAATTTCTAACATTTCTGCAGTAATTTCTGGCCATTTAGCATCAGAAGTGATGAGGCGGGAGGAAGAAATGAACTTTGCATTCCATTGTGCAGAAATTAATAGACAAAGAGATGAACCAAAGGAAAAATGGGTGCCAAATACAGCTGGTACATGCTAATATTAGCTGCAATGTGTGATGTGGCTGTTCTGTACCACAGTTGCCAGGCCACTCTGCAAGTGTGAGCGTGGCATTTATTGTTCGCATGTTCCTCACAGTCTGGATGTGCAACGTCACTGTAGGAGAAGGCACGTTCGGTCCCCGAAATGTAGGCAGGAGACTCACCCGCTGGAAGGCAGACAGCTCGAGGCTTGCTCTCTCAAGATTCTGGAATAAACCCCAGTGCTTTTCAAGTGCAATGAGATGGTCGTGATGTCTTTGGCATCAAGCAAGTCCCCCTTTATTGCAGCAGCTCATCTTTGGTCCTTTGACTGGCACGAACACTGAGCTTCAGTGTCCTCCAACTGTCAGAGCGTTCTTTAGGAGCAAACACAGTGCTGGAGCTCTGCTCTCTGCTCTGAGTCCAGCACCACCAGCAAAACACTTATTTTCTCTTTTCTTTTTATTTATTTTTTTTTTAAATTGGAACCAAGGCACCTTTGCTGCACTTGCAGTGCAGTTATAGCTGCCAGAGTCGATAGAAATCAGACCACATTAGCTCAGCTGAGACAATGGGGGAAAATAAGCAGGTTTCCAGGTACATCTGAAGAAGGGCTTATGTGCCTGAAACCCAAGGTTTTTTCCCCCAACTGCTTCAACCTTTCTACAAATATGTTGTCCCTCTGGAAAAACCTAGCCCAGCTTGTAATGGTATGACTATATATAATGGTTCTGAGCATAAGTAAGTAGGAACATGCTCATCTCTGCGAGGAGATGGAAAATCCCAGTCACTTCGGGTCCTTTCAGTAATTATCAAGATTCTAGTCCCCGAGTCCAGGCTAAATCTGGCACTGGTAATTAAATCAGTTCAAATGCCACTGCTGATGTAAACCAATATGCTGCCTTCCCTATTTATATCACCTGCAAACAGGGCCTGGCTAAGGTTTCTTTAGCAATTTCAGTTTGACACAACATTTTTCTTCGCGTCTGTCTCTGAACTGTTGAATACCATGGAGGAGCCACCCCGCCTTCCGCACTTGGTTGTATTTCGGTGCTGTCAGGAAAGCAGCCCTTGCAAGTAAGGTCTGCTTCGCTAGTAAATCTGGGCAGGAGGACCTATGTACCAGCTCAGATCTGATCCGAAGAATGAGAGTTTCACATTTGTAAATGAGTTTTCGTTTGTATAACCCTTAGGGGATCGTTCAAGATCAGAGTTATTCCTGAGCTGAAGCTGATATTATTTGTTATTTCTAAATTGAGGCTCCTATGTTAATTTGTTGGCAGATTCTGTCTGATGTGATAATTGTTCTGCGTTAGGTTAGATTAGTGAAGTACCTCTGGAATCTGCAGAGGGGCTCCAAAGAAAGGCAAGGCAATGCCCACTGTACTGCAGGGTATTCGCCATGTTACAGTCACAAATGCCTTGGTATTTTAAAATACGACACAGGATCAAATGCTGTGTAGTCCTTGGCCCCACAAAGCTCTTGGTGTAACATGGTTTGCAGCTGCCAGGGATGTCAGATTTGAGCTCAGTGAAACCTCAGGAGAGCAGTGAGGTGCGGGCTCGTGCAATGCGTGTGTGTGTGTGTGCATACGGGCATGACTACGCCTGTGCCCATTTTGCAGATGATTCTGGTGAGTATGTATGGGTCGGGGTAACCACTTCTGTGAACTTAGAAGACAATTGGGAACTTTCAGCAAGCAAATACAATCCTGTAGACCTAAAAATGCAATGATCTGGCAATGTCCTTTCAGTCAAGTGGCGAAGGAGTTTCTGTTATTTGTAGTTGATATCATGGAGCAACAAGAGCTTCCTTTAATGCATCAGGCTTGCTATTTGTCTGTGGTTATAAATCAGCTAATGCAACCAAATTATAGGTGTACATTGGCACTGCTGTTTGTAACATCATCACGCTGTTTATCAAGCGTGAGAAAGTCATAGTTTCCTGAAACCACTGCACACTTTATAGTGTATTCTGGAAAGTGGGTTTCTTTTTAAGCTGGAAAATCATTTTCAGTAAAAGCACATCTGTAACAATCGCACTGTAACACTCCCAGCAGCATTCGGCTTTCTGGTTTCTTGAACTGTTCTCAGTATTGTTTCACATTAATATTATTAGCTTCAGTACATTTAAAAACAACCGAAATGTCTTTTTCTACTTTCCTTAACAGAACCAGGATTGCATTTGAAGTAAAGCTGCAGAAAACCAGCCGATCAACAGATTTCCGAGTCCCTCAATCAATATGCACCATGTTTAATGTCATGGTGGATGCCAAAGCTCAGTCGACAAAGCTTTGCAGTATGGAAATGGGCCAAGAGGTAAAAATGCAGGTTCTTCCTTTCACAGCTTTTAAAGGCAATGTAATGAATTTCCTATCTCCTGTTGTGCCAGTTTCAGAGACATTATATCAGTTGTGGGTTTAGCCTTCCACGTAGAATGTGCAGATGGATATACAGGGGGTTGCTCTCAAATAAATCTAATTAATATAAACATTCAGCATCCCTGTCACTTAGGAGTGGCTTTTTGCAAGGACTGCTGTATGCGTAAGGTATCTCTTAAGCTTGGTTGATGCATGATGATCATATATATTAAGTCATTTATTACGTGTTGGAGCCAGGTGTCAGCAACACACTTTTGGTATATGACTATTTTCTGTAGACAAACATAAGGAAAACAGGAGTGCCAAGTTGTTTCTGTGATGCTTATAAGGAAACAAAAAAAAAAAACAAAACACCAAAATAGGTAACTTCCAAAAGTAGATTGAAATTCCAGCTGCTGTGACTTCCTTGAGTATTGGCTCTAGTCAGCATGCTTGATGATCCTGGATTTCCAGGTTCTTAATGACTGAAGTTTCCAAACAACAAATCTGTTTTAATTAATTGCTAATATTTTTTTTCTTCTGAAGCCATAGTTGCAGGTTGAAGTTCATTGATCTATGAATGACAAAGACATAAAGACATGGTAAATTGGACTGGATTAAATGCATCATAATGATCATTTTGCTACAGTGGCTTCAAGCCAAATTAAATATTCATATACAAGTCTAGAATAAATTCACAAATACTGTTTGGCTCTCCTATCCTGTTCCTTATCAGCATTGCCTAGATAAGCCCTTTCGCTACAACTTTACATCAGATTTTGCAGTGAATCATTGCAAGTTGTTCTGGGTTTTTTTTTCAGTAGTTTACTTCACCCTGTTCCTCCAAGAGGACTTGCTCCAAAAGCCACTGGATGCAGCAGGGATCCTTGCCCTGATGTCAGTGGTGGTTGGATCAGATCCAGCTGTTCTTTTTATTTTTCTTATACATGTTTCAGTTATGACATTTTATTTGTGACAGTCACCTTGCAAGAGAGGTTTCATACCGCTCATCATCAGGTTCTTCCCTTGTCCAGGTCAACTGAGGCAGATCCTGAGTAGGCTTTTGTTGTCCAAGCCTGGACATGAACTTCTCTACCATTTGCTGTTCCATATTCGCACCCATTTACCCTAAATCCCTCAGCCTGCAGCTGCTGCAGCATCTGCCCTGGAAGTGCCCTGTCAGCCAGGAAGGGCTGTGGTTGTGGTGCTCCCCACTGCAAACCAGGACCGAACCCTTATGCATTATACTAGCCCAGCCCCTGGGGACAGGAGTGTTTTGGAGATCAAGCAGACTCCAATATCATGACAGAGCAAGCTCAGTGCGTTCATAAAACTGTCAGGTTGAGTGTTCAGATGGCACGAGACTGATAACATCAGCAGCATCTGGATATAGTGTGACCAGGCACTCGCTGCATCTTTCTGTGCTAACTCATGATGCTCTGTGCTTGCCACAGTTTTCTCCAAATTTTGAGCATCAGTCACAATGCTCGTTTGGCCCAAGTCAACCTGCAAGTGAGAGGGGAGCAGGCAGCCCCACGGGAGTTTCTCTGCTGTTCCCAGCTGCAGCAGTGATTAGATCTGCATATCTGCCTGTGCCGCTTCAAGAAGGTGTTTGGTACAGCAGCTCGGAGACAGCCTAACTCCTGTGGCAAGCAGCAGTTGCCAAGGCATGAAGTTTTTAACAGATAGCTGAACTAATAGACCTGTAAAGCAGATGTAAATTATCAGTGCATAAGTTACTATTTAAGGCTGCAGAATTTTACCCACCCTCCCTTTTTCTTTTCTTCCTTTTAATGAGTGTTCCTACCTCCCCCTCCATTCGCTCGTGCCACTCCGTATTTCAGCTACCTCCATCTCCTCTTCTTGAAGCTGGCTAAACCTGTGTGCTGAGATGGTTGTGCTGGGGGGTAAAAGTTAAGATATAGATCTGTCATTACAGCCCGTGAGGGGAGGACAAAAACCGCCACTCCACCTTTTCTGCCACCCCACCTCTTCCAGTGCCCAGTGGCAATGATGAGACAGTAAGATAGACAGCAGAGGGCTGAGAAACCAGGCTTCAAGCCTATGTCTTCCTCCGTAATTCAGGGAGCTGGGTCTGTGTGTCATTGAGTGCCTCTGTCCCCCCATCCTGGTGTGCAGCAGCCACATGGCTCAGCCAGGGCTGCCTGCAGCCCTGCTGGGGAGGGATGGACAGGGAGGGATGGAGAGACACAACCTGCTGACAGGACCCTCCATACAGTGCTGCAGCTGCCACGTGGCTCCTGAAATACATGGTCCCTTTGCAGACAGTTCAAAAGCAGCAAAAAGGGCTCACGTTGTCCACCGCAGTGTTCGGACAGGGACGTTTGCCCAGACCTAAGTGTAGAAGACATTTTTGTCAGAAACAAACCGCTGATTTTTCTAACAGTTCAAGCTGTTACATGGGCAGAGACTCTCTCGATACATTATTTGACCTTCCTCCCGCGCTTTCCCTTCCACCCCAAAGGCCTTCCCTTTAAGACTACCTTCAGTTACACTCACTTTAACAGATAGTTGAATGCATTTTGCAAGCATTACCCTGTGAAACAAACACCCATCATTTCATTTCCATTTCCTTGTCTCTAAAGGCAGCTGTTAAAACATTTGGTAAACATACTTTACCATCTTAAATATTTATTTTTCCTCTGAATTTTTAATACATCTAAGGGGATAAATGTATGTATTAAATGTTTCTCAGTTGGTCTAGTATGTTTCTATTTAATATCTAAGGTCAGATGGTCCTTAGAGAAATACAACGTACACACAATCTGTTACATGACAAGGCAAGATACTCATCACATAAAGTCAAGTTGAATCATTGTAGTGCACTGATTATGGATTGTAATAATTGAGCTAATAGAAAGCTGCGATGAACTCGATTGAAAGCAGGGGCTATGCTGAGTAAAACAAACCAGTTATGCAATCTTTAACCTTGAGCGTTTTTATAAGAAATGTGGAAGGAGCTGTTAGAAACGCTGGTCTACGAGCCAGGCATCTGTGAAAGCAGCACCAAGCAGTCGTTTTCCAAACTGCCGCCTTCTCCGACCCCGCCCTGGCCAGGGCTCGTCTTCCCAAGGTGGAGCTGGGCTGCAGCGCAGGCGGTGCGGGGTGCACACCGCTGCGGCTGCCCGGGGCAGGGCCAGTGGCCTCACGGGCCCAATTCTGCACCGTCACTGGCCCTGGCACTGGCTCCGAGCCTGCCCTAGGGATTGCGGCCACCATGGGAACGAGCAATCAGAGTCCTGCAACACCCCTTGGGGCAGGCACGTGGTCCTCTCCTGCTCTCAGAGCTGTGGTTTTATTCTATCAGGGCTCTTAATTTGCTTTTTAAACAAGCTGGTAATGGAAAATGCATCATTCAGGGCATTTCACTGTGTATTGTTTTGCACATAGCTAGCCATTTTTGAGTTAAAACTCTTGACTTACCCAATGAAAGCAGCTTGGTTGTGAGGTCTTCCACACACACAGAGAAAATGCAGTTGCAGAAGGAAAATATCATGGGGAAGACACCCCCAATATATGCACAGCCCCTTCTTCATCTCCCTTAGGAGGTCTTGGCTGTGTATGCAGAGGACGTCAGCAGCTTCTACCCGCACCCAGCTGTTACAGGCCCCTGTCACCCCGCAGCTACATCTCCAGATGTGCTGGGAATGGCCAGGTCAATCCTGGGAGCTGATAAGGGCTAACTCTGCGTTAAACAGATTAATCATAAGTATGATCCCATCAGGGACTCATATGTCTTGACCCGCAAAGCAGGACATGGAGGTGGGAACTGCAAATGCAAATATCCCTTGCTCGTTCGGGTGTGTGTTTCCCTCTGAGTGGGCCCAGCAGATCGCAGCCTGTGGCGTGGTGCTGCCACCCTGCCCTCCTGCCTGGGCAAGGCTCTGAGCGGCCCCAGCCAGGACTTCGGCTGGGGTGTGCTGCACCATGCACCCCTGCCCTGCCTGTCCTGCCCGCCCTGCCCCTGCAGCAGGGCTCACCCCTCGGGCACATCCATCCCTGGGGAAGGGTGTGCAGCTGCCCCGATGCCGAACCCTGCCTGATGAGAGCGGGCTGCCTTCCTCTTCGGAGCGAAATAAAAGCATAAGCGGCTGTCAGGAGTCAGGTTCAATCCAGTCCCTTCCCTCTGTTTTACTGCCTGCAAATACTACAGGTAGCAATCTCTGGTATTTCAGTGAAAGGAGGTTTTGATTATGTTTCATTTTCCATTGCTTATTTTTCTGTGCATGATGCTGCTGTTCTCATATGTCCCTTTTCTTTTTAGAAGATTTTGGTTTATTTATTGTTTATCTTCATATGTTCTTTTTCCTGTCTTTTGCACTTTCCTCTTTATTTCTGTCCCAAATCATCTGAAAAGTTTGCTAAAGAGTGGGTAAGTCTGTCCTACTTTTATTTTCTTTTTTCCAAATTCCTGTGTTAATACGTTACTGTCATAGAAAAAAATACCCAAACTGTAGAGCAGTTCGGAGACTACCAGTCAGACACTGAGACCAACATCTAGCATTTGTAAAGCCCTTGCAGTCTTCCTTCCCAAAGTCTGATTAGTATTTAAAGCAGATTTGTCTCTTTCAATGTGATTTGATGTTAACATTTTAAAACAATATTAATGCCAAGTGGTAATGAATATAGTGACTAGCACCAGTGCTTGAAATGTTTGACTGAAAAATCACATGTTTTGTGTTGGAAAGCAGTCATAATCAGTATTTTCTCAGTCCATTGAAAATAAGAATATACTGTATGTTTTCACTAATTAAATCTTGTATTGGAAACAGGTCTTTTCTAAATTAGTAGAAGACTGTATTTTGGTACCTATTCTAGCCATATTGCGGCTGATTGCATCAGAGCTCCCAAGCTAAGCAAGGTTTGGCATGTGCAGAAACTGGGTTGAAGACTCAGAAACGCTGATGCTGCAGGCACTGGCGTTGGTCAGCCGGTTCTGAGCTAGTGCCACGGGATCCCAGGGCTCAGGGCTGCCCTGCCTGCTGGCTTTTGCACGGGACGAAAAGACTCATCTTGGCTTGTTGGGTGGTTTTTCAAATCTATCTTATAGTCACTGAGCAAAGCGTTTAAATGAGGGCTTGATTTGAGCCATGTGCCTGCTGAACCCGGTTTGTAACACAGGTTCAAGTGCTTTGCTGCAGGAGGTGGGAAGGGTGCATCATTCCCAGTGGTTCAACCCACTGCCAGCTCCCCTGGAGCAGCAAGTCCTCCCACTCCCCTTCCCAGGGCTGTGTGGTTTGCAGTGCCCTGGGCAAGGGCTGCCTGTTTCCCTCTGGCAGCAGGGTCAGGTGCAAAATGACCAGGCTAATACCTGCAGAACTGAAGCAAAAGGACTTCAGGGTCTCTAGGAGCACTGGGTGCTGGTGCTCACAGGGATGGCAAAACCTCCCCTCTGACATCTGCGTGTGGCTCCCAGCGCTGCGGGCACACAGAAGAGGGCAGGGTTTGCCCATGCTTCACCAACTGATGTAAGATTCTCCTGAATTCAAGGTGTCTCCTGCAAGTGTAAGTAATCACTGGCCACTATAGTGGAGCACAGGGTAATAAGCTGCATAATCCTTCGGTTTAATGCTGCATATTGTGGTTTACCAAGGGAAGAGGCTGACAACTGTAGAGCTCTTGACTGTGATCAGTGCTAATATTTTCCTTCCCCTCTCCTTTTATTTTTCTTTAGCACCAGTACCATTCAAAAATAGATGAACTAATTGAGGAAACCGTCAAAGAAATGATAACACTCCTAGTGGCAAAGGTAACCTTCGGCTTCAGGTGAAGTGATTCACTGTTAACATTGCATTTTTAATATGTGCGTTTCCATTAAAATGTGTCACATTAAGATGTTGAATTGGCTTCTTGTTTCTCACAGGCAAGATCATACATCTCCCAGTCCTTTCATGGTGACTCTTTGATGATTAGGAACTGCGTGAGATGTAATACGCTGCTAGCAGGATTGCCATACTGGGCCAGAAGTGGTCTTAAGGAATGGGTGTTATGTTAATGGGGTAACACCCCATGGTCAGCATCGCCCCACGGCACTGAGGGTAGCTGCAGTCAGGGGGTGGCACTGATAAATAAATGCTGCTGCGTAGACGTTGGGGTGGCACGCAGAGGTGGTCACCACTCCTACACATAAGGTTGTGCGGACAAAATAACTCATCTTGTGCAAGATCGCCATATGCTCTTCTAAGAAATTAATTTAGAGGTGACAGCAGTGGGAAATACATTCCAAAATGTCAGGTTTAATTGTTTGGAAATTGTTTTTCATCAGAGTCGGCTCCTGTAGCTCAGCTGCCAGCATTTCCCTTGGTTTATTGTGTGGGTCTGGTGTGCTGCGCTACACAGAGGGGAATTGGTATGTAGGGAGAAAGATGGTGGGGTGTGTTTTCCTCTAGCTTCAAACTTTCTGAGAACAAGTCATCCCTATTATACAGTGGAGACCTTTAAACATAATCCGCCAACATATGCCAGTTCGATTCTTCTGCAAGAGTACCCAGCTAGCTACGTGTTTGACACTGCGCACTGGGAGCAAGAACCACCGGCTTTCCCGTCCGGAGAGGCTGTGCTGGCTTCCCCGCACGCTGCTCCCACCTCCTGTCCCCAGCATCACCTGTGACACTGAGGGGTGATCCCCACCCAGCAAGAGGTGGACCGTGTAGCACCTGAAAGGCAATGCTCCTTTCTCCCCACTCCCCAGCCCGCTGTGCTCGGGGACAGGTTGTCCATTCCTTTGGCAATGCTGAGAGCTCCGCTGGTGGTTTTGAAGCTGATACTGACTTTTACACGTTTGTTCAATTATTAAAAATAATTGCAGTATTTTTCATCTTCATAGTTTGTCACCATTTTGGAAGGAGTCTTGGCCAAACTGTCTAGATACGATGAAGGAACTTTGTTTTCTTCTTTCCTGTCATTTACTGTAAGTACACACAATATTTTCCTTTCTTCTTTTCTTTTTTTTCCCTGAGTTGTAATCTCCTGCTTTCCCAGGACTAGATCAGCTACATAATAATTCTGCCATTCTGTGATGTTTGAACGCTCTAACCCCCACATGATTAGACAAACAACCTGTATGCAGATATACAGTCCATAGACACGGGAGATGCATAGGCCATCGTATTGTAGCACAGAGTAAAGCTATCTCCAGTCACCATTCAGGTTGGTGGAGATTCATATGCATCCTCAATTCTATTGAGGATGCGTATGAAGATGAAAAAAATCTTTGCACCGTACGTGCAATTTCCCTAACGAAAGAAGTGGCTTCATTGCTACCTCGCATGACGAGTGTGTTCCTCTCAGTCTTCTGGCCATAACGGTGACTGTCTTAAGTAGTAAAAAACAAAATAGGGAGATCTAGGGAGTGCCTTTGTGTTTCTAAAAGAGAACAAGGCATGGGAAATGCCGTGAGGTTACGCAGCACAAGGTACCTCTAGTGCCACATTTCTCCCTAAGGCTGCAGAACCAATCCACAGCTCATCATCTTATGTATCTCCTAGAAAGGTACAGGACAAGAACAATATCTGTGCAAAATTGGCCTCAGTATCCAGCAAAGGTTTAGCAATCTGAACTGCATTCCAGAAAAGTGTGGTGACGGCTTCTTAGGACAAACACATAGCAGCTGATTTCCAAAAGTCTTCTGAAAACGCATCCCAGACAGTTTACAAGAGTGTCTCTTTGCAAGCGTGGCTTCTCTTATCTCGGCTCACAGACAGGGGTGCGCCCAAATGCATGTGTCTGGGGTCGCTTGGAAAGTTGAATTAACGCTTTCACCCACCATCCCTGCTGCCTGCATGTGCAGCCTGGCCTGTGCTCACTTGTTCGCAGAGACTGGGCAGGAGGCAGAAGGCACTGCTCCGCAAACTGGGAAGGCTTTCCACAATCTCAGTCAGAAGTGGTCTTAGTTACTTGCAGTTTTCTGCTGTTGGCAATTCCCGGGCCCTTTTTGCTGAGTTTGAGGCAGTTTTGTAGGATCCGTTTGGAAATGGGGATGGAGATAGGAAGGCTTACCAGCGGAGGCAAGAAACTCTGCTCCCAGGCAGCTGTGTGCACACACAGTCTGACAGCTTATCTAAACCACCACGGGGCTCAAACTAAACATCCTGACTTTTCAAGTGTGCTGGAGGCACTTTGTTCTTTGGAGAAGGGAGGGAAGGAAGAGTGTCCCGCTCACTGCCCCACAGTGCAGCTCCTCTCCCAGGATAACCGCTGCATGCTTACAGCCCCGAGACTGCGCTTGTCCCTGCTCGGGGGGGATGCAGGGGGTGGCTCGGGGTGGATACCTTCCCTCGTTCCAGTGCTGCGGAGGGTTAGGAGATACTCGTGTGCCAGCAGCAGAGAATGTGGAGGCGGCAGCTTTCCAGGCATCGGAAGTACCAGCATCAGCCCGGGTAGACGGTGTAATGTGCAGCCCTTCCTTCTCCGTGAATCCAAGCTGTTCCTCAGTTGACGCTGCGCTGCTCCCACCACATCCTACTGTTTACGCTGCAGAGTGCTGCTCCCTTCGATTGCTGAGTGAACCCCCTGGCCCCGCTTGGGCTCTGGGTGCCCGTGAGGAGGCAGCACGTAGGCGCATGGGGTTCAAGCATCCTCACTCTGCTGCTCCTCAGACAGTTACTGACAATTAACTGTCCCAGCAGCAGCCACCACACAGGCTGTCCTGCTCCGATGGCCCCGCAGCCTTTGAACCTGACCCCATAGCTTCAGTTTCTTGAATTTTCAGCCAGGAAGGGATGTACATCCAAATAGTTGTGTGTGGTGTGTACACATCCCCAGGAAGGTGCTGAGCCCTCGCCCCCAGCAAGGAGGCTGGGTGCACTGCAGAGGAGCAGGATTGCTCCTTTCTGGGCAAGGGACGCCTCTTGCTTTGGCCCACTTGTTTGCTGGGAGACACTGGGCAGCACCAGCCGCAAGAGGCAGCTGCGGAACAGCCCCAACCCCTTTGACACTGGGCTTAGAAAGTCTCCCTTCCCTGCAGTAGTAATGTGATTTGCTGTGTTTAGTCTTTGCAACGATAAATAGAGAAACTCTCTCTTGTTACAGCATGCTTGCACCACCTCCCACGTTTTCCCTGTCTGAACAAATACAACAAAGTGTGATGGTCCAAGCCGCTGAGCTCTAGAAAGCATTAGTCTCCCACCCCCTTCTACCGACTTCTTTCATCGTGTGTTTTCCAGGCGCTCTGCAAGTGACATGTAATCGGGGGTCTTGTGACAGACAGTTTTATCACCTAGTGGGATATCCTCATTTCCAATTCTTCCCTCGAAATTCAAGATAAAATTAATGCATCTGTTGTCCTAATAAATTCTCACTAGCCACTTCTCCTTGCAGAGCACTTTGAGAGGAAAACACCCTTCTAAATTTGGCCAGACTTTTTTTTTTTTTCCTGTTTGTTGCTACATTTAAGTGCATCTCCGCGGCAGCAGCCCAGGCCCTGGCTGGGCGTCTGCATGTGCAGATCCACTGAGTCACAGGAATGACAGCTGCTAAAATTCCCTTTAATCTGGATGGCCTCTGTAGGTGGAGAATTACACGTATGGTAATTAAACCTGAAGACTGCGTATTACCCGAGGGAGACAGAAGTAAAAGATCTTATTTTTGTTCTGTGCAAAATTTGTATGGTAAACTGAGACGTTTCATGGCAAAGTCACATACTTCGTGAAAAACGGCAGCCTAGCAAAAATCACACAACATCCGGCAGTTTGGAAATTTCACTAAATGTAGCCAAATCTGAGTTTAAAGAAAAACAAGTAATTATTCTGATTAAAGGGGAGTGGGCAGGAGAAGCAGTTCAGTTTTTTTGTGGGTGGAGCGGGGAGATCGCAGGAAGCCGACTGAGTTATTCTTGTCGCCTGTTGGCTTTGGAGAAGAAGGTAGTTTGAGATGGTGGCACTAAGCTGAACCTAAGAGTGTTAAATCCACGCCCAGGTTGCAGGTTTCCTGGGGTGCTGCTGCATTACTTCATGCCCTGTGTGATATCTGAAGATACAGGTGCAGCCCTGAGCATGACCCCAGCTTGAATTCTGTGGGCTGTTGAGCCCCGCATCGCTTTCCCAGCTTTCCTCCTGGTTGTTTAGCTTCGCTACTCAGAAAAAGAGCTCGTTTGGAGCTAGCTTGGGCAGCCCTGCCTGCGGCTGCTCCACGCCGGCGTGGGTGTGCCGTGACTGCCTGCTCCTCCGGAGCTGCAGCCGTTGGCTGGGCTCCAGCTGCCTTCACGCACGGAGGCTGGGGCTCCTCTGCTCCCGTTCGGCAGGAGCAAGGGATAGCGCTTCGCTGCCTCCCAAGAAAGTTGCGAGGATAAATGCGGTGAAAGGGCGAGGTGTCCAGACGGCCGGCTGGAAATGGGGATACCTGGAGGAGAGAGGAGTGTTTGCTCTTTGCTGGGAGCGAGGGCTTGGTGCTGGTTTTGCTGCCTCCTTCATAAACTCGTGGGCTGGGACGTGCCCCGTCCCCCTCCATCACCTCCGACAGGCAGACCCCAGGTTGTGGCACGGCGGCAGGCGCTCGGCGCCCTCCTCCTGCCCTTCCCTCTGTTCTTGCCCCCCGGCTCGGCAGCCCGGGCGCTGCCAATGCTTGCAGCGTTCACCTCGGCAATTACCACCAGTCTGGTCTTTTGTATCGCCTCATTGTGCTTAATTATGCACCCCCCACACACACCATATGAGTGCTTCCACCCACTCTCACATTCTGTCTCACACATACATTCATTCTCTCATTCGGGACACATAATTTATTCATCCCAAGATGCAACTGTGTGCATGTTATATTTAGGCTGTTTTAATGGTAGCTTTAGAAATATTTAAAAGCAGGTGAGCTTTTACACCCAAACAAAGATGGCCGGCAACGCTTACCCTAATTAAAAGCAGAAGCGTTGTGGAAAATCCCAGCCGTACTCTTTCTAGACACGGTGCCTTATGCTACAGTGGGAAAAAGGTCTCTCTGGCCAGCTGGGCACTGCTCGGTTGGAAAAGTTGGCCCTGATGTTGGGAACCACCTCGCCTCCTGTGCCAGGCGATGTGCACCCTGCTGCATGGCAAACCGAAGACAAAGTAGATTTGGGGTCTCGCAGCCCCTGCCAGCTTGTAAGGACACCTCAGAGTGCAGTGTCCACCCTCTGGTACCCTCTCTTAGATAACATCTTTTAAAAGAAGGGGAAAATCATAGGAAACTAATGTAGCTGTTTGGAGTCTGGGAAGCAGAAAAGCTTTGGGGCACTTCTCTGGTGCCTGTGAGCACACTGCCCCAACATGGTCTGTGAGCTCCTGCCAGCGTCAGGGCTGGCAAAAATGGGGAAAATAATGTTCCCTTCTTTTCCCCAAAAAAAGGCTGCAGCCTGCAAAGCTGGAGGAAGCACGCCGTGGGCGAGACTATGGGCAGGGGGCAAAATAAGAGTCCTTTGGGTACTTTCTTGTGGCCACCTTGGTGCAGGTACCTGCCAGCCTTGCCATGCCATGTGCCCCCGCTGCCAGGGAGTTCCCACGGTCCCTGGGATGCGGGGCCTGACAGGAGAGACAGGCACTGCCTTCGGAGACACGTGGCATCGGGTGGAGAACGAGGCCTCTGAAGAAAGAAACGATGTCTACTTACCCCATCTTCCCCCGCTCGCTGAAGTAGAAGAGGGAGAAGCACAACTCCCACACTATCATCTGTTGCTATTAGAGCTTTAGCAGCAGTAAAGTTACCTCTCCAAAAAAACAACAACAAAAATACTGCCCTTGCCTATTCTTTTAGACAGGAAATGTAGTTTTTATCACCCTTTTTCCCTCACTCAGCATTATGTTGTCCTGAGTCTTGGCTGGAGAAGCTCTTACAGGTGTTTAAAGAAAATGCAAACACCTGAAAACCTACTGGTGGTGTAAACTCTCTTCTTGTTCCCTTTACAGGTGAAGGCTGCTTCCAAATACGTGGATGTACCCGTAAGCACAATTTAAACAACTTCTGTCATAGTAATTTGCGTTGTGCTTTCATTTATGGCATGTGTAGCAACCCACATTACGCATTAATAGCCGAGACTGAACCATGGGCCTTCACATTTCTAACATTTGAACTGGAAAGAATATCTCCATGATGTTAATAATGAGCAGTTACCCTCTTATGGAGACCTACGAGACTGTTTAGGCAATAATTTGCAGATGGTGTCAAAAAGGTACCATATTTATGCAATTGGCTTGAATCACATTTTTAAAAAAATGGGAGCAGTGCATTCTGTTAATTCTTCATTTGGACTTGTACAAATACAGTATAATTTCCAAACAAAAAGGTCCAGACATGTTAGAACTGAGCCAACACACATCTAACACATTAGCTAATCTATTTTATTTTTGTTCTTCTAATTGTTGGTTTATTTTACTCTTTTGGAAAATGACTTTTTTATTACTTTGGGGAAATGGTGATGAACTAGCAACATGTGTTTGAGAAATTGTTAATGAAAATAATTTTTTCCATTTTTCTGTAATTGGTATATGAAAACTGTGCATCGTCTCCTCTAATTAGACCTTGATTCATAAGGAAAAGAGCCCTTAACATTCTTAGACAGAGCACTTAACTTGCCAGAAATTTACATTTAAATTGAGTTGAAGTGTAATATGTGAATCGTTGGCTGGAATAAGGGGTTACTGTAACATTTACAAGCAGAGAGATCCTGAGCACTTACAAATGAAAAAAGGAGTAGTTCTTAATATACCACACCAAATCCTGCGTTCAGTTAGACTGGGCAGTGTAAATCAAGAATAACTCAGTTGAGTTTGATGACCTGTATGTATAATGTGTATATGTACATTTAGTTGGATGCGATTGCTCTGCATGCTCTCACATGATAGCGTGATAAATTTATCAGACATCTTGGACCACATCATCTGCATTCAGTATTTCCATCCCTTTAGCCTAGTGGAAACCTTTCCTACCAAATTGCTGTTATCTTTAGCCCAGCATGGGGAAAACAAACTCTTAAACAGTAAGAGGTCTTGGTTTAGAAGATCCCAGTGCAGAGATCAGCATCCTGTTGTCTTGGAGTAACAGAAATAAGATATTGAGAGCATTAGAAAGAGGGATTCGAAAGTAACTTCTAGCCCTAGAAAATGTGGAGAACCTTCAGCTAGAACTCGTAGTTGTTTGAGCACATCTTAAATATTTAGTCATCAGGAATTTGAGCACCAAACAGTTATTTGAAATAACTTTTAGGTCAAAATGTGGCCTTCTCTGACACATCTATGTTCCTGGAAAAGTAAAGCATCTCCAGGGAAGTTGTCTCAGTAAAATGCTGTATCACCCTTTCAAGGTTTTCCAAAAGCATTGTGCCTGGGACACCCTTGAGAGGTCCACAGCATCACGGCCATGTGGGAGGAGTGAGGCTCTGCTCCTGTCCTTGGAGCCAGTCAATCACGCCATTTCTTTGCGTAAAATAGAGTACAAATCATTCATCTGGATTATTTTTTGGTTGTTTCCCCACCTTCCCCTGGAAATGAAGGCACGCTACAACAACTTCCTTGACAGCCCCAAAATTTTTGATGATATCAACCACCAGCCCCACACAGCTCCCAGACCTTTGCAGGAGGATGCCCCATGATCCATAAGCCACTGCCTTTCCGGGGCAAGGAGTTAGAAAAACCTATTTGACTAGAGGACAGAGGGGAAATCCTGGTGTGGAACAGAAAACCATCGGTTAAATCTAATTCCGCAAACGCTGTTGCAATTGTCTGGGTACAAACCAATCCTTTTAATGCCACCTTGAAATGGGCACGATCGGCGTGCTGAAAATTGCTTGAAAGTGTAACACTTGACTACTGCCACATTTGTGTTGTCCTCATTGTTTTTCAAATTATTACCTTGTCATTGTTGCAGTAGGTGTTAAGAAATGTTACTGGCTTCCCAAGGGCCAAGCACTAGCCCTTTGCTTGATAATTGTTTGCTTTGTATTAAAAAACTCCCTTCCTACTGCTTTCCAAACTGTCCTCATTTTCACCCTGGAAATTACACAGATGTGTTAACTAACTTCAATTTACAGCGGCTGACAATCGTATCTTGCAGAGAAATGATACTCTGTGATCTGAGGTAAATCACAGTAATGGAAACTAATGACACTAGTTATTAACAAACTTACAATGTGCCATGAAAATTTAAGATTTTGTGGCAGGTCTTGTAATGACTCCTGTTACAGTATATTAATGAGTTTCCTTTGAGGTAAGTTTGATTCCAATATATCAAGCAATGTGAAATCAAACAATTTTTTTTTTAAGTGTTTTCACGTCCACCTGCTTCAGTTCCCATTTTCTTTGAAGAAATACCGTTGTCCTCAAACTCTTGCACGCTTGTAAGTTACTGTTTAAAATCAGTCAAATTCTTCAGAGAGCCATAGAGATGCGACAGCACAGGGAGGCTTCCTGCTGTTTAGCAGTAGCTTAAACATTCACTTAGATGTAAATTCCCTGTCTTACTGTTTACCCAATTTATTCCTAAGAGCAGCAGTAAATGTGACCTAAAGTCAAGGGTCTAAACAGAAAAAGAAAGGTGATTTTGGGATGCCTCCTGCAATGCCAGCTGCTTACCACACACATCCTCACACTGTAGAAGAACCAAGAGCCCAGCTCTGGCTGTTAGCTTTCTGCCTTCAGAAACCAGAGGGCTTGTGTGAGCAAACGACCCAAGAAAACACAAATCCCCAGCCCAGCGTGCTGGTTCACTCATTAGGTCAGCAGCACCAAAGGTAGCAAGACAACCTCCCAGCGTCGGTATGTCAAGGAAGAGCTTGATTCCTCTGACCGGCTTCGCTCTAGGCGAAAGAAGAGAAAGAGCAAGTGCCTGTGCATGATCTTGTGCTGCGCACAGTGTTTGGCTGGGCCCGGGGCACAAAGCAGCGGGACTCGGTGTCTGTCAGGTAAGGAAAGGGCGAACTGCAGGAGGACAGCAGGAGATGGAGGAGAAGGAAAAGCAGCGACAAGGCTACGCAGAGGAGCTGCCCCCTGCGCCGCTATTCATGTTTCTCTCTCTCTCTCTTCTTCTCTCCCCCATGCAGAAGCCGGGGATGGATGTTGCTGATGCCTATGTGACATTTGTCCGCCACTCTCAGGATGTCCTGCGTGATAAGGTCAATGAGGAGATGTATATAGAAAGGTTATTTGATGTAAGTAAATGCCTTCTCCTCCTTGGACACCAAGCAGGAGAGACCCAAAATGTGACAAAATAAGACAGGAGGATAAGTCACATTTTGAGAAAATTTATTGGTTATAGCTTTAAAAAATAAATAAATCTTTCCTTTCTTTCTGACTAAGGCTCGTATCTGCTCTCTGCCTGCTTTAAATCTCTAGTCTACTGTGTCTTGGTCTGTCTTGTGTGGATTTTAAGGGAACAGCATCTTCTAAGAGAGCCCTTTACTATGTTTAAGCTTGTGGAAAATCTCTCTGTAACAGAACATCTTGGTCATTGTTCTCACTGTTAAAATTTGAGCCAGGTTTTTGGCAGATGTGTTTGCTAAGGGCCATCTCTTCACATTTTGCAGCGTGTTTCACTGACAAGCACTCTAAAACTGACAGCGAATTAAGTGCACTAAATTTTAATTTTAAAAGCTAACTAAACCAGAGCTGATTAGGAACGGACTTTAGTATTTCAGGAAGACCGTCTTGTGGTGTCTGACACCAAAGGTAAAGTTGAGACGTGGTCTCCTGGATGAAGATGGCATGGTAGGAACTGACCCAGATGTTCAGAGCTATTTTTCTGTTGCACAAGATAAATTCATTGGACTGTAAGAGAACAGTGACCTGTGATGCCTGTTTGTTTTGGATTTGGATGCATGTTAACCGATATCTCTGTTTTTGTTGCTCTTGTTGCGTTATAGCCTTTCTGTCCTCGTAGCTGTTCTATAGCGAAGGTTTTCTGTTGACAGCCAGCCTGTAGCATTAGTGTTTCAGTCTCCTTTAGGGTATTTGTCCATATATCGATTTCTGTTTGAAGCAGCTTCTGTTCCTACTTTTCTTCCTTTCACCTCTCAGCAGTGCCATTTCTCAGTCTCCTGGCTCTGGAACTGTAACAACCTTCCTCGCTTTCTCTACTCGCTCGTTTGCTTCCTCAGTGTGCAGGGAAAGCTGCTTTTTTTCCCAACCAACCTCCTCCTTCACTCGATACCTCTCTTTCTGCGCATTACCTGTCCCTTAGAAACCTCTTCCTCCTTTACAATTCCCACTCTTTCTTTCCCCTGTACCTTACCGGATTAAAATGGAACTTATCTCTCATGTCAAATGTTTTATCACATTATATCAAGTGGCATGAATTAGAGTCAAATAATCTTACTGTGTACATCTACTAGCATGACCCACATCCACTGAGAATGCCTCATTCATGCACGGAGCACAGCAGTGCCTCCTCCGGGCGCCGCGCGTGCTCGCTCCGGGGAGAGTTTGCGGCGCAGAGCACCAGACGCAAATCACCCATCAAGCAGGCATGGGGAGAAAAAACAAAACATGAAACAAAAGACTGTCGCTTCCATCTGCAGCGGGCCTGCGAGTGCATTGCTCGTTTGTGTTGAAATTTATTCCATGAGCGGTTAGATTTCCAGAGCTCATCTGGACTGTTCTTTTCAATGCCCACACTGCCTTTTCCCTCATCCTTTCCCTATGATTCACAGTTGGTGTGTTTGTACCCTTTGGGCCATTATTTTCAATTTTCAAAAGGCTGTAATTAGCACAAATATTGCCTTCATTTTGATCCGCTCATACTAAATTTTACCAAGCCGTATTTTAAACAAATTAACAGTTGACATGAAAAAAGAAAAGAGCAGCTACCTTGGTGGAAAGCAAAAAGTGCAAAACCTTTCTTTCCCTCCCTGCTTTCCTCAAGTCTCCCTGGTCCATGTGGAATAGAATAATCAAGAGTAGGGTTTTTACATAGCTCCGCCTGTTTTGACCCACACTGGCTGTTCCCATTCCTGTTCCCATTCCCATCCCATTCCCTGCACCGGTGGGGCGACGTTGGGACCCAATGTCACCGGCCTCTTCGCACGTGTCTCGCGTACGTGAGCGTGCGCCTGCGAGCGGGGCAAGCTGTGGGGGCCGTTGGTTTGCAAGAAGGGAGGGAGATGTCCAAAGCCCTAGCTACCCAAAAATTGGAATTATGTTTTGTGTGGTCCCGTATCGTCTTTGCCAGGTTGCAGCTGAAGAAGCCGCTTGCTCCTGAGGTCGGCTCTCTTCAAGGCTGAGGTGATGCTGGCGGGTCAGGAGCAGCAGGGTTTATGAGTACGTGGGGGTCAGCTGGGCTCAGACCTCGTTTAAATCGGTGCTGTGTTCACCTATGTTTCGGTAAGGACAGGAGCAAACGCTTAACTCGGTTGTCCCCAGCATGGTCTCAGCCACAGCCCTGCGGCCCTTTGCCCTCCTCATGTAACACAGCAAAGCAGCATGGCCATGAGGTCTTTAAGCTCCTTTGGTCTCTGCAGCAGTGGACATAATTTCCAAGGACACTTTAGGTGCTAGCTACCTTTTTAATAAGAAAGAGAAGAGAAATAATCAAGAATGGTATTTATGGTGCTGAATTAGACTTGGGCCTGATTTTGTTCTTGCTTTCCCTTGCGCAGCAGAGGAGCAATCCTCTTAGCTGCAGAGTTTCTCCAGGCAATAAGATTATTAACACTTTCAAGGCCGGCTCCTCCACTGGCTAAGTGCAGCGATGGTGGCATACCCCAGCCAAAAGCTTCACCCGGTTTTAGGATGTTATATGGTAATGTGTGCAGCAGTGGCAGGTAAACAGCTTAAATCTGCCTGCAGGCAGTTCCTCTGCTCTCAGTTGGATCGTGTTAGGGACACTGGCAATATAGGGCTAAATCCCCTTTCTGTGCAGTCGTGAGTAGTGCCAGAGCAGAGGTGCACAGTGCAAGGTCGCCCGTTGCACGTTCGGTGGGGTGTGCAGCTCCCAGGATGTTCCTAATCCCCCCCATTTCTCCTCAGTCCTGCCCAGCGTTTCCATTCATTTCCCCTTTGTTTCCTTCCAGGAGCAGAGGCGGCAGAGTGCCTTAGGCCATCTCCCAAAAGAAGCTGGGTTAATGCAGCTTTTTTGGCATTTGCCATGATTTCTTAGCTCAGAAACCATCTCTTCCCCTGCATCGTGTGCCCGGTTTGCACCTGCAGAACAGGGCTATGCTCTTCGGGAGATACTGGTGTTTATGGAAGATTATTGTAATGTTTCTGTGTGGTCTGTGTGTTAATCCTCTTAATTCTGCAAATTAGTCAGGGTGTCGTGTCCCCCCCCAAAACAGAGTCATCTTAAATTTAAAAATCTGTATTCTTGGGATCATTGAACGAACAGATTGATCGTGGAGTTCTGCTGGTAATCAAAACCTAACTAGCTTTTTGGCAGTGCTGTTTACTGCAGAGTAACAAGACTTATTTGCTTGGCCTGGCTTACTAATTTGGTAACATTTAAAGCTAAAGCACTGTAATAAGGCCCGTTGGTAGAGAGCAGTGGTAACAGAAGAGCTTCAGAATAGCATCGTAGCACCTACTCCCTGGTTTCCTGTGCATGACTGGATGCTTTGGGTCTTAAACCACTGTGATACTTTGCATGCAATGCAGAAGGCTTGCAAACTCTCTGTAGTGCCTGATGGAAAGTAAAATTTTATCACTGTTTCCCCGGAAAGAGGGCAGAGTTGACATGCAGAACATGACTGTTTATAGGAACAATGAGGCAGAGACAGGTGGGTGTATCTTAAACATGGGAAAATATCTTGAGAGTGATCTTGAGTCTTCAGACCCGTCCTGCAAAAATTCAGATCCTCTTTGGCTCGAGACACTCAGAATTTCATAGGATCAGAGTTTACACATCCGTAATTTTGTCTGAAGGCAGTGGGAGTTTTACTTGTAAGGGTTGTGCCCTTTGGTGGAAGTTATTTATACATGTGTGTATGTGTGTATATCTTTACACACACCCTTAGATACTCACATTATAGGTTTCAACCCGTCAGAACATATGTGATCCAGAAAGTCTATGATTGACTAGTAGATAGTGTGAGTGCCAACCTTTCTTCCTCATAAATTGAGAAACACTAATGTAAAACATAGCAAGAATATTTCCTCCCCAGCCGCAGGCGAGTGGCACGTACACAAAAGGCTACTGAACGTCGAGTGAGCTCCCCGAGATCCTGCGAATTCCAGCATCCTGATGCAGTCCCTAAATAGCGCAGATGGCATTTTTCTCTCTGATGATTAATTCAATATCTTAGCGAAAAAAACAAAAACATGCTTTTGATATGAGAGATCAAAACACCAAGAGAAGCTCCTAAGATTGCAAGGACCTAAAAAAAAAATTAATTTATTTTTTTCCTCCTTGTACTTCTTGAAGACACCAGCCTGAGTAGAAGATAAGGATTAAAACAGATGTGCTTAGTGCTAGTTCATCTGCTTAAATCTAGCAGTCTCTGAGATCAGTGATTAAAAAGCCATCTCTAACTTTGATGAAATCCACTGCAATGGTAATACTGTGTCTCTGATCGCTTTCTTATGGGCCTCATGTCTGCCTAAACCGGACATAGAAAACATTTCACTGGAGATGATACATGGATTATATGGGTCAATTATACACTTAATCTGCCTTCTGGGGATTAAATGTGCATAGATTGACCCTGCGTATTTGGCTTGTCCTTGGCAGTTATCAGATCAGGAAGGTTGCCTTTACCAAAAAGTCTGGTAAGAACTTAATCACGCAGTGATACAGCCCGCTGAGGTGGCGGTAGTCATGGTGCTTTTTTGCAGAAGGCAGTTTTACCACTTCACTGTCACTGTGTATGTTCGGCTTCCTCGAAGGTCTGTGTCACAGCCGGGAGACCAGACGGAGTATTTTCTCCTGAAACAGGAAAGCGAGCCTGTTCATCTCTGCAAGACAGAGGCAGGTTTTTTTGTCTTGAAGGCAGGGTGGGATCAGCAGGGTCCAGGCGGGCATAGCAGGGTGGGCCATGGGGGAGACCAGGGGTTTGCTCTGCCCTCTGCCATCCTCTGTGCAGAGGGACAGTCACTCCAGGTCCTCTCCCGGCAGCAAAGGAAAAGCCATGGCTCAAGTGTAAGAGGAGCTGGCATCTCCTTCCCACTGCCCTCGGGGAGGCACAAGGCCTCGGCCAGGGCTCTAGCACCAGGTCCCATCGCTCAGGCTCAGCTCAGTTGGTTTTTTAGGAAGCGCCAGCCATATCCCAAGGCTGATGTTGCAGCTGGTGGGTTTTCCTTTCCTCTTCCCAGCCAGGAGCCCAGCAGGAGTGCCAAGCCTGAGGACACGGCTCAGGACTATCCTCGTATTTCCAAAGGTGGCTGCCCCCTCGCTGGTAACTGACTTCTGAATATCAGAGATCTTGAGTAATAAGGATGCAGGGCACTGTGCGAGTCTCAGACGTCAAAAAATCCTTATACAAATTTCCAGGAACCTGGCTGGGCACTTCTCACTGGTTTACTGGAGGAGCCACAGGCAGCTCAGCATGTTTCAGTACCTACTGTTTTGGAGTCTGATATCACACCTGAGTATACAGAAAATTACAAAACACAGATCGACAGCCAGATCAGTTAATTCAGCAAGTCCTCTGCAGATACTTAGGCATTAGCTTATTCTTAAAATCAAAGCTTCTGCCTTCAGCTTAGTTACCCACTTGAATTTTGGCAGCTCCTTCGAGGCATGCTTGCAGGATCATGGCATTTCTTGCTCGAGTGTAAGCCTTGCACGGCACAATCAAATGCCAAAAGAGATCCCTTCTCACCCTCCCTTCTCCTTCCCCTCCTCGACCCCAAAAGCCTGGTCGTGAGTCAGTGGAGCTACTCACTGTGAGTTAGGATTACTCACAGGAGGACGGGTTGCAGGATCAGGGGAAGAACGGATATCAGACTGCGCGCCGGGCTCCCATCTAATATCTGCTTGCAGCCGCACTCACCACTTTCTCTTAGACAGACAACAACCTGTTTCCCTCCTACGCAGCTAGACTGCTCATTAGGGCACTAACTCTCTCCCACTCCCATCCTGATATGGCCTCCACTGAGCTATTTCTTCTGCGTGATTTTTTGCCTTTTTTTCTTTTCTCCCCCCTTTCCCAAGGGAGTTGTGAAATGAAGACAATTAGGCAGATTGATCTCAAGAAAGTGCAGCTTGGTTTTTTGATCAAACGTGCATCTTTGGAGGAGCCGGAGCAGCCCAGTTTTTGCTGCAGAGGCTGCCATGGCTTTTGGCTGGCTCGGCAGGACTTGGACCCAGACCTGGAGTCAGTCCCACTGCAGGGAACTTTTCAGGGGAAAAAAAATAAAATTGTGATGGCAATTGTGCATGTATCTTCTAGGAACGGACAAATTCTCTTTGTCCTGAGGGGGCACAGTGTGCACTGTCCTTCTGCAGCCTCTTTTTCTTCCCACATGCCCTCTCAGAGCCACACGGGAGCAGGGAGAGGAGCTTAGCATGGACACCGCTCCTCGGAGCCAACCCTCGTCCTTTTATACTCCCGTACGTGAGCTTCTCGCAGCAGCAAGCATGCACTCACGCGTGGCCTCCCGCCTCTCCTGCATTCCCCTTAGCAAGGCTTCTTTCCTGAAGTGCTCATTTAAGTAGGCTCCATTTAATTTATTTTAGGGAGAGTCTTAATAAAATAAGTCCTAGATCTGTCACTGGATTTTACATGCTCGTAAGGTTTGGTTTTTTTTTTTCCCCTCCTAAATGTCTTTATCGGAACAGCTTTTCGTGTTCCAGTAGACATTTGGTTGAAGACAGTTAATTTGATTTCTTTTCCAGAGGAGATTTTCCATTAATCATTCTAAGAAGGCAGACTGATTGCTCTGTTACGTTAAGGTCAGCATAGGCTTGCTAACATCATCCGCACAGTGCTTTTGAGCGTCAGAGATTTGTGTTTTAGGGCTGGCGCTGAGTGAAAGATCATTTATTTCCCGGTAGACGTGAGTAGCCAAGGTAGGTTTTGGGGAAGATGTGCCATGGTGCTGTATTGCAGGCAGCAAGGCATCCTCGATCCAGAGAGCACCTTTTTCCAAGCAGCCTCTCTGCTCCCTGACCGGGAGCTGTCTGCGCACATTTGTAACTGCATACGCCTTGCAGAGTACGCTCCGAGCTGAGGCTGCCTTCCAGCTTCGTTTAAGAGACCTTCGCTAATTGAAGCTCCAACTTTGTGGGTTGTCAGGAAGGAGAGCCTGAAGGTGCTGGCATTCCCCGTGGGTGCCAGCTGAGTCTGGGGGTGCGAGGAGCGTGGGAAGGGCCGGGGCGTCCCGGTGCACGCAGATGTGCAGGGCTGAGCCCCCCCGCTGCCGGCGGCTTCGCTCCCTCCCTCTGGGCTGCGCAAAGGGCCTGAGCCCAAAGAAACTCACGGTGTGCGCAGGGGTGAGCCAACGGCCCCTGCACAGACAATGAGGAATTGTCTGATTTCCAGCAGCGCCTTCAATCCCTCTTTTCCTTTTCTCCCCTTGCAATCCAGCCCCACACAATCGCTGCCATTGCCTGCGCCAGCCAGCGGTGCATGCGAGATTAGCCGTCCCAGGTCACTTCGTTTCTCTTGATCTACGGCTCTTTCCTTTCCGGGTGCTCCTTTAGACCTCGCCCTGGATGTATGATATCAGCATTCAAAAATGCTTAACAGAACTCGGGCAGGGAGTGCGTTTTCTCCAGTGCATAATCTCAGGAATGATACCAGGGATGCCGCTCCCTCCTGTACTCACAAAACCCTCAGGACTGAGATAGCCTCTAGCTACTTTTCTGAAATGTGCAGGCTATAAAAGAGCTAGCTAAAGCCTACCAAGTCCCACTTTGTGACGGTTTTCCATTAATCCTGATAACAAGTATAATTAAAGTAGTCCGTAGCATGCGTTAGTGTATTGCATCTTGGTGGGCAACTTTGCATCCAGTTGTACTGTCACTGCCTTGCACTAACAGGGGCCTGGAATCAGGACAGAAAAAAGCAGCTTGCTTATTTTTTTGTGTGGATATTGTGTTTTACTAAGCTGCTTTATATAGAAAGTCAGATTTTAACATGTCAACTTCATTTCTTTTTTGAAAGATGGAAATAAGCAGAGAATATTTTATAGGTTAAAAAAAGTATTTGAGAACTAGCATCCGTACAGAAGTGGTTTTGTGTGTGTGCGTGCGCCTTTATCTTTTTTTTTGTGCAGAAGCTCTTTCATTTAGGAAAACCAAGGTCTGCAAAATCCGGCAAAGCAGCAGGTTTGGGGTGGGGGGGGTGTTTATTTGGCAGTTCCCAGCAAGTGCTGTGCACTTTGCTGAGCTGTATCTACAGGGAAGGGAGAGAGAGCCCAGCGCTCAGAGCCAACCTGATGCTGTACCCAGGGCTCTGTTAAGAGCTCGGTCCTCTGTGTGCAGGAACATGGGATGGTGTGTGCACCCTGTACAGGCAGGTTCTTCCAGCTCAAGGACGCGCGTTGCCAGGTCAGGTTGCTGGAAAGGCGGCATTTTCTGCAGATGTATGATGTAGTGGCCAAGGATTGGGGCTGTCCTGTCTCGGAAGGGAAAGGAGGCACCCGCTGAGGCTCTGAGCCTGCAAACGTGCAGGTGCCTGCCTTTGCTTAGGCGTGAGGTGTCCTGGTTTGAGGACATAGTGAATGAGAGAGAAGTTAGAGGTGCCGCCAGGACCAGTGTCAGTGCCCTTCCTTCCTGGATCACTGTGAGCATCAGCCACCGCCTCCGCTCATCGAGCCAACGTTGCAGTAGCTCCTTCAACGAGATCCACCTCAGGGGAGAAAGCTCAGGGTCATGTCCTGCCCTCTGGCTACCCTGCCCTCCCCTCTGCCAGGGATGGGAGCATGTGCCTCTTGCCTAGGCAGAGATTTTGGCATCTGGCTGGCGGCGTAGACCACCCTGACGTACAGCTTGGGAGTGCCTGAATAAATACAAGCCATTATAGCCCCAGCAGCAGAGTTGTTCCTCGCGTGGTGAAGGTGCAGTACCATCTGCGCGTCCCTTTCTGGCTCTGTCTGGCTGTGTACCTGCGGTGGGAAACCTGTGCTTGTGTGAGGAGAGCGCACGGATTGCCTGCAAAGCCACTGACGGGCAGAGTAAACAAACCTGCACCCACCGTGGTGTGTGGAGTTGCAGCTGCACAAAACCCGTGTAGGTGTTAACTGATTTTGTGCAGCACTGAAAGCGGGGAGTGTTAGAGATGATCTTCATGGGCATGTTTATTTGCTGGGGACCTTGGCCCCACTGCCACCAAAGATGTCAGTCCTCCTTTTCCTCCCTGGAAAGGAATAAAATTATTTTGGGTTATGAGCAGAGAGAAATTTGCGGCGAGGAACGTGCAGGATGAGTTGTGCCCATTTGGCGAGTGGGGAATTTGTGCAACCCCACCAGCACAGGCAGAAAACGTACCCACAAGGAGTCCCGCACCTCCCTCCCATTAACACCCGTGGCACCAACCTGCCGAGCCCCGTCGGGTCCAACTTCAAGCCAATTAAGGGTGAAGCGCCAGCCTGAGCACACCCTGTTGCTGAGATCCCCAAACAGTGGGTGATCTCAGGTACCATATGTACTGCAAAAAGCGTGCGGCACTTCAATGCGCCTGGGTCTGCGCTTCAGCTTTCATTCGGAATTCTCTTCCCTGTTTGAAGGCAGAGCTCTTATGCTATTCAAAGTTTTTTTTGTGTTTCATTTTTGGGAAGGGAAGGGAGAGGAGAGGAGGGAAGATAATATAATTCGGTGATGCCATTTGCATCCTAGACAGATGATGAGTCGCTCTGGCTAGCAGCTTAACCCTATTATGCAACACTGGGACCGTGACTTCATTAAATAATAATACAAATTATTTTAATATCGAACCCCTTTGACTTTGTGACTTCCTTGTATAGCTACGTTGTCAATGTGAGTGAAATTTCGTAGTTAAGGAATATAAAATAAAGTAAAAGGCATCCAGAAATCGCAGCACTGGAGTGGATGGTGAATACACCGCGTGTACTTGAAGTGATAGTGATACAAAAAATCCCAGGAAAAAAACAGTACAGCCGTTTATTTCAGTAATAGCTCGGTGTGAGTGTGACCTGGGAGACTCCAGACAGATTCATGAGGCTTTGATAGAGTAAAGTAATAAAACACAAGGGAAAAAAAAAAAAAAAAAAAGACCCCGAGGTTTCAGGGGATTTTTATTAAATTGTTAGCACTTTACTAGATCTCTAGAATTTAATGTAGAGTTTAACAGAGAGGTTCAATTCAGAAAATAAGGGTTGTGTTGCCTCTTGTGAGGACTGTCTGCCCGGGCGTAGGCAGAGCCCTGCGAAGCGCGGCTGGTGGAGGATTTGCTCATACGGGCGAGGTGCAAGGGTCGAGTCCAGAGTTTGGTGAATAGTTCTCATATCCCGAACACTTCCCAGTTGTGCGCTCTGTTTCTGAGCACACCCAGCCGAAGACCCCACGGAGAAGTTAAATTAGCACGACACAATCTGTTACCAAAACTTAGATTCATTGCCTGAAAGAGAAGACACTTTCAAAAGTGTGTGAGTTTGGGGGGGGAAATTACCTTTCTAATAGCAAACGGAGGGCTGCCTGGAGCCCTCGGGGTGCTTGGCTGTTGTGTGCTCCGCAGAGCTGCACTGAAAGACCTACTTTTGTTGTGGACTTTTGCATACCTAACGAGAGGATACGCACTTAAAGAATTATGTGCAATAGAAAAGCTACCTAATGATCGGACAGTGTTATTATCTGGCGTGCGGCAGCGTAGCAGGGCGATAACTATTTATTTACTCTTTGTGGATAATGTTCTGTTATTTTCTAGTCTTTGGCAATAGCAAGAGAGCATCTGATATATACAATATTGGTGTGTATCCAATTGTTTGTGAACATCCCAAGTTTTGAAACATGGTTGTGAGAGAGGAATATAAGCTTAAGCTTGAAAGGCTAAAAAGCAGAAAGCCCCACACGTAAATGCTATTATGCACTTAATGAGGCAGGGTTTAAAAAAAAATCAGCCACACAAGTTGGTTTTATCAAAGAAAATGTATAAATAACAACCAGTGATTCAAACTGCCTCACAAAGGGAAAAGCAGGGACGGGAAGCTAGCACTTCACTTGTGGCATTCAGATAATAGTATTTACTACACTAATCTTTTGGGCTTAGCAATTGACAATCAATATATTATTATCAACAAGCGTTAACGCAAACAAAAAGCTTCCATTTCTTTTTTAACTGTGTTCCCCTAAGTCCCTTAAATTTAATTAAAACCGGACAGCTCTCCCTCTAGTACAAATTAGAGTAAAAATCATATTAAATATTTGTTCTATGGGAAAACAAAAGTGTCAGCTTGTGCTACCGGGTTTGGCTGCTTTTTTTTTTTTCTGCTTTTTTTTTTTACACACAGAGGGGAAAAAAAAATACCAGCTACTCAAAGTTAAAATAAAGTCTCTCTCCCTCCCTCCCTGTCTCCCAAGACTACTGTCTATAACATGTTGTTCCTTATAGAAAGTGGGATATGGTGGCATTTGCTTGATTAACTTGCTCGACAAAAGTGACAGCTGCTGTGGGTGCATGTAGCTAAGCTGCACAGCGCAGTTCCGCCTTTGTACATCTGTCAGCAAAAAAGGAGGAATAAAGAGTGAAAAGAGACAAATTGGTCCCAAAAGGCAATCCATTCAACTCAGGAGGTTTGCTCTATTCAAGCACTCGCTGGGAATCTCAAGTGCTAGGTAGCTTATTCAATTTCATTCATTCTTTAGAATGAGCCCACAAGTGTTTAATTTCTTATTCTGTTGAATAAAAAGGGGGAGCTTTTTTTTTTATTGGAAGCATTAATTGTAAGACTAGCTGATCAATGCCTGCGATATTAACTCATTGCTTATTTTCTGGTTAGCTGTGTGCTCCCAGCTCCACAGCCGCTAAACTTCATTTCTGTGATGTGGGCAATGTCACACCAATTTCTGTGCTTCCAGGCGCAGTACTCAGTCCCCTGAGCCTTGGCCCCTGCCAGGCTTGGGGGAGCGGACCAAATCCTTGGCAGGTGTAAATCCAAAGAGTCACTGGGTTATTATTGATGCCACCCGTGGCTGTGGCTGGGACACAACCGAGCCAGATGCTCTTTGCCTGTGGGGCTGAGCCCCTGACCCCGCTGCAGGTTTGGCCCTCTGTGCTGGAGGAGGTTTTGTAGCTGAAAATGCTGATCTGCTTTTGGATGGTTCTTCTGGTCCCTCGGCAAACGGCAGGGGAGGGGGAGCCCGTAAGCAGGGCACCGTGGAATGACACCCGGCACAGAGCCTGGGTTTTGTTGAGTAGTGGGAAGAGAAGTTGATGAACGCGTGGGATGGGGATTGCTGCGTGGGCAGGTCTCCGCTTGCCATCCAGAAAATGTGTGCTTGCAAGGGAGGGATGTGCCTCTTCCTTCTTCCCTGTGTGGCAGAAGGTCTGTCCCCATCTCCTCATCGATGCTGGCATTCGGAGCTACTTGAGGGACAGTGGCTCTTCGCCTGCCTCGGCTGTGCCACATCCTCCGCTGGGGCCACCGCCGTGTATCTTAACTCAAGAGGTTCAGGCACTTGTGTGGCCAAGGCCCTGTCCCTGCCTTTCCCCCGCTCTCCTGGCTGTGGGTCAGCCTGGGGGATGGCACGTCTTCCTCTGCAGCAAAACAAAACCCGGATTTCCAAAACACAGCCTGAAAAATAGCTGGGGCTCAGCTCTGGCCACCTGGCCGACACCTCGCTAGCACTGGCTGGGAGTGGGGCAAGAGGCACGCTTTGTCCCACCACTGCCGTCGTCCACAGCTGAGCTGACTCTCAAACTGGGATCGCATATGCTGCTGTGTATATTCAGGCTTACTGGGAACACCTCTCTTTTTTTTTTTGACAGAAAAGAGTAGGAAACTGCATTGACCATGAGGCTCTATGCTTCAGGCTTACTGTCTTTACCAAGTTTTTGTGATTGCGATGACTGCCTGGGACCAACAGCACAAGGAACATTGAGGGAAGGTGGAGAGAAATGCTTTGGTGGCCACAGAAGACTGGAAGGACAGGAATGGTCCTTCCATGACTGCCTGGGCTTTGGGTTGCAGGCCTGCAGCCAGCTTCGTGTGTACAAACCTGGCTGCGTGTGCATGCGGGGCACACCACCAGCACAAGCAGGAGCACGGTCCCTTGGGCAGGCAGGCTTCGCCAGAAGAGCTCCCGCTCCCGTTCACCGAGCAAGTCTTCACGCAACACCGGCAGCTGTGTGCGCAGAGCTGGTGCCCGTAAAGCACGGTCTGGAGCTGCCGTGGCTGCGTCCCTACCTTCCCTGCGGAGGTGACACCTGCCAAGGGGAGGTGGCTGCCGTGAATGCGTGTGACAACGCCGAATACTGAATTTGATCTCGGAGCCGCCCAGGATGGGGATGGACACGGCTCTGTCGGCTGTCACGTACTGTCAGCAGTTGTAAATTAGCACAGCCCCGCCGTGCTTTCCACCAGCTGAGCTTCTGGCCCATTGGACGGGGACGCAAACACCAAATACAAAGAGTCGGTAATTTTTTAATTCTTTTTTTTTCCTGGCCGATGGAGTCGCTTTGCGAGAGGGCTGTTGCCTGAGAGCAGGTTCAGTTTTCCTTTGGGATGTAAGACTCACAGTCAGCCCGTGCTGCTCTCCCTTCCCACCTCTGTGGTCCCCTCACACTGTGCTGGCTGGCTCGGGGATGCTGCAGAGGCAGCTGCCGCCTGGCATCCAGTCCCTCACTTTTGAAACACCTTGAATTCAAGGGTTCATTTCAAAGCTGCCTTTCAGTATTTCAAAACAAGTCCGTGTCCCGGACAAAGACGGGGAGCCAGCCGGCATTCGGAGCCTCCTTGTGCAGTGTGTGTCACAGTTTTAAATAGATTTGCCCTGCTTGGATTGGTTCTGGTTGGAAAGCGAGTACTGAAATGAGAGGTCATAGGGGAGAGTTACTATGGTAATTGAGTAGTATCACCAGTAGTTTTGCTCTTATGAGCATTAAAGCACATAATAATAGACAAACAACAGTGGTTAAAGCAAGCAGGTAGGATTACTATGTTCTTTTGTCAGAAGTATATAATGTCTTGTAGTCAGTTTTAAAGACTTCTCAACCCCCAAATCCACCCAGCAGTCACCTGCTGAGTAATTTTGTGTGCCTAATCTCTAGCCCTTAACTACAAGCTTTCTGCTAATTTGAGGCAAATGGGTATTTTTGACACTAAATAGGGCAGTAAAGAATCCCTGACCTAGAAAAACTCCATTCCAAGGCACTGAGAGCAGAAAAATATTCTTTCAGCATCCTTGTGAGACCTTTGGAATGACATAAAATAGCTTTGACTAAACTGTGCTGCAGCCTTCGATTAATGGTTTGCAGAAACTTGCTGAACATCCCTACTACAACTTCCCCCATAAAACTTGTCACTTCAGATTGCCATCAGCCACCACAACAATAATCATTTCATGCCTATTGCTAATTGCAAGCACAGCTGAGGCTCAGCGGGGTGCTCTTGCACAGTCCCAGGCCTTTATACCAGCCTCAATCTGTTGTATGGCACTTGTTCACACACAAAAAAACTACCAGTAAAGGCAGAAAGAGGCAGAGTCACAGGTTCCTTGTAATCCCTCTGCTACCCTGCTGACAACCCAGCCCTATAAGCATTCCTGGTTTTGTCCCACTCTTTACAAAAGCTGAAGTGACCTTAAGCTACTAGTATGTAAGCTTTTGAATGAAGAATACAGCTCCTTCAGGTGCCTTAAGAAGCAGTGTTGCATCTGGCTTACGAGATTCTGTTTGCAGCACCCCTGGGGTGAGCTGTGGCTTCCTGTAACATGTAAAATATAAGTGTGAACTCAAGGTTCATGGCAAGGAACAGGAGGTCATGCTTCCATTCAGCTCACACCAAAGAAGACGGGAGTTTGCAGATGTTCCTGGGTATGTGTAATGACACCACCTCCCGGAAAGCGCAGGAACCCAGCACAGGGCTTTTTTTTTGATAAAATGTGCCACACTCAGTGTGTTACTTGTAGATTTATTCTTATCGTTTTTTTAAATTTATGTATTCAGAGATAAACTTGCTATTTCAGTAACTTATTGATCATGCTTTTGCATTCAAAAAAAAAAAAAAAAGAAAAAAAAAAAAGGTGGGGGGACGAGGAAGCTTATTGCTCGAACTGGTTGGGGTGTTGGATGGGCAGCCGTGGAAGCCCAGCCCTTGGCATGCTCCAGCTCCTCTAATGCCTGTCCAGGAGTGTCCCAGCCAGCCCATGGCCCACCTCATCTACCCAGGCTAGCACCCAGCAACGGGGGTTGCTGTGAAAGACAGAAGGGAAACAGGACAACTAACCTGAAAGAGGGATTAAATTCCTGGCCGTGCCAATACAGTATCTCCTTGCTGTTACTGGGCTCTGGTAGCACCCAAAGTGTATCTGCTTGCCTTTCCTCTGCTGTTAGCCGGGTCACACCGTGCAGCAGGCCTTCACAGGAGTCCTGGTCCCTTCCCTGCTGACGTCCCCGTGGGTGTGTGGCGTCCACCAGGAAGCACCCTCCGCAGCCATTCCTCACCCTGTGCCCCCAGACTGGGTGTAAATCGTCCTGAGTGATGGGCAGGGATGCCAACTAGCATCAGGAGTGTGTGTGGGCAGCAGCGAGTGGTATGGGGAGTTGAGGTCCATGGGCCTGGGAGCATCCATGCGCTCTGCTCATTCTTTGCAACCAGGTGAGAGGAGTTTTCAGATGATGTATTTATGCTGGGCGCTTCAGTGTGCCCATGCCACAGCTTAGCTGGTGCTGAAGCTCCAGGAATGTGCCTGAAATGTCTTGCAGCCCCATGGCAAGGCCCCAAAGTTCAGTCTGTGGGCTGTGCCCTCTGCACCTTGTGTATGGGGATAAGCCACAAGGCTGGAGCTGGAGCCTCGAGGAACCCTGCGTCCCCAGCATGCACCCCACTGCCCTTGGGGAATGGTAGACCCAGCCGGGGAGAGCAAGGCGGTTGGTGTCCCGACAGGACCACACTGCGCTCTTTTGTCTGAAATTATCACGTTTCCCTTTCGGAGCATTTGGCTTTGTTGTTGTTTTTTTAATAATATAATCATATGCAAATGTTATCTTCTTTGGTAGGTTAGTCATGAATCAGAGGGCTTGTGCGTCTTATAGCACATCAACACTAGTGATAGCTAAAGGGAACATTTAATTTATGGGCTAACTTATTTTTATGAATATGCAGGGCTTAAATTCAGCAGTTGGTGTGTGCTCTATGAAGTGACGTGACGGTTTTGTGTATCAAGATCAATGAATTAGACTTTGTCTTTTTCTCATAAAGCAGAAAGTCTTTGCAGGAACTTAGCTTTGAGAAAGAGAGCTCCTTTCATGCAGCCGAGCAATACGCCTGGCTGAGCCCTTGCCAGCCGGTGCTCAAGAGGAGAGGGGTACAATTCGGATTCGGCTCGGAGGAGTTTGCATCTCCCCAGAATCCAGCGTGTTGGAGTGCCTACCAGAAACACAGAAAAATGTTTCATTTTTCTTAATCTGAAGGTCTCACAGCAGCAGTCTCCTTGCCGATAACCTCCGGGCAGAGGTTATAATTTCTGTTTCGGTTCCATACAGCCGTGTGGTGTGCCGTGGGTGTGCGTGGCATGGGACAGACAGAAATGGCAGGACCTGCTGCCGCCAGAGACTTCTCATCCTGTTAGAGGTGATATAAACACCTGCCAGATCGGTTTGTGGAAGATGAGAGGCAGCAGTGGAAGGGAGAGGGCGTGCATATGTAACATACAGTCGTGTCGTTCCTCTGTGGGTTTCGATTTAAAGAGGTGGTGGAAGGAGGCGTTTGGGTGACCTGGGCATCCGTGTGCCAGCACAGCCCTGGGTCACAGCTAATGTCACCCGAGACCATGACTCATTTAAGCATGCTGATTGCAGAAAAGTAACGTTATAAACTAACGATTTCTCTCTGTTTTGCCGACGTGGGCCCCCAGCATTACAAGGGAACCCAGGCAGATCCCCCAGTGACAGCAGCTGCTTTGTGCCACCCCCCTCAACTGGCTGCTGTCTGTTCTGGGTGGTTGTCCCACCACCCACAGGCACCCGGGCCTCTCGGGGGATATCCAGGGATGCTCTGACCTCTCAGACTAGCCTGAGGGATCAGAAGGTATGAAGACCCACCAGACCTTCATGTCTACTATGCTGGTCAGGGTGCTTCACTCACAGCTCAAGCCTAATCTGACACCAGGACCTCAAGTGACAGCTAACAGTGCCTGAGCTTGACTTCTGTTATGGAGAGAGCTACTGCTTGCCTGTCTCAATTAGTTTCATTCGAGCTCTTAGCTCTTGCCAGGTCTCCGTCCTGGAGATGAAGGGCCGGCAGGAATCCCTGCCACAAGTTGCACAAGGTGTAAACATCGAGCAAGAGGTCACCATGTGCCATTTTTTGGTCACTCTTCCATCCCTTTATTTCCTCCATTTTATTAAGAGGTGGTGTAGAAATAGAAGCACAGGGACATCTTTGTCGAAGTGGGGGGAAAACCCTTCCCCATGCAGCACGACTCTGCTGTCTGCTCCTCGTGGAGGGTAGCAACTCCTAGGTGCATTACCGTACAGGTCAATAAAGTGTGTTGAGCCCACATTTTTGCGATGCTGGGCTGGTTTAGCTTGGACTCATTCGTTTGCTTTGGTGAGCCTTGTGCCAGCTTGTGGGTGCTCCATGTCTGCAGCCCCGATGCTGCCAGCTAAGCCCTACCCAGCGAGAGCTTACAGTGTTGGAGCCGCACGTCCAGCAGCGCAGGCACTGGCCTCTCAGCCGGTGTTGAAGGGTTGAGGGTAACAAGTCGCCGGACTCAGTTTTGCAATTACAGAATATTCAGATGTCTCCATTCACCTGCTGAGCTGGCAGCTTCAGCAACGACGGGGAACAGGCCGTGTTTCTGCATCGGAGACCCCCACCTGAAGGTGCAGTGAGGGGAGGCAATAATACCTGCCTTAGACTGATGCCAGGATTTAGGCTGGCTGGGAGCGAGTTGCGTTTCGGACTAACCTGGGTGGCACTCGATCAGGATTTTCATAAACTGGTCCAGTGTTTTGGTTTTTTTCAGTCTTTAACTGGCTCCAGATTTATTGCAGCTGGTCTGCCGTATAGGTTTCGATCTGTCTGTGTGCATGTGTGCAAGAGAGGTTGTGAGAGAAGGGTGTGACTGTACATACAGAGGCGTGATGGGTTTCTGTATGCAGACCACTTTGCGATCAACCCTTGTGCTGAGAGCCCCGGGGAGGTTTTGTGATCCCCCCCCCACCCGCCACAGCCCCTGCTTTTCCTTCTCTGGAGGGCTCGCTGCTCGTCTGCGTGGCGTCAGACGTGCAATGCCAGCCCTGCGTGAGCCGGGCGCTGATCCACAGCCCACCGGAGGCTTCCTGCACTGCAGGGCTGGCAGGCTGCTGCCACACAGCTGCAAGCCTTTTTCACAGACAACCAGCAAAAATTCAGCCCCTGGAGGGGCCCTGTGAGTTCAGCAGATTGAAACAAGCTCATTTCTTTGCTGCTTTTTCCATCTTTCATAATCTTTGGTGAGGGTGAAACCAAAGCGTTTCCCGCGCAGCCTGGGCAGGCGCCTCTAGGTGCTTACACCAGCATCCTCACCCGCAGCCAAACCTTGCCCCGCACGAGCCTCCCCTCCGCTCGCCGTCAGGGAACCAGACTCTCCCCGTGGCTGGTTATGTTTGAATTTCAAGACGGTAAGTAGCCTGAGTGTGGGTCTGACTCACTTGAAGGCAGGACCGTGCTCTCACTGAGGGGGGGGAATGGGTTAAAAAACCGGATTGGGCCAAACGCACACCACGGCTGACAGCTCCCGTCAATGGCACAATCAGATTACAAAAACCTCGCGGTGTTGCTGGTGGCCGTTACCCCTTCAAGTAAGTTTGTTGCTATTATTATTATTAAAATTTTAAAGCTCACGCATGGAAATTCTGTGTAAATTCCGTCTCCCCCTCTAAGTCTGTCATAGCCCATGATCAGGCTGGCTAGTGGGAAAGGTGGGTGCTGACCGTACGCTGGGCGCAGCCTGTGTTATTCAGGGCACAGCACGCAGCCCTAGCGTGGTTGCTGGAGAAGTCCTGTCTCTCTTGCAGCAATGGTACACCAGCTCGATGAATGTTGTCTGCACCTGGCTGACAGACCGCATGGACCTGCAGCTTCACATTTACCAACTGAAAACTCTCATTAGGATAGTAAAGGTAATCATCCGATGTGTTTTCAATACCATCTTGCTGTCCGAAGGAGCGTGTATGTATGCCTGCATGTGTGTGGCATGAATTAAGCCATTCATTAAAATTCTTAAAAATTAAGGTAGTTGTGCGTATGGCATGTAGTGAAGGATAAACAGGAACTTGAAATGCATATAGATGCAAAATACAGGTGTGCAAATAAGAATAAAGTAAGTGCTTGCATGAAAAAAAAGGGAAACTGTTGCTATTTGACCCTACCTGTAAAGTAAGCACACCAAAATTAGCCTTTTTGTGGACAAACATGTTAATCACACCAATGAACTCCAGTGACAAAACGGGTTAAATCAAACCAAAAGTTTTTAACACTGTTTTGCTAAAAACATTTAAGCCCAGATATAGTTTGTGATTATCGTCAGAATGCAAATGAGGATTGTTCTCATAGTTAATTGAAGTCGTTTCTTTTACAATGGGTGTGTATAATCAACTCTAAGAGATCACAAAGGTGAGATAACATACACTGAAAGTAACATTTTTTTTCCTTGAGTGCACGTGTATGTGTATATGTGTGTGTGTGTGTGTGCGTGCGTGCCTTGGACTAATGATAATTATTTCAGTGTGAAATCACAGCGGTTTACATGAAATAATAAGATCACAGAAGGGGGTAAATATATTTTTGATCATTTTAGGTTCTATCTAATGCTTTTTGGTCTAGTATTTTACAATGTTTATGGTCTTGTGTTCAGTGAACACATTGAAGGCATGAATAAATTAAAACTGAAATGTATTAAATGTGCTTTTCGTAACTGAAAACAACAGGCACAAATTATTTCTACTTGTCAGCTAGCTGAGGAAAGCTTTCTTCCTTGTGCTTTTTTTATACCAATATTACATTCAGAAGCAGCTACAACAAATCCAAGGACTTTCTGGAATAGTAGAACAGTAAATAGTTTCCACGCAGAGCACAGAGCAGAATTAAATGAACTACGAGGCCAGAGTTTTATCTCACAGAGTTAAGAAGTTTTTAAACATTAATTCGAATGAGAGCTATTAATCGTAATAACAATGAAAATACAGCTAACCATGGAAATACAACTCCGGTTTCAGGACTGGGTGAAGAAAGAGAGATTTAAGAAACACATGCTGTGTGCTTATGTTTATACATCAACAATTTTCTCTGGTATCCTGGACTTAGTTTATTTAATCCCAATACTGTAGGTAGGATTGTTTAATACGGAGCATTCCAGGAACCTGTAATCACCTCCGCGGTTACGGGCGATAAGTGTTTTGCTCTGTGAAGAAAAATACCTGACATTACAGGCGGGATGACTGCATCCAGCAGCAAGGGCAGTTAGTGGGAGCGGAGCCCTTATCCATTGCTTCGATATCTTTTTAGACCCCAGACTACCATATGCAAAGCTCCCCTGAGCAGCCCCCCAGTCCGTCCCCGCTCTGAAGCCTGCACTCAGCCACCCGGCCCAGCCACCCTGCGGCCCTGCGGGGCTGGAGCCGCGGAGCCGTCATTTCTCTGCCAGAGATGCCCCCACCCTGTGCTGCCCAGGACGATACGAAACGTCCCCGGGGCTGGGATTTCCCTGGCGTCCCAGCCTCTTCCATTAGTGGCCCCAAACCCCAGTGGGGCCATGGGCTGGCTGCTGCGGCGAGGCGGGGGAGCCGGTGTGGGCCCTGACCTCTGCGCTGTCTCCCCCTTCCTCCGTGCCTCTCCCCGCTGTAGAAAACGTACCGGGATTTCCGATTGCAAGGCGTGCTGGACTCCACCTTGAACAGCAAAACCTACGAGACCATCCGGAACCGGCTGACGGTAGAGGAGGCCACGGCGTCGGTCAGCGAAGGCGGAGGGCTCCAGGGGATCACCATGAAGGACAGCGATGAGGAAGATGAAGAGGACGACTAGGGAAGCTGGCCCGGAGGACCAGCTGGGGGTCGCCTGGGATCCGTGCATGTACCTCGTCTGTAACTCAGTTAGCCACATTAGGAATTTTTATGTCAGCTCTAAATGCCCATGAGAAGTTTACCAATACAAATGCCATGTTAGCTGTGTGGTAATAAGATTAGCACCTCTCTTTGATTCGTCCGTTTCCTAATTTCATATCTATATGTTCATAAGCAATATGGAGCACCATTGTTTAATACTGTTAATGGAAAAACTACATAGAAAACATGCTAGGTGTGTCCCTGTTATAATTAAAGTTTAAACAATGCTTCATTAATGTACTGTATATACATTGATGGTAAATTGTTGTGAAGATGAGTGAATCAAGTCCTTTCATTTCTTAGTTTCTCTTCTGTGGATGCCAACTGCTTAAAATTAATAATAATTAAAAAAAACCCAGCTTTGTTTTTAAAAGAAGAACGAGGCAATTACAAATGATTTTTTTGTTCTCTCTGTTCATTTAAAAACCAGAAAACAAACAAACCCAGACAGCCGTTTGAATCATTCTGCATCTTTGTTAATGTACCAGGCTCTTCCCTTCAATATGCAGTTAACTCCATAGAGGCTACGTCCCAAAGGATTAGTCAGTCATTCTAATTGCCACACCAGATTAATCCTATCATTATGGATATATCATGCCACATTACAAGTCCAAAGCAGTTGTTTTATGTTGACGTTTGCTCCTCTAAATGTTACATTTTTGTTTAAATTTCAAATAACTGTGTATGTACAAAGACAACTTTAATTACAATCTTAGACTATACAAATGTGTTTATAATAATATATTGAATATTTATTTCAGTAGATTGTAACCATAATTTACAATTCCTCTGTTTCACAATGGTTTTTATATATGTCATGTACATTGCATTTTGACCAGTAACTGCATGTCCATCAGTCCCTCCTCTGGAGCTTTTACTTTCTGTGTAAAATAGTGATCCATCTTGCTTTTTTTGCCTTATACAAGCCGACAGTTGTAAAAGTGTGAGAACTGTGGCTTCTCAATAAATAACTATTCAGATGTCCTAAGAATAAATTATGGAGTCTTTTTATGTCTGCCTTAGAAAAAAAAAAAAAATTACAAGCTGAGATGTAAGAGCCCCCACCTCTCAGAATAAAGGCATTTTCTTTTCTCATGGGTGTTTTTACAGTTTATTAATTAAGATGGTTTCCGTATTTGCTCCCCAAAGTCAGGGTGGAACCACATTGTCTGTTCCCCAGGTACAAAGGCATTTCTGCTGTCACCTCCGCAGTTGTTTCCACTGTTACCTGCACTCTATACCCCATGATTTGTCTCCGGACATCTAACTGATGGTCTGCCTTGGTCCAGCCCTGTTGTTACGTGGGCATCAGCCTTGCTCAACACTTCCCTTCCACCAAAAGGCCTCAGTCTGTAGTTTTTCTCCCAAAGCAGCCAATTGCAGCAGCCTGCAGGGCGCTTACAAACACGTGGGACGGGGCAAACCCCTAGCTGAAATTAAAGAGCAGGCTGGTTTGATGAAGAGCGTGTTAGACTGGGAGTTTTCTGAGAGGTTTTGCAGTCACTCCCTCCCAGCAGCCAATTGAAACCGAACATGACTCCTGCGAGCTCACGTTTTGGTCATTGGAGAAGCAGAAGAGCTAATGTCCTTCACCCCAAGGCACAGCAACCTGTTGCCAACCCTGGGGAATGAGGACAAACGTTCACCACCCGCAAATAAAAGATGGGCAAATGTTGGAAAAACATCCTGTTTGGATGAACCTGCCTGACAAAACGAACCATTAAACTAAACCATCTTCCAGTGCCCCAGAGCCGTGAGGCACTCCCTGGACGTGTGGGAAGAGGCAGGGACCTCTGGGAACAGTCCGTGAAGGGGGTGTTGATTCCCAAATGGGGCTGGGATAGTTATGGAGCCTGGAGCACATTCACCTGCAATGCTGGATTTTTGGGTCCCTTCCCTCTTTGGCAGAGTTTAGCACCTGGCTCTGGACGTGCTCTGCAGCCCCCCTGGATGGCCATACCCTACACCTTCAACACCCACCTACCCCGTGGTGACCTGCGTACACCACCCCCTCCTCGGAACAGGGATGTTAGAAAGGTCTTTATTTTAGGAGTGGGTGGTAGGCATGCACATTTAGCACCGTTTACATGTTGATAAGCCATTTGCTGCACTAGGATAGACAAGTTTTGAACCCTGATGGTAGGCCAGCAGACCGCTTCTTGGTTTGTGTCTTGCTCCATGATGCTGTAGAGGGAAGCACTGCCAGGAAAAGCCACCTCTGAGGATAAGTCCTGCCTGAGGGCAGGAACGTGGCCTTGTGGCCACTGACACAGGAAGCTCTTCCCACTTCTTACCCACCCTCCAGCTGTGCAACTACTTGGTCCTAAATCCCCAGAGGAACTGAGGCAGCAGTTGAGTGTTTAGGTCATAATGAGTCTACCAAAACCAGTTCAGGTGCCTCCGCAGGTCTGTCACTGGGATGCACACAAAATCCATCTAGATCTTGACACGATTATGCTCAGAGACTTCAAGCCCACCCTGACACCCTCACAGGACTTGCCTGACAAAATAAGTCTCACAAGACATAAAGCTATGAACAAACTGAAGGCATCACCTGGTCTCTTCTTTCTAGGTGGCTGAGATTCACTTGAGACCCATACACGTACTGATGCATAGATGTTCTCATATCCTCTTCATCCTCTCCCTTACCTGTCCCAAATATTTATCTGAAGGACAACAGCTCCAGGAGGAGGCACTGGGAAAGCCTTACCTGGGGTGGTCACCAGGCTGGTAGCAAAGAGCCCTGGGGGAGACCCAAATTTGTAGCTCTGCTCCCAGTCAGGCAGAGCAGAGCTGGAGAAACAGCTTGATTCTGCTCTGGAAATGGCTCCCTTTTTTTTTTTTTTTTTAACATGAAATATTTATTGGGTAAAAACACAACCCACTTCCACCTGCCACCTTTCAAAACAGTGAGCCCTGCTCAGTTTTTTGAATGAAAGAGTGTGGGCGCAGCCTTCAGGAGACGATCCTTGGCTGTGCATCACTAACACACATAGGTGCCTCCCTGAAACGGCGGTGATGGAGAGCCTCGCCTGAGTTTCTCTGTCCTTAGCAATGACCCTATAGCCTGTGACAGCTTCTTGCGTAGCCTCAGACCCCAGTAAAGCATCTCAGAGACTCCGTAACAACCCTGAGGATACGTCAGGCTTGACCACGCATTCAAAACAGGGAAGTGTTAGCCAGCTGACTTCTTTTAAGGAGTCCGGACCCAAATCATGAGCTTCAAGTTACATACTATAGTGTGAGCAGGCAGAAGACCTCATGTGTGAGCGATGCTGTAAAGGAGGATCTAGCCTCCCACTCCAGAGCCTGTGGCTGAGCAAAGGAGCATGTTGTACCCTGATCCTCACTGCCTTTTGGCCCTGCAAATGGTTACGTGGGTGCTGGCAGCCCGACCCTGTCCTATAGCGGTGCTGCACCATGGTACCAGGAGTGGGAAGTGCCACCTTGGGTTAATCCTGCAGAAACGTTCGATCCAAAACAGTTGGGATTTGTCTGAAAAATACAAATCTGGGTTTAAAGCCCTCCTGGCCATGGACTACACTTTGGACAGGACCCAGGCTCCCGCAGAGCAAACTTACACCTCGGGCAGCATCTAAGAGGGCTTGCTGGCGGACGGGAGGAATCTGGCAAACCCAGCCAGCAAATGCAAAGGTCTGCTGCTGGTTTCGCTTCAACCCATCCCTGCGATGGAACGAGCTCCAACAGTCAAAGGACTTTCTGCCAGTACAACTGCACCTAGATGAGGAATCTGCCAGTACAGTTATGTCAATCAGTTTTGGGGAAAGAGGAAAATTTCATTCTTCTGCCAGCAAAATTTTAAATGATAGATCAGGCCAAAACTTCTCTCATATTTACAGGGAAGTCCAGCGAAAATATCCTTTTTTTGACAGACTTACTTAAAGCATGTGGCATGGAGACTGAAAATGCTATCAACTATTTGACTGACAAGTGTCAGCAGCTGTTCATCCAATTTGTTTTATATTTCAGCAACTAACAGATTCTTTCCCCTCTGCTGTAATGCATGTCTCCTGGCCCATAGGCATCTTAGAAATTGCTTTTCTGCCTCTCTAGTGACCAAAACGTCAAAAATATTAGAAGACAATTTGTGTTCAGAAGCATAAACAGGCATGCAGCAAAGCAAAGATGATTTTGTCAATGTTCAGGCTGTGTTCTTCTTAAAAAAGTCACAGCAAACCTAAGGCAAAAATTACTTCTCTAAGCTTTGAAAGAAAATGCTAAAGCAAACAAAACGCCCAATAAATCAGCACAGGTTAAACCATCAACTACCAACAGAAACAGCAGTCGTCTAATGGCCAGCCCAAGCGCAGCTGAGCCGTATTTCAGCCTCTGCACTTTGTCTGTGAAGTTCCCGACTCTGCACTACCACCACCGTCACCGCTGCTTGTTCAGAAACCTGCTCCGTGGTGCCAAGACTCAACAGAGCCGCCGCTGCGTCAAGCTGAGTCCAGCACGGAGAGTCCCTCAAGCCATTCACAAAAAACAGCCTTCTTCATCTTAGGTCTAGCAATGCTTTCAGAAACTCTTTGATCCCCGACTGCATATAATATAAGTTACAATTATTGCAGTTGCCACCGATTCTGAACTGGCTGGACTAAAAAGCCTGCGTGACACCTCTCTCCGGTGAGCTGTATTCAGGGGTATTTCCTGTATTCAAGCCCATTTAGGCTCTTGAGCTAAATCTGAAGTGGTATTTTCCTCAGCCTTTCTAAAAGATACATATTCCATTTCAAGTTGTAAATCTGCATTTGTTGTAACTATGCAAAATATGGGAGAAAAAAAGTGCAGAGATTATATGCAATCTGCCAGCAGAGTTGTGTGCCATGAGGAAAATGCCTCACAGGTCAAAACAAAGAAAAACACTGAGCAACAAATTAGTTGCAGGCAGTAGCTAATATGGAGATCAAAAGATTAAAATCAACATGCAACGATGAAATCACTGGAATAATAGGAGCACTTAAGAAGATTAAGTCAATAACAGAGTCCAGTAGTACAAAAATAAGATTTTGATTATACTGTAAAATTTGATATTGGGAGAGCAAAAGCAATTACAACCACGACATGCTTCGCTCTCCCTGTCTTAGACCATCTTGGCTCATTTCCTATGCAAGGAATACAGTTGTTGAAATAAACAGAAATGTTATGACTCAAGTGCTCGATTCAAAAACAAACCAGGTGGTCAGATCAGATTGGGGACTGACAAGACAGGGTCTGTAAAACGAGGACTTGTTGCAGATCCCGGAGGATACGACAGCTGGGGGGAACAAAGGCCACACCGTTTAGGACTGCTTTCGGCAGAGAGAGCTCCACGAGCAGCTGATCTCGGGGGCCTGTCCCAGGCTGTCAGCTGGAGAGGAGAAGCAGGCACTGGAAGGTAGAAAGGAGGAGAGAAATAGCTCAAAGGCTTGAAGTGAACGTGGTGCTGAACTCGGTGGTGAACTCTGATAACAGGGAAGGTTTTTTCCTATCCAGCTAAAACAGTAAAGACTAGGTTTGGGTTTGTGATGTACTTCAGAGGCAGACAGAGCACATGGCAGCCTCCAAGCCCATCTGGACCCTCACGGAAGGGACAAGAGCTTGTCACATAGCCATGTTCACTGGCGCTGGGGGTCACCCAGTAGCACAGCCCAATGGGAATGGGAAGGATGACCCACCAAGGGGCAGCTACTGCTCACCACGACAGATCTACCCTTGGCCAACCCAGCTGTGTAAGCAGGAAGGATGAGTCTGTCCCTCCAACACATACTGGCCATGGCCGTGGGACACCAGCCTCACTTCAAGAACTGCGGGGACAAAGGTCTATAGCTTCCCAGGGAGGAATGGTTACCCCAGTGGGGTACTCCTCACCCAAGAAGTCTCAGAGACCTTGGTGGGTTCTGTGATGCTCCACGTTTCATGAAGAGCCTAAGCAGCTCCCCTGCTCCCCAGAGCTGATGACTTGCCTGGGCTTTTCTCTAAATTGGTTTTTCAGCATCACTAGCTCCAGCCCTGCCCCCGCCCCCACCCCAAAATCACAAGCTAGGCTCATAATTAAATCAAATAAATAAATTATCATCTATTTTTACTGAATTTGTGGGTGTTCTTGAACATTCAGGGAATACTTGGGTCGTGCATTGAAGTTTTTTCCCGCAATAAGATGGTCTGGATTTTCAGTTTGGGCTCTGATTGTCGGGGGGATCTTTAGTGGTTCTTCTAGATCAGGTCTTCTGGGATGAAATTGGCACTTTTCTTGTGCCCAAGTGGCACAGCAGCAGTTTCACCAGTCAATCTGAGAGTCCTGCCAGGTTCTCTCTGACTTAGCCACCACGAACAGGGACAAAGATGCTGCAGTGCCCCAGAGCAAGGGGGTAAAGTGCTGCTGTCCATTGTCACCTCTGTACCTTGCAGTCTGTGGAGTCCTGCTCTGCAGTGCATGGGGACATCTGCGGCAACAGTTCAAACAAGGGCAAATACAAATCTTGAACAATGTGACGCGTGACATAGCCAGAAAGACTGGTCAACACCGAGTCAGGGGTGAGTTGCAAAAACACGGTGGAAAGATTGGCTTTGGAAAGATTCTTACTCTATGTGATTTTTTCATTGAAAAAGCAAGTAATTTTGAAAATGAGATGTTTTTCTATCTCATTAAGGGGAGAATAATTCAAAACACGTGGGGTTTGTCCCACTTATTTTTTTTGGCCATCCTTCTTTCAAGCAAAAAAGGGAAGGAATAGGAACACAAAACTGAAGTGGGCTTCTACCCGTTTTCACTGCTTTTTGCTCCTTTTTCTGAAACGTTTTCAGTAGGAAAGTGCGAAGAAGGCCATCCCCCCATTATATTCTCCTTCTCTACTTCCTCCCACCTTTTCTCCTAAATAGAAAATAAGGGGAAAAAAACCACAAAACCAGAAAAATTTAAAAGCTCCCACTCTTTCAAAACAAAAAAGTACAACATTTCAAAACATTAGGAAGGGGCATCTTTCAGTTGCAGCATTCAGAAACGAAATGCAGCATTGCTCCATCACCGCAACATGACGAATTCCTATTTCCGACAATGAGGATGGAGAGCAGCAGCTCACCCCTTCAACAGCTTCTTGCTTGCCTTACTGGCCGGGTTTACTTTGGACATGATGTGGACTCCGACATCTCCTCAACTGCCTCCCGCCTCGACTGGTCTTGCACCAGGAGCTAGACTTCACCCGTGATGTCTCTCTCCACTCCTCACAGGCAGGCAGTGTTTTTTGGGGCATAAAGCCTGGCTGGGATCGAGCCGTTAGTTACCATTCCTGTTGACAGGCAAACTAGAATAGGCTCTGGCTCACTTTCTCCGAGCTGCGGAAGGAGGAATGAGCCGAGAAAAGAGTTCATTCAATTGCTTCTGTTTGGCAGCTCTGCAGGACTCTCCGCATAGACAGAAAGAGATGTGGCAAGTAAGGAGTTGCCATTTTTAGAATTACATAAGCCAGTTTGATTGCCATCGAGGCACTCTGTGCAGCTCCTGCCACGGTGCCCTGCCAGTTGCTCTGCAGTGGGGCTAGATTTCAAACAGCTTTAGGAGCAGGTCAGATACCAGCTCTTAAAATTAGATTCAGGTTTAAAATGTTGATATTACCCCTGCCATCACTGACAAAGACAACCAGCACAGCCATGCAGGGACCCTGGGCCAGTGTGCTTCCAAAATCCCTCTAACCCCATTTGCTCTGGGACCCGTGCAGTGCTCCAAAACCTAGGTCCCCAGTAGTGTTCCATTATGCCAAAAAAAAAAACCTAAAAAAAAATAAAATAAATTTAAATTATCTGCCTACATATATGCAGCAGTGTGTGCATAAATCCGTGAATGGGCTGAAAAAACAGTCTGGAGGGATGCAACGCCCTGCTTCAGCCACAGTGGCCTCATCATGCACTGCTCCTGCCCCATGCACGGTCGTGGCAGTCTCTGTTGGGTGGTGCGGCAGCAGGGTCACCCCAGCGACCTTAAGGGCCCCACAGAATGAGAGGGACTGCCTGTGGGGGCTGAGGCATTGGTACTGCTCTGGGTAACGGGAAGCAGGCAAATGAGTAATAACCCCCTCTTCACTGCAGCCCCAAAATTTGCCGTTCTGATTTCCCCATTCATTGCTTGCCAATTTGTCCAAGAAGTGTCTGTTTCTGATCACTGCAAACCAAACTCTGGCCAAACATCCTTCGGGCCAGCCCTGGGCAGCATTCTGAGGGTGTAACTGCTGCTTTGCACCGATCCAGACCCAAACCCAGCGTGGTGGGACCAGGGCAAAGGCCCGAGCAGCACCGCAGCCCAGCTCCCCTCCCAACCCGACCCTGGGCCCCTCTGCTGCACCTTGCACCAGCCGCGAAGCTACAAAGCCCGATCAGAAGCTGCCCCCCAGGCTCATAAAGACAGCCCCGTCCTAATTGCCTAGGCCGGTGGCTCGTCTGGTCGTCCATCACCTTCCGCTATTAAAAAAAAAAAATAAAAAAAAATAAAAAGCAAAGCAGTATAGAAATCAAAGCCACCATTTCAGAGAGATCGAAGCATAATGCTAATAACTTTCGGCAGCTTCCACTGTGGAGTTTAAGCAGCTGCCAAGTTAAATAACTAGGAGGATCCTAAGTTATCTTCCAGTGGACCATAAATGCTCAGCGCTGACTACCCAGGCGGGGGCGGCCCGACGGGCGCGGGGAGCCGAGCCGAGCCGAGCCGAGCCGGGCCGGGCCGGGCCGGGCCTGCGGGGCCCTGCGCTCCCCGTCAGGCCGGGACCCACCCGGGACGCGCCCCCGGGAGCCCCTCGCCGGGTGGGTCTGGCTGTCGGGGGGCGCAAGGGAACCCCTCGCCGGTTTTCGATGTCAGCGGCCGGGGGAGCGTTTGGGGCTGGGGCTGCGGGGCGCGGATGGGACCGGCTGATGGGACGAGGCGCTGGGCGAGCCCCGGGGCCAGCCCGGCGAGTTCCGCGCCGGGGGCCGGGCCGTCCCGGCCGGGCGGGCACCGCAGTCGTTTTTCTGGGGCGGCAGCGGCGCAAAAATAACCGTAAGAGCGACCGCGTCTACGTTGCGGCGTGCGCCTTCCAGGGCAAAACCCGCAAACCATTTCTCCCTTCTAGCCGTCGGGGCAGGGGGGTGGTGGTGAAGGATTAAAGCCCCACGGGAGAACAGCCTCCACGGGAGAGGCGGAAAGCGGTACCGAGCCGGGACGCCGCAGCCCGCCCGACGTGCAGCCGCTCCGGCTCCCCAAAGCCGGGCTGGGCCACCCCGACCCCCCCCAAACCCTCCAGCCCGGCTCAGCGCAGAGCGGGGGTGAAGGCAGGGCGGTGGGCAGGGTGGCGTGGCTGGGGCAGCTGTCTCAAAAGTCAGTCATTTGTAATACGCTTGCCGGAACGGCAGAAGTCGAATCGACAGAGACAGCCTCCAGCTGTGCCTAAACCTGCGATTTCAATTAAAATACTGAGCTCCGACGTCCGGGTCTGAGCCGAGATCCCAAAGCGCTGATGCACTGGCCGTGCAGTACCTCGGCTTCTTGCCGGCCGGGAGGCAGCAGCACGGCACAGCCCGGGTCGGGAGACGGTACCCGGCCTCGGGTTCCGCGGGGGCTTCTCCGGGCCGTGGGAAGGAGGCGGCCCCGGGCCTGCTGAGCGGGGTCCCCGCCGCGGCTCCTCGTCCCCGGGAGCCCCGAGGCCTGCGGGACCCGCTGCCCCGAGCAGGGCGGTAGGGACCGGGCGGCGGTGCCCTCGTCTGCGGAGGGAAGGAGGGAGAGACCTGGCCCTGAAAACACCTCGGCAAGGACGAGGGCGGCGCGGGGAAGCTGGCAGCGAGCTCCCGGCCCCGGCTCCGCAGCCCTCTTTTATCCTGCCCGAAATCATCTCGTTTACAGAAAATATTTGTTTGCACTATTAGTTTGTACTGGAGTTAATTACTCAACGTGTGAGCGGGGAGTAATATGGATAAAAGCAGCCCCAGTGTTTATTGTGTGGGTGAGCTGTTGAGCGGTGCTTGAATAAACTGCAATTAGGGTTAGATAGAGATTAATTAACATGTGAGTGGCAAGGTGTAAAATAGTTCCCAACCCTCCACTCAGTATAATCTGCAGGCGAGGAAAAGAAGTTTGTGGAGGCTAATTAAATACTTTGCTAAAGCCGGCGAGCCCCGGCAGCGAACGGAGCCCAGCCGCCGCCTGCCCGCTGCTCGCTGCCCGGCGGAGGCGCGGGCTGGGCGGGCGGCGCGGCTCGGCTCGGCTCCCCGGGGCTCAGGCGGGCTCTCCCGCAGCCCGACCACCGGACACGGCTTGTGCCGGTGCCTGTGGCTCTCCGCGGTCCCTTCCCATCCTCTCCCCTCAAAAGCGGGACGGTTTCCTTCCCTCCATTTGCGCGCTGAACCACCAGACCCAGGCAGGGAGGATGGAGCGGGCAGGGCTGGGGGGCGACCGCCAACACCTGATGCTCCAGGCGGGAGAAACCCCCAGTTCTCCTTCCCCGGTGTGCCTCCCGGGGCAGGGCGCTCCCCTCCACCCGCCGGCAGCCCGGGGCGGTGTGGAGGCTTTCAAAGTTTATTTCTGGAGCGTGTTGTGGTTCGCAGGTGAAAAAGCCTGTCTGCAAACAGCCGCCGGAGAGCTGCCCCGGCAGGGAGAGGAGGCGCGGCTTTGTCAGCGCCGCACAAAACCCCTGAATTCCTCCAAACTTTCTTAGGCGTGCTAGGGAGGCGGAAAAAAAAAAAAAATATATATATATATATATATATATAGGGGCCTTTTCTTTGCTTGCTTTACCTCTGGCCAGGCTCAATCTAAACCCTTCGCTTCCCCCCCCCCCCCCTCACCCCCCTCCCCCGGATAATCCTCCCCTTTATTTTAGAAACACACAAAACCAGGTTCCACGCAGCGCTATAGTGGCTAGAAGTGAAAGAGAATTGAGCGCCCTGAATCGCTGGGGGAAAATGGGTTCGGCTGAATAGCCCCGGCGAGGGACGGGGCGGCTAATCAGGGCCAGGGGAGGTGCTGCCGCTCCAGCCGGGCCCCCCCAAAACAGGTGGACACGGGACTCCCTCAATTACCGCGTCCTCGCATCTGAGGATTCTGCAAATCCTCCCCTCCCGCATCAAGTCGTTTTAATTAGAGAAAGGAAGGGAAGAAACCCTGGCATCCAGGCGCTATAATGCAGCGTCGCTTTTTTTTTTTTTTTTTTTTTTGGGGGGGGGTGGGGGGCCGGGGGGGGGGCACGACCAGGGCTAGAAGGGAAAGGGAAAGCCGTCCGACTGCCCCCCGGGGAAGTGGGCACCTTTCGGGGGTGACAATTTGCAAAATTCCCGTTCGCAGTGCACGAGTCCTTTTTTATTATTAATATTTATTAAAAAAAAAAAAAAAAAAAAAAAAGCAGCAAAAACCCAGCCCTGGACTCGACTCTCTCCGCATTTATTTAAGGCTAATCACCAGCTACCCTGAGAGGGGAGAGGGGTGGAATTAAACTTAGTTTAATTAACATTAATACACTGTCCTAATTAATGGGTTGGCTATTAATTTATACATGCTGGGGAGGCTCGCAGATAAGTGACAATTTATTAATTATCTTCCAGCTCGGTTGCAACGGAGCTGATTGCAGATGGGTTGCCAAAATAACTCGAGCATGGTTGCGTGGTAGTCGCTTTAGGAAAAAAAAAAATTCATTCTCCCCCTTCTTAAAAAAAAAAAAAAAAGAAAAAAAAAAAGAAAAAAAATCCTCACGCTCACTCGGAGTGGCTCTTCTAACCCCAGCAAGAACTGGAGCACTCTTTTCCACCCAACTTGTGAATCGCACTTGCCTTCTAATTTGCCACATGCAAAACGATTCCTCTGCTTTGCAAGTTGCTTTTTAAGAAGGGAGAGAGAGAGGAAAAAACCCAGCTCGCACACGAGCGATTTGTGCCTCTTAAACTGGAAGGAAATTGTGCGTGGAGGGGCGGGGGGGGGGGGGGGGCTCCTCTTCCTCTCTCTGCCCCAACCCACCGCGCTCCAGCCCGGCGCCTCGGCTCGGGGAAGATCCATGGTGGCATCCCCATGTCATTCTGCTCGAAGTGACTTCATGTGATGTCAGCTTTAAATGTACGAGACCGTGATCTGACGCTCAGGAAGATGTTTGCTATCAAAATGTGACTGTGGCCACACTGCGCTGCTTGGATGAGTCTCGCCGGAGCTGAGCAAAGGTAAGGGGTCCCAAGACGAGCCCCGCCGCCCCTCGCCGTGCCCCTCGCCCCTGCCCCCGCATTTCCCGGACCGCGGCCATCGGCGGAGCTGGGCTGGGTGGCATTGGGCTGGGGGAGGTTTTTCTTTTTCTTTCTTCTCTTTTTTTTTTTTAATACTAACAAGGTCTAGCTTGCATGTTACTTTAGCGTGTTCCGCTTAATGAGCAGTAATCTGGTACCCTACGTGCCATTGTTCTTGGATATGTTCATTTGAATGTAAATAGGGAGGGGGTGCCGGAGGGGGGGGGGGGGGGAGAGAGTGGGGGGAGAACAAGGTGCTTATTAAATTGATTTGTCTCCTGGCTTTTCTGGAATGCAGAGCCGAGAGCGGGAGCGAGTCGCTGCTCACACCAAGTTCCCGCACGGCGGAGCGACATGGCGAGCTCGGGGTCGCTGGAGACGGTCATGCCTTCCTCCTGCCCCCGGCACGACGGCAGGGCCGCCGCCGCTAATCCCTCCAAGACCCTGGCCTTCTCCATCGAGCGGATCATGGCCAAGACGTCGGAGCCCAAGCCAGCCTTCGAGCAGAGGCACGGCGGGCCCGGGCCGGAGCCGGAGCCGGGCAAGAAGCCGCTGAGCCTGTGTTCGCCCCTGCCCTGCGTGATCCCCATCCCACCGCTGGGCTACGAGGTGCCCTCCAAGACTCTCCTCAACTACTCGGAGCTGTGGAAGAGCAGCCTGCGGGGCGGCGCGGGGCTTTGCAAAGCCAACTGCGGCGTTTGCTGCAAGGCTGAGCTCGCCCTGGGCCAGCCCAGCGGCCGGCTCATCAAGCCGCAGGTCATCCACCAAGCGGGGGCCGTGCCGGCCGCCCCCCGCTCCCTCTACTACTTCAACTACCTGGATGCCGCGTACCACCCGGCCGACATCCTGCACGGACAGCTCTTCCCCGCCGGCCTGCTGGGCGCCCCGCCGCCGGGGGGGCTCTCGGCCCACCAGAAGCTTTTCCTGCTGGAGAACGCCAAACTGGCGGGGCTGGCGGCCGAAAAACTGCCGCCTCCGCCGCCCTTCGCCCACAAGGAGCGGCTGCCGGGACACCTGGACCAGGTGATGAAGGAGGCGGCGGCGGCGGAGCGCGGCGGCCCCCCCAAGGGTCACCCTAAGCTGGGGGGCGGCGGCGGCGGCGGCGGGGCGGCGGAGGGCAAGCCCAAAAACTTCACCTGCGAGGTCTGCGGCAAGGTAAGGGGGGGGGCGCCGGCAAGGGGCGGGGTGCGGGGGCGGTTTGGGAGGGGGGTGGGGGGGCGGCCGGCGGCGGCCCCGCCGTGCCTGACCTCGCCTTCCCGGCGCTTCCTCGCAGGTGTTCAACGCGCACTACAACCTCACCCGCCACATGCCGGTGCACACGGGGGCCAGGCCGTTCGTGTGCAAGGTCTGCGGGAAGGGCTTCCGCCAGGCCAGCACCCTGTGCCGGCACAAAATCATCCACACCCAGGTAGGTGAGGGGTAGCCGGGGTGCGGGAGGCGGCCACCCCCCCGCCTTCCCCCGCAGCCCCCCCCCCCCCACCTGACGGGCCTTTCGCCCCCACCCCACCCCCCCCACCCCCCCGGTGCAGGAGAAACCCCACAAGTGCAACCAGTGCGGGAAGGCGTTCAACAGGAGCTCCACGCTCAACACCCACATCCGCATCCACGCCGGCTACAAGCCCTTCGTCTGCGAGTTCTGCGGCAAGGGCTTCCACCAGAAAGGTGAGCCGGGCCGGGCCGGGGGGCCCCCGCGGGGCCCTCGCCCATCATTAGCGGGGATTAAACGCGGCGAGCCCTGCCCGGCTGGGGGAAGAGAGGGGCGCGGGCAGAGCCGCCGCTGCCGCCGCTCCCAATTACTTTCCCTCTAAGGCGGGCCGCATCGCCGGGCACTGCTGACGGTTCTCCCTAACCGCTTTTTAAATGAGAGGTGCCGGGCCTTGGTCCTAATCCAGAGCCCTCCATTTGCCGCGGGTCACCGGGCTGACCCTGCCTCTCATTTGTGCCGTGCCAGTTGCGCGCTGCTCCGCCGTGACGCGGACCGAGTTTGACAAGTCGGACGGGGGTGCGGGGGCGGGGGGGGGGAGACCCTTCCTCATGCCCCCCGCCCCGTCCTGCCCAGCCTTACCTGCGCACCCTCGGGTAACCCCCTTTTCCACCTTTTTCCTCTCTCACAGGCAACTACAAGAACCACAAGCTGACCCACAGCGGAGAGAAGCAGTACAAGTGCACCATTTGCAACAAAGCCTTCCACCAGATCTATAACTTGACTTTCCACATGCACACCCACAACGACAAGAAGCCCTTTACGTGCGTCACTTGCGGAAAAGGATTTTGCAGAAACTTTGATTTAAAGAAGCACGTCCGAAAGTTGCACGACAGCGTCTCCAGCGCTCCGCCGCCACCGCCGCCGCCGCGGGACCCTGGGCGCAGCGGGCAGAGCTAAGGGCCCGGCGCACCGCCCCACTCGGACCTGCTCCACCAGGCCAGCACTATTTATCCGAACCAGCCTTTGCTTCTCTTGTCTTTTCCCCAGCGAGCTCAGCCGCCGATAGCAAGCGATCCCGAGCCGCAGTTGTATATAAGAGGAATCTTATTTAACGGCGCGTTGCGCCGCCGGAGCGGGCCAGAAGGGGCCGGGCTGGCCGCCCCCCGCCAGGACAGCGCTCTTTATACGTGTCTGTAAATCTCCATTTTAAATGTACGCTCGAATAAGTGAGGAATATATATATATATATATATATATCATGGGACAATAAACCGGCCCTTCGCAGGTGTCTCATTTCCCGCCTCGGCCCCTGTCCGAGCGGGGACCGGGCTGCACGGCGCTATCCCCCGTGTAAACGCGGCTTGCGGGAGCTCCGGGAGCCGGGCAGGCTGCGGGGAGCGCGGTCCCGCCGCCCCAGAGCCCGTCGAGTGCCGCGGGCCCCGGAGGAAAGGAAAAAGGAGGGCGGGAGGGAACAGGGCGGCTTCAAGAGGGCTACTGCCCCCCCCCCCCCCCTCGGGAAAGGGGCAGTGCTGGTGCGGGACCCCCGGCGGGGCTGCGCGGCCCTGGCCGGCAGCGCGAAGGGCAGCTCGGAGCGTCCCAGCGCCGCTCTCCGGGGTCGGTTCATTACGGCGTGTTTAAGCCGCTCCTGAATGACTATCTTTCCCTGCATGCAGATGAAATGATCTCACGCTTGCTTTCCGAGTAATGACCCAAATTAAGAGAGAAAACACAGACCCTTCAAACCGCATTACATTAATCTAATCACTCCCAGCAGGCCACAGAAACTCTTTTTGATCAGAATATGGATAATCAAGCACTTGGATTACACTAAATATTCCCTTCGCATCTCCTCCCCTCCCTCACTTTTAATATGCAAGTGTCTATTCCGGCCACGTCGTTAGGAACAATATTATTCTAGGGGAGAAAGGAGATTGAGCCGGCCGTGCGTGTGCGTGCTGCTCGGGCCGGGCTTGCCAATGAAGAGGGGAACGAGCGAGGCACCGAAATGCCTGGGGACGGCGTAATGGGGAGTTCACCTTTCTCCGGTTAATTGAGTGGTTAAATGGTGGGAGGCGAGGACGAGCACAACTCGCCGCCGAGCGCAGGAACGGAAGGCGACCCCTCGCTCCGGCTTTCTGGATTCATTATTCGGCTGCGATGCTCCGCGCTCCCCGAGGAGCAAGCAGGGGCCGGGGGGCTGATGAGCCCCGTGCTCCCGCTGGAGGGACGGGGGCGATTTCAGAGTTCCTCGGGGTTTGTATTTTTAAGTGCTAGAAGTAGCGTTTTGATGTTTCGGGCCGGATGAGGAGCGGGAAAGGATGCCCAGTGATCCTGACAGCGGGGAAAGATCGTGCCAGAATTTGTTAAAAGATTTGGGGAGAGTTTCAGGTTAAAAGAAAATAATAATAATAAAAAAAATAGTAATGCAATCCCCGTCGCCGTAAGTCACAGCTTTGGGAAACGCTGGCGGGGAGGGGCGGGTGGTTGGGGGACCGTCCCCCAAGCGAAGGGGCTGTAGCTCAACCCCTTGCAGGCGGGTCGCGGCTAAAACCGCCAGCCGAGCCCGGCTCTCCCACCGCCGCGACAGACGGGGCGGGACAGCCCATGGGCCGGGGGCAGCGGGAAAGGGACATTTCCCCCCCCTCCCCCCGTGAGGACACTGTGCGGGGGGAGGCCACGGCAAGACGAGGTCCCGAAGGAGCGGAGCGGAGCGCGGCGGCGGGGCGTGCGCAGCCCGCAGAGCCGGTCCCGCTGCCAGGTCCGGGGGAAGCGGCGCTTCCTCCGCACCCCGGGCGCAGGGAAGAGGTCTGGGCTGCCAGCCGGGAGCCAGGCGCGGCTGCGGGCCCAGCAGACAGCCGCAGGCTGCTTCTCCCCAGCCCTCCCGACGGGCGAGAGCGGTGCGAAGCCTGCTCCCGGGAAGGGAGCGGAGGAAGCGCGTTCTTTTCGCATTTTTATAAAAAGCGACGTTGTTTACAGAGCCGTCTGTGAGAGGGGGAGCGGCATCCCCGTCACGGCTAAGGGCATCCTCGGGGTACCCTGAAGGGCCGCGCCGGCCGCCGCTGGCTGGGTTTGGTCACCTCGCCCCTCCTGGGGGGGAGGCGCGCAGCCCACCCCGGGCCGAGCATCGCTCCGGCTTCCCCCTCGACCTCGGACGCACTGGGAAGGGGCCACCGCAGCACGCTCGCCACCGGCCGGCCCCGGCCCCCCCCTCCCCCCCCCCCCCCCGCCCCCCCGGATCTCACCCGGATCCCGGCACACACAAGCCGCAGATCGCGGGGGAGGGGTGGCTCTGTCAGACACACACACGCCAGAGACTCCAATTATCTTCTCCCTCACAAGATGTTTCTGCTGTCCACGACTGCTCACACTTCGGCACTCTTGCCAGCAAGCCTCAATAATAACACAAAACCCGCACAAAAACCCCTCTCCCGGCGCCGCAGCCGCGCACACAACAGATTGAGCGGTGCCGGTGCCTCGGGGGGAGGGTTAGAGGTGCCTCCGCGCAGAGAGCGACGTGCCAGCGCCGCCGGGCTTCCCCCCTCGGCCCGCCCGGCCCGGCCCGCCGCCTCCCCGGGACCAGGCGGCACCCAGGTGCGTCCCGCCGGGCCCCGGCAGCGCGCCGGGCACCGGGAAGCGAACAACCTAAAGGCAGCTGCGTTGCCCTTTTCCCTGCACTCCGCTCTCCAAACGTCTGAGCAACCAGTTTGCTGCTAGAAACATGTTAATTGCCAACGGAGCTCATTAAGGCATGCACATGCAAAACACAGCGAGGGAGATTAAATGGACAAAAGCGCAATAATGAACTGTCAACAATCGGACCCATCTACACGACCAGGAGCACTCAAGAATGAGGCATTTAGAGGCAACAAAGGATTGTCTGGGACAGGAAGAAAGGACGACCTAGACTTTTGTTTAGTCAACACAATTGATTACAAATGAGAGATTAACAGGATAGCTTCAGAGTTTTTTTGAAGGAGGCAGAAGAGAAAAGTCCAATTAAGTGCACCGAATGTTAACTACATTGATTTCCACGGCCAGCCCTAGAGAAATTCTCATTAAACCATCCTGGCGATCCCTTTTGGAAAGTAATTTGTCTCCCTGATGGAGCAGAGAAAGGGAGCCGTGTAAAGAGAAAGAAGCGCTAGTTCTTGGCACAATGAGCTTAGGAGACACACTGGAAAGAGCCAAAGGGGGAGTTAATGAGCATCTGACAAGCCGCTTGGACCCGGGCCTGGAGAGCAGCGATGAAAAGATGGAATTGGCCAACAACTATTCTTTATATCAAACATAAAAAGGCCAATCTGAAACAGGGCTGCTCAAAGCTGGTGGGGAAGAAAAGAAAGGCCCCCACTGGGGGGTGGAGTGGAGGGCTCAACTGCCCCATTGGGACGGGGAAGAAAAAAAAAATGCACCGGCATGTCCCTCTCCCGAGCGAGCGGAGCTGCTGGACCTCGGCACCACCCCCGGGCCGGGCCCGGAGCCCCGCCGCAGCCAGCGCAGGCAAACCGCTGCCGCCCCGGTCCCGTCCGTCCGTCCCCCCCCCGCCCCCGGCAAGGGGGACCCTACGCCAGCCGATCTGGGTACAGTTTTAAGAGGTTATCCCGCAGAGGTAGATCGCCGGCCAGCCCAAATCACAGCGGCCTGGCTCTCCCCAAAGAGGCAGCGCCGGCTCGAAACACGCCTTGCTGCCCCCCGGGGCTTGCCGACCCATCCCGCCCCCCCGGGGGACAGGGGAACCGCGGAGCGCAGCGCAAGGCAACGCGCCTCCTCTTCCCCTCGTGTAGACACGGCTCGCTCGGAGGCTCTTAAATCAGATTAGAGCTCGTTAATAACAATTTTGGCTTAAGTCTGTATTGACTTAGGTTTAGGAATGGCTTAGCACTTTCGCTTAAGTCAACACCACGGCTAAACTGACACATGCCTTTCCCCACCCGCCGCATCCCCGCGGATGCCCAGGTGCTCGCAGGACTTGTCCTTCTCCCGCTTTACGCCGTTTGACGGAACTACCGGCACTCTTTTTAAGCCAGCCCGCCGGGCTTCGAGCGTGCCGGCCCGCCCCTGCGTGTCGCCCACGAGGGTCCCCCCGGGCCTCGCCACCTCCCAGGGGTGGGGCGGGGGCATCGCTGCCCTGTTCCCCGCCCCAGCCCCTGCGGCCCTTCCCCAGCCCCCGACGGCACGGCCCGCGCCCACTCCCTAACGCCTCTTTCCCTCCCCGCCTCTCTCCTCAGGCCCCCTCTATCCCTTCAGATTTGGACCCCGGACACCCCCCGGAGTGCCGGGGCTGCGCTGCCACCCGCGCCCGAGCTCCGCGGGGAGAGGAAGGGGCCGGAGGCAGCTGTCCCCGCAGCCGAGGGGAAGGCGGCCCGGCGGCTCCCGGAGCGGGCATCGCCCTCCGGCCAGCACCGGCAGCGGCCCCGGCGAGGGCTCTCGGTTCCCCGGCCGCGTTTGACCCCAGGAGCAGCCACACGCGAACGGGACAACGAGAGGACAGGTAGGCCCCGGGGCTGTGCAGGCCAAGGGGGCGAGCTGCATGCCATGGTGGTGGGGATGGGCACCGCCCCCCCCCCGGGCTGGGAGGGGGCTGCCTGGTGACACGCTCACCCCACGCTCTGACTCTCCCGAAGGCTCCTGCGGGCAGACCTCACACCGTGGCTAGCTTGGCCCCAAACCATTCGCCTCCCTATCCCCGCCGCTCTTGCTGCCACCCTCCCCACTTTCTCCCGAGCCACCAGCCCTGCCACTCTCCAGGGCGGCCCCGGTGCTACCGGTCCTGCCCGCCCGCAGGCACAGCGCCCTGCTGGCCGGCACTTGTCACCATCACCACGGGTCCTTGGTAAAGACACTTAAAGAGGAGTAAAAGTTCCTCCTAGCTCGCCTCTACCGTCCTCCCTGACTCTCCAGGCGACCCTTTTCCACCTTTTAACACGACTCTAACCCACTCCCACTCCCACCACTGACCCTGCCTGGGCCAGAGCCGCAGGCTCCCGTTATTCCTATTTATCCCATTTATCTCTTGCAATTGCTTAATGGATTGAATCACAGAAAGGTGACCCCAACACCTGCCCTCAACTGAAAAAAAAAAAAAAAAAAAAAGGAGAAAAAAAAAAAGGTGTGTGAGCATTTGGGCGTCCGTGCTCTCGCTTCGGGGCAGGCTACCTTTCCCCGTCAGGTTGGGGGCCGCGGCCGGGCCGTGCGGCTCAGCCCGCGGGGAGTCCCGGGCCGGGCCACCGGGCAGCGACAGCCGCGGCTCCCCTCCGCCCCCTCCCGCCCCTCGGCGGAGGGAGCACAAACAGCCTTTCGGTGCGGGTGCTAAGCCACGGGGGCTCTTAAAAAATCTGTTTTAAAGTGACTCCGGTAAGAGCGTGTTTAGTCACGGAAAAGCTTTGCTGTTCCTAGCGGGGACACGGAGCGCAGAAAAAGGGTCTGCTCCCAGAGTTCTGCGTTTATAAGCCCGAAACAACACAAAACTTGACTCTTCCTACAAGTATTTGCATCTTTGCCGTCTCCTGCGTTTGCAGAAGATGCAGGCTGAGGAGGAACTTTAAAAGCGATCTGGGCCGGGGGCAAAAGTACTTCTAGGCGACGGGGTAGGGACTGGGCACCTCGCCGAGCCCTTCGGAGCACCTCTGGCCCGCTCCGGGCCGCCCCAGCCCGCGGGCGATACAAACAAACGGGGCCACAGCAGTGGTTAGGGGGGAGCGGCCAAACCCCCGCCCAAACACAACGGGGCTGGGCGCTTCGAATCGCTTGGAAGACCGAGGCCACAGCAGCCAAAGGGCGTTTGCCCAAATCAGCGCCGCTGCCTCGCTGCAACGGGCACGATTGTCCTTTGAAGGGCTCAGGCGTTTAAATCGCAGAGAAAGCACCTGAGACCTCCCGCAGCCGTGTTCCCAAAGTCCCGCTAACTGTCTGGTACTCCTTCTCCTGTCTTCCTCGCTGCTGCCAGTTGCCAAGATATTTCACATAAATAGAAGCTTTCTGATTTATAACCAGCCTCTTCCTTCTGATTCATTATGTTAATGAATTGAGATATTACCAACATTGGATTATCGCACCACTGAATGAATCCAGCAAAAGCAAGCCGATTAGAGAGGAAAAAGCCAAGTGCACCCAGAAACGTAATACAAAGAAACGTCCGAGAAATAGTGTTAAAGCGGCTGCAGTTGCTTAAGCTCACTCTGAACACCGTTCACAGATGACGGGGGGGGGGGGGGGGGGGGGAAGAATGCGACAGCTTCGTTCACATATACAAACCTTTCCCTAATGGATTGACAGATGCGTTTTCCACCGTTACGGGTGTTATTACGAACGTTTCCAAGGAATCAAACCCGCTGCCCAGAGCTTCCCTGGGAGCCTCGGCGCCCCGAAGTGACAGAGGACACCCACACAAGGCGCTTCTCGGTCTCTCTCTCAGCGCGCCGCAGCCCCAGCGCCCCCGAAGCGACCGCCCGCCCTCCCACCCCGCGCCCAGAGCTCTCCCATTCCACACTGGGGAAGGACAGAGCCACGCTCTCCCCCGGCCCGTCTCCCTCTCACACAGCCGCCCGGCTTGGCTGCCCGCAGCCCGGAGCAGCCCCTCGGGCCGGCTCCGCAGAGCCCCGGCGCGGAGGGGAGCGCGGCCGCGGGCAGCCGCCGGGGAAGCGCGCAGGTTGGGCGGCGCTGAGCAAAGCGCTTAAGGGAATGATCTTCCGGAACCTTTTACCGAGCAACAGTTCAGCGCCCCGTGAATGAAGCTATTGGGAACACAGACAAACTAAACGGGTAGAGAAACGCAAGTCTGGAAACCAACACCGCTGTGAGGCAGGTACTCATTTACTGCGGCTGCAAGCTACAGAATTGGTCAAGGAGACTGCAATTTACCCAGAGGACGGCAACATTTTCCTTTTATTAATTTGCAATATATTTGTAAAATAATCTTACGGCAGCTGGGTCTGCTTGAATCTGTTTCAAAAGTGTGATGTAAATACCGTCTCACACTATTTTGTTGCCTATTAGGGCTTTCTGGTAGGTGATACGACAGAGTAAGGAGAAAGAACACCACACATTTATTTTTAAGATCATCATCACTAGTGATAAAACTTACGGGAAGAAGCGAGCACACTTGCTATCTGTATGCGTTAAAAACAAACGTATGCAAAGTAACTCAAATGAAGAAGATACAACTGGAAGACAACAGCGGGTACGATTTAGCGCATTTCCAAGAGCTGTTTCAGCTGTGTTTAAAAGGAGTAGCAAATTCCCAAATTAAATCACCCTATTTATGGCAAAGACAAAGAGCTCCACACCGCAGGAGGATGCAGTAAAGAAACGGGTTTTTTCCCACCTGTTTCCTTTGCAAAGGTTTAAGTATCTCTATCCATCCTTTGCCAGCAATCACGTATCTGAAGTAATTTAGCACGCAGTTGTTGTGAAATAATAGGAAGAGCGCAAACAATCGATCTGGGATTCATCACATTTGGATTTTTCAGCGGTAAACTTCTGAGATTCTCATCTCCACTCAGCAGATCAATATTTCAGATCAGAGTCAGAGGAAAATAAACACCACACCTAAGCACAGTATTTATCACTGGCCCACTCCCTGTCCACACACGTGGCTACAGCAGGCACCAATTTACACCCAACTTGTACAAGCAGTGTAACACTGAAATCCAAGAGGCAGTGACTGTAGGATCAAAGCTTTATTTCAACTGTAACACGGTATATCCATGGATTATAATCCTTGAGCAAACAGAATATTACAGTAATGAAGACCTTAGCATTACAAATATGTTAAAACAGCTTGCATTTGGGGTGATATTTAAGGTCATGTTGTATCTGAACACAACTATTAAAATATTATGAAAATTACCATTATGGAGTAAATAATGTTTTCTTTCAGATGTAACCTCTAAAAGCACATTCCATTTCAAATTTGGTTTTCTTATTTTTCAGTACGAACAAGCTCAAACTGAGCCTCTACATCCCTGACCTGCTCTATGTGAATGAAAAAGACAGAAATGAAGCACTATAAGCTCAGCCTAAAACCTAGCTCCCAACTTCTACGAAAACATGACCCTGAATAAATACAATCAAGAAGATACCATAGTAAGTGTCAAACATCATGTGCCTAAACCCTCTTATTATTTCATATGTATTTGCAAATGAAATTAATAGGCTTGAGAAAGATTCTGCAGAGTAAGAAATTTCTTATCCTGGGGAAAAGTAACATGCCTTCTGCTACTGCCCCCACAGCCAGAATAACCGAGAAAGTAAAAAGCTCCGGAATGTGATGGTAGAGGTGACAAGATGGGTGAACAGGCTGTGCTCCTGGGCTAGTGCTGTGATTACTCATCTGTGCATAAACCTAAAAGGATGATTAATAATTTCTTCTTGTAAGATACTCAAAGATTAACTTACAAACAGGCAAAACCTTTGGTTTTTCTCACTGTTGTTCTCTCTATTGCTTTCCCCCACCCACCAGAAAAGCAAAAGAAGCAACAGGCTGATAGGACCACTGCAGCTTGTGTGAACATACATTCTAACAGGGCAAGCAGCAAGTCCAGAATGCAGAGTCACAGGTGACATTCTGAGGGAAAAACAGCGTTTACCCAAGACGGGCAGGAAATTACATAAGCTATATAGAATGCAATATACATAATACATATTTTATGCTTACATAAATACATATCAAAGCTTGGGATAAGATGGTGTATAACTACATAGGTATGTTTGAAGCAACAGCCTTGGCTTGGTGAAGCATACCCATTCAAGATCTCACTGAATGCTGACATTAAACCATACCAGTATCAATCACTTTGGGGGATTTTGAAAAATTTTTTTTTTTTTTTTTTTAAACACACTCTGATTTAACTAACATCTGCTTTCTCAAATTTGTATTTATTGGAGGGCACGTGGCAAGCTAGCTCAGCCACAGTAAATTACACCCAAGCGTGACAGGAGACACCACATAACTACGTCCCCGCCAGGGCTCGCCCCAAGGTCTGCACCAAAGCGGGCAGCACCCACTCGGGTACCCCAGGGGCCCTGCCGTGCGCCGCCCTGCCCGGCTGCTGTGCTGCCTTGGGTCATAGGCAACTGCAACGACTCATAGCAGGCCACAGGCCAACAGGAAGGCCCTTGTCTCTGAGAGCAGTCACCTGTACACATTCCTGCTTTTAAGAGTTTCTCTTCAGTTTATCCTTTTCTGGACACGTTCCTATGGAGTTTTGCACGCCCTGGTTGTCCCATTGCTTCTAAAACTATGCTGCAGGAAAAAAAAAAGTAATTTCCTTCTTTGAAAAAAAGATGATTTCATTTCAATCTTAATCTCTTTGCCCGAAACCAAAATAATCAGAAACGCAGTATCTGAGCAGTTAATTGCGGCACAGAAACTACACTAGCACTGCTTGCACACTACAAAATCCTCACCCATCCAGCTGCCATGACCTCCTAGTCCACACACTTCGCTGTCCTTCCATGGGAAATCACAAGGGGCAAGGAGATGGTGAGCATCTGCATTGTGTCCCAGTGTTTAGGCAGAGTCGAAAGAGATAAAGACCCAGATTACTCACACTTAGGGGCCCAGATTTTAGTTTAAGTGATTTTCCTTTGGATGCAAAGACCAGGATGAATCCTACTCTTTGTCAGCAACTAACTGCTCACCCATCCCTTCATTCTGGGCATCGTGTGTAATAGCTTTTCCCTTGTCTGCTCAACTGATTCCAATTATTTGCTTTTAAAATGTGAGCCCTACGATTCCAAGATCCCTGCCCATTCCCGCTAAATCAGACTGAGAACCACATTGCGATCTTGCAGAAGAAAATATTACCAAGTTGTCTTTGTGACAGAACACCGAGTAGGTATAAAATTGCAATGGTCTCTATGCCAGGTTTTTTTTTAAGCTCTCTGCTTGTAAGATGAAAGCCTAATTTGATATTTTTGTAGTTATATAACAGTTCTAATATTTTGTGACATTTTGTATTGTGACACTATAGATGAAATTGTCATCGGACTGACACCCTTTACTGTTTATTCCTTAATTACAACTGTTAACAACACTGCAGAGAAGCGTGCTAATCTGCCATCACATATTATGAAAACAACGTTATTGTTACAAACACCAACACCCACTCAACAGGATATTTCTAAGATGGCAGTTTCTGTAAAAACTTACCAGTTTAATGGACACTTCAATAGAAAAAGTTTTAAACGAACTCTTAATATTCCCATTGAAAACACACAACAATTTTATATCATAGCTGAAGTTTTGATTTTATTGTGTCAGTGACTCTTCATGCTATATAGAGATTTTATTTTTTTTTTAACAGGTGGGTGTACATCTACGTAGCACAGAGATGCATAGATCAGTGCACTAGTATCCCAGCAAAACCTGTATTCATTACACTTTTGTATCCTCAAACACTGGCAGAGGTAAATTTTTTTTCTCTTACTTCCAGGTTGGAGGTGGAAGTACGTTGTTGCACATGAGATTAAATTTTAACAATACATTGACTCAAGCTCAGGTTCTTAATTAAAAAAAAAAAACAAACCCACAACATTTTTTTTCCCCCCCTAGGCTTGCTTTTCTTAGGAAGCATTACATTCCTGCAGGCCAAGTCACACAGCTGGAATGATCTTCCACTGAACTGGTGCTTTAAAAAGCACTGCACTAGAGCAGTGAAATCCCCATACCGAGTCAGCCACGGCACAATCAAAACTCACTGATACTGCACCTCCGCAGCAGGAAGCTGAGGAGCTGTTCAATGTCTGAAAATGAAAATATTATTTCCTCAGCTTCCATATATGCTTGCTTCTTGGACAGCCACTGCCAGCTACCTTTCAGTTTGCTTCTTTCAAACTTTTCTTGCCTATGCAAAGGTTCTCACTTGTAGGTTATGCGAACAGAAAGAAAATAGCACTAAGCAACCCAGAAGTAGCAAAAAAATCCTAGAGAGTTGTTTACTTTTTCTTGTCTTTACCCACCCATTAGAGAGGAAATACAAAGCAGGCAGCAGGAGGTTGGGAAAAGCAGCAGTGGTTACTGGAGTGAGGTGTAGAAGCGATGAAAGGGGCAACGACAAAAATCAGGGGAAACAAGATGCGGAGCTTCAAGGTGTTCCTTCTACAACTGCTCTCACGAAGGTTTTTATTTTTGGTGCTAAAATAAGGCGACTCTGATGCAAACAGCCTGCCTTTGCTGTTAACGGTAAATTCCTCCTGTCTCCCTCCCCACAGAGCGGCACACAGCACAGATGACTGCAGCGAAGAAAGATAATGCGCGAATCCGTCTTTACTTAACGCACTTATACGTAGAAGCAGAGGATTAAAAATAATCTAAAACTCTTCTCATACTGAAAAAGCAATTGCCTTGGTGGGTTTCTGTACACCAGTGTTTCCCACTTTTGATCCTAAAAGCCCCTTTGAGGACGGCTTCTCTAACGCAGAACAGAAATACAGAATTGTACACAACGCGACAACGGAAGCAAATTATCCAATATAGAACATTTTCATTGAAATGATTTGCATTACAATTTGATGGCATGATATCCTGTTGCCTGATCTGGGTGATCTTGTCTGCTTAAGCCATAAATTACAAAACAAAATGAAACTAGAAAGTTTATTTTTGTGAATCTTCTTCTGGGTAGCTTATGTTCTGTTTTGCAGTTTTCATTTTCTTAAAACCAACAGGGACTTCTGCTCTTCCTAAAAGAAACTGTTCCCACTTGGGAAGAGATTCTTTTATTGATGCCCAATAGAGAGTCTGAGAAAGATATAAGAAAAATAAACTTAATTTCAAAATCTGTGTCAGCCTGTTTAAAACCAATATAGATACGCAATGCATTATTAAATTTTGCCTTATGAGTGAAGCAATTCCAAAAAGAACAACGTACTTACACACATGAAATTTCAAATCTCTTGTATGATACAAAATACCAGCCTGGAATGATTTCATTCTGCAGCGTGAACTGTGAAGTGACTGAATGTGCCCTCTTGTGGTAGGCAACAGAGTAGTTTAGACACTCAAAGTACCTTAAAATATTTTCCATGACAATAAACTTTCCCAAAAGCAGCGTTTATATGTAGGTATGTTAGTGGAATTTAATTTTTAAGTGAAAAGTAGTGTTTAATGTTATAAACAAAAAGTGCTATGTAAATTGGTTATCCTAGAAAAGTTTGCAGTAACGTAGTTCAAAGTATTTCAGCAAAATTTTAGATGTGATACATCACTGATAGCTTCAGCATTTAGACCACAAAAATAAAAACAAACAAACAAAAAAAAGAGCTGAAAACCTGTATACTTATCCTGAGGCCTAGGAAAACCACTGTGGATTATCTAACCCTTTCTCTGCACTACCCTGCGCCTCTGAGTAACAAATTTAACTTCTTTTTCATTCGTGGAATGGGCATACCCATTCATCATTTTTGCATTGGTATCTTAAGGATAACTGTTGTTCGTGGGATTTTGAAGAAAATTAAGTGCCAGGCATCTTTTTGTCCCCACAAAATAACGTGACCAAAGAGCTGTATTAAGGGAACACGTTAATCCATCTACCAACGTAAGTGTTTTTAGACATTGATGTCCATTCAGAAAAAAGTAATTTTGTAGTAGAAAACATTGACAGTACGTATGTATTGAGCCTTTTTTTCTTTACTTGTTCAAGTATATAGCGTAGAACAAATGCACCACAAAACTGAACATCTCCCTTCAGAGTATTAGATTCCTGGCTAATCGCTTTGATCCTTACATGTAACTCAGATATAACTATGGCTCTTGCAGATTTACAAAAATATTTTCTTCAACAGATTTACTCAAAGAATCTTTTTTGACAAGCATATGTGCTGTCACACAAAACTACTCCGACTTAGCAAGCTGGGGATCCATTATAGCCATAACTTTCAAAGTATATTAATACAGACACATATATGGCTGAGTGAAATATGCTCAGAAGTGTTTTGGAACAAAGCACGCACAAGAATTTTGTAGCATGAAAGAAAGTTTTCTTTTCCCACTATTTATAGCACTCTCCTCTAGAAGTATAAAAAAGGCTGAAATAGGATCTTCTCCTTCAAATAGTAACTCTGTTCTCTCTAAAATTCAACCGCTGCTGCAGTGTAGACATCTCTGCAGCCATGAGCAATCGCTCTGCATTCTCCACTTTGGGTGGACTTTGGTCTACATGCTGCCACACCTCACACAGGACAGAGGGAGCAGCAGTCCAAAACCGATCCAACCAACTCTAGAGGTGGCTTGAAAGTCCTCAAGAAGATTAAAACTACTTTTGAACACAGTCAAAATAGGTTCAATATTAGTAGCTTGGCACCTTAGCATCATTCAAGATATATGGGTATCTAGGAAAAAAAAAGTACCCTTTTGCCTACAATATTTTAAAAAAAGATTTTCAAAAGTCACTGAATGGGCATACCCAGTGTGCATCCTGCCACAGCGACAGGAGCAGGCTCTTTACAAAATGCAATGACAGACCAAAACTTTTAACTGTGACCAGAAGTGATGCCTCTCATTTAAGTAACAGCCTAAGCACTACACCCCTTGCCCAGCAGGTGTGACACTAATGTACAACACACCTCTTGCCAGGCTGACAGCACTACAACCTGTACCTTTCCCCTCCTTTGTCAGCGCCCCACGACACAAACTAGTGTGGGACACTCCGTGCTCCTAATCCTGTGGAAATTAAGCCCCCACGCAATGAAGAACCCACAAACCACTGGTGCAAGAAACACAAACGGGAATCTGACTCAGTGGCCTTGTGGTTGAGATGTTTAGTTTGCAACAGGAAGAGGTGAGCTCCAATTCCTGTTCCCAGGACTGTTTCAGTCCTCATCCTTCACACATCACTGCATAATACCGATAAAACAGTCTTGAGACCAGGGAACTGAACTTGTTACGTTGTACCAGGATAATATTTAGTTGCCAGAGTAACCTGCTGTTCAAAATTTTTATCTTTAACTAATGTTTTAGGGACTACAGGTTGAAAAGTAAGAAATCAAGCGTTCCAATACTTTTCATAAGCTCCCATACAACAACAAAATAACTCTGAGAAGTGAAAATGTCCCTGTTCATGCTGATAAACTGTTGACCCTGAAATGTAAAGATGACAATCTCTGGCAAACTGAAAATGGGATGACCGTATAAAACAAACTAAATAGCTCTGACATAGTAAACACAGTAATCTTCTGATATTCACAATGTTTGTTATTATATTTGACTTTATTTTTAAATAGAAGTTTGTATACATCTGAAAGCTGCTAAATATTTCCACCAGAATGCTCCAGAATCTAGGGACCTTGCCCCAGAATTTAGGTTCAGCTTGCTACACAGTACACAGGCCTTTGGCTATACCAGTCACTGGATTTTAAAATCAATTATTTTCACTTTAAGAACACGCTTCAGGGGGGAAAAAGGCAAAATATTCGGTAAACAGCAAATGAAAAGACAGAGTTCTAGGACTTACTTCTAACTTAACAGTATCGGGATGTGGAAGTAAATACACTCTTTCTTGCAGCTTTTTTTCTGCTGCTCCTATATCCTAGAACACAGGCAAAGTACATTTCAAAAACAAACACTGGGAATTTTAAAAGGAAAATGCACACTCCCATAAAGACATTGAAATTAACCAAATAAACCCATTACAGCTAAACAACGTTCAAATAATAACACTGAAGTTCAAATCTTTCTGTTTAGTCACTCTGAAGTCCAACCTACACTAGTAAGACTAACAAACATCCTACAGTTTCTGAACATGTTTGCTGTACCTGTTTGATACGAGAATAAATTTCATGACCACTGTAAAGCACTGTTACTCTCTCCAGACACCAGGGTAAATTACAGTTAAATTCTCTCGTATGAAACTTAAGAAAATAGAGGGGAACAGAACATTTTTCTCTGTGCTACATGCAGACTGAAGTATGTATTCTAGCTACTGTAACTGTAAAGTAACTAGGCAAATTATGTGCAAGATCTTTACTCCTCAAGACAAAGATGACTTGCTAATATGCATGCATAACATGTGCACAAAAATGTAGAGCTGCAGCAAGCTGTTCACCAGACAAACTTGGATGACAATGCACCTCACATAGCTTTCTTACAAAAAAATCAGTATTTGGGTTTCTGCTTGTCCAGTGGATGTGTGCTGGATTCACAAAGGCCTAAATAAATTTTTTTTAAAAAGAAACAACCAAAAACCAACCGCAACAAACAAATCAAAGCATCCCCCCAAACTAACCGCCCTCCCCCTTTAAAGTTCTGACCCATTCTTGTGGGCTTAGTTCCATACCCAAACATTGAAGAGATTGAGTGGTGGGCAGATGAAGAGAGACAGAAAGGGACGTGGGAGTGGGGTGTGAAGAAGCCAAAGCTGAACAGAGTGGAGGGGGAAAGAAAGTATAGCAGATGGCAGAGTTGGGAGCAGAGAGCGGGTGTGAAGAGTACAACAGAAAAACTAAATGAGAGAGGAAATTCCCCAAAGGGACTTCCCAAATATTCACCACCACTGCCGCTGAAAAGAAGAGTGAGATTCTGGAGGAGCATATCCACAAGGGAGACCAAACATGATTACTCGTGTTGAATAATAGCCAATCTGAATACATCAATAAGTAAACAGTGCTTGACTCATGTTTAGTTTGAAAAATATGACTCAAATTCACTAGAGTATGATTAATAAAAGAAAAAAAACAGCCTTACTGCTAGTTGAAGTTCAACTTGGTGATACAGATACACCTGGTTCATTCAATGTACAGTGTTCATCTTATGTCTTTAATTCCTTTCACAGCATGGCTGTATTCCTGTACATAATCACAAACCCTAATCCAAGAAAAACTGTTCTCCCTTTCCTGCAGCAAAGTGCCTACCCATGGAGGAAGCTAAAGGATGCCCGAGAAGGATAAGTCTGAGAATTAGTTTGCTCTAAGTCCTTGGAAGTAGCAAGCGGCTGCCCCTTTTCAGGTGAGAAAAGACTAACAGGCGATAAACATAAAGGGGGAATAGGAGCAAGGATGGAAGCCATCTGAGGTCACAATGTCAAAATAAGAGGGGACAACACAGACTTAAGTAACCTAAGCAAGAAATTTCTCTGTTGCATGTACTTAGAACAGATACACCACAAAGAGCACCAAATCAAGCCGGTATCAGTGTGGCTCAGACCGAGTCTGGGGAAGTTACCGCCATCCTGAAAAGAAGGATTGATCAGTAACGTTCACTTCATATTCTTCCCTACGATCTTCATTCTTTCTGATTCCTTCTTCCTAATTCCTGTAGGAATTTTCACAGGAAAGAAGAGTATCAATTGAGATCATTATTTCTTTATGTACTCAGCTAAGTCACTGGAACGGTTATGGTGACAGCAAATGAGTGTCTTTCAAGCAAGAACAGAGACAGCAGTTGTGCATATATGTTTAGCGGAGAAGGTCACTTTGGCATAGCCTAGATATTGGATGTGTCTTTTCGTTGCTCACTCTAGTTTGTATGTTGTGCAGTCTATTGTCATTCAGAATACTGATTTAATGACAGACAGTGAAAGAAATTTTTGCTGGAAGGTGTAGTATGCTTTAGAAAATAACTGGAACTACTGAAAGATTAGATGGCACTTCTTGTGTGTCTATACAACTGGTAAGCTTTGTACAAAAAAGAAATCCCTGTCATCAATATAAAAATAAATACGTCAGCAGTGTAAACTTCTTTGGAAAAACCAGCAAATCTAATATGTCACAGTACTGGAAAAAAGAGAGCATCTTACAACACTTCCCCTAAAACCACAAGGACTGGAACAAAAACAATTCAAGACCCTTCCCCAGAGGTAAAATGGAATGCATGACACATGCATCACTTTTAGGGGACCAAATTCAGCTGTCACTTATATTGATATCAGTCTGGCAGAATCCCACTTAAATAATTCTAGAATTACATGCCTGTGAAAGAAAGTAAATTTGGTCTAAATTACCTTCCCAATGCTAATTACTACATAGCATATTCTTCATTTACTATTTCATGTTATAAGGTGTTGCACAGTAATACATATTTCTAAACACAAGAAATACTAGACAAACAAATGTCATAAATTAGATTATAAATATTAGTCTAATTTCTGCTTTTATTACGACAACATTATATAAGTACTGAATGATACAGACTTCCCCAATCTGCAGTCTCCCTCTAAAGAGATCAGGGAAAATACTCTGATAATTACGTTAAAATGCTGAACAAGTGCTTATAATGTTAACCTTTCAATTAAAAAAAAAAAATATGTTTAGTTCCTTGCTTCCTACTGATTAAAAAATAAATTAATTTTGAAATGCTTTCCTGTGCATAAATATGAACTAGCACAGAGAAAGAAAAACGTCTTTTGCTATGATCACATACTGAAAACAACTGATTTTGCTTACATGCAGAAAACCAGAAATGCAAATAAAAAAATAACACTTCATCATGTCCATGTATTTTTGAGTAGGCCAAATCAACAACTCTCCACATGGTAACTGTGAAATGTACAGTGCCTGGTATCAGGAACAATATTCTGAAGCTGGCACATTAATCAGTCTTGTTTTCAAGCTTCTCATATATTATTCTGCATAGATTTTTTTTTTCCCTGTTTTCTTCTGTTATCAGAAAGCATCTGCAGGACTGCATGCCTGTTAAAACTAGTATAAAATTAATAGATTTAAACTGATTTATGCTACTTTATCCTGCAACAGAATTTGTTTTGATACATATGTTTTTGCTTTTTTTCCGTACAAACACCAACATTTTTGACACTTGAAAGGAACAATTTTGAGGATGTGACAGAAGATGGCAAATATCTGTTTAACTGCAAAAATATTTACACTCTGTATATGTCTGAGCTATTGTTAACATTTCCAATACAACAAGCTTTCAGCATGCAGAAATATACCTTGCATTTATTATGTGTGCCTGTATATGTAAACTGAGAATGCATTTATAAAATACAAATAACTTATAAAAACTGTACTTATGAAATAATCTATTATAAAACACGTATGGAAAATGGGAGTCAATGGCTGAAATTACCAAATCAAGGGAGCATGGACTATGGAAAAAAAATAAACCAGCCACTTCTCCCCGGCCTCCCACTGAAGCACCTGCACTTCTCTCTACCCAATACAGAGGGGTTTGACTGCCCCAGCCCAGAATGCACCAGTTTATCAGTCCAAGTTGAAAAATCTTCCTCATCGCAGAATAGTTCAGAAGGCATCCCTGATCAACTGCTCTGCCTGGTCTGCCACTCCCTAAATATAACTTCCATTTAAATACAAAGAGGGCCTGCAATAGAATTACACCCACCCGAAATGCAAATATTTTAAGTCTTAACCAGGCTGTGCACGAAGAAACAAAAAAATTTCAGTGACACAAATCAGTCTTGTAATTTTCTAGAGAAAAACTTACTGTTTCTGTAAACACAATACAGGCAACATGGACCCTTAAAAAGTAAGAGTTTAAAGAAAATGCACAAGAGGTTTTTTGCTGTTTCCTGAACAACAGACAAACAGTTTTCAAATGCATGCTCACGCCAGTGGTCAAGTGCAATCTCTTCAAACTCAGGTGCCTAAGCTGGGGTTCTGGAAGAGGTTTTAGCATTCCAGTCCCTGCCATCAAACCTAGATCTTTCTAATTGCCCATTCTCAAATACCTGCTAAGTTTACCTAGGAAACACAAATCTTACCTAAATATGGCAACAGGTATGTAGAAGAGCTATTAACATCATTAACCCACACTAGGAAGAGCCAAAGCCACCAAACACTGCTTTTACAGACTCGCAAGTAGGATTCTTGAAGTCACTCTACCCCGCTTTAAAGAATAACATTAAACTGAGAACGTCCTCCCCAACTTCACGCAACCATAGTGGGAAAAGAATTCCTACCCTGGACTAAACGCATGACAGGCTGGTCAGCCCCTATTTCCAAACATACCCCCCCATATCTTGAATCAAAGTGTGGAGGTGCTGTGAGTCTTGCCAGACTCTTAAGTTCTCTTAGGCAGACATGTAATAGCATGTGTTGCATCTCTACCGGTACTTAAAAAAAAAAAAAAAGAAAAAGAAAAAAAAAAAAGATAGTAGCAGCTGCCACCACGAGGCTCATATAAGAAGGGCATGGGAAATAGGTAGTGATGCCATCAGATAATAAAGACTTGTCATTTAATGCTTTTGGTCAAGTTCCAGACGAGGGAACTGCATATAGGAGAATTCAAATGACAACTATAGAGCAAACACTTGGGTTTCTTAATTCTCTAAGCTACATAACCGTGACATTTCAATGCGGTTCCGGGTAGTTGCAGAAACTTACATTTAAAAGTGCTGCATTCCTTTTATGAGCTGCATCAGCTGCTTGAGTTTGCCATGTCTTTTTAGTCTTTTTGTCTCCTAGATAAGTCTCCATCTGCTGTAGCAGCTCTGATCTCTGAGACAGTCTACAAAGGAAAACATTTTGCTAAGTGGGTAGAACATTTTGCTCAGGAGCTAGAAAATAACCTTTTTACCTTACCCAGTTTTCTCAAAACTATGGGGCTAATTAAGCCGGCTGTAGGGTGGGTGTGCTGGGGGAGGGAAAAGGTACAGGCAGACACCACCTGCTGTGCTTGTATGAAGCTATAATGTTGCAACCAGCAGTCCTCATATGCTAAGGTGCTTAGAAGCACTGAATCTCCCAGAACAGGAAAGACAGGGTGGGTTGGGGTGACTTGATCAGTGCTCCTCTTGCTCATTGGCAAGTACTAGCTGTTACAAGAAAAGCAGATTTTTCTGAATCATTACTGTATTTGCTTCACAATCTGAGTTTACAGGGCAACAAAGAAGCAAATCTATAATTAAGGCGTAGAGTGAGAGAATCCAATTACCTTCCCCAAATAGGAATTTAACAGTGACAGGAGGTTAACAATGGAGATCTTAAACCAGTACCACCATTGGAAGTCCAAAACCTCATCAGCCTAAACACCCTTAACGGCGAGCAAGGATGCTCATTCTAGTAGTTCATGAAGGAAGAGTGCCACCTCCTGGAACACCAACGCCTTCTTGAAACACCGCTGCTCTGCACCGAGCTCGCATTCACCGTTCACAGGACGGTCATGTGCAGCGAGGGAGGTCTCGCCAGCCCACAACACAAACTGCTGCGAGGCAAACCACAGCGCTGAAACAATTACTTACATCTCTTCGTGTCTTCTAGCAAGGTGAACCTCCTGAGCCAAATAGGATGACATTTTCAGTTGTTTGCCCCAGATTTGTCACTCTAGAAAAGGAAAACAGAGTCAAACTACAATCTTCCAAAGACATACACTTTTCAGTATTAAACAATTCCCTGCTTATTCACATATCAGCTATCTATGCAAAACCTGCCACAAGACATTGTTACATTATGCTTTGAATACATGCACACTACTAACATTCACAACATGTTTTAGGAAAACCTTGCTGTATTCTAACGAGAGAACTAACATTTGACTTCCAAGTTTCAGATCTAGCATCAAGTTTTCTCAAGTTTCAGATGCTTACAACTGCACAAGCAAACCACGTGCTTGCATAATTTGTGTATTCCTGTTCCCCTTTCTGGCTTTCGTCATGTCACTCTGAACACAAAGTTATACATGTAAATATCATTTATAAGTACCTCTCACAGATACAGTGCCCTGTTCATAGGAATCTATGTTTAAGTACAGGTACGATTAAACTAAATAACCTAAGCTAATAAACCACTTTAATCTTTGAGTGCTGGAAACATTAAGTGAAAACTTCTTGAGCTCAGCGCTCCAGTACTGTATGTGATGGAATACACAGCTTAAATTGTTTACATCTTACTGATTTGAGATACGAAGGAAATAACTGCCCACTGCATGCAAATCAAGATCCTACAGCACTTCTCAGAGGGCTGAAAGTGTTCTACAGTATAACATTAATTTTTTCACCTCAGAGGTGACTGCATTGTTGTCACAGTAAGTAAGATTAAAGAAAATAAAAGAACCTATCACATGCTCACAATGTTGAAGGGTGGGAGAACGAAAGGATCTTATCAAGATACAAGAACATTAGGAAAGCCCTCCTCTGTCAAGAGATTCAAGTTATTCACACGTGCACTTGAACTTCAGCAGAGCCCATTTCCTAGGGATGCGATGTTTCACCACGCTCTGAAAAATACTTCTATGCGACTGGCTTATTGATAATGCTTCCCCTTCATTTAGTAAGGCGCACAGCCCCTCTGTGCTCTTCCCCTCAGCTAGGGAACTTCATGCTCTTTGCGAGATCTCTGCTTGTCAGGCAACGCCTTTCCCGGCCACGGGAGAAACTGAGCACGGGGAGCACAGCCGCACACACCTCTTTTCTCTAGGGCGGCCTAGCTTACAAACAGGAGCGATAAACAAGCACCCAGGGCGAGCATCCCCCGGCCGCAGCACGACGGGGCAATCACTTCACACGCAGCTTCTCCGGGCGGCTGCCAGGGCGTGAGGCAAGGCGGGCCGGGCCGCTGCGGGCAGGCCCCCCGGCAGCCCCGCGCTCACCCCGTCTCGTCAGAAGCTCTTGGGAGGCGCCTCGGGCCGAGGGGCGGCAGGAGGCAGCGGGGCCGGCCCGGGCGCTGCCCCCTCAGGCCGGGCCCCCTGGAAAAGGCGGGAGAGCAGCGGCCGCGGGCGGAGCACACACGGGCGGCGGGGCGCGCGCGCGCGAAGGGGCACGGAGGAGCCGCCCTTAGCCCTACCATTGGGAAGGGGGGGGAAATCTCTACGAGCCCGTCGGAATGTACCATTCTGTAGGATTGAAGGAGGAGAAGTCAGGAAAGAAAAATAAAATACACAGACCTAGTTTACCTTCAGCCTCGCCGGCTTCGAAAAGGAAAGCAACCACCCATCATGGTCTCATCGACGCCTTAACCTCCCCCCCCCCTCCGCTGCCATGGAGACGGCCGGAAAGGTGGAGCCTAGCTGTAGGCGTTGATTGGCCCCATTGCTCCTCGGTAGGCGGAATCAGGCGAGGTCGGGATCCGCCTTCGCCCCTGGGATTGGAGGAGCGCAGGGCCCAATCATTGCTGGCGGGGCGGGCCGCGGCTGGAGGGCGGTCTCGCGCAGTGGCCGTTACGGCTGAGGCGGGAGGCGGGTGGCGGGCTGAGGCGGGCGGGCGGGAACTCGCCGGGGGCGGCAGCGTTTTGGGCACCGGCCACGGTAGAATCCACCGCTTGGACCGCCCCCTCCCTCCTCCCCACCGCACACGCATGCGAGATTTGGCAATAGTTTGGACAAACTTATTTGGCTTCGCAGCCCAACTACGCCGAGGAAGAGCGAACCCGCCCGGAGCGAGGTTGAGTTGTTGGGCAGGGTCAGCGCGGCCTGTTCCCGCTCCTCTCGGGGTCCGCTCGTCCCGCAGCCCTCGTGTTCTCTAGTGAGGAGGGCTTACCTCTGCGGCCAGCCGCGTTGCTTCCCTGCACGAGGCGCAGCGGTACGTTTTTGGGACGGGTGTGTGCTGCGAACACCAGCCGGTTCCCAAACGCCACCCCTCTGTGTGTCAGAGAACAGAATTGCTTCCAGGCCTCGAAGCTGAAGCGTTACCGAGGCTGACTCCAGTCCTTTCTAGGCAAACTTTCATCAAAATGTACTTTTTTTTTAAAAAAGCACGATTAAGCCACTTCGTTTGGTGAATGTTTTGTCCTTTGCAGAAAACATAAACCAAACAATTCTAAGCCAAATACAGCTGAACGTTCATTTTTCTTCATTTTCTTCATTGTTGCCTGATAGGTTTACGCACGTTTGCAGCTGCAGGTGATTTCTAAAAGCTGCTCTGAAAGACCTTGTGTTCCCTGGTTTCTTTCTAAATGTTCTCTGATCCTAGTGTTTAAGATGCCTTGTCACGAGCCTTTCTTACTGCTGAGTGAAGTTTGTTCTTGTGATTCTTCAGCTCTTTATCCTCCTATTTTTTTAATTCTATTTTTTTTGGTCTGATTTTATATTTCTGCAACAAACTCATATTAATTCACCTTGTGACATATAATTCAATAGAAGTTCTTTAACGTACTTGTAAACGTACCTCTGCTCACTGCAGCAGTTAGGATGAATAGTACTTAAAATCTTATTTTTAATTTTTTTTACCATTGTGATTTAAAGGTTAGACGTTCCAATACATTGTATGGAGAAGTAGGAGTCTGTCCTCATTTCTAATGGTGTGAAAAGCTAATGGTTACAGTCTCACTGAATTTAACAGAAAGCCTAGGTGTTTTGCGTGTTCCTCTTTGAGCTATACCAGTTCTCTGTAATGGCGGTGATCTTTCTTTTAATGAATTTCAGAAAGAACAGAGACAAATGGAAGTTTGGTTATACGTGCCGTTTGTGGAGAGAATGCAAAGAGCATTTTAGTTAAGCTACAGATACTGTCAGTTGTTCAGTGCTGCGGAAACAGAGACAGGATGGAAACCATAATTTCAGAATGTCTGCTTTATGTGACAGTGGATGAAACTGTAAGTTCATGGCTGAGGAGCTATAAACTCTGCGTTTAGTTTTTCAGTATTAATGTTCTTTTTTTTCCATTAGAAGAGCAACTTAACCCAGATAGGTTCTGAGTTTGTCAAGTATATAAGCTTTAAAGTTGGTTTTTTTTGAAAAGGAGACTGCTAATGACAGCCAGGAATCCCCTATAGCAGGCTGGTTTGAATAGGTGGCTCCTTGTACCTGGGAAGTCAGTGAGGGTCACCGCAGAAACAGGGCTTTACAGATAGGAGTCACTCCCACGGGGAAGGGCATTCTCTTGCCTACTTAATGCACTGGCACCTCATTGTAGCATGCTCTGTTGTTGTATGTGCGTTGTGTCATGTGTTGTGTGTCATTGTCCCGTATCCCCCCCCATTCCTGTTGTACTGTGCATCTTACGGAAAAAAAAAACCCCAACCAACAGTTTTTATAAAAAGCCCTTTTCCCCTGAGGTGCTGTGTCTTCATTAAATCCTTCCATCTCTATGTGAATTTACTGTTGGATTGCTGGTATAAAAATTTGAAAAACTAGAAACCTGCAAGCGAGACCCTGAGATCGGTGTTTATGGCCCAGTTGTGCCGATACCACCAAGTGCACCCTTCAGCACCAGAGTGGTCTCTCTGTTCTTGGTCGCAGTCTGCAGGGAGGTGCGATGCAGGAGATTGTGTACTACGTGAGTGCCTAAATATGGATTAAGCGCTCACTGTTAGCACCGAAACGTGGGCATTGCGACCCCAGGTTTTTCTTAACCCTGCAATTTGGTTTTACCCTGAAATGTAGGAGGGAAATTGGTGAATCGTAACACTAGGTGGCACTTGAACACAGCTAACAAAGACTTTTATCTTGCAACACACAAAAACAGTCAAACACATTCTGTTCTAACATGCAGTTAATTATATCCTCAAAATGATGTCTTGGATTGATATTACTAAACAAACATGTATAAAATGTAATTACAGACAAGTGAAATAAATACTGTAGGCTTATAATTGCAAGATATGTTTTTTGCTTGTAATATGCTACACACCTGTGCATAGTTTATATAGCTAGTATTTTATTTTGTCATTTTTACTAACATTTAGAATGGCACGATTTAGCTTTATGTGCTTTTATTTACTGGTACCAATTTTTGCCATATGTCAGTTTTAAAAAAATGGAAGGTTTTTATGTACTGGGATTTTAAAAGAGGAGTATTTCAAAGGGAAAACAATAAGAAAGGAGGCATTTTTTTTTACAAAACCACTTCAAAACTTTTTTTTTTTTTTTTAAAGTATATATTTTAGGTTTTTTCTAATTGCTTTACTTTCCTCCTCTTTGTTTACTTACCTTTTGGAGGCACACCTCTATTGCTGTAGTAGCTTAGTACCCACTTGGAGGTCCAAAGCCTGTCTGTTCATAAACATTTCTTAAGTGACACCATTGGTAAAATATCCCAGGCTTCCGGGAGAGCCTAAGAGCTGTGAAGTCACCTCAGAGCAGCTTGTGGCCATCAGCTTGGCTTCTGGCAGTTTTTCCCATCAACCGCAGAAGTGGTCAGCAGCATTTCAGTCAACTGCACAAGCCTTGTGTGGAGCTGCTGTAAGTTAGAAGCAGCTAAAAAAGGCGAAAGTAGATGTGCAAGGAAATGTCCTCCCAGTGCAGGAGCAAGCTAGTGAAGCATCAAACCTAGAAAGTCCAAAAAATGGTCTTCTAGTTCCTCTTTCCACGCACTCTTCAATATTCAAGGTGTTGCTCTCAACCTCGCTGTTGGCAGGTCCCATACCAACCTCCGTTCAGTGTTACAAATAGTTGTCTTTTCTGTGGTAGTTAAGATTAGAGCTGAGATGAAGCTCATAAGTGGTAGGAAAAGCCAACAACACATTCCTCTACTTGCATTTTGTTATCTGGCAGCTGAAGATGTGTATTTGGTGTAGGAAAGACTGGTACACGTGTGGAAGTCACACTTTGTTGAAAGAAAATTGCCGATGCGTTAGCGAATGCTTAGAGAAACTGCTGTGAACAATCCGTGGGTGCTTGTTGGAATTGCCCCCAGCCATCAGCAGACCTGTTTCAGGTGAACCGCAGCCCAAACACCAGACTAGGATGGGCTGAGCACCCATCAGCCGGTGCAAAAACAGTTGTCCAAACCAGAGACAGTTGGGCCGAGTTCAGAACGAGAGTTGGAAGACCTGTGGGAAGAGGAAGAACCGACAGCTGCGAGTGTGAGGGCACAGGGGTGGGGAGCTCCAGCTGGCTCGTGTGCCCGTGAAAGTGCAGTGAAAAACTGCGGATTAGGCCAGGCCAAACTGCGTCCGACGTCAAAGAAAAAAATAACGGTTGTGATAGAAGGACATATGGAAGAGAATATTTTCTTTATGCTTCAAGTAAAGATAAAAACCTGACAAAAAGGACAAAGCTAAGAAAATCAGTATTCAGCTGCAAATAATTTGAAAAAAGTTTTTTTTTTTTTTCTTGTGGGAAAGGTCCTTTTAGGTTCTGGAACAGTCTTTCCAGGCATTAGTAGATAGAGCTGTGAGATACAAGCTAGCCTAGACAATACTTGAGACAGTTTACTGATGCACCCACTCAGTGTTGTCAAGGGGATACATGCCCTAACAGGTGCTTTCCAGACGTAGTTTCTATGGCATAGCTACTTCTTTTTGAAGATTTCAAGAAAATAGTTTAGCCCTTGAGTAATACATTAACTCTTCTCTTAAAAAAAATAATCCACAGGCCTTGACTATAACAGAAGTACAGGTAGTAGAATGCTTTACAAGTAATTATAAAAAACTATTTGCAGTAATTAGCTTGAATCTAATTGCTTCTCAGCGTGTTAGGATAGTGAATTACAGCTTTATTTCAGGCAACTCCTGTTGTCTGTTTTCCCTAAACTGAACACAGGAAGCCCAATAAAAACAAACACTTGGAGAACCACCACTCTCGGTTCCTGTTTGAAGTATGTCGGATGGGGATGCTTCGCTTTGATCTTGCAAGCATCCCTTCACTTACCCGCGTAGACTGCGCCTCTCTTCCCTTGCGCCCTGAGAGCATACCGCTCCCGAGAGCGACGAGAGGATGCGTGTGAACGGGACGGACAGAAACCCACCTTCTGGCTCTTGGCTGGTTTTCCTAGGCTCCCTCCACAGTCGGTGCACAGAGATAAGCTCTCCTTGACAGTGATGCTGGGCACGAGGCCGGGCATTTGGAGTTGCTCTGAAGGACCAGAGGTATCTTTCTCCACGGGCTGTTTAGGGAGCTTTGAGAAACCGGCTTCCTCGGATTGGTGCCTATAACTACGTGTACCTGATCAGAGGCTGATCGTCTGCTTCAAAACCAGCCACGGTTTGTGTCTGTCGCACCCTAGTGGAGGTTCATCCTCAACGCTGATCTCGGTGCCACGCGGACAGAAAGGCTGTCATCTTTGGCCTGATTTGAGATTCTTACTTGAAACCGTAGCAGGTTTACCAATGCCTGCTGATGTTGGTGTGAATCCAGTCACGTGCCGGCACCGCTGGTTCTTTAAACAGTCTTCCGACCGCTTTCCCACACCACTTTGAGCGGACCGGACTATTGAACATTGTGTCCGCCCTTGCGCCGGGATGATCGTAGATCATCTTCAGTGTTAGTTTGCACTGGGTGTGCAAGTCAGCCTATGACTTTTACCCACTGTAAGTAAGTAATGTTATTGCCATCTGGTCTTAGATTAAAATTGTCTTATTCCGTAATGATGGTACATCTACAGAAGCAAAAAGTACTTTGAATTTTAATATATGCATTTATGTGACTGTCAAGATGCCTGATATTAATAGCTTGACTTTTACTGTAAGCAGAGGTAGAAGAAATAACACCACCTTCACAGTTCTGGCACAGTTTCCTGATGAGCTGAATCCTCGGCCCATAGATTCTGTCTCTGGTTTTTGCCTTACAAACCTGAGCAGGAGTGTTCTATTTTTTATTTCCGTTTAGATTTTGAATGCTTTTATTACGAGTTTCTTCAATCCCTGAGAGAAATTAGAGAGGCAACAATGCTTCTCTTATTGCATAACACCAACATTTATTGACAATAAAAATAACTGAGCTTGCACAAGAAGCCAGTTTCTAATAAACCCTTTTACTAGGTTGTTATGGAGGTTGAGCTTTTCATTTTTTACAAAAAACCCACTCTTTTTAAAGAAAGGTCAGTCAATCTTTTTTAGAAAGATTTAATAAATGGCTTTTCCCCCCTTACCAAATTTGGTCTTTTGTTGAATTGTTTCAGTACCTATTAAAGCTTCACAAAAATGTACCTTCTATTATATTTCTTCTAATAGGTTTCTCAGCCTTATAACTATAATAAATTTGTCAGTCTAGCTTCACTGAACACTGGACTTGAAAATCCTACCACAACAGATTATAAATATAACCATTTCTAAACCCTTTCAAGAAGTTTTACCCTTTCTTTCAACACATTTTATGTACTCAGCAATTCAGTGAAAATAACCTTTCAGAGTCATTATTTAAACTCTCTTTCTTGGTGGTAGCACAGTCGAGTCATTTGATCAGTCAGTCAGAAAACCTGAGTTCTGTTCCCGTCTCTGCCAGGTTGGATTCATGGTCTGAACCAACTCGCTTAAAGCCAATATTTTCTTAGGTGTTCACTCAGAGGAAATGACCAACTTGACCCATATGGGGCCTGATTTTCGGAGTAGCTGAGTGCTCAGAACTGCAATTTAAATAATTTTGAGCAGTGCCCTTAGCACTGCTAGGGGAAAAAAAAAAAAAGAAGTCTAATGGCATCTTGTTAGGTAACCAGAAATGAAGACCCTCAGAAGTAGCTTTTATAGCAGATTTTAAATGATACGCAAATATATATATATATTTTTTTATTTTTTTTTTTTCCCCTAATTTCTTTCCTCTCTTTTGCTTCCATAAAATTTGGTTGTTGGTTTGGGGCTTTTTTTTTAGGAGAGAAGTTAAATTCTTTTAGAAACACAAAATACTCTTTTGATAAACAGTTCTCTTCAGGCCATGTTTTAAAGTTTGAATGAATGAATGTACACAGAACGTAACAAAACCTTTAGAACATTAATAACCATACTAAAAGCAGAGAAGCAAGCAGCATGATCACATAAATCTAAGAAAAGCAAACAGAATCTAAATATCTCAAGCCCTGTGCCATAAAATGAATCAACTTTGCTTTATAACACTGTGTAAAGAATAAATAGCAATGCATCATATTTGCTTTGTACGGATGAATGGGAAGCTGAGAGAGGCAAGGGTTGTCTAAGTAATATAAAAGCGTAATTGATGAATACTTCCAAGGGATAAAAATAATCTACACTAATCCCAAATTACAGCACATACTCTATTCTTCAATTTAAACCCCCTTCTCAAGTTTACCCGTAATCAGCAAATGAAGGAAAAGAAGGACTACCTCAGCCCTCTTTCCTCTTGAGAGAAGTGTTGAGCTGAGCTCCTTACAAGCCTGTTTGGAGTCGTTCTACTTATTTGACCGGCTGTGATGGTTACGGTGTGTTTCTGCTCACCTGAGTTCAAGCAAAATGAAGAAGTATAGAAATAGCTTTTAGGATGATCAAGACAGTGGAGCAAGCTTGTTTCATGGGAAGAGATTAAAATGTTTCGCTTATTTATCAAACCAAGCAGGAAGAGTATCTGATTCTTTTCTACTAATACGTGAGTAGTGTTAATGTCAGAGGAAAAAAAGCTTTTTAAGCAAAAAAAGATAGAGCTAGCGGAAGGACAAAGGGATGTCATGAATAAACCTTGTTTTGAACAGAGGAGTTTGCGGAAAGTGCTTAAGCATTAGACAAGTGAACTTCTAGGACAGTCTTCCAGACAGGATAGAGGGGGAGGGAGAGCAAGAAAGTGAATTCATTTTAACACAGACCTTCATCACTTTGTGACTGGGGGTCTGAGCCATGGCTTTCTGCGTGACCTTCAGAGGGCAGCCTGACTTGCAGAGCCTTTCCAGTGGCAGGTCTTTCGTAGCAGCCATGTTCTGCTGAGCAGTGCTGGTGAAATTCCACAATCAATTTGCATCACCAAATCACATCACCGGCGTCAATATTGTAATCAGCTGCCAGTCGTCTTTGAGAGAAAACTTGGAAATTAAAGCTCCAAGTCACCTGCTGCTCTGTGCCTCTGGGCACGAACACTATTGCAGGGGGAAAATCGGCAATAAACCCCGTAATGCAGAACTTCTGCAGTCTGCCTGGCTCTGCCTGCCAAGCCAGCCTGCTTGCAGTTGACACCGATGTTCTGTAGGTGTGTAGGGTTTTGCTGCACCACTCAGGCGTTGGAAGGAGAATGTTTTTAATAAAATATGTCTGTGTTGTGAAGATCTTTCTGTCTGCGTAGGCTTCCTAATGTAAACCTCTGTTTGCTGTGATCTCACTATGAGCTTTACATTACAAAGTCCTACCTGACATTATTTGTAGTTGCCTGTCTGTGTGAACCTATTTCATAGCCTAAGGCACAGAAAGGCAGGTGAATTTCAATTCTAGTTTTCAAGTTGGTTTTCAAATGCTGTCAGTTTAAAATATTAAAATAACAGCAAGTTCTAACAACATTCTCAGATATTCTTGCCCAATTGACTGTCTTTGGCTTTACTGAACGGGGCTCTATTTGTGATCAGAGCTACAGACAGCACTATAGAGTCCAGGCTTTAACGTAACTGGATAAAAATCTCAGTGCTGCCATTGACATGAAAAGGGTCAGCACTTGGTTTTCTGTCATTTATGTTTCGGCTTAGCCATAACGTAGTAAAGGAGATTTTCTTTGGGAAGATGAAGCAGTAAGTTCATTAAGAAATATGAGAAAATAAATACATTCCAAGGAATGAGAAAACTACTTTCCTTAGGGAGTATAATTTATTTTCTTCATTAAATTGTATCATGAAGGATATCAGTTGATGGTTAGCTCTTCAGTTTCTGAAAATGACTGGTAAAAACTGTAGAGTTACAGCAGTTTATATCCCTTTTTTAAAGAGCATGTTTTTCTAACTAAATGAGGCTTCTGTGGTCATGCTTTGTGTGTGTGTGTGTGTGTGTTTAGCTGTGCACGCATGCATGCACGCATATTTCACATGTCTTCAGTAATTTCTGAAGTTGACCAATTGCAGCCAACTTTGACACCAAGGTTACTAGTCCCAAAGACATTGCAATTCTAAAAGTTTTGTGAAAACAGATGGCTATTCAGAGGAAAAGGAAAGGCTATAAGGAGAGCTTACCATTTGCTAGGTGTCAGAGGGTCCATGTAGGATTTTTTCCTACGAACTCAAATCCGTAGGAAACCAGGCTCCTTGGTTCTGTTATTCATAGAGCTGCTTATCTACTTACAATTTTTCTGTATTTAAAGCAAGTGAAATGAAACCAGTTTATATAAGCAATCAAGCAATCTGTTGCTGAAATATGGATTGCTGTATAAATCAAGCCATTAGTGAGATGCCCTAAATTTCCTCTCTGGAAATGGCTCTCTGTAATTGGCTAATCTCTCAAAATAATTTGTGATACCTTTTTACACATTGTGCCAACTGGAATAATCAAACAGAGCTGATTAAAATTATGCTTCCCCAGTTCTATTTTAAAAATGTAGTTCATAACTTTTACATACTTTGAATTGTCTTAGACTGTTATAGACTCTGAGAAGGGACTGTTGTCTCTGCACTAGCAGATGCATAGCCGAGTGAAGAAATGGCTATTAGTTTCTGCTCATGTATGAGAGACTGTGGGTGTTATCTGTAAGAAGGATCATGAAAGCATTGTTAGGATCCGTGGCCTAAATCCCACACAGCATGCTCAAGGTAGCAAGGTACATCACCACGAGGTGCTGAAGGTACCTCCCAAAAATGTAACCTGAGTATTATTTACCAAGCACTTTTGGACACTAGAGGAGTCCTTTCTGGGGCACATCTCCCACTGTAGATATAGCATAGAATTAGGAGTAACATTCATTTAAAATCAGACACCGGGTGAAGAAAAGAAACTATAGGAATTAATTCTGAAAGGGAACTGAGTATTTTAAAAAAAATAAAGAGCCAGTACGGTAGAGTTGGAATCATACAAGTCAAGAGCTATTCAGTCACTGAGTCTTTTTATAGGTGCACTGTGAGAGACAACCAAAGAGAATCAGTAAAGAGCAATGTTAAAGGACTGCAGCTCTACCCCATTGCTTTTGGCTCTTCAGCTAACTGATCTTTTCCATGTGCCTTCAGTCTTGGCCAGTGGGGTGGGGAGTGGAGAAGAGCACACACAGCAAACCGGGTACCCACGCCAATACCCACTACCCATGCTGACCCGAAGCTGCCCCTTCTCGTTGCCCACCATCTCGCACTAGTGTCTGCCTGTGTGATAAAAGCAACGCATTGCTCTTGATCATCTTCTTTGTGCTCTGCGTAATACCCAGGCCAAGGGAAACCTTGAAGGCTAACAGCCAGCCGGTACCACGTACAGCAGGAGGTACGTGGGAGCACAACTGTGAGCAGCCTCTGGCCAGGCCATCCCTGTCCCTCTGTGGGAGTCTGCAGCGCTGAGCGTGCGACCCCAGGCTGTGCGCAGTGTCAGGAGCAGACCTCACCATGCACTCGAACCAGCAGCTGCTGCAGAATTTGCTCCTCTCAGCTAGGAGAGCATTAATTGCCAGTGTTTAGAATAGAGCAGAAAGGAAATACCCATCAAAGGATGTGCTCTCCACCTTGTTTTCATCCCCCGCCCTGTTCTTCCAAGCTGAGGGGCTTTTACTGTAGAACCTGAGTTCTCCTGTCTCAGCCTGATAAGTAACCCTGTATAAGGCATTATCTTTTAACGAACATGTGTTTGCAAAGCCCACCCAAGTTGTGAGAAAAAAGGAGATTTTTCTTTCCCCCATAGTTTATTGAGAGTTTTTGTTTGTTTGTTTGGTCTCACTGCATATGCTTGCAAGACTATGAGGAAATACAACCCTTGGAAGGCTGGGAAGTTATGATAACCTACGCCTTCCTTCTGATCATCTTCCTGGTGTAGTCTGTGTTTAGATTTCATTCACTTGCTTATAGAAAAGCAATTGCATTAGTTTTAGAAAATGACTCAGCATGATATGGGGGTGAGGTGGAAGAGACACAATGAAAGATCTCACAGCCACAAGACTGAGATTTATAATAAATGTGGCTTGGGAAAATTATTTGTTTACTTTGAGTCAAATTTTTTAAAGGCAGTTAGATTGCTAGCTGCTTTCCAGGCCACAGTACGTGTCAGAAAAATCAGATTAATCTCAGTGGAAACACTAAGTTAGAAATGGCATAATTTGTTTTAAACTGTCAAAATGTTCTGCAAAGCCCCATTTGTAGTTAGGGAAAAATAAGGCACACATCACAGAAGAGCTTTAGAAAGAACCGTCCGTTTGCAGTCAGGGTGCAGGATTCAGGTCTGTTTGCCACGACGCTATTGGTGTTCCAGACGGATCTTCCCAACATAACACAGGCAGAAAAATCTGTATTCTGAGTGTAGGAATATTCATACTGTGTCCTGTTTCTAGGAAGGGGCAATAGAGGCTGTCCAGGGAAAGTGACAAAGAGCAACAGGCGCTAATTCTTACCAGGCCCTGACGGTCCGTAGAGTAGGCACATCCCGAACCAGAGGCTGTATCCACGTCTTCGTGTTCACTCCTCAGTTTAAACTCCTTTGTGTAAATGTCTGAGAGTAAGGTAAGGAGCACCATACATAAATAAAGAGCAAACCTGTCTCTTTATTATGCATCCACACACTGCTACTGATGATGCACTTGGGTCCACAGCTAAGGTCCCAGGATACCACTACAACAGAGTAATTACTATTCATCATAAATATCTTTGTCAGAAGACTGGGATAGATATGCCTAAAATTGCTCAGGAAAATATGCAGTAATGCTGAAAGCCAAGAGATTTAGTGATAAGGTGACAGTAAAATCTTGGCTCTGCTAAAGTCGAAATGAACTTTGCCAGTGGCTTCAGTAAAGCGCAGATTTTTGCCTTGAGAACCTGCCCAGACCAGCTGGTCTTCCTGGATGTCCTGAGAGCATCTCCTGCCTGAAGGGGCTCCAAGGAAAGGTGTGCTGTCATGAATTGAGAAAAATGGATTTTAACAAGCCTGTGCGCACCATGAATGGCTATGCTACTCCTTTGGTGAACAACCTACTCTTTCCAGCTTTGCTATTAATTTTCACAAATTCAGATACTGCAGCTGAGCGTTAGTGTTTGCATTCCACCTTGTGAGGGAGAACTGGCAAAAACAATTCAAGTACAGAGGATTTTGTAAAAAAAAAATAAAAATGTTGGCTTGCCATTTAGATAGCACTGGAAAATGACTGTTGTGAAAAATGAAAGACTTGAGCATAAACAGTATTTTTTTCCAAGCTTTCCAGATTCTGTGTGTACAAATCAGGAAAAGAACTGCTCCTGGTCCTTCTTTGGCAATTTCTCTGGCCATTTTACAGCAAGTGCTTCTGCTTGTAGGTTTAGTACTTTATGTTGTAGCCATTTTAGTGAAATAAATCTATTAAGAGCGTGGCTGGCCCAGACGGGAAGCACAGTTTACTGTACTGGTGAAGCTGTACAGGCACTAGACAGAACTCTTGTGAAAGGAGGACTGAAAGTACCAGCTCAGAGGTGGTGATGAGAGCAGAGCTGGCCATTGCTGTGGCCTCACCGCTGCACTCAGACCCACAAACTTCAGAGCTCTGCTGACTCTCAAGACTGTTAGCAAACTCTTGGTCTTGTTCCCAAATCTGTCTATACCGATCGAACGGCATGAGCTAAGCTTCTGCTACAGGTATCAGCTGCCATGTGGGCAAATGCAGTACACGGGTTGTTGATAACCATGTCCCAGGAGGAAGCGGAGCCCTCCAGAATATCAACAGCGTGTGATAAAATCTAGACAAGGAACGCATAACGAAGGCAGGATTAGCTGCGCAGAGAAACCTCTTAGTGCTTGAGTGCTGCCTGTTTGTGCTGTAATCTGTCGCAGTCCATACTACAACCTCATAATGAGGTTAGTTTATAAATTATTAATAGATAATATGAGCACCAACAGATAAAAATAACATGGGTTACAAGCTCATCAGCAGATAATGTTCTATTGCAGTAATAATCAACCTGCTGAACTCTGTAATCACCTATAACAATTGAGACCTATTTGTGACAATATCTGTTCTTACTAACTGTTGTAAAAGGAAGTTTAATACAAAACATGGCAGTAATGGGCATATAATATGAGATCACTTTTTTAATACTATTTTGTCATTCAGTACTTGCTTATGCTTGACAAGATTCTTCTGTAACTAGGAAAGGCGTCAGCTAGAACTCATGTGCGAGGAAAGAGAAATTTATTTTTCTTCTCCAGTTGCATTCTTAGGAAGCTCAGGTTTTGAGTTGGGCGGAGGCAATAATGGTTCATGAAGAAATGGTTTGTTACAGCAGAACATAGAACAGCTGTGCAAGTAAATTTGGTTTCGTGAAATGACAACCTCTGGAAGTCACCCTCCTGCAACAACTACTCCTTATCAATCAAATCGTATCCCCTAACTGTAGGTGGAGAGCTGGGTCTCTATGGCCTCCTGTGCCAGCCTGGTCACTAAGTACCTTGTACCCACCTTGGCTCTCAAGTCCACATGGATAGCTGAGAAAGACTTGGAGGGTTGTGTGCTTAACACAAAAATTGTAATGGCAGGAAGGCTAAAATTCCACTCTCCTGAAGCTCATTACCTTCTAAATCGCCTCAAGTCTGGGACTCAAAACAGTGCTTGTGTGCTATAGTGTCAGCTGTAACAGTTGTAATGACATGGTGCGAAACCGATCATCATCCGGTTTTACACAAGTTGAAAATGACTTTTTAAAATCCAGCAAGAAGTTAAGAGTAAAAATAAAATATCTGAAATTCTTTTCTATTTGGAGGTCTGCTGCCGTTCAGTTCAGGAAGACTACGATGTCCCCAGTGCTGTGGTGGTGCCACCCTAGAGAGGCTAGGGATTTAGGGCCACCGTTTTCCAAACCCAGTGTGGGGGAGCTGACTACATAGCTTTACAGCTCTGTATATTCTCATCTCCTATGAGAAGCTGAGCTGCAAGGATGCTACTGCTCCGCCCTACGGCTGGGGCAGACACGTACCTGTGTGGATGCAGCCCTACCTTTAGCGGAACAGCTGCAGGTCTTTCTTCGTATTGCTTTGCAAAAGTACCTTGTGTCCTTCACTGGAAGCTGAATTTGACAAAGGAATGGATGGGAAGGATTTTAGTAACTAAAGTGGCTTATCTTCTGGTATTATAGCAGTAGATAAAATTAAGCAGGAAAAAACCCCGAACCCACAAAAACCAGAACGAACAATAGCATTTTTCAGTCATTATACTGGGAATAACATGCAACAATAGGATTATGATGACTGCAAATGTACCATATTGAAATAAAATTAGTTTAAAAGACGGGAACAACATCATCATCAGGTAGCTTTCTTGCAAGCTGGAAAATAATTTTAATAACTTTATTGTTGGAAGTAGTCTAAAAAAATATAAAGGCTCTCCTCCCCCCCCCAGTACAACAGTGATAGTGTTAGAAGCAAGACCTCTGGGTCTAGAGAGCTTTTTTTGGTGTTCCCAGCCTATGAAAAACAAGGGCTATGGCATGCAGCTGAAAATCAGCAATGCAGTGTTGAAATCTCATTCAGAGATGGGTGTTATTTCAGAGTATGGAACCAAACAGGAATATTCATTATATGGCACGTTAATGCATCGTGCTGCCTAGGAAGGATGCTGAGAGGTGGCACAGGAAAATCAATAAAGATTGAAGTCTTTCTAAGTGCAGGCAGAATGTGGAATAAGAGCTCCAAAGGCAAAGAATCCAGTTGCCAAAGCTAATATCGCCTTTTTGGGACACAGATTTGGACTTAGTAAGAAGAAACTAACATAATGGCACTTTGCTTTCTATTTTCAAGGGGACCCCTGTATAGTCTGAGGAAGAAAAGAGGGTGTGAGATGATTCAGGCAGAACATTTGAGCAGGGGTGGCTGTGTGCTCAGGAAGACTTCAGCCCTGCTCAGGGCTGTTCATTGCTGTGGCTGTGATTAAGTGCCTGTTAATAACAGGTCTCTGGTCAAAGCACCCGAAGTGGTGGGTTTTATGCCATTTGTGAGGGAATGGACTTTCCTCATCTGGTAAAGACTGTGGGGATACAGCTGCCCCAAAACAATTTTTGGAACAAACTGGAAACCACCAGGAGGGTGTTGGACTGGGCCAATATTTTGTGCTGTGTGTCTGTGACTTTGTGATCATTTGCAAAATTAGCTTTATCATATTGTGGAACACGGTCTTCCTCCCAGCTACATGCAGTGGCAGGAGCATAAAAACATAATCTGGAAGAAATTAGTGCGTAAAAAGTGGGGGTGGAGGGAGGGGGGGCGCAACTAATATCCCTTATTTGTGAACTTTGCTGTAATTTGAACAACTTTGTGCCATTTATATTAAATCACCCTGTTCTTTTTGCTTGTCATTTTGGAGCTTGTTCTTTTTCTTTTTGTCATACCTTTTATGTGACAAACTTCAGCTTAATATATTTTTTTTGGCAGTTACATACTTAATCTTCCCGATTCCTGTGGATACCAGCACAACAATGTGTTTCAGAAACTATTAAAGCTGATGAATCAGAGACAAGTCATTGATCTTTGCTGGGGACTGGAAGGTGCCGAGCCCTGGCTGATCAGGTGCCCATGACTCAAGCTGGGGAATTAGGAAGAGAATTTTGGCAAATGGGGAAAACTCTGTTGGGACAGAGCTCTGCTCATCTGACCGGGTCAGCTTGAGTCAGTTAGTCTTCCTCACACACTCATAATATGTTCTCCCAGTTCACTGGGTGAATGTTATGAAGATGTCATGACATGAGTGCTGGCTATGGCACTCAGCTGCCGTGCAAGAAAGGTACAGGCCATTTTTTAACACATGTAAATTATAAACACAAATAATTGCATAAACAAATGTAGAAATGTTTAGGCTGATATCCTGCATGAAACCCATTAGTTAAGTCTGTGGTGTGCCTCGTTCTTTCCAAATACATTACACAGTAAACTACTATGAGATATGTAAACTTATGAGATGAACAAACCTCTGCCTATTGCAAATGAACTTGTGAAGACAAAGAGCAAACACTGAGAAGAACTGAAGTTTTTTGGTACATGGTGGCCTTGTCAACAAACACAGTGATCTTACCTTTGTATTGTAAGAGCCTCCTGCTACAGATTTCACGAGCTACATCATTGCTAGGAGGTCAACAGCATTTCTGAAGCGCATACAAGATCTATAGCCTGATAGCAGATAAGCCACCTGCATCCTTTTTGTTTCGGAAAAAGAAAAGAAAATAGGAGGGAAAAAAAAGAGGAAAGATTTACTTATGGCCAATTTCACAGGCTGCAATCGATTTACAGGTCACTAGGAGACTTTCAGGCAAAGGCATAACGTATGTCTAACAGGTTCAAAGTAAGAGGCTATCTAGAAAATTGGATTTAAGTAATAAGGAAGCTTATTTAAAGCACTAAAATTCAGAAGGCAGAGCCTTTCAGTTACTGAACTTTTAAGAGTTTTCACTATTTTTTTTCCACCACTAATGGTGTTTTTTAGCTTGAAGGCTAGTATTAAGCAAAACTAAGGACATTCTTTGCTAGTGTTGAAGTGTGATAACATTTCTGTATGCAGCTAAATAGAGTGTTAAATAACTTAACCCTTTTGTTCTGTCACCTGTTTTTTGTACAGCTTGCTGTATTACAGCTACAAGAGCCAACAGCTCCTTTTGGTCACAGTCACATCCATGGCATTTGAACACGCCAGACATTCTGCAACCTGATGTTCTCTACAAATGTCAATTCACAATGTCATGAATGAAATTATATTTCATTTAAATGACATTAAGTGATATTTTAAATTAAAACCACAGCTTAGAATCAGAATGTTCACCTGATGATTGGACTCAGAGTTCATCCAACAGTTCTGTCACTGAGCCAATACCATTAATGATTTGAGCCTATCAGGAAAAATCCCTGGAGGGCAAAGCTGTGTGATGCTGATGGTCCCATCAGGGCCCATGTAATGAAGGCCTCAATTTATTGTTTCTCTGTGGTTTTCTATTCTTGACCGTCTGCTGATGAAACCTGATAAGCACCTTGTTACAGAAAATTGCTCATTTGTCTAGTACATGCAGGACCCCCCCATTCCATCCCTCTTGGGCACCACGCAGGAACCTCTTGGCAGAGAGAAAACAGCCAGGCTTTCTTTAAGAGATCTTGATTTTCCTCCCATGCATTGGCTGAGAGAACGCTAAAGATCTCATTTTATCCTGCAATCAAGCTCGTCAGCTCTCCCCTTGCTTTTCCTTCTCGGCCAGGGACTGAAGGGGACTGCAGTCTTGCCCTCTCACAGAAAGAAGGGGCACACGGCATCTCAGAGCTCTGGTGCTGAACTGCAGAACTTGCTTGTGGGTATCATTTGAAATAGAGTTCTCCTTCCCTCATGGCAATTGTCGTTGTCACTATTTGCTGCCTACTAAAAGTCTGTGTGAAGGAAGCACCTCAACCAACAGATGAGAACACGCTGAACACCACAAGTGACTGGGGCATGTGGAATTCTTACTCCAGCAGACTGTCAAGTCTTTGTCTGTGTGTCACACACAGCCTACTGATTGCCCAGCGTGAAGCTAGCGTAGATCGTCAGAAAATGGGCTGGTCAGGTGTTACTGCTGTTCCCACCGAAGCCGTTGCTGGAGCTGTCACACGCTCCGTGACAGCATGTGGAGGTGGGGCAGGAAGTTGGCAACGCGTGGTGTGGGGAGGGACTGTGGGCTGGTGGGAGGGGTGCGTGGCCCAGCAGCCGCGGTTTCTCTGTTAGGATGTGAAAGTACTTTTCAAGAGTCTGTACTTACAGCGTCTGGGTTTTATTCGGAGGTTCCCTCTGTTGCCTCAGTGTCTCATTCCCCCACGTCTGGTTTGTGAGGGCTGGTGTGACACCAGCTAACAAGACTGCACATTACCTTCTGCACACTTACGGTACCTGTGACTGGAGCAGCAATCCATTTTATGGAGCAGTACCAAAAGTGGCCATTAGCTGTCTCAAACCACTCCTAGGCCAGATTCACGTGTAGGAAAAAATTCACTCTGCTCACTCCTGGCTGCTGGCATCATCCCCCAATGGACCCAGAGAAAGCTGGGACTGATAGAGCCTAGAAGGTGCAGAAAACCAGCTACATTACACAGGAGCCTGCTGGCCCTCGTCTCTCAGATGGGGCATCATTTTAAATCATAAAAACCCAGGATAACAGCTGGTGGAGGGTTGTGCCACATTCCCTTCTATCAAGCCTTGGGCTTCCAGCCAATAATGCTATTCTTCCAAGACAAAACACACATACCTTCTGGCTTTCTTCTGATGTTGACTCAGAAACTCTCTCTTTCAGCAGCTCCTTAGATAAAGGAACAAAAAGTATTTATTATTAGATATTGTGCAAGAATATCCTGTGATATGGGACATACGACCAACATGGTTTGAGCTTGGGAGTGACAGAAATTATGAGCCGTACAGAAAGCATGGCTCATGGACACGAAGAGAGTGAAATATGAAATATTGGAAACTGCTCCCATAAGAGACATGGAACTGAAATGCAGAATCTTTTCAAAATTCAAAAACATAACATAAACCACTAGCAAAGCAGGCATCAGCTCCTAAACAAGGATTTCAAGACATAAGGAAGATAACAACTTTAGAAAAGAAAAGCGAGCCCAGTGACTGTCAGATTAATTGAACACAGTGTCAGGAAAGATTGCTTTGTGAAGTGTTGCTTCTTAAAGCATTACAAAGTCAGAAAGACATCAGAAACACTGATTGGCAGCAAAGGGGAAACAGAAACCACAAGTGATCAATAAGGCAGCTGACAGCAGGAGGGGGTGACATGTCAGTGCATGAAGCACTTCGTAGAGCTTGAAGTGTCTGAGTAATAGGACTGGGACCAAACCATTGATCAAAATTATTTTTGTGTTGCAAAAGGTCTTGAAAGTACACCTCCTGGCATTTGAATCCATTTAATAAAAATGCTGCTATTATTTGTGCCTGCTTAGCAGCACTGCTGGCAGCCTCTGGAAGCCTTAAAGGCTAAACTCATTAGCTATTACAGAAGTTGGGATCTCCTGATACCACCAATTAATTATGGTGTATCGTTAATAGTGGGAAGTGCTGGTAAATCCTATCTTTGTTGCCGAAGTATTAATGAACTACTTGCTACGTGTTTCCACTGGATCTAGGTCTCAGCCAGGTCTTTTCCCCAGCATAAGCACAGAATCCAAGCACTTTCTCCAAGGCTTTGCCTTTTCTCCTCTCCTCCACTCCCACCTCTGTAGCTCACCAAGACAGCTCAGGAGGACCAGGGACCCCCAGGGCCAACGCTGCACTGCCAGAACAGTAACAAGGTTTGCGGTGTAGGGAGCTGCTGCTGCGCTTGGCTGAAGGCAGGGGTAAGGTAGGGAACAGCCACGCTGTGTCCCGCAGCGAGCTCCGCCCCGTGTGCTGTATGCACGCATGGTGCTCAGGCCAGCAGCAGGGCGGGGGCTCCACCTCAGAGCTGCTGCCATCTAATGAAAACACAATTTTTCCTTTAAGGGGCATTTAAGGGGCTGCCTTGGGTTGTCCGGATTTCTGTAGCTGCTACAGAGAAATCGTTTTTTTTTTTGCTGCGTCGCTGTCCCAGGCGATGTTCCCACTGCCTAACCCCTACCTTCTCTGTGGCTGTTCAAGCGCTACTTCTTGTCACATATATGAAAGATGTAGGAAGAAGATTACACCCTTTCTTCAGGAGTGGTGTTTTAAAATACCAGGAGACAAGCCCCACAGCCTCTCCTCCACCCCTGCCTCTCCCAGGCTGTCTCTCTCCAGTGTTTCACCAGGCAACATCCCTGTTCATCCTGTCTTTGCTCAGAGGATTTCGTTGCTCTGCTTTTGTCTGCCTTCAGCAGGATTACATTTTTGTCCTGTGTGGTTCTCCCTCCCAAAACCAGATGGTTTTAAACCTGCCATGAGTAGGCTGGGAGGGTTTGCTTACCTTGGTCTCAGGTTAGACCTGCCAGGCCCGCGTTCATCTTTTTCTTGCAGCAGGTGGTGTTGACTCCCATTCAGCTTGCCATCAGCTCCATCTTTCTGGCACTTCCCGGACAAGAGTATTTAAACAGTTTTCTCATACTGTTGTTACAAAGCGCTACGTACCCACCTACCTGGGTGTGCAGGGGCTGCCGTCTTCTCCACGGACGTGTCTTCTCCACGGACATACAGCAGCCAAGCTGGGCAGAGGTGCCTTCCCCGAGTGGCCAGCCCCAGCTACCTGCCCCTGGCTGGAAAGCCACGCAGAGGGCACTGGGCTCTCCTTGCTGCTGCAGCATCCCCCAGGGCAGGCGGGGAAGCAGCTCCTTCCCCTCCCCAGGTGGAGCCTGCCTGGGGGCTGTGCCGGGCTCTTCCTGGGACGCTCCCTGAGGCAGTGCCCTGGAGCGAGGGCTGGAGGAGGAAGCACGCTGCCCAGGCGGGGGCTTTGCAGGAGTCAGCAGGCTGTGCTGCCAGCACTGCGGCACCACACCAGTCGCAGGCCCCACCTAGTGCCCCCAGCACCCTCTTTCTCCCAGTCAAACCAAAATGGGGACGTTGCAGGCGAGACCGCAGCAACACAAAAGGCGGCAGACGTACAGCGTATTGATTCTAACCAGCAATTTTATGTCAACAAGCAATTTCAGTTATTGATGTTGTTCATCCGTGTGCAGGGCGGTGATGCAAGGATAGCCACGGTGCTGCTCTGGAGCCTGCCTGCTGCCTTGTTCCTGATGGCTCCGTCAGCCCTGGCAGCCGCCGGTCCCCTGCTGCAGGCAGGTGTGCCGCTGCGGACCGCTCCTGGCAGCAGATCCGAACGGGAATGTATCCGCAAACCTAAGCGGTTTTCCCACAAAAAAGAACCACAAAAGCCCTGACACATGCACTCACCCCAGAACCGGCACGGGAGGCAGCACGCGGAGCTGTCGAGGTTTTGTTGTGAAACACCGAGCATCGATGGCGTCACGTGCGCCCGTTTCAATGACAGCTCTCGGCTCGGGTGCGGCGGGGAGGCACGGCTACTACTGCGCTCCATGGGGACTATTTGCTGCTTTATCTCCGGGATTTGGAACATTTGTCCCTCCTTCCCAGTCTGAGACGGGGATGAGGACTTTTGCTTTTTCTACCACAGCTCTGGCGTTAGTTGAGCAGTGAGTAGACGCAGGTTTATCACAATAAGGTGACAGTGGCTTGGTGGAAGGCCCTGGTCCTCCAGGCAGACGACTGCTGATAAACCAGAGTCAGATCTAAGGAAGGGCACACCCAAAGGTGCTGGCAATAAAGCTCAGGCTCCGAGGCCCTGTTCTGAATGGAGAAAATCCCCCTTCCAAAAGGGATTTTTATGGGTCACAACAGTCTGGGGAGAAGCAGTGGTGGAGAGAGAAGGGGGTTACTGGCAGCTCTCTAATAGTCGGAGACAATTAAGAAAGGAACGGTGATCTCCACTGTCAAGTGACTGAGAGACAGCTCCCAGCTGAGCACTGCTTGGAAATTTGAGATCTAATTAAAGCAGGCCTTGGATCTCATCATTCTTCCTGCACGCCTGGGACAATGAAATACTGACTTGTGCATCTGTTCTGTATGTGTATTTGATGCAAATAAGGAAGAAGTCTGTAAATACATCAAAAACCATACTTTATTTTATGTATAGCAATACAATTTACATATTAAATAACACTATAATAGAATGATTTGATATAGTTTAACATAACAAAAAGAAGATTCTTCAAGTTACAAAAAACCCCCAAACAAAAAACAAAACAAAACAAACAAAAAATCTCCCTCAAAATACTCCCTCCCACCCTCTCCCCAAACCAAACACCACATTTTTTTTTTTTCTGAATGGATCAATGAGACAAACGTATCCAGTGACTGGCTAAGTCTAATTCCTATTGCACACACTGACAATGGAATCCAAAAAAAAAAAAAATCCAACTTTCACAATCACTGCCCCAAAGAAATGACAAGTGTGGAAATCTTTTTTTGGAGTGTGATGATGGTGTCTCACTACCTCGATACACAGAAGGTATGTATTCACATAGCCACCACAGAACTAGGAAGGAGGTGAAACTAGAAAAAAATTAGCTTTATATGAAAATATAAAATTCTATGATTATATACCATAGATACAAAGTTCCCAGAAGATGCTTATCCAAGCAACAAAATATTTACAGTTTTAATGACTCTGCTATTTTAAAAATGAAGGAAAAGAAAATAGGAGAACACATGAATGCTTCGGTCTTTAGAAACAATGGCTGCTTGCTAGTTTCGAATGTTCTAACAAAACAAAAAAAAGTCACTACCCCAAATGTTGGAGAGTTGTGACATTGTATAAAATTGACTATCTCCTCTTTTGGAGACGTTTATTCTTAAAACTCAAGACATTTTTCTTGAAATTAATTATCCTCTGTAGAAAATGCTTCCCTTTGCAAATAGTTAACAAAAACACTAAAAACAGTTTAACAGCTAAGACAAAGTAGAGGCCAAATCTCTTCATTACAGTTCCTTCTCTCTTTATTTTTGCATTCCTTCTCCTTTGATAAGTAAAGCCAATGTAGTTCACATTGTTAGAATGGCAACAAAGAGAAGAAGAGCAAAGGGGTAACAGTAAGAGCTGAATTACATCTGTAAAAAAAAAAGAAAAAGAAAAAGAAGCAATGCAATGGATTAACAAATAGGCATTTTCCCTTCATATAAAAATTCACTGGCACCATTTGAACAGAAACTTCAGAACACAAGATCTGATGTCAAAAGACACGAATTTGAGAAAGACTGCTAAATCTTTAAGACAACTACATTTTATTTATTTTTTTTTTAAATTAAGTTGGTTTTGTTTTGCTGAGAATTAGTAGTATGCATCTTTGGTAGAATTGATATCTATATTTTTTAGCTTTTAAATAAAATATATCAGCTTAAAAAAAGACTAATAAGAAGGCAGTTGTGCTGTGTCATAAAGATTTTTCCCCTAATGTTCTAATGTATCACTCTGGGTTCAAGCAATTCAAGCAGTCAAAAACTGAAAAAACAACTGAAATTTTGCGGATCCTGTAAATGACTCCACTAACCTAGAACAGACCCACAGTTCAGAAACAGTCACGCACACAAAGTAGTTTAAGGGTTTCGGATTTTTCCTTTCTCCTGTTCCTAAAATCAATATTTGGAAACAGACCCTGTGAAATACTCAGGACAAATGCTGTTTAAAATGAATGTTCTGTAGACCTTGGTCCTGCAGAGGAATCAGCGCTTGGCCTGCACGCCTGAGCCGTCCTGCTGGCTCTCCCAGATGCCAAGTTCACCTACAGGAGTGTCTGTAGGATGGGGCATTCGGCTGGGACTGTCACCCGTTTTAGACGCTCACGTGACACAGCAGCTTTCCAAGCATTCCCTCTGGGAAAGCTTGGCTGCTCTTAAGGGCTCAACGCACAGAAGTCTTTTACGTCTTTCACATGGTCTGCGGGCGCAGCTCACGTGCAAGACACGGAGAAATAATATTTTCTAAACGCAGACACACACGCACGTGTACTTCAGTCCTTTATTTCCTTATTTCTCAGCGCTGGTGCTACGGACCACATTTGATAGCGATGGGATATACTCGGGTTCTCTCAATTTGCAGGCCTGCACACTGTCTGGGAACTTCTGACGCTTGAAAGGCATCGCGAGCGAATGCCAGGGAGTGGTTGCAGCGGGGGGCTGGGTGGCAAAGCCAAGGTTGCGATGCACAGGGCGGGACTTTGGCCAGACGCTCCCCAGAGCATCTCAGCCGAGCTCTGCGAGTGCACAGCTCTGCACACACGCTCGCTCCTTCTGCCAGTCTCGCTCAGTCCCGGGGAAAGGGGGCAAATCCACGTCAGAGAGCAGAACCGCAGCTGCTTACAGTAAGGACAGGTTTGGCTCTTCCCCGCGCTCAATCCTGACCTCCACAAGCGACTCCTTGCTTCATCCACTTCAAGCCTAACGCATCACTACCATCTATTGGCTATCTGACTGTCAGCACAGCACTTAACTCACAGCTCGAGTCCCCTTAAGAAAAAAATCCACGGAGAACTCCTAGAACATCAGGGGAAAATACTTCCTCATGGATTAAACCCCAAGCAAGTATTTCAGGTGTGGGAAAATGCCAATGCAAATACATGAATTTCCAAAGCATCTACCAAAGTTCAACCCCCACAGCCTTCTTTCATTGATTTTTAAAACTCGTGAGAAGGTAAGGGATTAAACCAAGGATATTCAGGCAGTGTGTCACGAACCACAGTTATCTTCCATCACGCCAGTGAAATGAAAAGCAATCAGCTGAAAGTACTGAACAAATCCAACCCTCTTGATGCCTGCAGTAATCTTTGTGTCACTTAGATCTTGTCAGGGTTTGAATTCTTAACTTGTCTTTACACCTCCCCCGAAACTTAAATACTTCAGATTGAGCTGTTCCAACTCATCAGAGTCCCTTTGTGCTACCAGCCAGATTGCCTGGGGCCGGGATCGCTACTGGGGGCGCAAGGCGGGGCTGATGGGCACTGGCCATCAGACCACTCGGCAAAACCTTCCAGCCCTTGCAGGCAGCAGTACCTGAAAACTTATTTAAGCAACTCTCGTTACTGGGGTGTAGGACTGCAGAGCCAGTCTTATCCCCTACCAGACATCAACTGACTCCCCCTCGGTGCTGGGCTGTCCCAGTGCCAGGGGGCTGCAAACTACAAAGCATTCTTTCGAAACATTTTCTGCGTTTTTTTTATTTGGACTGTGGTGCTGGACATGGGATTTCCTTACTGAAACCATGGATATATTGTACTGCTCGGCATTAGCAGTTTTTGGATCACTTGTATGGAGAGATTCAACAAACTGGGAAGTGAAAGGTGACTGCGTAAAACGTTGCTGATGAACTCTTAAATACTTTGGTGTTGGAAATGGTCAGGTGTATCCATACTAGGCAATCTTTCCCTTATTAAAAATAAAAGGCCAGATGTTAGCACATACCAGTTTGCATAGCTCCTCTGCTCTCAGCGAGGCTGGATCAGCTTGCTACCTCGCGAGGTTCCGAACCAAAATACCTACTCTAAATAGAACTGTAAGCAGTTCGCTTTCAGCTTCCTTGCATGTGGAAATGCACAGAACCTTCCTCTTAGCTGAGCTTCCTCCCTGCCCTCCCCTCCAACAAAATAAGTGGGTTTTGCCTTGCCGAAGGTTTGTATTTCGGCAAGACTGGACTGGCAGAAATTAACAGGTTTATATCAAATGAAAAAAAAAATGCCGTAACTTTTTGACAAGACCTGAAAAATTACAATGCATGTTTCATGCAGTTGGAATTTAAAGGTAAAGAAACTAATGCCATATATAAGGGATAGCATCTTTAACTGTATACTGAACGTCAGGATGGTTGAAACGACGGATTTTCAAGGCAGATTCAATAACCCCTCCCTACTTAGCTGAGCTATGAAGGACGTGGTTAGCTTTTTCAGGAGAATTAAGTATGTGCTTACGTCTTCTGCTAAAAGGGATGGACCTTGTTGAATTGCGACCAAATACAAAGGAAAAGGGAGCCAGGGAGGATGTATACGTAAATGCTCCAAACAATGATTCAATTATTTATATAATCTGGGGGGAACCATTTTATTGGTTTGGGAGGGAAAACACAGTAAGCTAGGTTTGTGCTAAAGAATTAGTCTGGCAAAAAAAAGAGGGAGAATGTAACTTTATAGGTAGTTTTTTTATTAGTTTGCTTCACCAGTAAATATGGATCAGTACTTTATGTTTTAGCACTAAAGTATGAAAATTACACACCTGTAAAAATGGCATCTAACAGTTATGAAATTAAGAAACGCCTGTCATCATGTAACATACCATTAGGTGTGAGGTCATATTCAAGAAATAGTAAGGAAATTAATGTGTTTAAAATATTGAATAGCTTAGTAATGTAAAATATTGCTACCTTCCATATAACTGAAACAGGTCTGATTTTGGGTTGTAGTAGAATTCTCACTGTATTGGCTCTGATGAAAATAAAACCAAAATACTTTCCCATCATAGGGCTGGTTAAAAACTAGACTTGACATTTTTCTGAGTACATGAGGAAACTTCAAAATTGCAAATTCAAAACCTATCACTGCGTCCCACATTATGAATTGCATCTAATTTATAATTATATTGTATGTAATTTATATATTCCATGTGAAGCAAGTCTTAGGCCCGTAAGTGTACAAAACAGCAATTTGAAACAATACAGAAATAATTGTTTCAGCTCCACAAGGCTATTACACCTTCACTGTAGCTAATAATCACCTGCCACGTTTTGTCAAGAAAGGATGAACACTGCTCATCCACTCCACTGGAATGTAGAACACCGTTGCCAAAACTGTGACATGATCATTAAAATAATAAATATGGTATGAAGGGGTACAGTATCTGTTGTCGAAAGAATCCATCTGGCCTAGCATTCAAGATTTAAGACTCGAGGGTCACTGTAGTTAGCAAAACTTCACTGCATTTAAACAAAACAGAAAAAGCGTATGTTTGTTGTCATGGAATGTCACATCAGGGCTTGTCTTGTATTAGAATATTATAGGCAGTAACACTGATCATATAGTGCAAACTAGATAAAATTGCGTTTCACTGTGTGAAATAAACAGAGGTGCAAATGCTCAGTAGGATACCATTAAGACATAAAATGGCAAAAAATAAATATCAAAACTTTTATCAGTGTAAAAAAGTAATTGGGTTATTGTATAACCTAGAGTCTGGCAAAAAAGGCCTCAAAAAAGTTCACTCAGTCTTCAGAAGTTCTACAAATTAAGTGCCTTTTCAGGTTTCCAATTAGACAAGAGACTCCATGCTTTCTGCGGGATCAGATTCGTCACTGGCCATCACAGCACCATTTTTGTCCAGTGTCATGGGACCGTTTCCATTTTCCTTAGTGCTGACCAAGCTTAGCATTGCCTTATAAAGAAACTGGTACTGTTCCTGGAAAAGAAAGGACAAGTTATTTCAATCCTTTCAGTGTACATAAATGAGTGGCACTTAAATTTGGCATTTCCAGGGAAGGTCATGGATGTTCATTACTAGAAAGATACGCAGAGCAAGGAAAAAGAGAGCAATTACCTCTGTTAGTCTAGTTTAACTGTGTCAACCCCGAACTCCAGTTTTGGGTAGATTATATTATTTGTGATATATTATTAAACACTATGGGAGGACAGGACAATACCTGAGCCCACAGCTCAGCCCCAGGTTGGTCCCTCGTACCGGCAGAGCCATGCACACTGAGGCAAGGGCGCTGCTCTCGCTGAAGTGCCCCACTGCTGAAGCTTTATCTTCCTGCAGCTCTACCTGCCCTGCTGCTTCCCTTCAGATCACAGCATGCCGGGTTTAAACGGCAGAGCTTAACTGACAGGGCTGGCAGGGGGACGATGAGAAGCTAGAGGTCCTTCTCTGCTAGGGCTGCCTGTGCAGTGGCCGCCTAACCGAATGAGCTTAACTGCAAATCGGAGACTGGCAGGGTGGGTTTGAGGTTTATAAAAAAAATAACAACTGTACAAAAAAAGCCCAAATGCAAATTCCGCTCGGTGGCAGTTGCAGTAGGGCTTGATAACGTACACAATGTGTGTTTTAGTTCATGCTTTTGGTCTCAGATGAAAACCTTGCAAACTATCCATTTCTATTCCATTTAAAGACTTACAATGTCTGTAAATACTCCAGGCCGCATCAGATTTATCATCTTTGCCACCTGGAAAACATCGACAGCATTTTCATTCTCCAGCTGCTGTGACAGAGTGGTAAGGGCACAGAGCGTTCCCGCTGACACAGCTCCATACCTGAAAAACCACACCAAAATCATCAGTTACTCAGAAACATACCTGGGCACTGACACAGAGCCGTGAAAACGTTGATACAGTCTGATTTTATGGCTGTAGTTCATCTTTGTATCTATTAAATGCTTGCTTGATACTGGCTAATTTTTAGTCAGTTTATAGAAGAAATTTGGTGGTACACCAGTCGTCTCAGGATATCTGCAGCATTCAGTACAAAGAACTGTATCAGCAGAAGAACGTGAGCCATTTAAAAATACCCAGCCTGGAGATGGTAACACTGACATCAGTTCTCACATGCCGCATGTCCTGAAAGCATCTGCATTATAGCTGAGCGTATTTTAAATTCATTAGTGGGAGCTCAAGCAAAACATAAACGATTAGAAAGAAATGAGACTTTGCCTCTTGCTCCACGTCTGACAATTACAGAAAACTAGCACGGATATAAGGTGCTCACAACTAAATGGGGCACATCTCAAAGTCTTCCTTAGGTCTGATTCATCGGCAAAAGGCAACATCCCTGAGTCGGGCACCCAAGAGACATTACGGATGCTGAAGAGTTGAGCTGCGCTGTCATTTAGTAAGAACCCGAGCAACAGTTATTTGTCAGCAGCACGACTCAATGTGTCCTTGAGATACTGGTCAGGCAGAAATCTTACTGCTGCTAAATCTGTGGGTACGCTGGAATTGTGAGCGCAGTTGTGGGGCATGGGATAGAAGATCCTAAGCAAGAGGGGCTTGTAACTGCTTCTGAGGAGCCTCCACTGTCCTCTGCTCTCCCGGTACTCAGAGGACTGAAATTCTGTCCTGGCTGTGCTACAGGTCTGCTCTGAGACTTTGAGAAAGTCTGTGTCTAAATGTCCCCACCTGTAAAAGGGGACATTGGTGCTGACTTGCTCTGAAAACTGTTTGGAGAGCTCTGCAAGCAAACTTAAATAATCGGCAAGTGCTGCAGTGCCATCTGGTATCACAAGATTACCACTAGGATTTTTTACAGCATTTCTGTGGAAATCAAGACATATGCTGACTTAATTTCATATGATTTTCGCAAACTCAATTTGCCTAGAAATGGGAAACAGAAATCAGATCACAATATTTGATGAAAAGGCTATAGAAGAAGAAGCGGAGCTTCTGCAGCACTACATAGATGGCTGTGACTGATCATCTGCGGGGACAGCGGACAACGTGGCCAGTGTGTGTGCCTGATGGGACACAACTAAGTGCCTCGGAGGGTCTAATGGTCTCATTTTCACTTGGGCTGATAACCTCCAGCTCCCAACAATCTGAAGGCTTTTCTTGCGGAAAATTATGCAGCAAATCTTTATCTAGTTGCCTACATATGGGCAGTTATATTTAAAAATCTTGACAACTGTCTCAAGCTGGAATTTCTGAACTTCTTTGAAATGTGGTTTTCAAGTTCATCCCACCATGCACTTCTTAAATAGCACATGCTATCTGCAAATTCATATATTTGGAATTAATCTGCAGTTGTAATTATTAGCGGATTATGTGATATAGTTGTTGCGTGTTGTAAAGGGAAATTTTCATTTTCAGCTAGATTTGCTTAGGCTCCAACGAAAAGCAGAATCCACGTTATGTATTAGGTGCAAAAATAAAATCATTGAATATGACAAATAAACCAAAAAAGCAATTTACAGAAAGAATGACTCAGCACTGTTAGGAATGCGATTTTGATTATTATTTTGTTTTGGTCTAGCATGAAACGCCCAAATCAATAATGGTTCTAATTTTGCAAAACATAATCTTAAATACTGCAAGAGTAGCAAAACCTCACTTCAGACTACCCAAAGCATGAATATTAACACTAGCCTGGAATTAATCAGTGCTGGCAAAAGGCAACAGAGCTTACGCTGTGCATTAGCAAGGCAGGAGATGGTGGGAGAAAAACTACTTGCTGCAGCCCAAGGCACCATTTGCGGAGTCGGTTGGGAAAAACCTGTTGCAGCAGCAACACACTGAGGTGAAGCGAAAGGTCCTTCAGCAACGGCAGATACCAGCACGCGGTCGGTCATCAGCACAAAGGCTGAGCTGACCACTGAAATACCAGAGCACGTACCCCTAATAACGTTTTTGCACAGAAGGTGAAGATTTTAAAGATTTTCCCACTGATTCTGTGTTGTAGCAATGACGAAAAGTTTAGTAGACTGGAGCGCAGTGGGGCTGCGGTTATAGCAGCCGTTTACGCTGGCTCAGTGATCGTTCTGAGGGCAACACAAAGCAGTGTCAGAAATTGGGCTTCCTTGGGATTTTAACGGCAGAATGACTCCAGGAAGCACTCTGCCCGCCAGGAAACAGTCCCACCCAAGAGATCCTGTTGCATCCAGGCTCCAGCTTCACTATAATGGTACTTTGCAGCTCCATAGTGTGTGCAAAGTAATAATATGCAATGCAGTATTTAGCACCCTTTAAAGCTGGGCATTCATGTATAGCTGGTAAAGACAATGCTCACCACTGCAGTACCGAAGAGACTAGTGTTGGGGCATACTGGCCCTGTGTTAGCGGGCTCCCTCCCTCCTACTTGGCACCATATGCGTCCCTCGAAGTGTTTTTGGGGAAGTAGAAGGAGGAAAAATAAATCTGCTCTCAGAAAACCTGGGCCCTTTATCACAAGATACTTCTGCTGCTCACCCTGAGACATAGCGGACCTGAGCTTGTTCTGTCTAACATGGCACATTAAACCACAGATGTTAAGACGGGAGCTCAGGCTATTTTGAAACTGGTTTCCGTAAGCCCACATTGGGCTGCTTAGAGCCTTATCTAAACCAGGGCTCTGCTGGGTTCTGAAACAGATTGTAGGATTTGTTAAGGATACTTCCAGGTGCAGAAGAACCCAAAATGCTTACAAAGCAAACACAGCCTCACTTTCTGAGTCCACCTAAGATTACGACCAACAGAAAAATCTACACTAAGCAAAACGTATTTGGCCTGAGATGCCAACTGAAAACTCATCCCTGGAAGTTTAAATATTCTGATCCTGTTCCTTAGGTCACTAAACCCCATCTGCTCCATGCAAGAACGGACACCAGTCCTCACAAGTATCTTGTAGCCGAGTAACTCTTTGTACATCCTGCACATAAATGGGAGAAAAGAGTTGACATACTCATCATGAACTATGGTGGGGCCATCCCTTGTTAAGGCCTCTTCCTTGATTACATTGATAAGTTCAAAGGTACTGCTTATGGGAGCATCTGGGTTTGGCCATTTAGGACACTGAAAGTGGCGGACTTCCAGAACGTAGTCATCCTGCAATGAAAAACCAGCCTGGGCATTAGCTACTTCAGTTTCACATTTATCCACTCCAGGTAGAAAGAGGGAAGAGCCTCACTACAAACTCCTTCTTCCAAACACTTCATATAGAAAGAAGACGACAGACATACAGCCCTAGCGTCTCTGCAACAGTGCAACTCTTAACTGTAACTCCCTACAATAATGCAACTTCAACAACATGTTTAATTGAGAAAAGATTTTGTATTTGAGTTCAGGGCTTATAGCCATACAAATGTCTCTCAGAGCCCTTAGAGCTCAAAAGTCAAATAAGAGAAGAACAACAAAGGAATTAAAATATAAAAGGGCTTGCAAGCTAATGTTTCGCCTCAAAATCCAGGTGCAATCCGGATAGCAAACTAGAGGCAGGTTTATAGCTCAAAAGAAATACGCTTACATAAAACCCCTTAATTAAGACCCCCAAACAATTAAACTGTAAATGCTGAACTTTATAAGCAAAAATAGGACAATAAACCTTGGTGTACTTTACAAAGAATAATTCAATCTACTTGTGTGATTTCAAAATGAAAAACGAATGTCTTCATCTTCAAATAAGGCAAACGATTAATACTATGGTCTCACTAGCTAGAGGAATCTACCTGGATGTAGAACATGTGAGAGGGAAAAGGAGCCAACGAGAATACCTTTCCCCTGTGAGCAACACGCATGCACATGCATTTACAAGTAAATCCTTATCAAAACTGTTTCTGAACTCTTCTTCTTCTTCTTCCATATTTAAATGACATCAATAACATTTTGGTGAAAAGCCAACACCCACATTTGGAGGTTTATTTTACCTGGGTAGCTTCAAGGATAAAGTCATGGATGATAATTTGCTCTTCGTTAGAGAGGCACAGTCTGTCTTTGCTGATAAGGGTCACAGTAAAGGCCTCACAGTTCATGGATTCCTCGCGACTTGGCCAGTACACAAACTCATCTTCTGCCTGGAGGAATGAAACAACACACTAACTTGTGTGCGACCGAAAAATCCAGTGGATCAAAAAATTGGTTTGATAAATAGAGATGATCAGGAGCTGACCTTTAAAACCCATTTCTGTCTAAACCAAATTTTCTATTACAGCAGGCAGTAAACCTGCCAGATCATTCCTTTGTGTGTCCAAACAGGTAACGTCTGCTTTTTAATTGGTTTCATAGGGGAACGGTTATCATAGCTCACTCATACTTAACCTTTATGTTGTATCTCAGGCTTTACCACCTCCTGCCTACACAGTTTTGCATGAAAGTCAGATATCTGTTTAGAAAAAACCTCATTGTCCTTTAAAAATTAATTGCTTATTATCTTTAATTTGTTTTTATTGTAGTCCAGTCCAAAACTCAAGATCTGTGGATCAGGTCTAGGTAGAAGACTGATGGACACTTATGTAGGGCTTGAATTTTTAGGAGTGAGGGGAGGAGTGAGGAGGAAGGAAGAAACCCAGATATTCTTAGCTTTGAAAAAACCCACTGGCTTAACTTAATGCAAGCTCTCCAGCAAAACTCCTCTACCGAAGGGACACTGTAAAATCTCAGGGAGACTGTCAATGCAGAAGCAGCTCAGTGCTGAAGCAGCCTAACTGGCGGGACGTGGATACATAGTCAAAGCTATTCTTTAAAAATTAACTGTGAATTCCTAATTTACTGCAGAGAAAGGAAATTAGGCTCTGTCACCACATACCTGCACAGCCTGTTTCTCTTCCTGGCTTCAGGGATCTACTGTCCCTGCAGCGTAAGCACAGAAGCTACTCTGCCAGCAGGCACAGCACTGCACGCCTGCGTCTCTGAACAATCTGTGTTCTACTCAGGAGAAAACACGAGCTGTGAACCCACTTCATCCCAGTGCAGCCATGAGCACGTCTCTAAAACCAGGCTTATTTCTGTGGGCCTGAAGCCTTGATGCACATGATATGCAAGACACTGTTGAGATTTGGGCCTTAAATGTTTATTCTGATAATGGGACTTAGGGCCCTAAGTCCTCTGAGTGCCTTGACAACTCTGCCCTCAGTAAGCGGAGGCACCGGCAAGCCGCGTAGTATCGCTGAATGCTGGGGAAGTGACCTGTCCTGCCACATGACAGGTCCTCATGCAGCAGGTAGCCTGCGTTATATTCTTGTCCTCTGGCATTACACATTCAGCACCTTGATGCTGCCACCCCTCCTTGCCAGCCAACACATCTCACACCAAACACTGAGCCAACGCGCAGATGCTGCTGCCCCGCTGGCCAGCCTCCACCCTGGGCGTGGGGAAGGTGAAAGACGGGACCGGGCATCCTTGCAAGGGATACGGCCGAGTCCAGCGTTCCTCCTTTACCCTTTAATCACTATTGTTCTGCAGAGCAATTTCATGTACTTGTAAAGACAAGATCAGCCTCTTCATTTCCACCTGACACGCTTTCATTTCATTAGTGCTTTCTGATTCGATCGGATTCCTCTGAACGCTCTTTGCCTTGCAGTGCCTGCAATCCCTTTCATCGCACCACACACAGGACGCATATTGACTGCTGCCTCTTTAGTAGCCCCTCATGACTGCTATTTTCCTGCTGTAATGAAGGTGGTTTCTCTTCCACTCTCAGCTACAATTGTCTGTTCACGTCAGTGATGTGCGCATGAAAAAACCAAACCATTTAGTTCTTAATCCTGTTCAACGTGCCCTCCTGAGACGTGCTAGTAAATCTGGAAGTAGTGATTAGCACTTCACCTGTGTCTCCTTATTCTCTCTCTCTCTCTGTCTGTCTCATTATTTCCACTTAAATTAACATACATGTTTGCTTTTTTACTTTCATCAAAAATAGCATTTGTAACCTTGCATAGCCTTAGTCTTGTAACCTTGCACAGCCTTAGTCTTGCATGGCCTGAGTCTTAAGCCCCTGGGCAAACAAACAACTATCCTACTGTCCCTGCTTCATATTTCTGCTCCCCTCAAAGTCCTTACCCGTGGCCCTGGCCACCCAGTAACCTCAGTGCCTTGCATCCTGCCAGCCAGGCAGCCCTCAGGAGCGTCGCAGAAGTCATCACCACCAGCACGCTGCTTGAAAGCACTGTGGCCCACCCAGCCCAGGATGTGTTTCCCAGGGGTGAGGACAGAAGGGGAGAGCAAAACACAGGCCCCACATCTCAGAACTTGTCTTTTTGTGACAAGCTCAAGGCACAGTTGGAGATGGCGGCTCAAAAATTGGCTTTTGCTTTTGACCAGAAAACAGCCAAAGCGTGTAAGTAAGTGACCCTACGCTGGTGCCCAGCTGGGCTCAGGGACTGCGGTACCACGCGGGGAGGGACGCGTTTAACTCACCAGGCTCTGGTTGTCCGGCAGCATGACGATGATCTGTGCATTGTGATCCCAGATCATTCGCCAGAAATCTTTAGTTGTATGTGGCAGTGGATGTTGTGTTATGATGAACTCGTTACTCCTGTAGTAGCCCTTTTGTAGCAAAACAAACCACACAGTTACTTACTGCCTTCAATACTTTCAAAGCATTAATTTCATCTTTGGGGACACATAATGACTCTGTTTCATTTTATTCCACAATATTTTCACACAGACTATAATTTTATAAGCCCATTTCCATTCTGCAGCGTCCCCGTTGTTTTCATTTACTCTAAATCCCAATATTGATTTGACTGTATCTCATGGAAATACATGTTCCATCTAAATGCATCTTGTATTTAATTTTTTTAGGCACCAATCTTTAATAAAACACAGTTAATAGCTTTACATTATAGGTAAGGTGTTAAAATCTCATCTGTTAATAGACAGCCATTACATACAGAATTAAGACAATTATAGGCATCTGGTATTTAGCACCTTAGAATTGATTTTACTTTGTAATTAGTTGTTGGCTTCCTCACCATGATATAAGAGGCATTAATGTAATCTGTTCCTTTCATTCCAGGCAGCGGTGCCAAGCCCACTCTAGCACGCTCAGCTAGAAGATTTAAAAAAAAAAGGGGGGAGGGGGCAAAAAAAAAAAAAAAAAAAAAAATCAAAGTCTGGTCATGGCACAATGCAGAAAGTAAGAATTTCTCAGCCGTTAACAAACCAAACAGTGTGCAGCTCCCATCTCCCACAGGAGCAGGCCAGCACTTTAACTGCGTTAAAGCATTGCCTTCTAACACAGGATATAAAAGAGAATGTTGCACAATATTCCCACAAGGACAAAGTAATTTCAGGAATCAAATTTTACTATAGCAAAGATTTTCACAGCAGGCTGAATTACCAAATAACAGTACATGCAGCGATAACAGGGGATTTCAGGTAATTCTTGACTGTAGTGTTCCATTTGTCTCCAGCAGCACACAAACCCAGCTGATTCATTTTGTTTTCCCTACCACTCCGTAGCACTACCATCACTTAACTCCTCCCAGCTGGAGGGTGAGAGAACCTCCAGAGACAAAACCCTTCCCTAACGGGTAATCACCCAGGAGCACGTGTGTGCTTGCTTCAGCAGACCTACACTTCTCCGTGTTTCAGGGCTGGCTTCAACATCATCCTCAAACCAACCGACAGGCTCCTGGTGCCAAACCGAAACCACCGTGGCTACATGACACGAAGTGCAAAGTCGTGTAGGCCATTTCTGCCCCGTTCACATCTGGTTTTAAGACACATCCTGGTGACTTTCCTTTTTATTAACAAACTTCATGAGGGACCATATCTGTGCCATCATTACTTTGTGCTAGCTCGGCTATCACCTGTCCTGTATGTCCCGTACTCTGGGTAACATGATGGGGGGCATGACGTTGTGCCCATGCTCGGTCTGATGCAAATTCATACCACTAGGCAACCATGTACAGATTCCATGTAAATGACTGTGAAACTGTGGCCTTGGGCACGAAACACCCTCAGATCTGGGGAAGGCTCTCACACAGAAATTGAGCGTAGTAGCTGAATTACAAAAAACTTGTGCCAATCACACTGGGAGATCTCACCTGAGCTGGGAGTGGTATCAAAGTAATTCTCTCAGTATTCCATAGATTTATTCCCTACCTAATTATTCAAATCCTTAAGTACTTCAAATTAACATTTCACTTGGACAGTGTATTTGGCTGACACTGTAACTATTTTCTTTTGTTCAGTTTCATCAGGGTAATTCTGAAAGACAAGACATCTTGGTCTGAACAAAAGATTACATTTCTACTTCCTAGTGGCTATGCTTTTTCATGCATAACACCGGGAGAATTCAGTACGAAAAGTTATGCTAGGCAGTAATCAAACCGAAGATGTGATCTTACACGGCACAACTGATGAGTTCCTGTTCTTCTCTTTGTTGCAGTCTTTCTGAGCACTGAAGCATTCCACGTATTTTGCATTACACTGTGTAACCAGCTGAAAGAGAATAAAGTAGTAAGTCAGTCCTCACAGCGCACCAAATGAAGAGAGGAGGTTTCTTTGCCAACTCCAGCGAAGCCACATCAGTAGAAGAATAAACTGCATTGTTAAACTTGTTTAAAGTACGCAAGATGCCAAAGGAAGGAATCCTTTTCATACAACATGTTTAATGGATAAAAAGATCTCTGCAGCTCTCAGCTTCGAAACATCCTGAAAATGAAGTTCCATCAAAATGTATTTTCACAGAACACTACGTTTAGTTATCTTTGAGAATACATTTCAAAGACTTGCAGATATGTTCAGTCAGAAGCAGGTCTCAAGGAAGAAAAACTAGCAAAATAAAACAACAACAAAACTTCTATGTTTTCTTCCAAAATAAAAGCCAGATCATTCTTGCAGAATGTCTTTTTCTTCCAGGCCTTTGGGAAACCCACCACACTGGCATCTGAGATCCGAGGCCATGGGTTACATTCTCTGCTCTGCCAAGTTCATTCTCGGCTGCTTATAAGGCACCAAGAAAAGTCAGGGGGGCAGATTTGTATTTGAAACTTCCCCCAGTGTATGGGGAAAGTCTATCAGAGCAAAAAGAGGGCGAAGGTGACTTCTTCATGTCCTGCACCAGCCACTCATTACTCAGCGTAATTTCACTCTAGGATGGCTGAATATAAACTACTGTACCAGGCCATGGGCACAAGTTATTTTCTACTGGCTCCATGGTGGCAGCGGAAACGAGATAAAGATTTCATAGCTGCTGGCGGCCACGTCCCAGTTTCAAATGCACTCTAACCAAGACAGCACTCAACTCATCTATGTACTGGTGTAAGCCCCATTAGAAGTTATGGGGTTTCTAGAGACCTGGGCAACGTTGGCAGAGAAAGTCATTTCTGAAAATGGCACTTAGGTTTTTGAAATTTTGCCTTGAGTCATCAGAAAACATCTTTGTACCTATAATTTCGTATTGTTTGTGAAAGCGCAACACTTTTTTTCAGTAAGAATTCTTTTTCTCCTGCTACATTTTGTGTGTGTATGCGCACACTTGCGCTTGTTTTTTAATTTCGTAATTAAGCATCTGGAATATCTTGACTGATGGAGAAGTACTGAGATTTCTACAAGTGAATTCAGAGAAGAGCCTGTTAATTTCTTGAATAGCTTGGCACCTGGTATAATTTAACAGTTTCAGTTCCTTAGGTAGTTATCAACTGAGTGAGTTTAGCTGTGAAAACAGATGTCACGTTCAATCTTCTTGTGATACATAGGCTCACAAAATATTTTTAAATGCATTCAGATAAAATGCAATCAGAAAATCATAGGTTTCAAATAGGAGATCTGGGCGAAAAAATTTACTTTGGTCAGCAAGAAAGCAGCTATGACATAGCAGGGAGAAGCAGCAAGCATAGTTATTAGCAATGAGAAAGGCAAATTTATATCCCGGTCTTAAAACACTTCTAATTCTTTATGTACAGTGCTGAAATAGTGGGTGGTGCTAAGAACCTCATTTCATGTCTTTCTCCATATATATGCGTGAGCGCCACAGTTTGGAGGAAGACTTCAGCCAAGCTAACCACGGACTCCCTTGGGAGCCCAGCAGCACGCTCCAAACCAGGGTCCACGTCCCTCTTCTCACCTCTGACTCCAATAGTGCTGATTTCCAGCGGTGTAGCTAAGGCTGTTGAGGACCAAACTTCTCAAGATGCTGTGCTGTGCTAATCAAGCGTTCTAGTTTGGTGCCTTATCGATGACAACAGACAGCAAAGACAGGCCACACCGAAGAAGTGAGTAGGGCAATTAAGTCCCTCTGGATGGCAGCGGTAAGCCTTACCTTGAACTGTTTTTCTAGTCGTGTCTTCCCTCCTATGCCAGGTATGAGGATGCTGTTAACATAACTATGCAGCTGGTTTGCAGATACTTCAGTCTCCTTCCCAAGGATGGCTTCCAACAAGGCATCATGAATAAAAATGTACTGCTCCTGGAAAAACAACAGCATGTCACGTAGGCACTTGGAATAAACTAAACAGCTGGCTTGAACTGATGGGTAGAGCATGCTGAAGGAAAGGGTGTGCAAAACAAGCCACCCATGCAAATACTGCCAAATCCAGAACAGGCATTGCCAAGTGTAGCACATACAACTGAGTAAGTCAAAAGCAAAATCTGAAGTTTCTGGTCTAGAAAAAGAGAGACATACCAGTTCAAAAAATGCCTGGTGATATATTCAGTTTTTACAGGGATGTAACTGAAAAATCCATTTTCTTTTTGATTACAACATAAAAATGAACATGGTTTTAAATTCAACCCCACTGCAATCTTTACCTCTGTCTGGACGAGGTAGTTGCGCTGTGTCCTGATATGTTTCAGGAAACCCAGGACATTAACTGTGCTTTTGTCTTTTATCTGTTGCAGCATACTGTCTATCACAATGTAGGTACCAGTTCTGCCAACGCCAGCACTATCAAAGACATAAGAGAAACCCATGTAACACAGCCGGATGAAAGCAAATGTTCACAACAGCACAACAGAACCAAGCAAATATTCCTGTTCACAGACTTTCATTTCCCGGCTAGCCCCAAACATGTACGTTTCTAAACAAAATAGTTTGGGTTTCTGGGAATTTTACCAGGTATGTATTCCACGATCTGACGCTTGGCTGTCCTGCCTCCACTGCTGCTTTTACCGGCGTTGGCTAGAAGCAGCCACATAGAAATCCACCCTGTGCCAAACTGCTGCTATCCTGGACCACCACGGTTGCTCCAGACTGTGGAGCTGCCCTGTTTGGCTTCAGTCTTGAGGCAAGACTTAAGCTTCACAACGGAGCTGTAATCCTGCTCTGGAAATGCAACTGGTACCGGCAGGACTGAAAGGTGCAAGAAAGGGCTAACCCTGTGGAGGCAGGATTCCTGAAGGGGAGGGAGGGTGATCCTGGGCCCAACAGAGAGGCCGGACAGGGAAACTCTTCAGAGCTCCTCAATTTGTGCTCAGGAAGACGCTCTAATCCCATCATCCTCTCCTCTCCGCTACCGTGCTGTACAGCCCCCTCACACCCAGTGATGAAAACCACATCCCTTAACTCATTCAAGGGAAACCCTCTGTCGACTGCAAGTGCTGGTGAATACGAGTGTGGTTCAGCGGCCATCGCATGCCCAGGTGTCCATGTATTCACACGGCTGGTTGCCAGCAGAGGTGATCCTGCCCTGCCCACGCACTGAACGGGCAGGCTGCAAACACGCTTCGAACAAGGAACTGCACAACCACACCAGTGCGAGGCTCAGCAGCTCGGTACCAGGACACGGGGTTTTGCCAACGCAACGGGGAAGCTTTGCATTGCAGCTGTCTTAAGATGTTAGCAGAGCAAGCTCATGTCCACCTGCACCCCACGGGGTTGGCACACTCCGTACAGAGTTTGTCTGAGGTGGCACCTAAGAGCACAGGCTGTGCACTAGGTATGCTTGCCGTGAAGTAGTTAATCACACCCGTCATACCTGCAGTGCACCACCACTGGTCCCATGTCGGGGGTTCTGGCTGCGGAGGATCTCCTAACGAAGGTTAGCACAGGCAGGGCGTACTCCGGCACACCCATGTCAGGCCACTGAGTGTAGTGATACTGAATGACCGTTCTCTCGTTCTGCCGCCCTTTGGGGTTTCCTTTCTGACCCTGGGTGCAAAGCGTGCGCAGGAAGAAGAGAAAGATTAGGGAAGAGAAGCATAGAAAGGTACTCAATCCTACTGGCTTGCTCAGCTGAGAAAGTGCTGGACTGTAACATAAGAATTCTTCTGCAGCTCCTGCTAGGTGGAGACAGAGTTCAAGGAAAAATACATGTGGAAAAAGGTAATAACAGCAATAATCGTGACACCAAAGCAGCAGTGAACTTGAGAAAAAGAAATACATGCTAAACCTTTCTCCAGGTTCCTTGTAATCCTGGCTTTGCTTACTTATTTCCTATCCACCTGCTACTTCAAGCTGCCTATGTAAATGCTGAGTTTTGCTCCTGTGTGCCTTGCATCCTACACAAGCCAGAAGGCATCTGGATGAGAACACTGAAGGCTTTACTCACCTTTTTCATCTTCGTGTTCCTGACTGTGAAGCGGCGCACAGTGTAGCAGGCATGAATGTTTGTGCTCTTCAGCGTGACAATTATGTTGCCATACTCCTCGCTGTTCTCTGATGGCCAGTACTGATCGCATTTTCTCTGAACAAAGACATAGTTGGGTGGGTTGGCTAAAGGTTTGAGCTGCTTCTTTATATTTGTATTTAGAGCTTTTAAAAAAAGTAAAGTCATGGCTAGCTATGCATCCCTCTGTTATGTTAGTTATATATTATACATCAATATATATCATCCCAAACCATTTAAAAACAAATTCTGCCCATATGATTTGGGGAGATGGTAAGGAGCAACTGCTAGCAAACTAGAAAAATCTCTTACTCTTCCTTTTTCAACAAGGTTTGTGATCATGACAATGATTCCAGTATTTTGTTCCCAAATCATCCTCCAGAAATCTTCAAAGGTAGACTTTAAAGGTCCCTGGGTAGCAATGTAGGCTTTTGCTTTGTTGTAACCCTTCAAAGAAAACCATAATGCCAAGTGAGATGAAAGCAGTATCATGGCAGACATATTAATATTTTAAAGGTAACAAAGAAAGGTGCTTTTCTCATTCAGAATAGCAAGGAATTTGTAGCAAAATTATCAGGTGAAGTTGGAAAACATGACCACAACACTTCCTCCTTGTGGAAGGATTCAGAGTTAGAGAAGACAAAACAATTCAAACAACTTACATCAACATAATTAGCATTAATGTAGTCGCTGTGCTTAGAATCTTTTCCTGGTAAAGGCCTTAGCTTCACCCTGCTGTGATCATCTGCAGGATAAAAACAGAGCAGAGAAGCATTAAGGAAACATAGTGCAGAACTGCAGGTAAACATCCCATTTCCTGGGTATTGGAGTAGCGCTTATTAATACATGGAAGAAATTGGCCTTGGATTGAAGTCAAGGGGGAGATGGGAGTACCTGTTCCCGGTCATCTGCTCATGGTAGCAGGCCCTCAGGCTTCACACCCCTTAAAGTGGTTCATGCTGGGCCAGCTTCTCTTTAAAGGACACTGGAGCCTCAGGAGCATGATCTCTAGGATCAACCCCGTCACACAGTGTATGGTGATTCAAAGTGCCAGGGCACCCCACGGGGCTGTGTAACGCCATGCAGAGACACTGGCTCAGCTCTCGCAGGCAGTAAAGCTGCCTCTGCTTGGCTCAGTGTCTGAGCTCATTATGCTCCGCTTGGTGCTGGGCTCAGACAGCTCTACCAGCTCTGGGAGCTGAGTGAATGTCCTCACTCCTTCACCACCCTCATCACACCAAGAGGACGGACTTTAGGTCATGCTCTTTAGCTCCTCTTTGTGTTCCACCCAAATGCTTGACTTTGGCTTAAATGAGAAATAACCTGCAGTTCTTCTCCTGCTCCTAGGCAGCAGCATTGGGCTGGGTGGTGCTTCCAACACATGCAGACATGAGACACAGGGGCTAACTATGAGCATGAAGAATCTGGTCTCAGTTGCCCTCCTTGAGCACCAATGGAGAGAGAGGTTCCTCCAGGGGCAATGTGGAGAACTGGAGTGCCTGCTCCAGTTCTCCTCCAACGGTACTTCTCTCTCTCTGTGCCTAGAGGGACCAGACATCTATGTCTAAAATCAGAGTTGGGACAACCGCAATGAATCCCCTTGCCCAAGGCCACACAGCAAGTCTTTCACAAGTCTGGGAATTTGTCCTCAGATGGCACCTTGATTACTTCTGAGAATCTGTTAGAGATGTGCATTTCCTTCCTATGCTATCAAAAACATTCAAGATTTATTGCAATGTTTATGAACATTGTGAACTTTTTATCAGCAGCTCTCCATTGCGGTTCCTAAACCACAGTGACTGCTGCATCTGCCATTCGTTCCACATCAGAGAAAGATACGGAAAAAGTTACCACATTTCCATTCCAGACCTGCAATAATCTGCATTCTAGAGCAAGAGTCCAGATTTGCAGTTCTCAGAGGAATACAGGCAAAGCCCACACTGTGCTACAAAGATCATGGTTTGTCCAAGTTGTACACATAACTGAAGCAGTTTGAAATACAGCAGATACACTCTGTAAGATTTATCACCTTTGAGATTATAAGGGAACACCAGGGATCATCAATAAAACTTTGCTCTACCATTCACTTCCCTTAGGCCAGTTTTCAGACAGTAGCGAGCAGAAGAGCTCTGACGATCAATTTATCCCAGTTATTCCTCCACAAAATTTCATACCAAACTGATCCCTCTAAAACTACACTTGGACCATCAAACTGCAAAATCGTTTAAAACAAAAGGTGGAGTGAAATCCTGGCCCCAGAGAAGTCAGAATGTCCACTGCCTTTAGTAGGGAAATGATCTCCCAGCCACACTTTCACATGCTTATTAATTACTGTGCAGTCACGCAACTTGAAGGCACCTGCCTTTTCCAGTCACACACACACACACTCTGTGAGAGGAGAATGCCTTCTCGGGTTGATTCATGGTGCTTACTTACAGGCTAGGATGTTGATGTATCTGTTCTTGTGCTTGTTGTCGGGGTGGTTGGAATGCTCTGCAGTGATGTTCATGTCGGCCGTACAGCGCTGCACTTCCTAGGCGTAAAAATTATTCGAATGGGAAATGTGTCAGTCCAAAAAAATGTAATCTTGATCTCCTTTTGCAACAGCTTACAGAAACCATGTTTAAAATATCGGTATGTTAATTGCTGGATTGAACACAAAGTCCTTCAGTATTGTCTTGTACGTCCCTGCCTGCTTAAACGGAGCCACGTTAGCTGCTCCCCGGTGTGCGGTTTTGTGTCTCTCCACAGACTTGGTGACATGCACTGTGGCCACCCGGAGGGCTGACTGTCCCCTCTGACCAGCGGTCCATTCCTCTTCTGGACTGCATCTCCTGTGATGCCCAGCTCTGTCCCCTCTTGGGATGGGAAGACAGAGTCCCGCAAAGGCAAGAGTGGCCAGTGCAGTGTAAGAAACTAAGCACAAGGCCCACTTCAACGGAAGCCTTTGACCGCTGGACAACTTATCTGCTTATAACCTCTCTAAACAGGGTTTCTGACATTTGAGTTTGGTGCTGACCTTTTGTTAGTTCTCTGCAGAGAGATGCCTTTTACAAAATATAAATAAAATAAATCTCTGAAGGTAACAGTGAGTGCTTTAAATACCACTGCTTGGACACTGATTAACAGCCCATGATACAGTGAAAAAGATAAAAGGTTCTATCCATTTACATATACACTTACACAGCCGAAAGAGGCCAGGCTTGCCAAGGTGTTCATGAAGCTAGAGATGCACATTTCTGTTTAGTCGAGGCTGTAGGTTAGATACCTAATTTCCATTGATTTTTTTTAGTTCTTAACCTACCTCTTACTTACACTGTCCAACAACAGAATACAGAGCTATTGAAATGAGGCAATGGAGGGTCTTTTCTCTATTCCCCTTGGACAGAGTGTTCTAGAGAGTTACACACTTTGGAGATTGTCTTGCAAACTGAATCACTAAAACTCATGTGTGATACCACCTCCAACATATATTTTTTAATCTATTTAACCACAATCTTCCTGAAAAAGATAAACTCCTTTTTAACACTAGCATAAATACTCTTAGTTTAAAAACACATTTTTGAAAAATATATCAATGTTTGGAGTTTACGAAGTTGTGAAAGAAACTATATTTATTCAAATCTTTTCTGAGTCCCAGAAATTGCACAAAACAGAACCAATTTCCCCCAAGGATATATGGAGAAGTGCCAAATTACTTTGTACTTCAGGCTTTAAAAATAACAGTATAGAACCTGCCTAAGAGGGAAAGTCATTAGGAGCTCACAGCTGCTACAAAGATCACAAACTAAGTGACAGAGAAAAATTATCAAGAGAAATGCTATACAAACAGCAGATGTAACAGAGTTCAGCATTATGCAGACATTTCACAAAGGACTTGCATAGCAATTTTGATATCTTCCCCAGCATTTACGTTTTAAAAGTGTGAAGTATACAAAAACCTTGAACGTTTTATAGCTTTTATATCCACATGACACTCCCAAATAACAATTGCTTCTCCCTCTCTCCCCCCTCTCCATAGGGAGAAACGTATTACATTCAAGGAGATGAGCTGAGCAAAGACAAAGAGGAATCAAGCAAAACTCTCAGCTGGCCCTAATAGAATTTTCATAGTTCCACTTCTATCACAGAAATAAAAAAACACATTAAAGCGTGTGCTTCCCCTAATTCTGCCTGTCAGCTCCAGTAAACAAGGGACTTCTGATTACACAGTGGGCAAGATCAGTTCAGCCTCAGTCATAACTGGAAAAGCAGCATTACTTACATGTTAGGTTGATTTAATGTAATTTTGTTTTACCTTTATTTGCATTTAGAAATCGTATAACATCACTGCTGTACCATTGTAGGTTGCTCCTAAAAAATATTCACCTGCTTCTGAAAAGTCTCACAGCAAACTCTACATCCCTGCATCACTACAGAATTCTTTTTAGAAGTTATTAGCATCGAAACATTTATGCCAAACGCTGTAGAATTTCATACAGATGAATCCAATAAGGTTCTGTAGAGAATACTCTAAAAAGTTATAGAATTTAATAGGGAATTACCTCCCTGCTAAGGAATTTTCTCTGACAGTTTAAATACTGCATAGTAAATGTATCACTTTCTATTAAATTCTATAGGATTTTTCCTAAGGGAATTGTTGGTGAGGTTAATCATTTTAATTAACCTTTTTATGTTGATGCTGACTGTTTTCTCAACTGTACGTGTTCCCAGCTGGCCAATATGAAGTTAATAGAAGAGGAAGATTAAGCTAAGACAGTGAAAACCACAGCAATGGAAAAGGAGGTCTGACGCTGTGAGAGCTGATCGTCTGAAAATGGCTTTTCTTAACACCTAACATTCTAAATGATTTTTAATACTCTGGAAAGCTGCTATAATGGTGGATTCCTACGTCTGCACACTGCAAAGCCCAGCAAAAGGAGACTGTTCAAGAAAAGCTCCCTGTTGCCAACGCACCTCAACTCTTTCGTCTTTTTAAAAATCAACGTAGAACAATGAAAGGCCATTCTGACTTCACCTCCCCCGCCCCAGTCCAGGACACAACCAATGCTTTGGGATGCTGAGGCTGTCCGGCGAGAAGGGGATGAGGACATCCTCCAGCTCCACGTTGGCCACTGACAATGCTTGGCTATGCTTACTAAACCACAGGCTCACCCCACCAGACTGTAAGGCATAAGTTAACATTCCTTTGTTATTAAAGTTGAAGTGGTTGTCTTTCATCAATGCATAAAACGCTGCAAGAAGACAAGACTAGTTGCAGCCTGTTATCTATCCCTCTGTTCAGAGTATTATTTACCCTTTGGCAGAAAAGGACAGCCTGGTGTTAATAAATATCACCCTGGAGAAAGTTCCAAAAAGTCACCATCCTAATTATGCCATTTTACCACATTTATGTATATTATGTATTTACTTTCCCAGCATTTTCTGTTGCTTATGCAATGAACACCCTGGGATTTCTAAATCTTACTGGCTACCAAGTCTCTTATTTGCATTTAAAACATAACCATGATAATATTATTATGATAAGTTAAGTTTGCGGGCAGGCCACCAGGTCAGGTCTGATCCCAGGCTGCTCCCTGCAGCCCAAACAAACTCCTCCCCAATTAGCACAAAACCACTCCTGGCACCTCGGAGTACAAAAGATCGCGTCCATATCACTGCATCCCTAATTCATCCACAAACTTTTCAGCTCTAGAGTCGTTCTTTAGTCCCACTTAAGTCTCCTCCACTGAGTTTAACGGCGGCTGGCTAGCACACTGCTGCTATTCACATTTAACTTTGCAGAACACATTACTGTCCAAAGATGAATGGACACAGGCTCTTATTCTGTCCTTTCAACTTATCATTGACAACCCAAGAAACCAAAGTACATGGTTTCAATTGACCGTTAGTTACTGTAAAAAGTGTTCTAGTCTATGCTATTATGGCTAATTTACCTTTTAATTATATTGTCCATGCTAATGCTAATTGGAATTTGATATACCCAGGTTTAACGACCCATTTTCATTGCCTTTCTGAAACAAGTTACAGATTAGTTTCTTCTAAACTTCAAAGAATTTCCATTTAAGTGTAAAATCAAACTGCTCCAGCGTCTTGCTGGCAATATAAGGTTCTGAGCAAGAATTTTGCTACAGTGACTGAGCAGGAACTCGGTCTCTTGATTTGGCCTTATGCAGTGCTGCTGTTGTTTCCCATTACTTCAGTCTGATGTCCTAGCAGGGGCTGAACTGTGAAAGACTATGAATAGCAATGAGGAGGAATCACGAGCAAAGAAAAGATCCTAATCTGAAGAACTAAATTAGAGAAGATCCATAGCTATGTTTTGATATTATTGTGATATTTTTTAGCACGAAAGCAGCTAGTTCATCCATGCCTAAAATCACTTTTGATCTATTATTTTTAATCTCAAATTAGAGAATTCTGTGGTAGTGCTCTTGATGTTTGTTTTATCATAGCAAACATGAAGACAGCATACCAACAGAGACAGCAGACAGTATTTGAAGATATCCCACAGGAATAGTATAGATTTTTTGCGATAATTTAGCACTAGTATAAACCTTCTGATGGCACTCAAGAGAGACTTGAGCTGGGGACAGCCTAGAAAGAAGGGGAAAATAAACAAATCAACACAGAAATAACAGCGGAGGAATCATGAGCAGATAGCTAAAAACTCATGTGACTGCATGCAAGAGCAGAGGATGGTGGAGGACCATTTCCTTGCGGTACCCTGCCCTTCATTAGGCAGGGAGGTGTCCAAGTCTGACTGAAACCTCGCATTGTCCATGTGGGGCTATGGCTCCTCCGAGCGGGGCTTTCAGGCAGAAACTTTGGGTATGGCTGCGGTACTACATTGGCAACAGAAAGCCCAGATATCTGAACTTCCTTTATTGCTTCTCTACAACTTCATCTCTTAATTCACAATGCCAGTTTCTTAGGGTAGGTCAAGCGGTGAGGTAAGACTGGAGAACTCCAGGAAGACCCTCTTCTGCAGCAATCCTTCCTCCTCCAGCTTCACAGGGCTGCTTCCCTTTGGTTTCAGTAGAGCAATGCACAGGCTGAGAATATGTCTAATTGTGGCAATTTCGGGCCGGGGTTACAAAACATTTCCCAGAGCAGTAATGTCTGCTATCAGCATGCTTTTGAAATGGCATCTTTCTACTGCCAAATTCTGTGGTGTAGATGCAGTTATAAGCATGTGTCTGGTGTAAACTGTGTCTAATCTGTAAGGGATGCCAGTGTAACTACACAGTGTTTTTAGTGTCTCAAGAAATGTGCAAAGTGCAGCATTATCTGTCTTCAATGCAGCCCTTCACTAGAGAATAACATTCTGAGGTCACCGGTTAAAAAGAGCTACTGACCCCTGCCCCAAGCAGCAGCAACCATGAGAATAACGTTAGCAAATCCCTGCCACATCACTGAAGATACAGATTTATGTTATTTTCTTACATTTCAGGACATTTAGAAGAAGGTGCCACTGGAGTATAAAGATATTTTCAATTTATGTGATGAGGGAGCTAGACAGCCTGCCTCCAAGTTCAGCGAGCCTGTTCAGACTCCAAATTGGCAATGAATCATTACACTCACACGGCCACAGGCAGGAGAGGTCTGCGGAGATTGCATTCACACGCTCTAATCGCTCCCGCAGCCGCACTGACCAACCTACTCCAGAATTAGGGAGGAGGGAAATAAAACTGTCTGATCCCAGAAATCCAAATACTGCATTGTACTATAAAAATTCACAGTTAGGTTTGGGGATGGAGGGCGATTTCTTGGCTTAGTGTTCCTTTCTTAGAGCAAAAGGACACAAATACTCAAAAATCTTATTGTGTTATTCCTGTAACTGGCCAGGGGGAGGGAGTGAAAAGGATTACTGTGGGAGGTGGCACTTCACACTCTTTTTGATACAAGAATTTGGAGGGCACATGCCCTGTATAGTCAGGCTATTAGGGGAATAGAAGGTGACAAATGTGACACCAGTTTTTAAAATGAGATCCAGAAGGGATTTTAGGCACTACAGTCCACTAAATCTGAGACTTCTCTGTGGGGCAGACTGCTAGAAGCTGTAATAAATAGCTGAGCTAGTGAACACCTCTGACACACTGTGGAGAGGTCCCTGAAGTCTATAGGTAAGAACAGTCTGGAAGAGAATAGCATATTTGGATTTCCAAAATGTTTGCGAAAAGGCCTCTCAGAAAACATTACTTTAAAACCAGATCTGTCTTGGAGCAAAAGGAATACTTGCCTTGTATACTAACAGGTTAGAAGTGGGACTCGCCTGCCCAGGAATTGTCAGTGTTGAGATTTCACCAGTGGGACCTTACAGGGACCTAATCTATTCATAAATGGACTGCAGAGGAGACAAAGTGTGTTTATGATATAAAACTATTCAGGATAATTAGAACAAAAGCTGTTTGTGAAGGGAAGCAGAACAATCTCACAATACTGAGTGGCTGAGTGATAAAATGGCAAATGAAATTCAATGTTGATAAATGCAAAGTGATGTACTGGGGGAAAAACAACCCTAACTGTATATACATACTGACAGGTTCCCCATTTGCTATTGCCATTCAGTGACGAGACCTTGGGGTCACAGCTGATAGTTTTCTGGAGGTGTCAGCTGAGTGCTCAGTAGTTGTTAAAAAACAAATAGTATGTTAGGAAGAAGGAAAGTAATAGAAAACCAAACAGAAAACATCACTGTGCTCCTGCAGAACTCTGCAGTAAACCCACTCATTAAATACTGTGCATACTTCTGGCCTTCCCTTCTTGAAAAGGATATGGTAAAGGAAGAAAAAAAGGTACAGATGAAACAAGTGATCATCAGTCTAGAATGACTTCCTCGAACAAACAAATTAAATGGTTTAGGCATTTCAGATTTGAAAACAGATGATTAAGGGGGAATATGAGGGACGCAGACAGAATCATGTGAGGCATTTAAGTGAACTGTAATGCAAAAACTAGGAGGCACCAAAAGAAGTTATTAAGCATGAGTTAAAAGCAAAAGGAAGTCTGTTCTTGTGGAACAAATTGTAGAATTCATTGCCATGGGATGCTTTGGACACCAGAAGTCTAAAAGGGTTCAAGAGGAAATTAGAAATTTATGGAAGAAAGGTCCATCAAAGACTATTAAACATAATGATGCCAAGAAAATCTCTGGCTAGACAAGGAGTAGATACAATCTCTGGCTCAGGAAGCCTCTCAATCTCTGTTCAGTCTTGCCACCAAACCCTGCCCCAGTGCTGCCCTGTGAAAATGCGGTACCTCGCCCTGTAGGCTATAGCAAGAGGGTGCTGGAGCTGCCTGAGAGTGAGCAATAAAAAACCCTTGACCATTTTTCAGTATTGAACAAATAGGCTGAACAAATTCCAAGGTAGAATACAAGGAGTTATATCAGAGACCAGCACTGGCGATGCAGGATCGTGGACTTTATTTTAAAAAGCTATTTTTTGTTCAGTATTAAATTGGGCCCTGTATTTCTAGTTTATAGCAAAATTTGAAAATTCGTGGTACTCAAAGGAAATCTTAACAATTCTGTATATATAAGAAAGCCCAGCTATCACTAGACAATAAAGCTGGCTACTTCCAGAATGATTACCCAAAAGGAATAAGGATTCATTTTGGATGTACTTTCCAAGGAAAGATTTGTGAGTTCAAAGTCCTTTTTTCCTCTGCACATAAAAAGCTTCCTAAGCACATTCACAATATATTTAGCTGTAATTACAGCTCACTTTAAGAGAAGGAGGGAGTATTCACACAATTTACTTTCAAAGGAATCTTCTTCATATACAAAACCAACTTGATACAACCCACAATACACTACCAGCAACACGGGAAGAGACTTACACCAAAAACTAGCAACAAACAAATGGAGAACATTTACCTTCTACATCAGGCAGTGTATGCGTGCGCCTAGCTTAGTCTTTCACAGGTTCCACCATAAACCTCCCACCACAGAAATTTCTGAAGAGATTTTTGATCCTTTTTTCTTTTAAAACCCCCCCAGGTGCTGGCTATCTTTGGGAACATTTATTTATTCTGTAGTATTGATCACATTTTTTCAGCATCTCCTTGCCATCCTCTTCTCTCTTCCTTTTAGATGTAAAAAGCAGATCTTTTTGTAAAAAGCCTGTATGACTGCAGAACCTAATAGCTCTTTTCAGAAGTTCCCCAGGCGTGAAGCCATGATATGGCGGTGGTACTTTCCACCCAAGGCTAGCAGCCCTGTAACACTGGATTTTGTTTCAGCTGGAATCCTACAGTTTCTCCATAAAAAAAATAGCTAAGTCTTCCCTGTAGCTGGCAGATACAAGTCCAGCACATACACCATAGCTGGACCTGACCAGATGTGAGAAGTTACACCACTAGTACAAATGTATCCTCGGGCTCCTCTATCCCTCAGCCACTTTGAAAACTGGGATCCTGATCTCTCAGTCAGTTTAGGCACCGAGAAACTTTTCAACTACAGGCTTTGTGAAAAATCCCGGGTTTCACTCTTCTGTCCCATCACTGTGAACCATAAGGAAGAAAACCAGGCCCAGGAGGCATCAGCAGGGCAGAACATAAGCAATGAAAGGGAGCCGGATGGTTTATCCCAGACACTGATAGTCTCGTTCCTATTCGCTCTCCTTACTCTAGGAGGAGATTTCATTTACTCCTTAGGAAGTCGAGACCTCAGCTCTGGAGACATACATCTGAAGTAGCTATCATGACTTCAAAGCAGATGCTCCACATTTTAAGCCCGCACGGAGAATAGCATTTCGCGCGTGCAGTGCAGTCGGAGGAGTGTAACTCCCCTTCCGAGGGGACCCTGCACTCCCCAGAACAGGACTAATTGGCCACAGCTATCTCTCCGACTGGCTGCCACGGCGCGGAACTCGCAGCAGGGAGCTCCAGGAGGACGGGTAAAATAAGGCTATTAGAGCAGTGTTCTTCTTTGCTAAAACACGGGCGGAAGGTGTCCAACATTTGTTAATAGCAGCGATTTCGCAACAGCTGAAGCAAAGCCTGCTTAAAGCCAGACCAAGTTTACAGATGTGTTGCTGATTATTTTGAATAATTAAATGGTGTAAAACCCAGCTGTGATGAATAGCGCTGGGGTCGCAATTCATAAATAATTGAGAAGAGTGAGTCGCATTTGATCATCCTGATCAAATTCTACTCTCTGGAGAATAAATGTTTGTCCTGAATACCATCAACATTGTTAAATGCCTCAATATTCCTGCTCAGCCATCCAGCCAGCAGTCAATTGAACTAAATCACTTTAACACCTTACACATTTGCCTTCCTCATGAATACAAAATGTTTCTAACTTACACAATGGTTTTTGGGCCTCAGACAAAGCAGCCACTCTTTATAGACAGTAACCAAACAGCAACAATAAATGTTTTAAATGATCCCATTAAAAACAATTCCTGCATACAGTCTCGTCTTCACTGCAGTAAGCGAAGCAGCTGTAGATATTAGGCCACCTATTTTGCTTCATTGCCTTGTTTGTAAGCAGGGCTGCCTCTCTGATTCACATGCAGCACACAAACGCACCTCCTTTTGCTGGTGAGGAAGCCAGTAGCACAGCTCCATGCTGTTTCCTGGGGCTCCTCCTGCTTCTCAACACTTCTAAAGTTCAGCAGTGACTGTGATTAGACTGAATGAAAGAGATGCCTAAAAAATAGCCAGAGAATACTGACTTGGGCTTATTAAAGCCTAACTCTGCAGTCCACCCTCATCCTGTGTGATGTTTACCATGCTTGCACAATAAGGATTTGGTAATCCAGAGAGGGAAAACTACTTTCACTTCACTGGAATTACCTCCAATTTATAGCAGATTTATAGGTCAAAATCTGTCCTAAACAGGCAACAAGATGCAAACTTTAAAATAGTCACATTAGGTAAATACCACCAACTAAATCCTGAAGCCTTTCTCCTTGGTTTACTGGAACAAAATAACCAATGACTTCAACAGCAACCTCTCCTGGCTGAACAGAGCATGAACAAGGACTACAGGAACTGACCCCATAGTTTGAGTTTTCATAAAAGACCAAATTCTACTACTCTTACTCATAGTTAGCACTATTTTCCTCCTTTTGGGCTACTCGGGGGCATGTGACTTCTCAGTGTGACAAAGAGGAGCAAATCTTGGGCCAACAAAAGTAAAATAAGCTGCAGATTGTAAGAAAAGCCTGGAGTTAAAAACAACTGCTTCTATCTTCATGTTGTTCCTGGGGGATTGCAGGCAGCTTTTCCTATTTAATGAAAACCTAGGAGTGTCCCCCCCTTAAAGGCACCAAATCTGTGGTGGTTGGAAAGCATCTGTAAATGTCCAGTCCCACACTGCTCATACCTGGTGGCAAATTGGTATTTCCCTATTTCTTCCAATACATTTGAGCATTGCACTTACCTGGCATGACAGCATCACAGATGTCGCACAGTCCCTAACTATTAATACACAATTAACTTTAGGAAAACAACATTTTATTGGTGGATCATTAAATCGTACCTCAAAGTCTTCCGAGAACCCATGCTGGTTATTAGAATACAGCTCACTGATGTGTTTAACAAACTGCTTGACTGGAATTGCTTCCATATCATCTGTAGAAAGAAAGAGATATTCAGAGTTGCTATTTGCCTCCCACATAAAACTTCAAGAGGGAAAGTCTTCACTCAGCATCACTTAGCCCAGAGTACCCAGGGGCAGAGCTAGTTCAATATGCAGTAATCAGAAATCTTGATGAATCTGACCAATTTTGAGATAAACTCTTCATATTATATTTCTAATTCTAAGCACTACAATTACAAATACTGAGAGTCTGTTCCCTGGGATGCTAATTTACAAAGTCCAATTGAAGTTCAAGGATCATTTAGTTCTTGTTCGCAGTTTGAAGATGGCTGTGGATGGCATGAAGAGGCCTCCTCTCCTTCCACATTGTATAAAAAGAACAGAAGAGACCCAAAATATGAAAGTACAGCTGACAATTGCCCCCAGTAAGTTTTTACCAGACTGAGCAGACACACAATGCTTTCTCCTAAAAGTTACTGACTTTTTCCTTTTTATGCAATGATGTAGAATCCAAATGTACTTATCATGAAACTGTCCCTGAGTAAAAGAACGGGCAACACAACACTCACACTAATTTGAGTTCTCTCTCATGCCAGACACTATTCATAACATCGAATATGTATTCCACCAGACCATTTGTTCTTGCTCAGCCCAGTCCAAATTCCACCCAATGTACCAATAAATCACCCATAGATATTTTCTTAAAAGAAATAATACAAAGGCTTGAATTGAATTAAAGACAAACAAGACTGATTTGAGCACCTGGGACTGGACATATTCTGATAAAACTGGGGTGTAGGACGGCTGCCTTGTTTCTCTCCCTCTCTCTCTCAAACAAGGCCTAGATGTTGTTGTAACCACCACTGTGGCTGGTAGAAACACTGTGCTTGCCAAGATTCATTAGTTAATATTTTCAGTCTGGCATTTAGAAAACGTAAATTGCTGTACAACTGTGATTACTTTCAGCATGTGAAATAATCTATTGCCTGGTGGCTACTATTGTCTGATTGTATGATTTTATGGCAATACTCTGGTATTTATATATTCCATTTAATATTCTTCTGAAGATCGCATCCAGTTTATGTTTACTCCCAGTAATTCAGTGGCGTATTTTTGCTCCCATTTAGCAGCCATATGGTTTGGTGCTACAGCTGCATTATAATCTGGATTCTTTTCCTTTTAAACATCTACATTATGATAGAAAAAATCCAAATATTTCTACAGATACTTAGCAAAATTTAACGATAAATAAATAGATGTGACATTTACTGTATTCAGAGTGAAAGATCTTTGGCAGCTAAAACCTCTAAGCTGTCACACATGCTTTTCTTAGCAAAGGGTATGAAGATCTGTATGTGTAAATGAGGTTCTACTTTGGCAAGAATTTTATAGATCCCTGACAATCTGATTTCCTTCCAGCTGATGGCAGTTAATATTGACCATGTCATTACTTCTCCACTCTTTATTTTATCAGGTAACGCTTTAAGGTGGCTTTTTGCATCTATTGACATTTTCAGATTTCAATCAGCTCTCTTCTATTTTTTTATAAGAGCCACTTGTTAAGGATATGTTTGCAATCTGATCACCTCCCAGTATAGTAATGCTATTTTAATTAACCACATGCTCATTTATTGAATAATACCGAATTCAAAACATTTGACAAGTGTATGCTTATCTTCACAAAAAGCTGCAGTATGCAGAAATGCTGGCACTTTAAAATATTTAAGTGATAACATTTATTCTATGTAATATTGAGAACATCATCATCTCATAACAACATTTGTATTAATATTTTTGCAGCCAAGACACTTGAATGGAATGATCTATAGTAACTGCAGTCAATAGCGAGAGCCTCTAAAACAATCCTTCCTCTCCTGAGAAGCAATGCACGCATCCCAGATTTCCTTGAAAATAACTTGTGCTATGTTAGCAATTTCACATACTCTCACAAAAGTTCCATAGTTATCATTTGTTTTTTTTCCCTTGAGTAGTCTAGCTCAACTGAGACCAGCCGAGATCAAGGATTCACTGCAGCAGACCACTGTGCCCAATTTAATTTTGCAGAAGGCAGAATTTAATTTTAATTGTGATCTGTGAGCCAAAAAATACATTAGAGATAACGTGCTCTCTGGTCCATTGAATTCCCACCAATTTCAAGGATGGGTCTGCACCAGAGATCCATGGCAAAATATGGTTAGTTTTCTTTTTATCATCATCACTGCATGGTGGCAGTATGTCTCCACCTCTATAGCCACTGCTAATTCACTTCTTTGATGTTCGCTATCTCCTACTATTTCTCCTCCCTTTCTTCTCTTCTCCATTTTCACTTCTGATTCCCTCTGGAAGCCTTAACCCAATGCAGTTTCTTACCCTATTGGATAACATGGGCAACAATTTAACATTAAATAAATTAAATAGGAAATACCGTTGACACGCGAGCTCACTGGGTGAGAGGGAGCTTATGCTGCTGAAGGTGCCCATAAGCTCAGCAAAACCACGTTCGAGCAAATGTAATTGTTTCGTATTAGGAAGATTAAAATCAGAACCACCAATGTTAGAAACTCAAACAACGGTGTATGCTTCCCAGCTTTGAAACTGCTGGGATAACGTGGTCCTACTGACCATGCAAGATCTGGCAGCTACAGTGCACAAGCCAGGCAGAGGCCACCCCTTGAGGGACAGGCACAGCCCAGAGGGGATAGGCAGCCGCTGCTTCCCGGCTACACGCCCATCTTGCCCCCTGCTGCTAGCCACAAGCAGCCAGCTGTATGTAAGATATAGGCTATTACACTAACCAACAACACAGAAAAGTGTTAAAGTAATTTGGGTCTCTATTTTTCTGTTCGTGACCTCCAACTCCAAACTCCACCCAGGAACACAAATTACTTTAGCTGGGGTATATGCATGCCTAGCCACGGGCAGCTTGTCAGACCTCTGGTAAAATATGTGACTTGAATGGTTGCACTCTTGAATGGTATCTGCTCTGATGTTATCTGAAGATGGCTGTGACCTTCTCTAAGAAAACCAACAGATGTAGCTAGATGCACAGAATATGCGTTTCCTTGCACTGTCGTCAGTCCAAAGGCTTTGGTTAAGCCTCCTTTCCATCTTAAGACAAATAGACTTCAATGATTATAATTCTTTTAGTCGATTGAAGAGATTAATGGAATCCTATAATGGCTAATTAGGAGCTCTCATAGTTATTCTCTGCATATTCCCTTTTGCATCATATACTTTCTCCTATCCAAAAGCTAGCGCAACATTTGATAGTCAGTACGATGCTTACATTTGTGCAAGACCTACTCATTATTCAAAGAGAAGAGGAAAATGTTTTAATAACATACCTTCACCTCTAACACCACAGATATAATTACAGTTCTGTCTCGCCTGGGTTTAGCCATCTGTTTTATCAGTGTCAATAAAGTGATTCTGGATTTACGTCACTACAAAATAAGAGCTAAATCTGGCACCATACTAACATACTACCCCTTTGTGTTATGCAATGAAAGAAGTAATCATAGATGGACAGGAGCAAAAGCCTCCAGAACTTTAAAATAATTGTATATATATATTTATTATTACTAATAATATAACTTATAGTATTAGTCTTCATAAGCAGACACTACTGAAGGTGACAGGTGGGGGGTAGGTTTAATCACTGTGCTAGATATTTAACACTTTGGTGGAGCTCCCATCTTCACTTGCTGGTCCAAGACAAGCACCTGAGAGGAGTTTCAAAACCACAAAGCCGAAAGGGACCAGAATGGAGCTCATTTCCTGCCACAAAGGAAGAACGCCAAGAAGAAAGTCGTGTTTGTTTAAAAGAACGCCTGTAGAGGAAAACCTTCAGTTGCACCTAATTTTTTAAGAAATGGCAATTGACAGTGCAGAACACTTCATACGTTCCTTCAGAAGACAGCCACCTTCAAAAGAAGCCTGAAGTGTATAGAAGCAATAAGGTTCGAACAGGGTTACCTTTAAAGTATGGATAATTAGTAATCCTACCAGGAAGGATTTTCCCCTATCTCCCACTTAATAAGCTGCCTTTGTAATGTTAAAGCAATAGGGGCCAATATCAAAAGAAAAATGGGATATCATATCAGAGATGGCATTTCCACATAATAAGGTCTCAGATTCATTTTGATTCATTTAGAGCCTGAGAGCTCACTGGATAGTTTAGTGGCATTGGATTGGAATAGATGGTTTGGGGTCAGGAATTAATCCAGAAGGTCAGAACCAAAGTGCTCCCTCATATTAGCTTTGAAGAGTTTGGAGTTTTGGTGTTTCTGAAGACCAGATGTTTGACACATAAGAAGAAATCTTGTTAAGAAAATTCTCCCATGTCTTTTCATTCTGTTTGTAAATACTTTCTGTTTTTCAGCTATTATCTTACCCAGTCTACTAAACCCAACATACTCTGTTTATCTTATGCCTTACTTCTAATGTGAAAGCTTATTCCATTCGTTTGTTATTCACTGCACTTCAGTCTCTCATTTGCAAAGCCACCTGGATTCATGTGCCATAGCTGTCACGTGGCTTGGCCCATCTGCTCCAACAGCAGCCACTTACTGCACTGCTCAGCAACCCTGTCCCATCCCTTGCATCTCAGAAGAACCTCCATCAATTCTCAGCATGCTCTGCACAGCTGGCTTCAGCCAAAGGACGAGGGGATTCTCCCACTCCCTTCTCCTTGCCTGCGGGGCCGAGCAGCGAACTGAATCAGTCTGCTGATCTGGCTGATGAATGTAAGAAAGGACTAATTGATTTGTGGGGAAGGGGAAGAAGGATTAGTTGTCAGTGGGGTAGATGGATTGATCCTACTCATTACCATGAGGAATAGTGAAGTGACACAGAAACTACCCTTTCTGAAGGCAGCACAAACCTAACCTGGCTTATGACAACCATGAAACTAGTGACATTGTTTGTGACAGTAATCCTGGAGAATCCACTCTCAACAGCGTACTCTCACAGTTCTCATCTTCTGCAAAAAAGTTTTCCTGACTGGAAAGAAGTATCTACCAGTAGGCTCATAGTAGGACTGGATGTGACCTCTTAATTCAGTGAAAAATAACATAAGGCCAAGCGCAAGGTCCTGCACCTGGGCCGGGGCAATCCCAAGCACAGACACAGGCTGGGCGATGAGGGGATCGAGAGCAGCCCCGAGGAGAAGGACTTGGGGGTGCTGGTGGGTGACAAACTAAATATGAGCCAGCAACGTGCGCTCGCGGCCCACAAAGCCCATCGCATCCCGGGCTGCATTAAAAGCAGCGTGGCCAGCAGGTCGAGGGAGGGGATTGTGCACCTCTGTGCTGCTCTGGTGAGACCCCACCTGCAGTGCTGCGTCCAGCTCTGGGGTCCCCAGCACAAGACAGACATGGACCTGCTTGAGCACATCCAGAAGAGGCCACAAAGGTGATCAGGGGGCTGGAGCACCTCCCCTGTGAGGACAGGCTGAGAGAGTTGGGGTTGTTCAGCCTGGAGAAGAGAAGGCTCCGGGGAGACCTTACAGCAGCCTGCCAGTGCTTAAAGGGGGCCTGCAGGAAAGGTGGGGAGGGACTCTTCATCAGGGACGGTAGTGATAGGACCAGGGGTAACGGTTTCCAACTGAAAGAGGGGAGATTTAGGTTAGATATAAGGAAGAAATTCTTTACTGAGGGTGGTGAGGCACTGGCACAGGTTGCCCAGAGAAGCTGTGGCTGCCCCCTCCCTGGAATTGCTCAAGGCCAGGCTGGATGGGGCTTAGAGCAACCTGGTCTAGTGCAAGGTGTCCCTGCCCATGGCAGGAGGGTTGGAACTAGGTCAGCTTTAAGGTCCTTTCCAACCCAAACCATTCTGATTCTATGACATCTGACAAATGAAGTCCCATGTCCATGGCAAACAAGCACCCTTCTGTTCCCAGCAGCACTCAATCCTGGGATATCGATTAATCTTCCACCCTTTTATTCCCCACTGCTGGAGAGAACATTGAATGCAATCCCAGGATTTTTTTTTTTTTTTTTTTTTTTTTGCATTTAAGTTATTGTTAACACCACATTCAGTGGGGTTCATGGATTTTTGGTTTTTTACAAAGAGGGATGGAATAATTCTGCAAGCAGCTGGAATACCTACCATGAATATTTAGGATGCTTATGACTTAAAACTGAGTCTAACAGCCATTCCATAAGCTACAATATGTATCAGAGTGAAGACTGCAGAGAGCAAAAGCTTGCCTTTACATGCAGCACTGTAACCAAGTAACCATGGGGAGTGCAATTCCAACAGATTCATTTCCACAACCAGCAATGGGGCACTCATAGCCCAGATTTAAATAGGATCTACGCAGCTGTACCAGGCAATATGAAAGTGTACACTACACACAGCACTAAATGGGGATGTAAAGCCCAAATACGTCTGTATTTGGTCTGTCTCTAGAAAAGTGGCTGATCATAAAGAACATTGCAAGGATTAACAGCATACCCTTGGGTAAAATTCTGCCCCAGTAGAGGTTATTGATAAACTCCTATCAACTCCACTAAGATCAGTGTTCACCTCTACAGAGAAGCTTAGACAAAAATCTCTGAACCTACAAATTGAGTGTATACTCTGAAGTGAACGCACTTACAGGGGTCAGAAATTTCACATACAGCTCAAAGTTTGGCACTGACTGAATTTGAAATGCTTGAGCAGGCAACTCCACAGCCAGATCCTGCCCTAACTCATGTGAATACTGGACTCCACAAGTAATTCCACGCGTAAAAATGGGTGGTCCCCAGCTTGCTTCAAACTATTTTAGATTTAATGCATTTGAATTATATATGTTTATATGTTCAGCGCCTTTAATTCTGCAGTATATTGGCTCTCCTTGCTTAACTATTTAAAATAAGAACACAACTGAAGCCATTGTGTTTCATTTAGAATAATTAATTTTTCTGAGTGATGACATTGCTTGCTGCATAAAAAATGGCCAGAAATATAAGAACAGTTTTATTTGTATAACACGAGTATCAATTAATTTACGGTAAAAGAAAGTCACTAAAAAGCCCTTAGTATTGAGAAGGTGTCTGCTTTCTGTGGAAATTGTATCTGCATAAATACTAAAAAGGCAATACAGCAGGTTTCATTCTAGGACATCAAACTGCCTGCTGAAGCCCTTTAAGGCTGGAATCCTCCTGAAGCCACTTACCTCAGTAATTAAGACAAATAATAAAATAAATTAAGATAAATGATGAATTACTAAAGTTGATTATTTGGGACACTATTCCTCATCAATGCTCACATTTTTGTAATCATGTGATTATCAAGTACTGTTTTTAATAAAAATGCCTTTCAAAGTGAAAAGGCACAGAAAAACTGTGAATATATTTGAAAGTCCTGGATAGGTGGGCATGCTGAAAGAAAAACACAGAAGTCCTTCCAGCAAGATAATTGCTATCTATTTGTTATAATCAAGTCAAATGAACACAAGGGCAGGCTTCTGATAAAGGGGAGACTCATGAAAAAGCAGAATATGAAAAATCACCTGTGTAATATTGTAGCGACATTCATCTCTTGCTTCAAGATTTAATCTACTACAATGCTATTAGCCATGTGTCAGTCAGGAATATAAAGATGTTAATGATAAAATTTTATATGTGTCAAAATAAGAGCTCAGTTTAAATCTGCTTGTACAAATCTTAGATTAGGTTATCATTAATTATAAATGTAATAGCAATACACTTGCTTCCCTTTAAGCAAAAAACCAATTTCAGTCCAAGAGAATGAAATAATGTGAACTTTCCCTTAGCACAGACATTAAACATGATCTTATTTGGTATTGCCTGCTAAGGAACACAATTTTAATCTCACATATTTCCATCCTCAGGTGCCAGTCATGCCATCAATTACATACATGCCTCACATTTAAGCCCATGGAAGTTCAACTCCAGGGCTCTCCAGCCCAGTGTGATGGCTCTTGGAAAAGGATCTATCTGCATTTCACATGGCCACCATGAAAACACGTTTTTGGGTGATTTAGCCAACTCCTGAAGCCTCCATTACAAGTACCATGATTAGATACCATACCATAAGTTCCTCGGTGAGCTGCAGGAGCAGCAGTTTGTATCAAAAAAAAAAGGAAAGGTGGATGTTCCCTAAAATACCTTGATATTTTCTTGGCTTCAGAGGACGGCTGTGTTTGCAATATTGCATTCATGAATTTAATTGAAACTGAAGATAGGTACAATTCACAATATGGTGCTGGAACATAAATCCACAGGGAGCAGAAAGCAGAAATAAAGCCTTAAACAGGTGAAGAACACTACTTCTGTGCTCGGTGAAGAGCTTCATGCCCTTGAGAAATAAGTCCTCAGCTGCAGTTAGCACTTTTCCTTGTACCTCACCAGTCTCTAGCCCAGAGGATCACTGTGCTCAGCACACTGTCGCTGTACTGGTCACAGACATGTCCTGGTGCTCTTCTCTTTAGCTCTTGGTATGCAACCCGAGACAGCTACACCTTAGCAGAAAACAGTAAGATACAAAGCCTCTGTTGGGAACCTGGAGTTTCCTTGTCAAATGAGATACCTCTTGCTACAGTCTCTTAATAGAAACAGTTTGCCACAGGGTGGATGCTACCAGAAGTTATCAGAAGCGCAGGAACTGAGCTTGTAAAAAACACATCAAGTCTAACCACTGACATCCGTCAGGAAAGGTGGAAGGCAACCGTGGTTATTGAAGGAACAGGGAAGGTGGTTTCAAAATTCTGCAGATTTAACAGAAGCTAACAGTTAGTAAGATGGACTCTCAATGGGACTCTTTCTTGTAACCATGAGAAGACAGAGGCAAATGAAGGAGGGTCATGGCTGCACTGGCCTTCACACCCTCACATGACTGCATGAGGTGATCAAGACGCTTTTTCACTGCAACATACTTGGCTACTCCGCTATTTCCTGGGCTTATGCAGACACACTGAGTCATTCCTGAAGAAGCAGGAGAGTGTTTCTCCATCAGATTCTTCCACTGGTTATTTTAAATACAGTATTCATAAACTCCAGCACTAGTTAAAAAATTAATTTACCGCCCTTTACACCTAAAACTGCATGCACCTTGATCCAAGCGCTGGGAAATGCTCCTGAGCCTTGAAGTCTAGACACAGCTGGAATGACTGGCACCACATCTGAGACATATTATTTATACTAAAAATGGTGAAAGACATCTGGAATAATGCACGAAATGAATTAGCTGCATTGGCCAGCCATTGTGTTCTTTGTGAGCCATGTTCCCCTGGACTGTGGTCAAGACTGTGCAGAGTTTTGAGTTTTGCCATAGCCTCAGCTATCTCTGTACCGATCTCACAACAAGTCCTGCTGACATGAGTGCCACGGTGTCCGTTGCGCCCATGGGCCGGGCAAGGAACCAGCGAAGCCCCAGTAAGCTCCAGAACAATGCACCACCCAAGGGCAGGAAAGCTCTGAAACAAAGGAGAGGAGGAGGAGGAGGAGGAGGAGGGTAGAAGTGGAATTTGTGCTAGTTCCACTGTTGATATCATCCAAGTTGCACAGAAGCGCACTTCTGCACCGCTGTTGTGGAGCAAGTCTTGCGATGAGAAGAAAGGAAAACTGATAAGGGATGCATTTTGTTTTGCAGTGCTGCAAAACATACAGGTCTGCAGCTACAATGCTTCTGCTGTTCTTACTTATCCAACTCTACCAAAAAGGATCAAGTCCAGAAACAGTTTAACCAGGTACTGACCCAGCTACGGAAAAAAATAAACGCCCAAACAGGAACAGGTACTGCTTTTCTAAGAAAGAGATCTTGCCAAGACCAAATGTTACAGTGAAGAGATTCAGGCAAAGATGATATGGATGTGGCCAAAATTAACTGAGAGTGGAGGCAAAGAGAGGAGAGACGGAGAAAGAATTTTGTTGGGCTGAATGGCAGGGGAGTTTCAGAAATCTGCCATTGATTACAGATGCATTACTGTCAGGTGCAAGGCTTATGTGAGTTTAGATTTATACCTCAGTTGTGATATCCAGTGGGTGACTCAGTTAATGATATCTCCTTTGTCCTGTGTTTCTCTAGATCAAGCAGTGCAGACAATTATGAATAATGATAATGATTTGGGTCTCAGAGCAAATTTGCACAGATAAGCACACCCCTATGGGTGATGCGGCTTCACGCACAATAATTAAGCACATACGCCATGGGAAGTGAAACAGAAAATGGGTAAAATCATTCTTTTACAAGAAGATTTTTTTTTTTTTTTTAGATTTTGGACCAGAAAAGTTGTACTGTGTGCCTATCGCAGGTAGCTGGCAGATAGATTTTAGAGTTCATAGACCTGAGTAAACAGAGGGTTGGCCTAAACAAGAGCAGAAGGTGGCGCAGAAATAAACACAAAAGCTACCTCTGAGCATGCTGACACGTCACGGAGCAGAGCGGTGGCAGGCAGAGACACCAGTGTCACTCCTGAAACCTCCCAAGCTGTGTCAGGACATTGCTGTACCTGGCTCCCAGACACCCGGCAGAGCCACCCCACACCTGGGCCAGGACCACCCAGCCCAAATCAGCTCAGCTTCTTCTGACCAGCAGCTCACCATATGCTGTAGATGGGCCTTGGCAAATCTGCTCAACGTCTTTAGATGCACTGCTCTAAATTGACATCAGTGTGGTTCTTGCTCATAATTGAGAGTAGAAGTTGGTCCACTGAATTGTAGGAGGTAGATGCACGGTCCCACGGGGATCTATTCAAATTTCTTTTCTAAGGACAGGGCTTCACAACATAACAAGGTTACTTCAAAGAACTTGCTTTTGTGAAAACGCCACTTACGTTTTGCTTCTAGGATCAACATGGCAAGTAAGACTTTCTCACACCCTCTGGCAGCTTCCAGAGGAAAAGTTCAGAGGCTTATCATTTCATCAGTTGCAATCAGTTCAAAGGAGAATTTTGATATTTAATGGTTTTAAGGCATTTCAGTGGGCTGCTTATGAGGGAGCAGCAGCTGACATCAGAGAACAGGCCTCTTCTACATCTCCAAACAGAGCTTCGAGATCTTTCCAGGCAGTATCTCCCATCTTTGGAAAAAGCCAACATAGTTAGAATTTCTCTGTTAGCTTTGAGTCTCATTACAGACTCCCTGTACAGGTAATAGTTAATACACACAGAGAGGGGCACTTCCAGGGGGTGATTTGGCTTTTGGTGGCCTGAGTAGCTTTACTGTCAGTGCCAAGATCTTCAAGTTCATCAGTTCATTCTCTCCTAAGACCTTCTGGGCATGATTCAGCTTCAGATTAAGGCACGTCCACTTGGATATCTGCATTCAAGTGTCTAAATGTCCATTACATCCACAAAAATCTTGTTAGATTAGGAATCCGAGGGCTGGATTCACCTTTGCATCCAATTAGACCAAACCTCTGTCTACGGCCCAGTTCTTCACATGCCTTCGAGCTCACCAGCAGTCCTTGCAGATTTTTAACCACAAAGCTTCTCAAGGCGGCTTGCACCACTTGCTCAGCAGCTGCCTTAATCTGCTGTGCCCATTATCAGGGGTGAGCAGCTCTTTCTTAGCATTACTGAGCCTAAGCAGACCACAATGTGCACTGCAGCGGACAGTAGCATCACGTCAGTCCCAAACCTGCTGTGGTCTAACAGCCTGGCTTGCTCTAGCCATGGGAAGATGTCCCCAAAAGGCAATGTTCTCAGTCACTTGCTGTTACATGCTAGAGTGGCTGCTGGAGAAGCATTAGTGCACGTGCTGGCCCTATGGTACCAGCCACCTGCTCAGTTTTAATGGAACTTCTTCAGCCTATCTTACAATTTATACGAATGCCAGCCAGTCGTTAATGGACTGACCATTAAAACATCCCTGTGAAAAAGGGAAGAACCACTGTCTCAGCAACACAGACCATAGCACGAGAAGATGGAGCTTTCTGCTTGTTTCTTTAAGAAAAAAATTGTCTCAATTACAGTAACAAACCTATACATTGGCCAAAGACACTTCTCTCTGAGGGGAGAATTTCTCTCCTCCCACTGCCTTGCGCTCATAATCCCCTGGGTTTTGACGCCGTTCTGCACAGAGTCCAGGTTGGCCGACCCTCCTCTTCCTCACAAGCTCTAAGGAGGTATCACACAAAAGCAGGCATGGTGGGACCATTAAATTGATTGCCAAAAGCAGCCCCAACAGGGAAAACACTCCTCCTGGTTTTGGAGTAGGAAGAACAGAGTTCTCCAACTATTTAAGTTCTTTTGTGAAAACTCATCACAGGTGGTCCAAGCCTAAACCCTCCCATCTCCTGTTAACCTAAAGGAGAAGGAGAAGAAGGGTGGCTTCTTGCTAAGGAACGAAGGTGGCCAGGACATGCATCTCAGTCTGCCACAGAAAGGAAAGGAGATGACAGTATGTTTTCTTTTATTTTCAGTGGCACAGCATCAGGCTGCAAGGCAAACTGCCTAACATTTTCTGTAGGAATGCAATAGCTAACCTTTCGTCTTAGATCCCATGGGTATTTTGAAAGACTCTTCCTAGAAAGAAGTCACACATGTCTACTGAATAAAATCAAGGAAAATATAACTGGATCCCTTCACTTTTCTAGGAATCGTGTTTCTTCAGTGTCTCAGAGATGGCTTTGAATGTTTTTTGGTAAAATGAACCTAATTAGCTGCAGATTGAATCCTAGACCGATGACATAAATTACAGAATATGACAAGGAAACTTAAAACACCTTGAAGCAACAAGTATGAGCATTTGACAGGCTGAGGTGAACAAAACATTTTGGATGTCTTAACTCTGCCTGTAAAAGTTAGCAACATCAAACAAAGCAGCGGCTGCAAAGGCCACTAACACCAAGCTGCTCTCCGTCATCACGGCTTAAAGGGAGCTGGATCCTGCACTTAGTAATTCCCAGGGGAAATACCTTATGAAGAGAGGACAGTGCTAAACTGTGCTTCCAGCTTCACTCTCAGTAATGCCGGGAGGAGAATTTGACCTTTGGTAACTCGAATAACACCAAATTAACAGATGGCTTTGGACTTTACTTGAGATTGTTTGCTTATCCCTGTGTCTTGCTTTTCTCTCTGGGACCCAGCAGACACCACCTCTGCACATGCTGAAAGTCGGGGGCAAGTCCCCTGGTCCCGAGAGAGCAGTGGAGCTGCATATCCCTCATCCACAGCCTGCCCCGATGGAGCAGCTGGTTTCACCCTGGATGCAATGCCTTCGTGTTTTAAGAAGCGTTGCTCATGTTTTTGACATTTTACAAAGGTTATTCTGAAATTTCTACTAAAACAATGTGGAAGAGGTGCTTATGGAAAAATACAGCGCTGGCACTCAGAGCCCCATTGCAAAGCACTTTAAATTAAATGAAGCAGTACTGATACAAATTTCTATCAAAACCCCATGATTTATCACAAGTATAACCTTCTCTTCTTTATGTAATTAAAACAGACTCCAAGTAGCACAAACACAGGAGATTAAGCCTGTCTTACCTGGAATAGGTATAATGGGAATACTTTCATTGGGGACCACACGGGGGGAACTGCTGTCTTCCACATAGAAGTGGGCAGTCTGAAAACACTTTCTGTTAAAGGAAAAAGAAAAAAAATAGATTCAGGGTGTGAAAGCTGCCCTCTGACAAGACAGCCAAAAACTTTTGCACATGTTCGGCTTCTCCATTTCTGCTCCATACTTTCAGACATTATAGTTTTAAAACATCAATGCGTGAAAACATATGTGCATTTTCTACAAATAGAATCTTAATTCCAGATTCTGGTGTGCTCTAATTCTGACATCCACCCATCACAAGCGTCTCTGTATGTTACTGCTAAGTACTACTGAATATGATATTATACTCGCAAAAGTTAGAGGTTGCAAAACAGGTTTCAAATACATCATTCAGAAAGAAACTCTGCACACAAGAAACATATCCAGCATACAGTTCAAGCCAAAATCCACCTAAGACACTAGCATTTCCAGGGAAAATATGCTTACTGTAAAAGTTTCTGCTGCGTAGCAGCTGACAGATAGTAATACAGCATCTGTAACTGCTGCATGTCATGATGCTCTGCCACAAAAGTTATCCTTCAAACATTACGGTTTTTTGTTTGTTTGTTTTTGACACTAAAACCATATAACCCTCATCCCATCCTCCTCCTCCAAACTTGTATTACATATGCTGCTACAGAAAAATGCAATAGACATTTAGCTTGGGCCCCAGGACTCATCTCTGAAAAGGCCTATAAAGAATAGGAGAACTTAAATCCACCTGACTTTTTTACCTGTATTTAATGCAAAGCAGAGAGCACAAGCTGGTCATCACAGAAAAGGTACTGAGCAGAATAACATCAAGAGATCCGAGGAGACTCTGCATGGTGATGTTAACTGAGGCAGGGTTTTCCAACACCAGCGTCACTGCTCATTGCTGACTTAATGAGCTGCTTGAGGCTGGAACTGAATATTTAATGAGTCTTGCTTGGTGTGAGCAGCTATTGTGGCAGGAGAAGGGTCTGTGTTCATCTGCCAGGGTGTTTAACAATAGCTTCCCATTGCAGAAGGATCCCCCTCACTGCAGCCCCTGATGAACTGCTCCTCAACACCTGGGCAAAGTTTGCGGGCGGCCTTGCGAGCGGTGCCTTTTGTCAAGCTGCCCGTTCCCCGGCACACAGCGGCTTCCGAGTTTCTGCCTTGCACTCTGCTGCTCTGTCATTCGGGCATTGTGCTCTCCACAGAGAGCCCACTCTGCTGAGCCGGCTTTGCTGACTTTGTCAAAGTAATTTCTGCTCCCTTTGTTTTCAACATCCATACATGCCAGAGCGCAAAAAAGTCACTGAAAATCAAACCGCTCTCTTAGGCAAAACCAGAACCTGAAATAACCACGGCTGCTGGCTTTCTATGCATTTGTACCTTCTACCGCACAGTCACAGTGCTTTATAATGCAACCACATGCTATGGCAGCACGAGTACAACTTAAGACAATACAGAAGCAGGAGAGAGCGGATTTCACAGCATGGAGTAATTGTCTCAGAGCAGCTTTCTATTTTCAGGCACGATGTCTTGCATTGTGCTGAAGTTATTTATTTAGTGAGTGTGCTTTTGTTAAGAAACACCATAAGGTGAATTCACACACAAGGATGCAAGATGTGCAATAGTCTCTGAGCATTTGAAAACACTGGCTGAACTCCCCCCCCCACCCTACTTGCTCCCTGTTCTCATTTTTTTTGGCAGCCTTTATTTTGGACAATGCACACCCTGGGGGCATGCAGCAGAATAAATCAGTCACACATAAAGAAGAAACTATGAATATGAAAAAGGCAAAATGTTCCTGATTTTGATGTATTTGGGGCTCTTTCCCTTGAGTTAATACTACAAAAATCCTTGAACAGCTTCTGCTGGTAATGAAGGCTTTAAGAAGGTGTTTGATAAAAACACAGACCTTTACACAGGGATTTACAGGGCATTTTTTAAGCTGATGATACTTAAGAAAGGCAATTATTTTTTGTTAATTTGTTATTTTATACTCCGAGAGGCTCTGATAGGCTAGCAGTATGGTTTTTTATGCAGTCATAAGAGAGCTTTTTTTAATAGCCTCAAAACATGTAATTGTGTTGGATAATCACATTGTGATTGTAAGGCCCACGATGGCGATAGCTGAATACCCAGTCCAGCACAGCCTTGCTGAGCACAATGCTGAAATAACAATATGTTAAATGAATATTTCACATAGTAAAGTGTGCTACAATCATTAATGTCATTAACAATTCCATATTTTATTCCTGGAAGACTTTCTGTAGCTGTTTTCAAAAGGCAGCCACCATGGAATTTGACTGAAGGTTTTCTCAAGTCACAAACGTCACACAAAAATACACTCTTGTCTCACGCATATACACACATAACGCAGCATGTTCACTACCTAAGAATACCAGATACTGGCATGTTAGGTGAAGACATGCCTCTCAAACGTTTTTTTCCCCCCACTTGCTCATAAATGCCATAAATACTCCAAGTTTAGCCCCTACAGAGGAGCTCACTATGCACAGGACATCGCATCTCTGTCCTGGTGACTCCCTCCATGTCTCCGGGGCTGCTGGTGACAGCAGAAGGCAGCACGGGTGGGACTATGCAGGCTCAAGCTTGAGAGAAGGATAAAGTGGACTGATCTTTAAAAGATCTTTTACAACAGATTTCACAAACTTGCTGGATGAATTTTCCAGCAAGTTCCGCTTACTGGGTCTGTTTCCTACTCTTGCATCTCTCCTCTGTGCAGCTCCAGGAGGGAGCACACATCTCGGGGTGCCAGGCAGATGCCTCCAGGCCCCCCGTTCCTATAATATCCATTTTTCAGCCTGGGACTGACTGAGTGAGGAAACACCTGGGCCCAGGAAGAGCCTTTTCCAAACTCATGTCTAGTTTGTAGTAATAAATACTGATAGCTGGGATCAAGGCTACTGAGGGGCATTTCAGACAACTTAGTATCTGCCTTCTCCATCAGTTTAGGATGCTCCTTTTATCCCCTGGCATTTCCCCTACCCATTACCTTTCCCTCAGTATACAGACCTTAAGCAGCAGCAGTTGCTAAGGCTACAAGAGGCTGCAGTAAATCTGTGTGCGTGTACGGGGAGGGCTGGATAAAGGAAAAGGATGAGAGCAGAAAATTGCTTGTTTTGAGTCACTGGAGAGGCAGCCATGGAGAGAGGTGGGAGTGGATGCAGGGCTAGACAAGATGCAAGTCTACAACTGTTTTCACATGAGCACTTCAGCCTGTCTTTTAACCCCAGCGTGTATACATGGGCAGGTGTTGGCACCTGTGTGCCTATTTGCTCAGGAAACCAACACTGTCAGCAGAAAAAAATAACGGATTTTTTTTTTTTTTTTTCTGATAGAAGCAGTGAATGAGCAATTGGGATTTGTCAATGGCATAAATGATTATTAAAACCTTAACAACCGAAACACTAATTTTCGAATAATTCTTGCATTTCTGTGGCACTGGTTGAGGAAAAACAAATCACAGACTTGATTTCACTTCCAGAAGATTTCGGAAAGCCCACATCTTTTCTGCAAAATACCAAAGAGTCTGTTGTCTCTGAAATACGCCTGTGTGCAGTGAAGCACATCGTTTTCTCTAGCCCCATATGTTTTTTTGGCTCTCTTTCCCTGGGGTACAATAACTGTGCGAGATTGTGGTGATCAGACACACAGTTGTCACATATGGACCAAAACGCACAAAGTAAACCACTGCGAGATTAGCAACTCCCCGGAGAAGAAGCAGAGGCAGGGTCTGGAATGCAAAGACGATGCGAGGGAGAGCATCCCCCTGCCTAGAATCTTTTTGCCGAGATATTGGTAGTGAGTTATTAAAGCAGACTAACAGGATGCAAAGTCCCGAGCAGCAGCACCTTATTATCAAGCTGAAAGCCTAAAAATATGCCAAGAGATGGTCCTGATTAGCTGGGTTAAATGCTTGTTCCATCTCTGCTGAGCAAAATACTAGATTAGCTTCTGTAGAAGAAGAGATGCCTCATGAGATTTTGACACTCAAAACAGGTTTCCTTGGTTATTAGTTAATAAACCTCAAGCAGCTTCTCCTTTATACTCATCTAAAAGCAAGAGGGAGAACCAGATCACATAACGGCCTGAAAGCATGGATGCTTTTTATTTTCATGAAGATAGCGCCTTAGCGTTCAGTTAATCCTGCCTCCCATACAAACACACAGCGTGCACTGCCGTCGATGGGAGTGCTGGGAATAGCTCTGAGGGCAGCGTTTGGCCTTTACTCCTCTGCACTTCGTCTGGCACAGGCAGCATCCCCTGATCTGTGATGACAGTCGAGGGATCTGCGCTGCTCTGGAGCAGCTGAGGCAGGGAGAGAAGGAGCAAGGGATTATTGCGGAGAGGCAAGTGATCGCCTCCGCAGCGCCTGGATGAAACCAGCAGGACAGTGGCTGAACAAAGGAAAAGTCAAAGGGGAACGCTTCGCTTTCTGGGGACACCCAAGAGCTGTGTCCTGCCTCACATGCTGAAGCGACTGGCACATTCATTGCTCCCTTGTTCACCAGGGAGGTACTCCTTCTTCCAGGCGTTTCTGTTGGCTGGAGCAGCGTGTATTGCCTCTCCAATGGATTTATACCACTTCATTTCTCTAACAGTATATAAGAGCTCTAGGCTCCTGGTTTCTTGCAACTACTCTCTTCTTGGGCCATTACCTCCTAAAGCATGACCGATTTGGGGGACAGATGGCTTGAAAGGGTCCTGGAGGCCTATTCACTAATGTCAGAGCAGGGCAAACCTTGTCCTCTGGGTACCCTTCCTCCAGAAACAGCCTGCCACAAACAGGAGCTCTGCAGAATGTACGTTTATTAACGAAGGGGCTAATAGTCCCTGCAGCCACTCTACTTTCACAAGCAGTCCTTAGCTGGTGGGCAGAACAGGCAAGATTGAACAGGAGTCAAACCAGGTTCTGTAACAGACCTCTAAACCAGGCTGCACAGAACATGGCTTAGTCTTTATCAAATGCAACCTGGATACAGGCATTCATTCACCATGCTCCTCCATCACGGGGGGAGTCTGCAAATAGCTCCCAAACAAGGATCCAAAGACAGGAAACGATCCTTTTCACTACCTCTGCACATTCATTCTCACTTTCAATAGAAGAAAAGATGCTTCAGATTCTCGTTGAACTGTTTTGCATGTTTTCCAGGAGACACAATTAAGATTGGTTTCTGCTGGCACCAAAACCAGAGTATGTACGCAGTCAAGTGTACTAGTAACACATGGCTCTGCACTTTAAACTAGCTTCACTATTCCTTGGCAAGCATTTGTCACTGTCAGAATTGGCAATGACTCCTCAGAAAAGAGCCGCAGACTACGGAACAACAGAAGTGCTGCAAATCACGACCATGTCACCAGCAGAGCAGTGGATGGGAGCCTGGACAACAGCTGTCTGCAGTCTGCACTGCTCTAGCTGGGGTCATCAGTCACTGATTTTTATGAGCAATAAAACTGACTCAAGCATTAAGAAGAAAAAGAGAAGACAAAACCACACAAAAAAAGCTGGTCTTATAAATATGAATAAGTGACCAGCATGGAGCAGTGATATTACATTCATTGTATCAGAAGGGCATCTGCATTTACTGTTTTTTTTTGGCCAGAAAATGGCTTATATTGCCCCAATTTTCCACAATTATCTTCCTTCCCAGGTCTTAACGCTTAATGATCAGAATTCAAAAGCCGAGTTATAAAAGAACCTACGCTACGCTGGAGCAGAAGGCAGTGAAGGCTGACCGAACTTGAGCTACAGAATATATACAAAGCAGGAATGCATAAAACCCAAGAGAACAAAGGAAATCTGAAAAAGAGGAAAATTTCCCTACAATAATGCTGATTCTCCTGCATATCTCTCCCAAAGACGATTTGCCTTCTCCCCACAAAGCAATTTCTGCCTGTAATCTTGAGCAGTGTTAAGCACTGCACAGATATGATAACTGGAGAGGTCTAGATGGTACATGGATAGGTTTCAGAAGTTCACAGCTTGCCAAGTCCTTGGCATCCTTTCCTAGCCAGTGAAAAGGAGACTGTCCCTTTCAGGGGACTTCCTCTGGGCAAGGAGAAATGCTTTTTCACATTAGTGAGTTGTGGCATACCCACACACTCCTGCGAAAGATAAAAGGATCCAAACGCTAATCACCAGTCCAACCACTCATAACCACACATTCGGCAGTATCATAGAGAAATAAAGACAGGAAAAATGCTGGGAAAAGGCAGATGGAAAATAAAAAAGGTGGACAAAAATTTGACACAGCATTTGTGATGAAGAACATACCACTAGTAAAACTGTCCATCTGAAAAAAACTAATCTGCAAACAAGACTAGGGATTTCTGACACAGAAAGACAGCTAATTTAATATTTATGGCCTAAATTTGCCAGCTGACTACACAGCTCTCCACAAAATTAAAAATCCTCTTATCCCAATCCTCTGAGATCCTACCCTGCACCACAGACTGGACACTCATTTACATCACATACAGTATTGAACTCAGGTGTTACGCAAGAAAAAATAATTTTAAAACCAGTATTCAAATAATTAAACAGTTAAGAAATGACAACACACACCAAGAGGAGCTGCTTTCAAGTCCTCCCCCCTTCATCAGCTGTGCAACCAGGAAGTGCCCAGGTGGCCGGTGCAGAAATGCACTTAGAAAGCTCTTTTAACTGCAAATTGTAAGTGAATAAATCTTAGTTTAACTCAGCACAAACATTTTCCACGCTTCCTTGTCCCATCTTCCTGGGGTCTCTGGAGAACAGCGAAGGCAATGGTGAAACCTTATTTGTGATGACACTTGGCCCTGTAACACTTGGTAGCTAATTACTCTCCTGGTGACCTCTGACAGGGCTAGCAGCATCAGACCTTCCCCTCTTGCTTTAATCAATACTCACAACAGCTGTGTTGGAAACACTCAGCAATTTTACAGATGACTGAATGGGTTTACTCATCAGTATTTTCTACTGCAAGAGAACAAGCTCCCTGGTTATATGCATTACCACTCAAAACTTTAATGTCTTCAGGCAAAGATGGGGTAGAGAAACCTATAGGTGGCATCTTAAAATGGTTTAAAAATTAGGCATGGTTTTAGAAACCAAAGGGAAGCCTGACATACTCATTTTCCTCTCCCTGAGCTGGCTATTTATTTAATGCAACATTCATAACAAAGACTAGAAAATCACAGAAGAAAACAAAGACATGCCTTTTCCAATCAAATAATACCTTAGGCAGTTCCTATAAAATGTGTACTTCCAATGCCCTAAACATCATGTAATATTAAAAAGGAGCCTAAAACTTTCTCACAGAAAGAAGCTAAATTCAACCAAGTGAAGAGTTGTTCTGTAATCACAAGAACTGCAGCAATCAATAAAGATTGCCTCTTACTAGAGAGGAGCTTTTAGTAGCACCTCTAAGAACTCAAAATTTGGCATACTTGATATTATCATTTCAGGATATGAATTCCCTTTGGGATGAATCTCAGGAAAGGAAAGAATAAAAACAGTGTGGCACACTGGGAGGTTAAAATACAGGTATTTTTAAATGCAAAGCATAATTCATCTGGATTGAAATTGTGTTATAAGGAAACCAATACAGAGGTGATCCCACCTAAGACAGGACAGCAGAAACTGTGTCTCCCTTTGGAACATTCATCTAAATGTCCCCAGTCACTCCCACCTAATTAACTCTCAAAATGGAAGAGCCCTCCTCTTTCCTTTGCGAAAATATTCTTTCCTTCCTCTGAATGGGACATCAGGTCATTCAATCCACAATTATTTTAGATATCCCAAGCCATCGCCTTGGACCTAAGCATAACACAAAAATGTGTTAAAAATTTAGGCACAGTTTTTTCCTCTGTCTTGATGGCCCTACCCATCTTCAGGCAGAAATGCCAGTTTGTTAAATATAATGAAATACACAATGGGAAGCTCCCTCTTTCTCAGCAGACTTGCCCACATGCACCTGGACTAAAGCTGCATGGGAGAACTAGGAAGATTTCCCAACACTGCTGGACGTATTTCATGTTTAGCTTATGTGGAGCCAGGATAAAATATTAAAAGTGTGATTATTTCCTTTCTTTTTTCATCACCGTGTATTTGGAGGGCGGGCTTTTTTTGTTAGCCATTTCAAAAAGAAATAGCTACTTAAAATTTTTTATGGCCTCTCCGTTAACTCTGTTTAGAACACAATTAGAAATGGCACAAAAAGACACCTTTAGAAGCACAGCACAAAGGAAAAGAAAAGAGCAGCTGGCACCAAGAGCAGAGAAGCAAATTATTTAGTACCTGGCAGATAATGAGAACACTGAAAATACACTACTTAATGCTAGTGCTCTGACAGGGCTACGTACATCACCTCATCAGGCTAATACAGACAGACCGGGTGGCAGCCAGCTGGTCCTCCCTCCCCACCCATCTCCCTGAAAGCAAAGATTTGTAAGCCGCCAAATAATAAACCTGGACAGAAGTCCTGAGGATCATTAATCTCGCTATCAATCAGCCCATTTGGAGATTCGCTTCTTGCTGTCGCTGATACTAATCCGGTAGTGACTTGAGAGCTCTGGGGAAGCCTGGAGTATGCGTGTCTGAGGAATTGCTTTAATGAGTTTCTTGCATTCAAAGGTTAACAAATGTGACAAGGAAACACAAATATCGGAGACAATAAACTACCGTCCACTGAACCCAACCACTGAGAAATACCATGTTGTGTATTCTGCTGTGGTATGCTGAACACATCTCTAACTAGCTCTGTGAAAATGCCCGAGTCAGACCCCAGTGACCTATCTCAGATGCCAGGAGACATGCAGGCATGTTAGTGTGAGCTCTGCCCGCTCCAGTACTCCTTATCTGCTGGGCTAAGTACCTTGGGCATAGCTCTGCATTAATAGAGCTATACCGTAGAGAAGCAAGTTGTGTTCACTGAAGTGGTGTTCTGGTTAAATTGGACAATCGGTGTGGTGTGAACATATCCACTGGGCCCCCTTCGCTAAACACAGCAGACCCACATCAATTAATACAAAAGAATAAAAAGTCCCCGCATCAGTAGAATCCTCCCAGTAGCATTTGCATTAAACAGTGCCATAATTTCTGTGACGTTTCTAAAAAATAAACGTCATCAACAATAGCAATAATATCAAACAAATCCCCAGATAATTACTATTATAAAGAAAAACCTAATTAATACCAAAGAGTAGTAAGCAGCATTGAGCATACTTCGGCATAATACAGAAGCACAGAAAATAAAAACAAGGTGTGTTTTAAATCACTATCTCCACAGACCAAACAAGCCATAAGAAAAATTCTAGAAGTATTATAAGCAAGTAATGGAGGTAGAATCCACTACACGGTGAGGCAGAGGGGACTAGAAGGATGATCCTGAAAGTGCTTGAAATGAAGTGAGGAAGAGTTTCTTCTTCAAAATATTTATTAAGAAAAGGACATCTTTGAAGTTTCAGGCCTATAACCCATTCAAAGCTCCTTGAATTTTAGTGTCAAGGAAATACACATTTATTACACAAAAAGGACTCGAAGTATGAGGCATATCACAAAAGTTACCATTAGCAGGCTCCCCATTATATAGGAAGGTCAATAACTGAAAAATCATAAAGTAACAGATGTAGGAGAGACTTTGCCTTTAAGAAATCAGTCAAAACTATTCTGAAAATTAGAAACCGCTTTCATCCTCACGACAAACTCTTTTTCAGTAAGTATACACTCGGGCAAATAAACTATTGCATTCCCATTGTCTTAATCAGTGTGTAGAAACAGCTAATAACAAAACTAATCACAGGAGGAGAACATTTTGATTCAAGATAAAAGTTCATTGCAGATAAGCAAAACAGGAGAAACTCAGTCAACCTCTGTTAATTATTAGATCCCTTAACACCAGATACAGTTTAATATATTTTCTATTTATAGACTGTTCTCTTTATTTGCACTGTTTCCAAAGCTTTAATCTACCTTTTATTAAGGTCCTTATAACCTTTCAGTGTTGATAAATGTAGGACTGAGGAAAAGGAGAAAAAAGCCCACAAGAATTGCAGTTTGCACCTTTAGCAAAAACATATGAATGCTTCCTAATGTATGAAGAAACGTGCCTGGATCCATCAGGCACTTGCTCAGAAGCAGACACGTAAATTAAAAGCAAGCTCTTGGTTCAGTATTTCCTCTTCTTGAAGCTCACGAAGTGACATGGCTGCACAGGCAGACACACTGTCCTCGAGGAACGCAGGAGATGTCTGCTCCTAGGTGAACTGCGCAGTGTTGACACCTCCAGCAATTCAGATTCATTTTCCTCCGACTGTGTTTATGCATTTCATTTCCAGGTTCTGATGTGATCTATGGTGGTGCTTTTGTTACCACTAGTGCAGCAATTAGACAATAAGCTTGGGAGCGGAAAAGAGCAGCGATCACCACGGCCAACAAGATGCGATCAGGTTTGCAGGCAAAGGGAGATTCCAGCAGTGACCGAGGTCCTGCCGTTAGACCCACTCCAACTATTTTCATCTCTGCTTGTAACTGGGAGCTGTAGTAACAAGTTCCTGTTTTATTCCAGTATTTTAATTCACGGAGTTTTGTGAGCTAAAAATGTTTAAAATGTAGACTAAACAGCAGAGTATTTTGCCACTATTTCTGGTAGTTTTGTCCCAGACATTTGGTTTCAGATCTGTGATTTTCTGTCGAGAACACACAAGTGTGAAATACTTGTTGATCCGTTTATTCATTTGCCTCCTGGCTGATCGTAGCCATTTTGACAGAACAGATAAATAGACTTGCTCCTTGCTTTTTTTTTTTTTTTTTTTTTTTCACATGCTTCTCCATCAGCCTGGAAGCACTGCCCCAACTTCCCAGATGCTGTGCTTAGGTCTTCATCACTCCTACACCCTCACTTTACATCCTGCACCCTCCTTTTAGAGGCTTGCTAAGCCAGCTTCACACAATACCCAGGTTGTCGGAAATGCCACAGACAAACTCTTGCTATATAGCAGCTTCTGCAACTCCATCTGCCAGATGAAAATGATACATAATATTTAGAGAAACTATTTCTGAACAATTCAAATCCAATGAACACTTTACATCACTCTTTAGGACGTGAGACGTGTCTGTGACAATTGCACTTGGTTACTCCAGGCAGCATTTAACCATTTATCTACAACATGCCTCTGTAAATCATCTATTTTTCCAAGTCATGAACAAACCCTGCAATTTGGAAGGGGAACAACTCTTGATCATTCTCATTGAGAATTTCAGCAGGTAATTTCAGCAGGCTAACAAATGAGTCACTTTTCTCCAATGGGCTTGTAGCACAGCACAGTGCATTTAACTGATGTGCCCTTTTATTGCAAAACATTCTGTCTCCCTCCAGTTTCACTAGAGCAATGGGAGGCAGCACCGCCAGCAAAGAGCTGAAGAATGCAAACTTGGCACCACACAGTAACTAAATGTTGATTCATGAAATTACGAGACATTCAAAGGGGACAGGTCCCAGGCTCCAAATTATGCTCCACTCTTGTATTGCCCCTGTGTGATTATAACAAGTTTGCTTACAATTTGCTGCTCACTCTTCTAATTGGATTCCTGCAAAGGGCAGTTTGCTGTGCCACGAGCTTGTCACTTTATATCCTGCTTTAACTCCAAACCACTCAATTAATATTAAAACCCATTTATTATAAAAGCATTTGTTTCTACCCATACGATGCTATCAGCAGCCATCTCATTAATATTTATTTCCACAAAGCAGCCCACTGATGTTAAGATCTCAGATACAGCTAGTAACTTTAAAAGGGGAAAATAAGTGAAGCCAAGAAGGTCAAAACAGAACATAAGCTGTAACAGAAAATATCCAACCCATATGAACTTAACTCCTTCTTTGCAGAAAACTGAGTAAACACAATAAGGTTGGCAGAGAGCAATGACAATGTTAAAGTTAATCCAGTCACCAGAAAAAAAAAAGAGGAGTGAGGTTGCCAACACATCTCTCTCTGGGGTCCGGAGCTGTTGTCTGGCACACCAAGGAAAAAAGACGCTGGAAGGAGGTGAGGAAGGGGAACGCTCATCTGCTGCCTTATTCCCCTGTGAGCTGAGCTGTCTACTTTCCAGGCTTCAAAAAAAAACCAACCACAAGCCAATGGAGAACTATGGATAACCTTAAAACCCTGGGCTAGTGTTGATTTAAAGCCCCTTTTCTTCAGCATCCTTTTCTGTGCTCAGCACACAGGGAATTAGCACAGTCTGTCCCAGCTTGACAGTGCAGAAGTCAGTGGGAGCCCACACTTGCCAGGAGTGAAGGAGGAGAGGGCTGCGGAAGGTTTAAGCATTTAAAAAAAGCTGGTATAAAGCTCAGGGATTGTCATGCACGCTTTCAGTACAAGGAAGGATTGCTAAAGGAAGAGAGGACATCCAAGTGCAAGCCCAAATCCTACAGGCAGCACTGCAACCCACCAAAATCTCAAGAGTCACAATAAAACACAGACTTTTTATCTCCCCATAGGCCTAGCTGCACCTTGGATTATCACGAATGCTGGTGAAATGGGAGCATTTCTTGTATGTTCAGAAGTATCCAGCTGCTTCTCATGCAGAATGCTCCTGAGAGTGAGATTACACATTCAGACATGGCGAGATGAAGCAGCTGCTGAGAATGTGTATCAAATACTGTGATTTCGTCTCTCCTGCTCTCTTATTCTGTGCATCTCGAATAAAACTAAGCTGCAGGGACAACAGGTCTCTTGCTACTAGTCTCCACCTACTCTTTTAAACTATACAACAGGGAACTTGTTCCATGTAGCTCTGTGGATAACAGTGGTGTTGAACTCTAACCTTCTGCTACCACAAAGAGCTAAATTAATTCCCTACAGCACATCAGCATTGCTTTTGAAAAGTCCCAGACTCTGCAAAAAACAGATGGAAACTAAACTTATGGGCCTTTAAAGATGTCAAGCATTTCCTCACAGTGATGGCATAAGAATCTATCTTTTTGCCATCAATTTTTTTATTAATCAGAGCACACATGGCAACTCCCTGTGTGGCACCACTTAGGGCTCACCCCATCAACATAAAACTTATTGCAAAATTATCACCTCGGGTTTGCTACTGGGATCACAATGCTTTTATACCCAGAATTAAAAAGATGAATTGTCACAGCCTGGCAAATCAACATGCAATGGCAGACACCTAACTCGATTTGCAGGTTGCAGTGCCGCCTGTAGGATTTGGGCTTGCACTTGGATGTCCTCTCTTCCTTTAGCAATCCTTCCTTGTACTGAAAGCGTGCAGACACCTAAATTCGATTTCATTGCCCCTTTTCTTCCCACAGATTGTTCCCACATCCACTACAGGATCTGGCTGAGAGACCCAGACAAGGAGCTCCTCTTGCACTGTTGTCATCTCCGTGCTTTTGCTTTCAGGACCACCGTTTCAGAGATTTTGAAGCACAAATGCATTCTGGACAGCAGCAAAGCCAAGCCTGCAGGCTCCTGCTTTGGCAGCCAAAAGCTGCAGAGCTCTTGTAAGCCCCCAAATCCTTGTCTCCATCACCACGTTACGTGGAATAGAACATTCTTGATCACCCATTTTTTTTTTGAAGCTGTTTGCGTGAGGACCTGAGTCAAGTCCCTCTTTCTCCCCCAAAGAGCTGAACTGGCATTTTTACCATCAAGAGGGTGGTGTGGTTGTGAAGTGCCCCATCATTCCTGAAGAGACATTGGGGACCTGGTGCCAGGTCCTTATTCACAGATGACAATCATTACCGTAAGCATAAGAAAACGGGTTCTGCTCTCCTTACTGCAGCCAAGTGCTCCACATGAGCTAGCTTTGCAGTGATAAATGTCACGTTTACAACGGGTTTTGCAACATGAAAGTCCATAATTTGCTTTCCAGGGACCTATGCTTGATTATCAGGAGAGTTAGAAGCATTCACTGAAGTCTAATGAATAGAATTAACACATAATTTAAACAGGGACTAATATGTATGCAAATGAGAAAAAGTTAAAAATAAGAGTTCAAGCCATAATTTCAGAAAATGTAGACTGCATCCTTATGAAATATGAATGTTTCAATTCACCTCATATCTTTACATCTATGTTAGCTGCTTTGCATGTGAACAATAGGGTGCATCAAGCCCATTTTGATTTTTATATTTGAACTTGGACTTATAAAATGGATTATATTGAAACATGAATAATATATATGCTAATTAAAGACTCCATTTAATGACATAAATAAAGACGAAGACCAACACAGGCTAATTTCCATTTGCAAATTTCCTAATTACTGTGTTTTCCTTTGGAAAGCAGAAACTTTACTTCCACTGTCTCAGAAAAAAAGACAGCATTTTCTTTGTTCAAATAATTAAAAAAAATCTTTTCAACTTTTTTATTCTTTAGGACTGATCTCCACAGAGATACAATTGCTTGCCCAGATAGATTCTGTATTAAATATCACCTGAGTCAAACTACAGCGATTTGTGTATGCAAACAGTGTTACTTAATTATTACTTATTATTAGATATTTCTCTAATAAGGAATTATTGTTGATAAATACAAGGTGTATACAACCCTCGATAACACAAAGCATGTTTAGAGTAACTCTGGCAGATGTAAACCAAGTATATGTCCTCGATGCTTGATAGGCTGTTAATCTCTCTCTCCCTTCCTCCTCCTGCTCCCCAAAATTAGACAGAACAAGGGCACAGGACAAGTGTATAGTTGTAGGGAGACAAGGCATTAGCAGAAAACATGACTACAACTTCTGTCATGCAAAGCCTACAGAAAAGCTTGCTGAAGAACAAGCAGATTGCAGGAAAAGCCATTCTAGGTTAAAAGGCTTGATTGTGCTTATAACCCTGAGGAAAGTGGTGAAAAATAGTTCATTCAAATGAATACGAAGCTTGTAATGATATCAGGGCCAGAAGAATCTTTTTTTGCTGTTGTGTAAATGTTGGTTATGTGGATAAAGAAGCCTAGATTCAGCTTCAACTCACAAAACCAGCATTTGCAGGCTCTGAAAAGCAAACTGCAAAGCAAACCCATTTACTCCCTGATTGAAATATCACCTTGAATGCTTCAAAAATAAGAAGCTGTATGAATGGGAAGAGAGTAACTATACTGGTACGTTTATGTCCTAGGCTTTTATTAAAAAAAAAAAAGAAGTGCAAAACAACAACAACAACAAACCCCAAACAAAACACAAAAAAACCCCAAACGAAAAATTGGCACGAGGACTGCATCTTCACAGCTTTAACTTCATGTCTGTAATACCAGTTGCTAGTACCAAGGAACACTGAAATTCAGGAAACTTATAAGACACTGAAGCATAAATGATCATCGTTTTGAGTTGTGATGTGGTTGGAAGTCCCCCGTGCCGTCGGTACCGCTAACATTGAACAACTGCTGCAATCTTCATCCGTACCACCGCTGCCAGGCGAGCACAGCCTGGCACCACGGGAGAAAAGGCTCTCCCCGGTTCTGGCTCAGCACCCTCTGCCCTTGCGGTGCCCATTCCTCCACACTCCTCCTCTCAGCATTAGTGGAACTGGCTTGGAGAAATAAGTACCTTAAGAAAACCTGGAAAGCTTGCAAGCCAGTTTACTTTGATCGCTTCTCTAACAACACAGAATCCTCTTCATTGACGAACCACTCAGCTTCTAATAAACTGAGATTTCCAGATGTAATTTCCCATGACAGGTTTAGGAGACACATTCCCTCTGCCTGCCTTGCAGAGGGCTATTCTCTCACTCCCATTCAAACCCCACATTTATGACAAATATCCATCAGCAGGAGTAAACTCCATTGCCTATCTCCACCCACTACTAGGGAGGGCTTTGCTCCAGCCGAGGAGCACCTGGATCACCAGCCTCAGGCCTATGCAAAAGGAAAGCCTTCCCTTTATACATGGAGAAGCCGCCATCCGCAGGGATTCAGCATTGTAGCCTTAAGCCCAGCCTGTGGCATGACAGAACCTGCCTCAATCCGTAACGGCTTAAAACGTATGTGACATGGGGGTGAACGAGACAAGCTCGTGCTGCTACAAAACATCAGGAATTTTACCAGTGCTCACTGGGAACTTTCTGATGGTGGTTAAAAAATGGTTTTAGAGAGTGAATCACTGTGCAGAAATATATCCATTTAGCTGATAATTTGATCAGAAGGAAAATAAAAAACAAATTTGAGCCTCAGGGAACAGAACATTTGTCATTATTCAGAATGTGTTGATTTGTTTTTTTAAAACACTAATGATATTTTAGAAATTTAAATTGGGCTTATTTCTACTACTTTATAAATGTCACTTCGTAGGATATTTGAAAACGTTTTTGTTCTATTTCGGAAAAGACAGGATTTCCAAAACATGAAACAACCCACCAATTAAGATCCAGGCATGCCACCTACGCCTGCCTCACCTTCAAAGTTAGAACTCAAGCAGATTTTAACCTGTAAGTCAGTGGAGTAAAATACATGCTGTTCACAGTAATAGAGGAAATGTTTTCTTTTAAACAAACAAACTCAAGTGTTCTACAATAAACTGAATGAATTCACATACCTGCAGCATTTGTAATAGCAGCACAACATGCATAGTGCATTCCAAGGCGTTGGTTTTTCCCAAATTGCAAAGGTTTTAAGAAAAGTAAAATTAAGTCCACTCCTGCTTGTTATTGTTTTACTAGTCTGCTGATCCCTAGTATTTATCCAAGCAGTTAAGATTGCTGAATTGATTTAATATTCTTACCCTATAATTTTACACTCAGACCACATCCTGCTGTGAAATAGCTAGTGCTAATGTTAGTCCAAATGCTGCTGCGGGACTAAGGACAGCACAGGGCCCTTCAATAGCTATATTTTATGGTTACAAGGAGAGAGAAAAAATATAATTTATCTGGTTGCTGTGGTTAATTCACAGTTTCACAGCAGAGGTATACTGTTCCCTCTGGGTACATCTACTTGTATTATAGGATATTTCATTCACAGTTTGTCCGAGACATTCCTCTAGCTCTGAACCTACCAATTTATGAGAGGAAATCTACTCCAGAGATACGTGTACACACTTTAACACATACTCTCATATACTAAGAATATTATAGAAAAGATACAAACTAGCAACAGATCAAACAACAATGGGTTAATAAATGGTTTCTTCAAGCTGAGGAGTAGAACAGAAATAGAATGCATCTATCTTCTTAAGAAATGGTCTTTTTTTTTCCCCAAGTGATTTAATTTCACAAAAAGCATTTGTGAAATTTGTTTCTTTTTTAAAAATACCTATCATAGCTTTAAAAGCCAGAGTTCAAAAATCTTAAAGTTGTAGAAAAGTTTCCTGTAGAATAGCTTACAAAAGACCTAACAGGTGAGTAGGAGAAGCCAGTGGTACCTGGTATCCTCTACCACTGTGTTTACCAGAAAACCCATACTCCTCATTGCACACTATTTCTCAGCACCTCCAAACCAATTCTTAATGGAGCTTAACTAGAACATTTCAGTATTTAACATATACCCATTCAAACTTATGCCTTGCAAACTACTACATTTAATCCAGTTACTGCACAGATAAAAATCTTACTCTTGTTTGCAAGACATCACCATTACCGCAGCACTGGGGAAGGCATTTCCAGAAAAAAAAGCCTGCAATTAATCCATTTAATTAGTTCCACAGAAACAAAACAGAAAGATCAATTGCAGCTGTGCCACAGATCCCTCCTTGCCTGACCTCAGCTGCTCTTTCCTGCTCCCCTTTGCTCTCTCTGCAGAAGAAAGTGTTTCTGGAAATGTTGTTACACCTCTAAACAAAGGGGTGAGGACTGTGACAACAGCGGTTTTCCAACTTGCTGCCAAGACTTTTGCATAAACTTCAATCCCTTTAGGGAAGGCCTGTGTGGGCCTGTGGGTAAAGCATAGCGTAAATATCTCAGCTCTTACGGGACACAACATACAGAAAATCAAAAAATAAAAAAGTATACTTGTTTTGTTTGGGAGTTTTCAAGGTCACCAACATGATATTTTGAATTCTAGTCTTCCACAACTGAAGCATGTATTCTCCTGTTGTTTGACTTATGATTGCATGCTTGACATTATCTTTTAAAATAAAGGTGATGCAGATCTGGGCTCCCACTGAGTTCAACAGCCATATCCATGGAAGTGCCTGCAGAAAAGATGTTCACACAACTGACCCACAAACATCCCAGGTGCTGAGGAACACGCACAGTTTCAGAGTAAGAGTTCTCATTTAAAGGTACTGTTAGAAATAATCACAATCCAGCAGGCACCATGATTGCCGGCGCTGGGACGGGCAGTTTCACGGCTGCGAAATCTTGTTTTTTTGAGCAATCGCCATGCCCCGTCTCCTTTGTAAGAAAATACTTTCATATAACAGCCTCTGCAGGGATGTCTAGATTCAGTCGCCCTGGTGCCTGCTCACAGGTCTTTGCCCTTGGCACCAGGGGTAGCCTCATGTTGGCACTCACTGCTGATAACAGGGCAGTATTGACACGTGCAGTACAGATGCTGCCTTAGACAACACACAGCAGGGCCAACCAACCGCAGCTATACCAATCCCTTCTCCTCTGTTTTGTTTTTAAACTTCAAATCATTGTTGTACTCTTAACTCTTCCCTACTTTTAGGCTCCCTGCTGCAGGAGGATAGATGGAACAAAACTCCAGATTTTTCTTCCACCAACCTGTGGGTGTCCTGACACAGTTGTCCTCTGCGAGCTGCCTTTGCAGTTTCTTTCCTGCCCATTTGTATCTTCTTTTCGCTCTCTCTCCAAAGAGAGACTCCTCCCTCTCTGCCCACTGCAAGTCTTAGATGTACTCTTTTATTGGCTTCACATTATTCACTTTAAACATGATGCATTTAAACTGTGTCTTCCAAACGCTTTTTCAGGCTTCCAGTCTGTGATTTACAGGACAATTTATTACACTACACCATTCTTCCTCTTCTCTCATGCTTCCATGTGTGCTTTAAACCTCGCACTGCAGAGCTGTGGAGAACAGGCCTCGAAGCTCCTGTGCAGGATCAATGACTCCTGTGGTGCTCCTGATGAATGGCTGCTTAACCTTGTTTTGGAACCTAGAAATGCTGGAAATTCTGTAGACCACTGCTGTAGTGTCTTTCCTATCATGAAGCTTTTTCTAATGTCAAACCTAATCTTCTCTCTTGCTGCAAATTAAGCCAAAGATGACTCATCACGAGGACAACGGGTGCAGAAGATCACGTATTCCTTGCAGACTCCTTTCATGTACTAGAGCAGCTGCCTCCCCTCTCTGCTAACAACCTTGCCTGCCCATCTGGTCTAACCAACTTCCTCACAGAAAAGGGATATCACACAAGAACAACCATAGTCCTCTCCTATTTACACCTGAAGATACACCAGCCTGCTATAAATCTGGATTTGCTTTTCATTTATAGGACAGCTGAGAGGAGAACACTGCTTCATGAAATTCAGATGAAGGCTGGACATGCGTGACACAGGAGGAACCTGGCTTCAAATACTTGTCAAGAAGCAACTTGTCATTGCAACTGCACACTCTTGAGAACCCAGTTCAGCTGATACAAGTTCTTCATCAGGCAGACTCAAATTTACAAGGGCAAGGTCTGATTTAGCTGATACTGGTTATTCAGGAGTCACTCTGTTAACTTCAATGCTCAGGTTTAGATCTGAAGAAAAATCTAGACCGTGCTATTTTTTTGAAATGGGACATTCCTGGGTCAAAATGTGCCTACTGATTCTTGACGTTGCTCCTGATGCTGTACAATTAGGATTAAAAGTACTGCTTTCTGAGCTTTGTAGATATCCTGATAGTTCTGGAAATCACCACTGATCTACAGTTAAGCTTGGCAAATCCCTCTCCAACTTCTTTCCTTTCTCAAGACAAAAATTCATTTTGAAAGTGGCAGCTCACTACTGGCTCACCAGTGAGGAAACAGAAATCTTGCAGAGTTCTTGTTTGCAAGAAAAAGTAAAACTAGTGTTAATTAAAGAACGGTAAAAGTAACAGGCATATAATGAGAGAACATGCCCCTTTCCCCAGTCTAGTTCCTAACAGATCATCCAGCATGCTTAAAAAGCAACTTTCCATCTGCAAATCTGTCTGTCTCTCTTTTTTTGTCTAATGAGCATGAGTTAGGCTGTTCAAAAGCCCAAATGGGCATCTCAGGGCCAATTCAGCAGCAGGGGGTCCGTTACTATAACAACTGACAACTCCTGTGATTTCTGAAAAGCCCTAAAGTAGCCATTTGGGAAATGGTTATTGAGCACCAAGTTGCGGAGGAACGGCTGTGTGGGGTGCGGTGTCCCAGCCTCCCCGGCGCACAGCTGCGCTCGCCTACCTCAGCCTGTCACGCACAGACAAAACCCGGGTGCCTCGCCACTCCTGCGAACAGCCGGGCCGGATCCTTTTCAGCTCCCTGCAAGAGGAGAGGAGAGAAGCCCACAAGCCGACGACGGGAGGAACAGCAATGGCATGCTACAATTTGGCTTTAGTGGATCTCCTTGCGGGCTCTCCCCCGCCTCGCCCCGGGCTGCACATTGCTGGATGAAAGAGCAGAGATGCTCTCAGAGAAGTTTTCATATTGATTTTCCTCATAATGGAAGACTGACGAGTGCTCAAAGAACGATACCAACAGCTAGAACAAGCAACCGGCAGCTGCCCTAAGCTCCAGGCTTGAAAGCAAGCTGCCTGCCGTCGGCACAAAGGATGAGCTCGGTTCCCTGCATGGGATAAGAGGGAGCTGATCACAGGCCTGCTCCCTTTTAATGAAAACGAGCAGCACTTTGAGATACAGCAACAAAAGGGCCCAATATCTCAGTACCTTTACCTCCGGCACTGACAAAATCAAATACAACCTGGCTCTTCTGCAATAAAAACTGACGTGCCTTTCCTGCATCGCCTGGGTTGAGGCAGGGAGATCAGAGGGCTCCGCACCAGGCTGGGCTGTGTCCCACTTGCCAGGCAGTGATCTGCTCTGTCCTCATCCCTCTGAGGCTGTTTGTCATCATACGAGACTAGACGTGGCCATTCCCAGAGGAAAATGAAGGCGTGCCCCGTTCAGAGTGAGCAGGGCACATCTGGTCACTAAAAAGGAGATGGAAGCTGCACAAGGTTTCAGGCACGCCACTCACCTGCATGTTTCCCCTCGTCTCCCTGTGGCGTCGCCTGTCTCACAGCTTAGGAAATCTTTCCCCCTTGTCAGCTAATTCTCTTCACTGCCCGTGACGACACCAGTTGTGCTCAGGGGGAACTGCCATCCCCAAGCTGAGCACAAGTGCCTGGATGTGGTCCTCAGGCATTACTGGGGGCAGTGTCGGCATCCCCATCCCTCCGGCTCACTCCTACCTCGTGTTGCTCCCTCAGTTATGCTGATACAACTCTGTCTGGTTACTACATGAACCAAACTGTGAGTTATTCTGGCTTAAAATAGGGCATAGAAGTCCCTCTCCTCTTTTTTTTTCAAACGTGGATTATTCTCAATACAGCTCCTCACATGGTTGTACAAACGTTTGCATTGGTATCATGGAGGGCAGAACAAGGGCAGGAACGGAGGAGGCTGCTTGAGCCGCTGCTCCTGAAATAAATACTCATGTAACCGCACCCGAGGCATTCTTAAAAACAACACACAGGTTCTCAGTGTTACCACCTAGCACACTCCACGAGTGAGAAAATGAGCATAATCACGAATATTTTAGAGTAAGCTGAAAGCAGCTTTTATCATTTTAAGCAAGCAATTTTACAATGGTCTGTAAATTTGCAATGTTCCTTTTTCAATCAGTACAGAAGTTGAACAACACATTGTGTACTCATAAAATAAAAACCTAGAGATAGGTTCAAATAACAATTTCAGCACTTTTTACAACCTGCTACAGGCAGAAGTTCTTCTCTTTTTCCCTCAATGAAGTTTTAACACTGCCTCAGCTACGGAGCTCTGCAAGCTCCCCAGAATTTAACACCAAAAGGCAGTTTTCTGAGGCATGGTTATTAGACATGGTAGCTACAACAGTTCTTGGTCTTATGTTGCAGCTTGCATTTCTATATTACAAACTGATTTACAAATTCAGCCGACCAACCTTCTTCCATGCTATTTTCCAGTGACAGAATGCAGATGCTGAAATACTGAACACCTGAGCTTGCTCCCGCTGAGGTCTTTGCCACCGAGTTCAGCAACAATACTGTCAAACCATAAGTGACTTGGCTCCAGGTCACACAGAAAATCAATGACTGAGTCAGAAAAAGAACCCACATCTCCTGGTGCTCAGTGTCATTTCTTCTGCACAGAAAGGCACAGCCAGAGAAGTACGAGGCTCTGCCACAGGACCCGGCCCAAGGATTCTGTTCAATTCAACAGGATCCCGAACAAAAACGTAAGAAAACTCCAACAGTCTACTTTATTCTATAGGGTTTTGCCTAAGGAAAATTAAAGGCATCGTTTTCCCAAGCTGTCTCATATACACACATGACTATAAACAAGCAATGCAAGCTTGCTTGCTCTTTGAAAGGCAGCAGCTGTGTTGTTCCAAAAATCCCTCCTGAATGTAAACATATTAGCACTGTATAAACAGCTTGATTTAACAAGAAACGCAATACAATATTCCTGCTTTGTCTTTGGGATCACGATGTTGGTGGTGGCAATAATTCAGAGGTGAATTATGGTATCTGTTCAAAAGAAAGAAAAAGAAAACTCTCCAGCTATAGTTGTGAATTAATTTCTTCCTCTTAGCTGAAAATGAGAAATGGCTATAATTTAGTTCCAATTTAAAAGTTGCTGTTGGCTAAACTCTAAAATCTTAATTGCTTCTTAATATTCTCTCCTTATTTTTCCCTTTGAAACCACAGTCTATAACAATGTAGTGTTTAGATTAAAAATCAGAATAGAAAACAGTGGAAGGTCACTCCTAAAATATGTTTGTTTTTTTCTAAAATGACAGAACTTAATGTGTATCGAAGTATTTTAGTTGATTTCCCAACTCTAGTCACCCTCCTGCAGCTCTGTGAAAAAGAAAGTGGCACTGACCCTGGGTTTCCCTTAACGTGCCAATACTCAGGACTTGTCCAATTTGCAATAGAACATAGTGGAAGTGCTAGAAAAGACATGTTTCAAGCCATATTATGGCTCAGCATGCTATAGGAACTCGCCTTGTTGCAAAAAAACTGAAGTCACACTCAATCCCTAAATAGTTTGGAGGTCACTACCAAACACACTCTGCAATTCTCAGAGCTTGGAGAAAAGGCTGTGAGAATAACAGTGGCAAAGACTGCAGACAATCCAAGTCAAATTTTAAACTGACCTTGAAGAACTGCAAAAGGATCTCATGATACTGAGCCTGGTTATAAAATCACAGATGCAAAACAAATGCCCAGAAACACAAAAATAACGTGCTCGGGAAACTGCACCTCACAATGCACACGTTTTAACAGGCTCTAGATGAGCTAGTAGTGCTCCACCAGAAGATCCTAAAATCCCAGTGAATAGTTCTCAGAAACATTCAGTGGTTGTCCCCACAGCACACAATTTCAGGAACCAGTATGAAAGGAATAAAAGCAGAAAAAGAAATACCACTGTGTCACTGCAGAAGTGAACAGCAAATCTACGTGTCGAGTAAAATGAGGATCTGGCCTCCTCATCTCTTCTGTCTGCTAAGACTCAAATTCTCGACTTGATGCTAAAAGAAATCAGTTTCAAGCACTAGTGGTCCTGGGAGCAACAGTCCTCTTCATCATGGCCATGACAGCTCAAGGATCATCCAGGCCAGCTTTTCCTCAAGACGAACCAAAGATGCACAGAAGCAAACTTAAACCACAGCCGTCATTGTCCCTCCTGCCCAGGAAGCCCAACTGCCAACCAGACCCAGCGGGCGTCATGGCTCTTGGTCATCCCGCGATGGTGCTCTCCTCATTGTTCTGGATAAAAGGCAGTGCCATTTTTGCAGCTTCATTATGCTGACCTAGTTTATTTTCCACTCTGCCAACTTAAAATCTCACAGCACTCTTTGCACAGCAGTGCCATTAAAAGTACTAAATTCAGGGAACTTTAGTAGGAAGGTAATTCAGAGCTGCTGCTTGCCTGCAAGTTCTCAACCCTTTTCATTACTGAGATGGCCATCATGCTAAAAAGATGGAAGTGACCCTTTCTCTTCAACATCAATCATATCCTTTTGCCATTTGTCCAGGATCCACATGGAAAAGGAACTGAGAACATCAAATTACCTCTGCAAATAAGGCAGTCTTGTTCAGAAATGGCACAAATCATTTCCAAATATATTCAATTACAAGAAATCTCTAATGAACACAGCATGGAAGCTCAACAGATAAAGAAAGGAAAAGCTTCATCAAACAATGACTGCTTCCTATCACTTTCCTTTTCAGATAAAGGGAACAGAAAATGAAGCTTTTTTAAAACAAGGCATCATGATAAAACTTTTTTCATTCCTGTATCACAGAATGAGTTACAAAGGATCCAAACAGAGTTAAAACGCTTTGCCAAGCCTTCACAAGCAACTTCCCTAACTCCTTATTTTGGTCCCAGGATAATACAGCATCGATGCAACGCAAACAAGCAGAAGGCTTCTCTCCGCTTCATTGTTCTACTTATGTCACCTCTGGTCTCAAATCATCTAATCCCACAAATGCTCAAAAACGCAAAAGTGAAAATATCATTTGTTTTACCCTCAAAACATATTGCTAAAGGGTAACTATGTCTCTTCTGCATTTTCTAGTTCTCTGGGTTTTGTTTTGTAATGCTTTTCCTCACACAAACACAAAGAACCGCTGTGCAAGAAAAGACCCCTTGGTCCAGCATGCCTGTCCCCTTGAGGCTTATCCTTTCATAACAAGTGTCTCTCTGCTGTGCACTTCAATACCATGTTTCCCTTACTGAAAAATCTGTCTCAAACTCGTTTTCATGCCATTTGCTTTGATGGTGTTATTTAGCAAATTATTCCATATGTTGCCCATTACATTTTAAGCTAAGTGTTTCTTCCTGAAAATCCAGATCCCTGTTCCTTTCAAACTTGTAAATTAGACTCTGCAGTGTTAGAGGATCTGTTTTTTCCTTACTTTAAAACACTCACAGAGATAAACATTTTATTTTTCCTGAGGAAAGGTAATCACACTGAAAAGGGCACACAAAATGCTGTGTTGCCGCTTCAATGACACGGTCTGCACAATGTGAAATGTTACAGTGGACAATTTGTGTTCTAGTTGCTTGTTGATTTACCCTAAAACACACGTTTACTTTTTTTATACACTCTCTGTATTTGCTAAAAAAATCCTCAGAACTATGAAGGTAGACACAGGAGACTATTTTGAAGCTAGTACGCATGTGCTCTCAAGTTTGTTTATTGTTCCTCAATTTGTTGCCTCATAGTTATCAAAAAACTTTGACTACTAAATGACATACTTTCCATGTCTATATTCATTTTTCATCTCTACCTTTTTTTTTAGTACCAATTATACACGAAAAATTTGATCCACTGCTGTCAAGGGTATTAATGACAATGCTCGTAATTTTACCAAAGCTACTGATGAATGTTAACTACTCATGCATATTACAGAGAGTAGATAAGAAACAATTACTGTCCATATGCAAAATAGCAAACATTACTGGAAAAGTAATTTGGTTTCAGCTAAACTCTTTGTTCATGTATCTTCCTTGATTTATGTACGTGTTTGTTATTATGAAGGAAATAAAAATTTTATGAGGTGGATGGTTAAGAATTTTGAAGATAGAAAGTATTCAACTTTAATTAACATATCTTAATTTCAGACTCAAGTAATATTATGATCTATAATAGAAGCCAGTATTTATCAAAAATTAGTCTCTAACTATTGGTCACTAAGTCAGTACTTTCCAACTTCAATATCTTCTTGGGGATGAGTGAATTAAACACTAATTTTGCAATTATTTCTCTCGATCCATTAGTGAAATTGCAGGAAATGTAAATGTTTTCCAAACAATGAGAGGTACCAATATTCTTCTTGATAACACCGGTTAGCATTTTATTTCCAAACCTTTCCTCCTTAGAAGAGCATTTTGTATCAATGCTAGATAAATAATACTAACCCCTCATTACAATGCTTCAGGATATACCATACTCTGCAAGGGCTTGCTGGTATGAATATGACCAAGTTTAGACCTTCAAATGAAGAAAATACATATTGAAGGCCAGGACACTACAACGGGATCTTCAGAACCTTTCCAATTTCAGCTTTTGTGCACATTATCACTGCAATTTTGTTCACTGCCTTACTGCAAAGGTGTTAATTACTTGCAAATGTTAATAGAAATTATTTTCACAAGACTACTGTAATCTATTTATTAATATTCTTTCAAATGTTCCCAGCCTCAACAATTTAGCCAATTAATTATCAGTGAAATGGGCGTACTAAAAAACAGCTTGGTAGATTTTTAATTGATTCTGCAAATACAATGATCAATGGACTGCTATTTCTCATCAAAGCTACTTTTCTGTGTCCTATCTAATCAGATTTTGAAATAATTCCTCAATACCTTCTATGAGGCTAATCCCTGGTTCATTTTCACTACCAGACAAATGAGGTGTCTTTGGGTTCTGGTTCTGGCACAAGAAGGTGCTGCAGGTTTTAATTTACTGTAAATCAAAGGGAGACGGATTCGTTGATGCTAATCCTAGTCTCCACCACCGAACCAATGCCCATTGGTGTAAAGGACAGTATCTCTTTGTAAGAGACAATCTTTACTCTCAAGACCTTGCAGGCTGCACTTCTGGACACTTCACCAATGCTAAAGAACTCCTACTCAGAGCATTGCTATGTAACATGAAACAAGCTTGTCCCCCTTTCTTGAAGTACAGTCAAACGAAGAAAAGAACCGCTGCAGATCACACAGGTCTGTGTCAAAGCCATTGGGCTTTTCTTCCATGACCACCTTTCCTGAAGGCCAAGACAAAGATACATTTTAATAGCTGTAATAGAGGGACTAATTGTGAAAATATTTGTCAGCATTACAGCTAGCTCTACCATTGCTAGAGCTCTACCAAGCTCATTTTCGTGACACAAAAATCAATATTTAAGACAGCTGAACAGTTAACCAACAGAGCTGTTCTAGCATCCAGAGAGTTATCTAATGCATTTATCACCGTAACATCTAATAAAACAAAAAACACAGGCCCACATTAAAAAACACCACCTGAAATGTGTTTTAAATCACAATCAGTTCCCAATCGAAAGGAAACAGGCTCACCTCCAGTAGACAAGCACAGCAATAAGAAGAATGAGGCACACGAAGGTCAGTGCTGAGACCACAATAAGCGGGATGATCCATTCCATTTTACCAGGAGAAGGTCTCGTGGCCATGCTGGAGCTGTTCTTGTCAGCTGTGTGTTAAACACATAACAAAAACAATCATTAAATGGAAAGAGAACTACTGTACGGAAAAATGTGTAAACAAAACAAAGAGCTTGTCCGTTTTACATGGTACAAGTAAACAGAGCAAAGATCTTCTAACTGCGGGGTGGGACTCCATTTGTCTTTCGTCTGAGACATGAGAGCACAAAAGTATGGTGTTTATTGCCACATATGGCTTGGATTTCACTACTGCCTGTAATTACAGGCTCATAGACAATTTTAGGACTTTATCGTGCAAGCACCTATTATCAGATGTGGAGTACCCCACTGAGTCATTTCACCACAGTAACAAACGCTGTGCTCGGTCACCAGTGTTTGCAGATAAATGCACTCTGTTTCTCAACACTACAGGACAGCCCTGTTTGCAAAGCTCGGTGTAATACTTTGCTTCAGAAATAAATTTCTTGGTAACTATCTTAAAATAAAAAAATCCTCAACATGTTGGGTGTCATGTCACATCATTTGCAGAATTGTCACAATCTGGTGAGTTACTGCATACGAAAGCACTTTTTAGCATATGGATTGTCAAGATGGATGGATGAATGAATGGATAGGACGTGTTGTAACTGACAGAAGAAATCATTATGCCACAGCTTTTGAACAAAATTAAAGTTGGTCAATATCCTGAGATCTGGCCGAGTAACTCTGTTTCACTTTTCACATGACATCTTGTTAAAATTACTGTATCATATATGAGATGAATATCTAGAGGTTCTGCAAGTACTGGAGCCAATGAGTATAGACACTGTATCAACGTATTTCAAAAGACATCTAATTTGTGCAAATTCATGTAGACTTGACAAATAAATTGCTTTAGACAGAATGATAAAAGAAAAATACAGAAGTGGATTCTGTATCTTATTCATGTTTCCTAACAAACAGGCAGTAGTTGATCAATACCTGTCAACAGGATATAATGGGAAAGGATTAGTGTAAACAGCTTCAGACTTCAACAAGGATTGAAACATAGGCACTTGACTTCTACTTTTTAGCCTACATGAGTCTTTCCTTACCAATGTGCTTCCTTGCCCTCATTCAGTATTGTATTATCATATCTTCTGAAACTGCTGCAAATCCTACCAGAAGAACATAATTGCCTTTTCACCATAGGCAGGCAAAACACAGATAATTGGAAGTCACCAGATGTCACATAATATGAAGTCATACTCTATTTTAATAGCATTTAGATTATACTCCTCCATAGGCAGGAGTAAAATTCAACTAACATGGAAGTAAAGGTTAATTGTAAATGCTTTTGCCTGACTGCTGAAAACAGAGCAAGGCTGCAGGCTGCTGCAAGCCCAGCAAGAAATCTTTCTAGTTTTAAGAACTAGGCTGATGGAGGTAATGCCCTTTAGCAAGCAGCCTAAATGAGGTGCTAATCAGAGGGATGTTTGGGGGAAGTGAACGTGCACTGAGTATAGAACTGATCAAAAGAGAGATGAGTAGCCCGTTGTCTCCAATTTCAGTAAGAAAGGCTACCGAGGTTACCAACAGTGCCTCTTTGCAGAATAGGCGCACAACATTGTACCTCGAGCATGCGGTGAGCTTTCGTCTTCACAGCATACTAATAATATACAACATACCATTTTTAAGACAGGTCTTTGATTTCCTTGACTAGCAAAGAATAAGGAAAAGAACAGCCCCAAAATTAGAGCAAAGGCTTCTTCTCTGTATTTGCCAAACTTGCAAAGATCATAAGCCCTGAGGCATCGGTTTTTATCAGTGCATTTCAAATCATTTAACAGCATGAAAAAATTAAGCCTGTGAGGTAAGTGTTACTAATCAGAATGGTAAAAGGGACAAAGCAAGAAGCCACGCAATGTAATAAAACTTTGCAGGAGAGCCAAATAGTCCCACCACCTTACATCCATCAGGGTGTTGCTTCATTCCTCTCCAAGGACAGTATTCTGTTTAGTTTCACCTCCACATATTTCAACACAAAAACATATGTTTCTGTTTGCATGCGAAGAAAATTAAATTCCATTGTAAGCACAGCATGGGCTGGAGTCCCAACGCACACTATTAAATTCTGCAGTGCTCGTGATGCTCCTCTTACTCAGTCTACTGTGGAGAACACGCTTATCTGACCCCGCCAACTCCCTGCACCACAGATGTGAGGATAAGAAAGCATTCACTATGCAGACTGCCAGAATAGCAAATGCCATTCCTGAATGCTGATGGCTGGCCCCAAAATTCCAGCTGGGAATGCCCAAGCAATAATGTGCTTCAGAAAAAAAAGAGACCATTCCCGTGCTGGCTTTGAAGAAAAAGTCTAAGGTGTTTTCCACTGCCTAAGTAAAGTGTTGAGAGAGCTTAAACAAACCAATCTCAATAAAAATTGTACTGGAACGACAGCTGGGGCCAGAAGCACAGCAGTACAGCTGGAGTGCTGGTGCCTATCTCTTGAGTGTCATGGCAGAAGAGCCTAAGAAACGGCAGCACGCTGGAAAACACACACAAAAGACGACAGATCTGGGCCTTTATAGCTTCCTGTTCTTCTACACAACAAAATATTATAAAATAAAAAATAGTCAGCATTTCACTCTTTTTCCAAAGCAAGAATGTTGAGCCTTGGTAATGTCAACAGCATATCCTTGTAACGGTGCCCACCATACGCTGTACCTTGGCGGGGGGGAAGCTTAAAACACGGACCGGGAAACTCCATTTTTGCTAAGAAATGTAAACAGTTTCCAGTGGCATATGCCTTCGTTGAATTAATTCAGTTTGCCTTTTACTGGCTTGGAATTGATCCCAGTAAGAAGGAATAAAAATTATTACAGCATATCTGTTTCAGGAGGTCCCACACGATACAAGCCCTGGCACTGCTAAATCCATTCCTTCGTCTGGAAAAATCCGTAACTCCTGCAAACCACCCATTCCCGAGTTCCACCCAGGCTCTGGATGGATGAGGCCCTGGCACAGAGTATCAAAAGGCATTAGGCAGCGAGGGAAGCTATGGCAGTGCAACTTTTACACAAAGGTCAAGGCAAGAAAGAGACATTCTACAATTTGTGAAATGTACTGGTTTTCCATGTATTTTTGGTAATTGGTTCCTGAGAATAGAAACATGTTTATTTCCCTTAAGTAACGCTGCTTGCTGTAATAAGCAACAGTAGCTGTAATATATAACCTACCTACCTTTATCACCCCTTGCCTTTGCACAAACTGCCAGGACAAAGTTCTGTTTGTTGTACCATTACAGATACTGTTAGCTATGACAATACGTGTGTTCTGCAGGCCAAAAGAGAACCCCCGCTGCCGAACTGCCTCAGACCATCCGGTCTCTTAAAAGAAAGTCATCTGCTCATCTTTCCTTTGAGTAAACGAAATGATAGACTTATACAAAGGTATCAATTAATTCTGGAAAATAGTATTGGACAGATCATTCAACTACAAAAAGGCAAACCAGTATGTTTTTAAAGAGTATTACCTTGGATACAAGCTCATGTCATTGTGCAGCTCCCTATTTCTTTAAATGCATTCCTGCAGCAGTCACATTCACAGGCTGTGCACAACTAAGTGCAGCTTTTCAGTTTTGTAAACAGATGCCAATCATATTTAATCCTGATGTCAGATACCTGAAATTCATACTGTTTGCAAACATCAAATAATTCAATCTTTTTATTTTCAAGCCATTCTGCTGCTTGCTCCTGTAAGTTGCCATGCAAAATGGCTCAAATGCCACATGAAAATACAGCTTAATAACCCTTGCCATGTACGGAGAAAGAAAGAATTACACAGATGTTTAATTATCTTAATGAGGTTATCCCCAGAAGGCTTTTGTAACCTCAGACCTGGCAAAGACTGTTCCGAAAACCAAAATCCAGTCTATACCAAAAGCATACAGCGGGCTTGAAATTTAACCCTGCACATCACGATCTCCCCACAAAGCCCTCTTGTGGGAGGAACTCGGCAGAAGTGTGCGAGCGCTGAGGGACGGGAGGATGTGGCTGAAGTTTGTACCAAAGGCCAAACCCGGCTGAAGTTCCGACCAAAGGCCAAACCCACATCTCTGTTCTCAGCCCCAGCTCATGACTCAGACAAAAGCCCCAACTGGGCATCTATTACTTTGCTCACAACAGCCCATTCGTTACCTCCTGTCAAATACAAAGGATCTGTTTAACTGTCCGGCACAACAAACCAAAATTCTGTGGGACATTAGCCTGATTAAATTGAATCATGCTGGTTTTCTTTTTTTTTTTTTCCCCTCTTTTTTTTTTTTTTTTTTTTTTTTTGGTAGAGCATCATTCTAATTGCTATTTTCTAATTTTCAGGTTTCAGAGTCGCGGACAATGCTGAGCAGCTGCATGTGTAACAGTTGCAGATCAAAGGTACAATTAGTGTGGGCACCAAAACAGAGAAAGGATGATCAGGAAAATGAAAGAGGAGAATGCAAGCAAGCGTTCAGTGACAGAAGAAAATCATTAGAGTTGGCCGATACCACCAGACAAGAAGAGGCCAATGCCATTTGGAAAATAATGACATGGCCTCAGGAGAGGTGTGTGTGTATGTGCGTGTGAAATAAGCACTAAAAGAAAATGAGCCTTGCTGTACTAATTGGCCTTGCACTTTCCCTGTAATTTCTCATGTGTTCCCTGTTCTCCTCTAATCATCCACACTCACGAGTACTTCCCCATTCAGTTATCTCCTTACAACTGCTAATTTGATGCTATATAATTAATTTTACAAGTGTACATTGTTATGAAACAATTTTCTACTCTTCAAAATGATTAAACTTCCTAGTCACAAAAACATTTTGAAACCTTGACAGCTTTTTGAAAACTGTTTTCCTGGAGAAAGGATGCATCCAAAAAAGTTTCTGACCTCTACAGGACACAGCAAGCTTCTGGGGTTCCTTCTACTCACTTCGGCAGTGGCCTTCACCCTCTTTTAACTCTCTTGATGCTCAGGAATGCTTTCAGACACTTCTGGCAATGTCCTGTTGGCTTCACTGGTCATTGCCTTAATTTCAGGCTTACTTTGTTACGGAAAACCTTTGAGGCCCTTTCTCATAGGAAGAGGTCTTGCTTATGTCTGGAGTTTCACTGAACTCAACTCCTTGCATGAGCTAGGTCAGGTCTGTCTGTATGAATTGCAAATTTCCATATTACTGTGGAAAACAAGCCGAAGCAACTAATCTTAGGCTTCATGCTAGTGTTTGATTGATGGTCCAATTCACCAGTTGTGGGTTTTGCTGGCATGTGTCTTTGGTAACCTAGATCCAGCTGGAGGAAAGCTCCTCCTCCTGCATTCCCAAGTCTTCTCACGGGGGTAGCACTCCCAACAGGCCATCCAGGCCTTACTCAGACACATCTAGTAAAATATTTGGGCAAATTCTGGGTTAGGTAGACCTTAGCTACCCACTGCAGAAGCTTGGTAACACATGCAAAGAGAAGTACTTGAGACTTTGAAGGACAAGGTCCTCACACCTGACAGAAAGAGATTCAGATTGAAAGCCTCTGTCCCAAAGCCAGTAAGAAACATCTCAAAACGTTCTCAGAGTTGAAAAACACTAGACCTTGCCAATGTCTGGAGATGGAGTCACCAGGATTGCGACCAACCTAACTTCTTCCACCTGGAGGTCAAAGACAGGGAATAAATCTCTACCCCGAGGAAAATGGCACAAATGGGTCCTTCTTCATCTTTGAATAACCATTCCCAGTCCTTTTGCTGCTGAGTGTCCTCTTCAGTGCACTGAGGGGCCTGGGAGAGGCTCTTCTGGGAAGCTGAAGGTATGGTACAGTTCCTTCTCCTCATTCTGAGTATGCAGCAGAGGTTTAACTAAGTCTTAACTAGGGTTAATTTGGGTGAAACAGGCAAATCTTTCACTTATCTTTTCCCCCAGCTAACGTGCTGGTTATTTCAGATGTAATTTCCTACACATGGAAGCCATTTTTGTAAGACACAGTGATCTTAGTAAGTTATCCTCCCTCCATATATCAGCACAGAAAACCTAATTTGCAGAGTCCTTTCAAGACTGATTGTCTTTGCGTGCAGTCTTCAGGTAGGGTCATTTCAAGCCTCCAAGCCTGCAAGTGAGCAGAGCTCTTAAAAGAGGCTGTCTAGTAGGAGGCAAAGCTGTACCGAACCACTTACAGTGATAGTTCTCTGCATGCTAAAAAGAGAAATCACTACAGACTAAGGGGATATAGTTCACAATAACCAGTAAGAACTTCTTAGCAATATTAACAGTATTTTCCCATCTCATTGATTTGAATCTTTTTCATCTTGGCTACAGAACAAAAACAATTTAATAACAACCACGTTGTCATGAGGTAAGAAACAAGACCAACTACCCATCTTTCCTCCAACTAGGCTGAGAATAAGCCATGAGGCCCTTTCTACATCTTAGATAAGGGACACTGTACTTGGGCCATCCAAGAAACTGGCACTTGAGAAATGGGGAAGCAGAAGGCAGGAAGAACTGAAGACAACTATTTCAGAGGCAGGTTTACCCAAGCAGATTGAATTCCTGGGGTTTGAACCTAAATGGTGCTGAGTTCCCTTCTTCCTGATAAAAAGGTGATTAAGGCAAGTGGCATGCTGAAAGCAGCCTGACAGGCATCTCAGACCATATTCAGCGGGAGCGCTGGACTTTGAAGAAGATTTCCAGTTGAGTAGTAAGAAAAAAAGCAGCGTTTTTTAAAAAAATGAGCACAACCTGGTGCAGGTTTCTTGGCTTCCGCATTGTTAATCTGTTCTCTTACAGAACAGTTATGATTCACAGTCAGGTCAGCATTTCTGTAACAAATGTTATTAAAGATACGGTTTAGCTTTGTTTTTTAAATTGGTTTTGAGCTATAACTGAGTGCACAACATCTGCATTTTTGTGTTTATAAATGTAGGGGGAAACAAATATATAAGTTTTCTTCATAGTACTCTGTAACTCTAGAGCAGCTTTGATGGAAAACCAAAATTACAAAACAGTCTATAGATTACCAAAATAAACTACAACAGTAAAAAAACCAACCAAACAAAAAATGAGCACTAGCTTATAAATGCTGTGGCAATACACAAAATCACTCAGATAAACTTGGCGCCGTATCTAAATCTCAGTCCTTACTCTGCAAATAAACCCATATGCACGTACTCCCTTTGCTCCTTTAAGTTATAAGATCTGTTTTCCTCACCAGCGCCTGGAGCTCCCCAAGCAGAGACATGTGCGTATGCATTGGACTTTCTACGCAGCGAGCCGGGAGCGCTGTGAGATACCCGTCTGCATAGGCCTGTGCAGCAAATCCTGACCACAAAGGGCTTTGGGCACACGCAGATCACCTGGGCGTGCTTCCAAAAGGTCGTATTAGCTGTGTACATACTGTGGCTTTGGTACCTACATCCAAAGCCAGCGTGTACAGGAACAGTGGTAATTCTTATCAGGAGAAACACAGAAAACATGTGAAGTCTGCCTAGCTAAGATTTTTTTTTCCACAGGAAAAAAAAAGGTAGCCCTACTGCAAAAGGTGCATTGCCTTGGAAGATCAGAGCATGTAGGTTTTGCGATGAGAAATAAACCAGTGATGATCCCGTATTTGCAAGACTATCTCAAAGCCCGATCAGGGAGAATCCTGCAGATAAACTAAATTAGCTTACAGCATATAGCAACCTTCCCATGAAACATCAGCTCGGCACAGCAACCACTCTTCCAAATTAATTTCACAGCTATAGTTCACTGCATTCCTCTCTTTTTTTTAAAAAACCAAAATTCTAAATGCATCAAGTTTGGAGTTAACATTTTTCCAAGGAGCATGAATCTGTCCCAATAAAATAAAATGATGATCCTTCCTCCTCTCCTGCCCCAAATAACAATTTGTGGGTTGGGTCCTGTGTTGACCTGCCCTCAGATGAAGCCAGGCACCACGGAAATGTATCTACTGGAAATCAGTGAGGAATTTGGACTGTGTAATTTTCCAACAGTCTTATACTGACAAAACCAGTTTCCCCGGAGGTCACTCACCTGGGTTAATGGTGATGAATTTGTTATCTGAGGGGTATTCCTCTGGAAACCTGTCCTCCTTTGGAGGAGGTTTTCTTGTTGTCTCTGGTCTTCTTGGGATCTTCCCCAGGTAAAGTTCGTTGGTGAATGCTGGCGGCACTTGGGTGGAAGGGAGCGGCTGGGGCTGAGCGTCTGCTTCATCAAAGCTCTCCTCCTCAGGACCTCCAGCCGTGGGGGCAAAGTTTTGGTTTGGCTCTTTACCCGATATGGTTTTATTTCCTTCCTCCTCGGCAGTCCGATTGGGGGAATCTGTGGCTACGCTGGGCTCCGTGCTATTGTGTGCCTCCGCTGCTGCTGCCGCCCTGTTTTTCTCCTTCTTCTCAGCATCCTTTTCTTCCTCTTCCTCATGCTCCCGCTCCCCATCCTCACTTTCACTCTTTTCGTCCTTCTCCCCCTCCTCGGCTCCCTCGCTGTCCTTTGTCAGTGCTGAGTCCCGCTCTGGCCCCGGGGAGGCGGCAGCGGCGGCCTCGGTGGCAGCCACCACCGGCCGTCCCGCCTGCTTGCTGGGGGTGGCCGCGGGGAGCCGGGTGGGCCACACGCTGCTCGGGAAGGAGGAGATGCCACCACCGCTGAAGCCCAGCCCTGCCAGCAAGGTGCTGGTCACCACTGAGGCCACGGTGGCCTGGCTGCCGCTGGAGGAAGGCCCCATCCCTGTGGCCATGGACACGAAGGAGAAGGGGAGCCCCGAGGAGGTCCAGGTGGAGGAGCCGGAGCTGATGGGAGCCATGTCAGCTGAGGAGGCAGGAGATGCTGTGGGCTTGAGGAAGTCACCGGCAGCAGAGGGGAAGAAAACACAGCAGAGACCATCAGCAGGGGCCCCGACATGCTACCTGGGGTCATTTTTCTTTTGCTTTTCCCTCCCTTTCCACACACATGCTATTGTGGTTGCTATTCTCCTAAAATGAGAGACTTACACCACCTGGATGCAGGGCCGAGCCAGGAACGGGACATGCCACAGAGTTACCTGGCAAACCACAAAGAGAGGAAACCTCCCTGCATTCACCACTTCGAACAACCATTATCACCAAAAAACTCTTTATCCTTGTTTTACAGTGGGACCTTCTCCACCCACGTCACCAGTCGCTTGTGAGTAACATTCTCTCTCAGGGGTGAGGAGGATGTAAAGGAGTTTAATGAGTTTAGCTGCATGACTTACAGTGCTTTAATCCTCAGAATACGGAAGTTTAAAAATACAGCGTTATATAAGGGCTGTCCCAAAATAAGGGCTGTGCTGCCAACGTGAGCATTCGTGGCTGGTGGGTCTGCTCTGACAGGGAATTCTGGCTCTTCCCACACACATTGTGAGGGCCTCGAACGGTACTATTTTTATTACCTTAATTTACCCACCAGCATTACTCTCCTGAGGACGGCTGCTGCAGTGAGGCACTGCTCTCGTTAGAAAAGACCTGCAGCATGGCCAGCTGGGCCCTCCTGAAGAACATGAGCATCAGCAGCCCTTCGGCAAGTCACCATGACCTCTAACAGGACCACCAGGCTGTGGCACCCATGTACAGCCTCAGCTTTCCCCAGCCCCAGGGCTCTCCCTGGCCACCACCAGTGACCCAGAGCCAGGGCTGGCACTGCCCACTTCCCTCGTGGAGCTGAGAGGAAGCAAGGACGAACCATGGACTCCTCTGCACCCTGCCCCTGGTATTCTAATGTCAACCCAGTGCACGCATGTTTGCATGTGGGTCTCTGTGCACAGATGTGTATGCTGTACTGTAAATAAAAAACCCTGGCTGTAGAACTAGACAAGTCATTCCCCCTTCTTGACTCACATGTGGAAAAAGACACTGAAGTGAGTTGACTAAGGACAAAGAGTAACTCTGTGGAAGAGTCAGGTCAACAGTTCTGCCCAGACAACCTGACCACGATCCTCTCTGAAAAAGGTCTCGCATTACTGAATTCATCAGCAAGAGGAACATTAAATGGAAAGGTATGCATCAGACAAGGACAAACAAAAGTTAAATAGGTGCTACTGAATGTTGAACAAAACTGTAAAATGTTTCTTTTTGGAACTGAAATTTAGAACTCAACAGTATTTCTGCATCTCTCTGCAATTCCTGGTTTCAGTCAGGCGGTGCAGTTGAAATGCTGCAGCAAACCAAAGGCTGCTTTCTCACGTCACTTTTGACCAGCTGCAATCACAGAGAACCTGAGATCTCAGAAGAAAACCTGTGCTTTAGAGATTTCAAGCCAAAACTTTAAATAAGCATCTAAACTTTCAGATACTTATCAGTGTGAATCCCTAAGGCACTGTGAGATTTGCTTTTTGCTGGCATGTACACTCTCAAAGCTAGACTGAGTATTAAAATTGGACAGCAGATTTTATATGTCTAGAATACCTCTATACATCATTAAACAAACATTAATCATTCAAATTCAAGCTTTGTATGTGTTATTTGCTTACTAGGGAGTACATCAAATTGGAACAGAATAAAACCAGAAGCAATGTACTTAGAATAAATTCCACAGTATGACTTCAGACCATAAATTTGACTGAATAATTCAGTATACCAAATGCCAAGAAATTTAGGTTATGGATAGTTTATGTTAAATAACCTACTCAGGTGCTTTCAAAACTGAAATGGCGTGCTCCAGTTTTACTGCAAATGTATCAACATTTCTGATTCTGGTATATAAAAGTCAGCTTCAGTGACTCATTACAGTCTCACTTGAATAAATATTAAAACAAAGAGCCCATAAGGCTTTATTCACACAATAGCAAGCATCCTTAAAGCACTGGAAGAGCAAAGATGCTGTGCGTGAAGCCTTATTCCTGTTGCATACACTTCTGGTCACACAGTTAATAAAAGAAATGAAATGTATTTCCGCAGACACCATTAAGACTACAAATCCGCTCGAAACGAGTTCAATACATACTTGGGAAGATTTTTTTAACACTCCAGTGGTCAAAGCCTCTCAGGGCACGGAGCTCGAAACCCCAACCCCTCCAATATTTCGGGCACGCTACAAACCCCCCCCGTGGCGGCTCCGACCGAGCCCCCCCGGCCCTGGCGCGGATTTCCAGCCCCCTGCTGCCACCTGGTGGGCACCCGCCCCGCTCCCCCGCGAGGCACGGCCGGGACTTACCACTCCTGTTTTCACAATTCTGGTCCCCTCGAAAATTCGAGTGGTGTTAGCTGAGAAACAAAGAACAGCAGCGGGTCAGCGGAGGGGGAAGGGAGGAGAACGCTCAACAACCGCCGAACGTCGCTGCTACCAAAGCGCCGATGCGGGTGTCGCTTCGGAGCACCGGCTCCTCCGCTCCCCTGGGGTTACTCACCTGACTCTGGACTTGGCTCTACTGACTCAGGCCTGGCAATGCCGGTTTAAGTGCACTGTCAGAACACACAAGCTGTCCTTCAAACCCAAGTCGGGTGAAATGTCCTGACTGGCACAGGAAGCCAGAGCAGCTGATGACAACAGAGAGTTTTTTCCTGCCTTTATGATAATATTATTTCTTGCTATTTAGCTCAACTACAACTATAAGCAGCCTCCGAAGAATGCTTTGAAAGCTCAAGTGGATTCTTTTTCTAGGTCAGATCTTGGGGGCAGCCAAAGATTAGGAGAACAGCTCCTTTTGGGGGAGGAAGGAAACACAACATCTACTCCCATTGCCGATGTGTGTATCGCCTCCACTGCTTTGAACACTGGCATAGAGTACACAAAGAGTGCCTGGCAAAACTGTCAATAATGATTTAGTCTCAGCTGTAATTAAACGGGTATCGTGGTCATATTTCAAATAATTTTTCCATTCTATTATCTGCTGAAAGGGACCATAATCAGCAATATACAAGTTTCTGACTTCTGCCTGGCACTTAAAGTGAAGTCCAAAACACTGTGCTACAACAGAGCTACATATGAGATGTTGCTTGGATAGGACATTTCTTGTCTGCTCCCTGCTCCCTCTGTAATGCTGCTAACACGGTAGCATGACACTATAACAGAACTAAATTGTGTCCACAGCTTGATATCCTTCAGATGCTAAGTGCTAACAGAGTAGGATTGAAACTGCCACAAATCACACTGAAAAATGCCTCTATTATTTTGTTTCACATACTGTGGCTCTGTTCCATCAGACCCAAGTGACTTAACTCTTTGCTTCATCTTAAGGATTTAAAATTTTAAATCTCTGCTTGTTTTGTTCTTCCATTACCCATTCCGAGGTTTATATATCTGTGAAGTGGAGCGGGAGGGCGTGCTCTCAGCAGAGGTGAATTTAAAAAGTACTAAGTTAATTACTAAAATTAATTTAAAAAGCACTAATAAATTCCCAGGAAAGAGCAAAACTTTGGCACTTAAGAAACCCAAAAAGCATCAAGTTCTCCTACCAAATCTCAGCATTACCAGATTTCTCCAACAAACTTTAAAAGGAAATCCATGCGAAAGCACAGCTTAGCATCCAGTTCTTTTGCTTTCATTTAAATATGTATGTTTTGGAAATCACTGACATTGCATGCGTGGTAAGACCAGAACATCTCCACATGTGGTTGTCAAGGTAGGACTGATCTCCTTTCCTCTTTACATAAAACAGACACCAATCAGACTCACATCCTGCTATAGCTGTGCCTCTGATACATAAGCAGTCTCTGATGGAGTTGTTTTAGAAAACTAGTACCAAGAAAAGCTCTGAATTCTCCTAAAATCTGACGAACCCTGCCAGCAGAGAGGTGTAGGCAAACCCCCATCGCTAGAAACAGGACTCTGATAAAGTCACTGGCCACAATCTGAAATTAGCAGTGTCTACACGCATTCAAGCATCTTCTGAAATCACTCCACACCGCACTCTACAAAGAAAATGTTAAGCAGACAAATTCATTTAATGTAAAAATATTTATGTTGGTTTTTTACCTTGAAAGAGCATAGTCTGGCTAAAGTCACTACGCATTTCATTTCGGCAAACTGCTTGAACTCTGAACAGATAAAGGATGTCAGGTGAGACATGGCTAATGATGGCCTTCTGTTTAAAAAAAATAGATATTATTCAGTTTTTTACCCCCACAGTACTGTCCACGATCAGTTTGAAATATATAAAGCATTGTGCTAACACAGGACATTTATGCCATGTAAGACAAACTTACTTCAAAACAGAAATATTCAGTGGTCCCCTGGGAGAGGGCAAGGACAAAGTGATGCACCCAGACTCTGCTGACTGCCCATGAGAAAGAAATGGGCACGTCCCACATCTACTCTCACAACAGTCTTCATGCCCCGAAGTCTCTGCTCTCCTCAGAAAAACTTAAACCTCAAATCATTCGACCTTACAGGAATTAAAATGGGATTTTTCTAGGTGGAGATCCAAGTCCCAAACATGAGATAAGCCCAGGAAGGTCACTGCACGTTCAAACTCACTATTTATTTTGCACCGAACTGGCTATGGCAATTTGATGCTGGTGGCCTGTATAACATGATGTCTCAGCACCCTGGGCTGGGATGTCCCTGCATACTCTTAGACCTGAAACACTGCCCTGCTGCCTTCCAGATACTCTTTTGAGTTGCCTTAGTCCACAATCACATCAGTTCATGCCTTGCAGCAGACAGCAGCAGTAGCTGTGTGGGTCACTTGAAATACCAGCGACCTGTCTAGCTTGCTTTCAAGATGGGACAGCCCAACTGCCCCTGCCAGAGCACTGAAAGCAAATTGCACTTTCCTCTGAAAAAGAGTTTCCTTCTTCTCTTGCCCCTAAAATAGACTAAGCTGTCATTGCTTTCTTAACCTCCAAGCTCTGCTGCACAGCACAGGGTCTCACTGCAATTTATTTCCAAGCTATCACTCCATCACATCCCCTGCACTTTTAATTATTTCTTTTACATAAAACAGGATGCTTTCACTGTGCCCACCTCATTTTTGCTGATTAAGGCTCTCCTCCTTATACCTGATTAAAAAAAATCTCCCTTAAGAGCGTGAAGTTATGACAAGAGAGAGGTTACAATACATCATAACCTTGGGTGCCTTTCAATAGATTCCTTTCTGATTTCAGGAGGCACATCGTTCCCTAATGTGACCCAGATAACAATGTCTAGTGGGGAAATTGAAAATATAAATGGAAATGAAGTAAAAGAATCTTCATCTAAGGGAATAAGAGAAGTATTATTGTATAACTGATTGAATGGGCCCAGAGGACTGTGCATTCGAAAAAAAAATACGATAACAGTCATTAGGAATAACACTCTGTGCTGCTGCATTTTTCATGTGCATATACAATTACTGATTTCATTATTCTAGAGGCTTTCTTTGATTAACAATAAACGGAGGCCTTTCAAACCTGAATATGTCACTTTGATTTTATATGCAGAGAATGTTAAAGACTGGTACAATACTTGCTTCCACTTAGACAAGAATGACAAGCAGATCAAATCCTAAATGGAGGAGATAGATTGGTGTTTCCAACTGTGCTGGAACTGTCTTGCTCTTCCCTCTTTTCCTCCCACTGACACACATAGACCATGCTTGTACAGGGCCACTCTGCAATAATCTTCTAGCCCTGACCATGCAACTCCTACTGCTAGCAGCACTTACTGCCAGAAACTGCTCCAAAGACTGCAAGGGGCTATGCACAGTGAAAAGCCTGAGCCCAGGAACAGATTTTGGGGGATCGGACTTTTAATGTGAAAATCTGTAAGCTGAATGCAAGCCAAAAGGTATTCAGAGCCTATTTCCCGAGCCAGCTGCTTCTCAGCAACAGTACATGAAAAAGTGTCTACAGATTTAGTCCTTTATGCACTCACATAAACTATTAATTCACACTCTAGTGTTCTGGGTAGTCTGTTAGGCAATGTTCAACTAATGCTGAACATTTTAATAGCAATTCATTGTGAGTCAAACACTAGCCTGTCTATAAGGTAACAACTGTTTTCCTCCTCTACTTCCTTCTACTGAGAAAATAACAATATAAGGATAGCTCGATGCATATGTCTGGGGTTGATGCTGTGGTTTTACCAGGTCCTTGTCACTGTCCTTGGTGAAAGTCTTCTCCTTTTCGTCTTCATTTTTAGTCCAGCTGTATGAGATCATGTAGTTCATGATCGGAGGGTGGTAGATGGTTTCTGGTTGGTTCCAGGTTACAAGTAACGCTGTCCTATTCACTGGCTGCACTTTCATGTTGACCGGGGGAGTGCTGCAAGCTAAGAAACAGAAGGAAAAAATATGAAGCTCTCGCAAATAACCAAGAGAAAACAAACAGGTAGAACTGTGCCTCACTCTTCAGAGCCAGGTTTTTTCCTCAATGCCTACAGTAATAGCTTAGGCTGCAATCCACTGAGACCAATGGGATTTAATACCACCTGCAGCTGCTCTCTGCTCTCCAGAGTAAAGGGAGCGAGAGAATCCCTTCTCTGCAGGCAGGTTGCTTAGTTCTTGACTTACTTTCAGTCCTGACGTTTGCACGTACACTTAAACTTGTTCACTTACGAGCTCTGCACTGGAACATTAAGAAGTCCAGTCAACCTGAGCCCCAGCTTCCCTGGCCCACAGTCTACAGTATGAAGAGGGTAAATAGTCCAATGTGCTCTGCAGGCCCTGGAAATAGTTAGAACCTCTGAAAATGCGACACTATTGAGTCAGTAAGTAATTTCCTCAACCCAGTACATTTTTGCACATGAGCAGAAGTTACTTTATACTCCTCTTTCTATGTATTTTCCTTCATAGATTCTCAACCGTTCATCAGTAATGTATCACCAGCGCAGAGAAGAGTGGCACTTGATGGCTTCTGCAGACACCAAACCCCAAACTTATCCAGCGAAGACCAAGCCCAGGCACAAACCCAGCCCGCACGCTTCAGGAGGAGCAGAGTGTGCACAACCCACTTGCAGCCGCTGAAGAAAAACACTCCTTGTCAAGCCATCGAAATGTAAAGGCCAGGGTACTAATGAAGAACACTAGATGGCACTCACATGCTATCGAAAAAATACATCACGCCCTCCCAACCATAAAGAGTTTAGATTTTTTTTTTTCCCCCCAAGCTTTAAAAATCATGTTTAAAATACACAATTCAGGACAGATTCTCACATTGTCTTTCCCAATATAAACTCTGATCCAAGAAAAATCACTTGCAATGATACCTAAACACATGTGCCGTGGCAAAGGAGCTGGCCTCTTCTGCCTGGGAAAGTCAAAGTGTCACTCAGCCCATCACGCTGACACTGTTTGCAGAATTATTTTTCCCAATGCGACTTTTCCATTTAAAGCCAATACATTCAGCTTGTTTGTGCTCTGCAGGTATGTGACTGCTGTATATTTGGCCATTATTTCACTTCTAAAGAGTACTGGCAGCACCGAAGGGGAGAAATGTCTATTCCTAATGCCTGGACTTGCAGGTTGGTCATGTAGCTCTGCTGTTACATTACTGAAATAGCTACAGTTCCTAAATAAAAATGATTAAATGCTGTAAACACCAATATTACCAGTACAATAGAAAAATACCTGTCAAATGCATTTGTGCAGTTATAACTCACATTTTGTAGCTAGCCTGAACGAGAGAACATATATTGCAGAAATACTCTTGGGCAGGAAAGATCTTTGGTGTTTCCTCCTGCCATGAGCAGTGACAATCTTGCAGTTTTGCAGTAGATCCTTCTGCTCAACCCAGAAGGATGATCCAGCAAAGCAAACAAACCCTGCAGTACCTCAAATCATTGACAAAATGAATATGAGTTTCTATTTACACTGAGTTGAAGGGACCAAAACAGCATTCTGCTGGCAATGCCAGAAAGCCAGGACCCGGCTGAGATGGCACAGCTGAAAGTAGTCACTGTTGTCACTATTTACAGAGCTTCATGATCCTCGGTATGCCTCTCCATGCTCACCTCTTTCTGCTGAGACAGTCAGATCAATTCTCGCTGACATCACTGTTTATTGATAACTGCACCAATAAATCATAACTGCCCCCTTTGAAGCCCCTTGTCATTACAGAATTATGCTTCAAAGTGCCAGACCAGCCTTTATCTCTCCACCTAATCAAATCCTATCAGAGACAGAAGCCCAGGGTGAAGGACTCCCCAGACCTATAAGTCTTATCCAGTCCTGCTCCTCCAGGAGGACATGCAGAGATTTATATATTTAAAGTAATCATGCATCAAATTGTTTTAGAAATAATTCAACCATGTAACCTTCACAAGAGACAGAGAGATCTACCTTAATTGCAATACCCCTCTGAACCATGGCTAGCCACCTATTTTTCAGACACGGACCCCCAAGCCACCCTGGGGAGAGGGAACTGTCATGTCCCCTACTCCATGCCACTCTTTGCAGCCAGCTTTGGTGCCATTCAGAACAGCTCATGCCAATCAGAGGCAAGAAGTGTGTATTTCCCAAGGAGACTCACAGGCTCAGGACACCCTCCCTGACCCTTACCCTGATCCAAGAAGGTCATGAGCACTTTTAAGCAGCTGAGTGACTCCAATGACTTCACCAAGACAAATTTTGATGAGGACAAATCTCATTCACAGCCAGCTAAAAGGAGATTGAATTTACAATACTGCTATTTTACAGTAAATATTACAAAATTTTCATGACTTAGTATGACTTTGTTCCAATTACTCCACGGCACATAGCAGTACCTGATGTAATTAAGTAATAACCAACCTTTTCTGTTCAGCCACCTTTTTTTTTTTTAACAGCTTACGAATGGGCAAAAAATAAATCTTTTTTATAAAATGAAACATACGGTTTTATTAATTTAACCAAACCTGCTCAGGACACAATGGAATAAAAAAACCATTTGATCCAGTAATTCAATTTGATGATTTAATTAAAGTGATACATAATAACGTAGCAAATGTCTGAAAGGCAAGAAAAAAAGTGTAATGATTTGACCATCTATAAAACAACTGGCGTTTTCCAGAGATCTAATTTTCCCTTCAATACTCTGTGTGCCTTGGATTTTTGAAAGAAGATTAAAAGAATCACAGGCTCCTCGCTTTTTTTCTTTTTTTTTTTAATTTTTTTTTAAGATGCTAAAGAACCTCTACTGATTTTGCTAAATGTGCAGCTGAAGGACAAACAGAAATACAGAAAGAGGTTGGGACAGGGAGGGAGAAGTTTGCATCCTCCTCTGAATTGAATCAGCCACACTACAGAGAAACACAAACTTTTAGTTTTTCAACTTTTTTTTTTTTTTAAAACCAGGCTAAATAAGCAAAAAAAAAAGAGCTTGTGAATTCTTGATTGCTTGAGAAAAAAAAAAAAAAGAACCAAACGCAACCAGCATCATCTCACACTGAAACAGCATCTCAGCTATAAAAAATACTATTAATGCTCTCTTTTAAATTCAGATCCTAAGGGATAATAAAAATATTGAGCAGGCTTTCAGGGTGTCTTTCTGTGGTGCAGTGCAATGCTGAGCAGATACCTGAACTGGCCCTGTGTAGGTCTAGCAGGACACCAAAGCCACTATGTCCTGGCTAGCAACCCGCCGTGCCAGGACCCCTGGAGGCAGGAAAGCCCTGCCAGGGCCACAGGGCTACATCTCGGAGGCACGCAACAGGCGAGCTCGTTTGCGGTACCGTGGGCACGCCTCGGGGCAGGCAGCGATGCCCTGAGCATGGCACACCTCGGACCTCTGAGTCAAAAATACAGCCCTCACCCTCCTGTCAGGGATGACCTGAACTGGGAACCTGGCAAACAACCTGTCTCCTGCCTTATGGAAAAGTCCTGCAGAAGAGGAAGGGTTGCGTGGGTGCATCTGAGGAAGCCCTCTGGCCTGACACGGGGCAGCCTCAGCTGGCGTTTCCAGCTGTTGGCCATGTGTGGGGCTGTCTGGGAGCTTGACAGAGTCTTTTCTCTGCAGATCAGCCCGCCGGGGAAAGCAGGGGGCAAGCCAGCATCTTGGCTAGCCTTGTCTTCCAGGGCTCGTTCAAGCCTGGAGAAAACCTGTTCGCCACTCGCAGACGAATGTAGCATGCTAATACAGTCCTAAGCGTTGGCCAGGCCAGCCACACAGCAGAGAATTATTTTCTTCATGTTAAAAACATTCCAATGGGCTGGAACAAACAAAATTAATTTAACAACTCCGCATTCATCTCTCCCATAATTTGATTTGTATGTTGTATTTGGCTACGTAACCTCCATGAGGCTTTCCTAACTGAAGCCTGATAAAGCTTAATCCAAAAGCTCCTGGCAGCTCCATTGCAGAGAGCTGAAAGACAAAAAGGGGGCTTATTGTTTTGCAAAAATTAACCACTGATATTAAGATACACCCATGGATGCAGAAAGGGCATGTAAGAGAATATGACAGCCTTTTCTTTCTTTCTTTCTTTCTTTTTTTTTTTTTTTAAATTAAAGCAGTCTACACTTCTCTTTCAAAGACAGAAATGCAAAACCAGCCAAACTTTCTGTTTTTCATTGTGCTTTTTGAATATGCTACCTGTGGTTATAAAAAGGGTTATTTAGGGAAAGTCTGAGAGAGCACAAGAACCATATATTCAGTTATTTCTTGTGTACCTTCTCCCTGTAAAACAGGTGCCTCATATGATGAATTCAGTGGCACTGGGCTCAGAGGGATTTATAAAATCCTCTAAAAATGTTCTAAGTTAGCTCTTCCATACATAAAAATGTCAACACTTTAAAGGCAGTTATTTCTAGCTGTGCTATGCCCTCTTTTGGAAAATCCCACTCTCTCCCTCCTGCTGCATGTCTCAGCAATGCAAAACTGCCGTTCCTCTCGTGGTACCGTGGGACACACGTTATGTGATGAAACCCTGACAATTTTCAGCACAGAAAAGCAATGTGCCAGTGAAGTCCTGAATCCCTTAGGGTGAGATGGGCAAGGATCTGCTGAGGCAATTCATAGGTGGAGGGAAGAAACATTGCCATCAGGATATGTCCATAGACCGTTACTAGGTCAGGGTCTTGACTTGCTCTGGGCTGCAGCTCCGGGATGTAAGATGAGAGGGGGTTCACTTCTTTTTCTTCCTGCTCCAGGTATGCATGGGACGGGTGGCAGGGAATGGTGTTTCCTCCCTTACAAAGGAGGAGCACAGAGAATGGTAAATGGGGCATTTCTTCCCACATGCTCAGTAGGAGAGAAATGTAAGAGATCAATATGGGGGTTTCATGCCTTTCTTTCCCGTAAGGGCAAACAAGCTGGTGGTCAAGCTTGTGGGGGACAGGGGGTGCTTCTTTCCCCTCTGCCCCAGCACTGGGAAGGAGCTGGAAGGGCCAGTCCTGCAGGACAGACGGACCACTTGCTGCTGTTGCTGTAACAACACCCAACTCAGCCACAAGTTTCCCAGCTGATTTCAGGAGAAGTCTGAAAACCGCCATTGTTGGCAAATACTGCACCAAGTTCACTCAGCCCTTGCAGCCTCCAGGAATCTGACTGCAGACAAGACAAAAGCAATGCCACCAACAGAGAAGGGAAGAAAAATACTTCCAACTATATATGTATCTGTATAAACACACACATATAGATTCCTTCTCATTATTAGACCCTCAAAACTTCAGATAAGCCCTGAAATGCAGAAATATGGGTTATACTGCAATGAGAAAACTCACACTTGATTTCAGTGCCATGCCAACAGCATCACGGTAAGGGAAGTGATACAGTGCCAGATTCGGCTACCTTGCATTGGCGTGACTCAGTGGAGATGCTTGGGAAGAGACTCCGATCCATAACAAACAACAGCATTCTTTGGGCTGTCGGATTCAATCTTGGAGTTCAGCGAGGGCTGTGCTCCCAAAGGATAACAAATAGAATACGAGGATCATACGCAGAGACAACACAGGCTTTAATACATAGAAAAGTGCTAAGAGGCATACTTACAACATTTTCCCCCTTCTCCTTTTACTAAATGTTTGCCATTTTTTTGCTTTGCTTTAGTGTACGTTGTTAACTTCTCAGAGTGCTTATAAATGACATTATTAATATATAAGTATAATGGTTTTAAAGAGAAGCATGCATTTTTCCTTTACCTTTGTCTGCACTTTGCCAGCAGGCATTTGCAGGCTCCCGCGCATGCTGTACACACAAATATTTGTGTCGATCTACTTCAATCCACAGGCAGAACGTAGCTAGGAGACAGCTATTTATCTTCCCTGTTCTTTACCTTTCACTATGCTTCAAACAGACAGGGTTGGTTTCTTAACGTGTGAGGGACACCGACGGACCCTGCACTTGTGTTATGAGCCCTGTGAAATAACCTTATGAGCAAACTGTCACGTGGGACACTTCCGACAGGGGGGCTCTGGGCAAGCTGGGGTTTTGCCCCGCTGGTGCCTGCCCATTTCCCGAGGTGAATTCACAACCAGCATTTGGATTCATTCCTGTGTGGCTTTGTAGCATTTGAGTTTCCATGGCATCACAGCAACAGACCCTGATTTACCGAAAGGCACGGACTGTGTGTTTTACTACACTGTGTTTGAGCCCAAATATTTTATATATTTCACAAATACTGTTTCTACAGCTGTGGCCTGAATCCTCAGCGGGTGCAGATCAGCCTTGCCCCATCAGATGCCATGCTGGGCTAAACTGATGTCTGCCAAGGATCTGCCCTGCAAGTTTTGTGTTTATATTGCACACACGCACGCAGAGACGCAGAGGGTGACTTGTGTTTAAAATGTACACCTGTGTCCTTATTCATACAGTGCGTCTGAGGCAACACGTGTGACCACATTCAGCGGTACGTGCTGCCTTGACAGGGGGAGAAAGGAGGATTTCCTGCCAGAAGGGCACGTATTTGCCATGCTAGCCAAGCCATCCTTTCAGTGTCCTGGTGAGGGTTGCTTGGACTAGGGAGCACAGGAAGAACAAGCCAACAGTAGAGCATCCCAATACACGCCTGAGGGATGCCTCAAATCAGACTGGGAAAGCAGCTTCCCTTTCATAGCTTCTGGAGTCTTTTTCCAACACAAGGGATGAGCTGCAGGCACTCATGGTCCAAAGTAGTGTCAAGACTGAAACGAAAATCAGTACTTCTGTGGGCCAAACAGCTGGACCGGCAGGTAGGGAGTGCAGTAAGGAATTCTCTGCAGGTGTAAATGGAATAAATCATCAAGCTCCCTTACTCAGCTCTTCCAGCTTTAGTGGCAGCTGTGAACCCAAACCATACTTAAGCTTTCACACTGAATTCCTCTTGCTCTTTTCATTTCAGCCCTTTATAATCTCTAAACAAGTGCAAGCGGTTACTTACTGTTTATTAATAAATCTACTGGTAAGCTGTCCACTGCAGGCACAGACACACATGCTGCTTGCATTACAACCACACAGAAGTTACTAAAGGTGCAAACAGAACCCTGCAGACCAGAGCCCACTGTGAGAGGAAGCATAAGACCTACATCAGGTATACGTATCACATCTTTTTGTGCCTGATTCCCTCTCAAAATGGGTCAGTTTTTTTTTCCTGAAACACTTTGCCTTCCTCCTGACTGATCTAAGAGTCTTCAGAAGTCCTGTTCTTTCCTGCTTTTGCATGATGTGCTCCAAGACAACTGCATACAGGAGGACCCAGCATTGCAGAGCAAAACACAGATGAGGTGGAAGGGGTGAGATATGCAGAAGTGGCACACTGACTTCTGCCTAAAATGTGATTACAGCAGGTACTCGAGGTGCATGTCAAAAGAGACTCTTGCAGCAATAGGTCAGTACATTTACTCAGAGCACTGAGGCATAGTGGCAGCCGGGCAGGTCTACAGTGCAAAGAAGATGCAGGGCAAGCAATTACCAGCACAGTGTTACCACCCTCAAGTGCAACCTTTTGCATTGAGCCAGTCTGCTGCACCAACAGAAATCCTAATAATGACACACAGATCCATCTGCACCAGCACACTGTAGTAAGGCACTGACCTGATTAAAGGGGAACGGAATCTGGAAAGGATAATCTTCATAACGAAATGAAATCAAAAGGAAAGTAGAAAAAGTCCAGTTATCCAAGTAAACTGGCAAGGAGTTGTTAATCTATGAAGAAATCTTCCACGATGGTTCCAAAATACAAGAACAATCAACTGTAATGGTAAATGTATCGTAAATTAACTAAAAAAGGTTCTTACTTATCTTCATTTTCCCTAACATATTTAAAGAAAATAAACAGTTATTTTGCTTTAGCAATCTCAAGTTAAGATTTCAATAATGTATCATTTTTAATTTACATTTACTATGTTGTTGTTTTGGCTAGATTACACTTACTGCTATTTTGTGGTCATTTAGGTTTGACTAAAATATATAAATGACATTCTGCAAGAGTAGAACTTTTCAGCCTAACACTCTTTTTGGCCTCCCAGAGAGAACCCGAGGGCATGAAGAGACTGCAAAGTCGTTTTGAGAGAGTTCTCATAAAACATGGGCATTTAGAAAGCAAAAACAAATTACTGGGAGTAATAACAGAGGCTATAAATGAGACAAATAACTTGTTCTCATTCAGAAACACTGCCGCCAATGCTCTAAACTATCTGCCTCTAAATGATGTCACTGCGCTCAGTCTCCAGAACTTTGGATGGTGCTGCAGCGGAGGTGCACCCCGATGCCAGGATGTCACAGCATGCTGAAAAGGCAATACCTTCGTAGGAGGTCTTAGTTTCATTTCTGACATCAGGAGCCGTGAAATAGTGAATCGGAACTAAACTGCTTTGCTTGAGCAGTGCTGTACCTTTGGCTGCTGGTTGACAGCTGGCGCCATGCCTCCAGTGCAAAGCATGCAGGAGGGAAAATCCAAACATCTTCTATCCACCTTTCAGCAGCGTTAAGTTACAAGGACTTCCAAACTGTGTATCACTACAGCATAACAAAGAACAGTGAGGAAAACCATCGCCTGTACACTACCAGAGAAATGTCCCAGCTGTTAATTTAGAGTCCAAAGCTAAGTAAGTTTTACTAGAGTGAATTTATGACTGCTCATTATTTAACTTAGTCTAGGATCATAATTAAAGATGGTACTCTGAGGCGAATCCCCACTGATGGGAAACAGCATCATTTGAGACTCCAGCAAAGAGTAATCAGACACCTTTGGGGAAGTAATCAGGCATCTGTGAAAGAAAACTCTGATGTCAAGAGCCCCTCACATGGGATGCTTGTTTAGGTGTTGTAAAGCTTGCAGCACATTTAATGAGGCAGAAAGGTTAAAGGTTTTTTTCTCAGCATTAAAAAACATAAAGAGAAAGAAACAACATTTGATGGTCCTAATCAGCAGCAAAATAAAATGGGCAAATATTCTTGCACATGGGGTACATTCTGAAACAAGGAAATGAAACACCTTTTCCTCCTGAGATTCCACGCCTACACCTTTGCTGAAGCAGGTAATGTTTTGTAAATACATCTCTGCTTGATGGGACAACATGTGAAAGTAGTAAGGAACATGTAGACTCAGGCCCTTGAACCGGATGGACTTTTATGTAAGAATTCTGTCTATTTATCCCTGAAGAGCAATGTACGTTGTTAAACTGATAAATAATTAGCAATCCCTCTAGCATAGCTGCTTGAGAGCAGCCCACAAAAAGGCAGGAGCACGATATGTGATGTAACAGAGCACCACAGTCCTGAGCCACAGAGGACAGGCCAGAGAAGAAAGGAGGCAATTTTAAGAGAGATGGTCATGTGCAAAAAAATCAAACACTGCCACTGTCACTGATAGAGTATCTGATGAGTATTTTACAAATACCTTCCCGGTTTAACATGTCTGAACAGAGAACCTCCAACTTTTCAAAACTTTATACAAATCAGTACTGAAATACTGGTGAGCCCTCTTGTTAAATTTTACAGGCCTGATGAGCTGCATGATTTAACAGTATGATCCACTCTATATCTTGAATCTCTGAAAGTTTCATCTTCTTAAAAAACATTGTTGTATGATGGTTTACTATCAGTCCACCAGTTGCCATAATCACATAGCTGAACAGTATTTATCCTGAATGGTCTATTTCAGAAATAAGATATTTAAAGATGATCTGTATGGTCTCTTGAAACAGCTCCAGGGTCAACTTAAGAATTAAGCTCAGCTCATGGGCTCTGATTCAGCAAAGGTCTTATGCATATGCTTTTATTCCAGGCATACAAGCAGTCCTCAAGAGAAATGTTTTAAATCAGCTTTTGCCAACAGGAGGAAGGAATGAGATAATGGAACCAAAGAAAATTCCTCTCCTAACACAAAAGGAAAACTGGAGTTTTCACTCCCAAGTGAAAAATTAGCCCTCTACACTGCTTCAAATTAGCTAAAATATTTTCACCATCTTGTACTTGGATGATTGAAAACACCGCCTCTCCCTTCATTGCGTCTTTAAAATTAAGAAAGAGGAGGGAGGGTAAGTGCAAAACAAAAGGCTGGTAAGATTCATACTGGCTAACAAACTGGATCTAAACGCACTGACAGTTTTGGTTGACCTAAAATAGCCTTTCCCAGAAGACATTTTATTTACCAAATGCCACCACTTACAGGGCTTTGCTAAGGAAATACTCAGAGGACTGGCATAAAGTGAGAAATAGATTTCCTCCAGCGTATCTGCAGGTTATGCTACTGGTCATAGTTCTGTGACCTGAGATAGCTTTGATAGCTGGGAGAAAAGACATTCCTGTTTGATGCCAAACTGTTCAGGATAGCACGTTTGTCAGTGGACAACTGCAGAGCTGCACTGCTTTGTGCTGATCTGAAATTCCCTATTCACCGGGGAATTCTGAAAATTATTCTCAACATTATGCAAATTGTTCTGGGCACATTTTCCTCCAAAATAAAAAAGGCTTACGTAACGAATGCTACGCTGTTTTCTAGATTAGCAATACTGCCCACAGACTTAATAGAGTGTGACAGAGGAAACAAATTGTAAAAATTCACACCGACAAACAAAGCCAAACTTCCCCTCCAGAGCTGAAGACCATCACAAACCATATCACCTTGCAGCAAGTAAAAGACACATTTTCGTGACCTTGCCTTTTCCTACAACACACAAATCTAAGCACGGGAAGGGTAGACAAGAGCCAACATGTGACAGCCATTGGTCACATTGCGTAATGCAATGTGGAAAGCACTGAGATGCAACCATGAGGTGTGCAGAACAGTCTGCACAAAATAAATTTGTTATGCTAACCCTACACTCTTATATTTGTATGCTGGACCGTCTGGCTGAGAAGCACTCCGTGCACTCGGCTTCTCAGTACTTTTGCATGAATGACACTATATAAAGAGGTACTGTATTTACTAGCTGAATAAACAATAGGTTTTGCTTTCACTCAAGTATTATGACTTCAACTCATTTTATTTATATGTCAGTAGTTCAGAATGTGCAGTGGACCAGGCACATCATCACTGTTCACCTTTGTCAAAGAAGGGGCCAGAAACATCCACGTCGTTATATCTCTGGAACAGCTATAACTCATCCCTGTAACCTTTGGAGGATAAGCTACAATCCATTTTGTGTTAGCAACACTACAGCAACCTATTTATTTTTAAGTTCAGTAAAAAAATGCACCTATTCTCACTGTCCCCTGGTGTGCACACAACCCAAAAAGTGACAAGTTGACAGAGCTGCTACAAAAAGACTGGCTGCCCAGCGATTAGCCTCCTATAGCAACTGCTCAAGGGAAAAAAAAAATTACCAACTCTAGTATCATCCCTGCCATTAGATGGCACACTGAATGTCGTCAGAGCACAGGAAATGCATGTACCTCACACGAGGGTCTCTTTTGAGCATGTCATAAGCTCAAATTCCCAGGCAGGCATGAGTACAGAGCATTACAGTACCTGGATATGATGGGAGAAGACCCAGAGAGAACCTGCTCAGGAAACCAGTTCCCCAGCATGTAAGATGTCAAGCTCCCAGGCATCGAGCTATCTAAACGTGGACTAACAGTTGTGCAGCTCCCTTGCTCCTGCAGACTGGCTCACATCATGTTAACTAAGCCATGTGTGCACTTGGTTGAATCTGGGCCTCAAAGTTCTTAAAGATCCAAGTCAATGTGAATCTTTCCAGTTATTCAAGTGGTCCTTCGGTATCCACACTTCCAACTTCAAGATCAGCCCATTAACTACAGACCTTAGCATCTGTAATACTCTGTCAATATTGTGGGTTTCAGCTATTTACTATGGGGGTAAAAATCACCCAAAGCATTTTTATAATCTTAAAAACCATCCAGTGAGGCAAAGAATATGCAGGCATGTGGCCAAAGCAGTAAAATCTTCTTGAATATTATACCACATGTACCAGAGGTACCTTGGCTGCACTCAAAATAAAAACTAGTCAGTTTTGTCACTTTCAACATAATGTAACCTATTAAGTTTCATCACTGTTCTGGGTAAGCAATGTGTATACAGGATGTAACCGAAGAAATAAATATTGACACATGTTGCTGCTAAAACACTGATTGAAAACTGCAGGCCAGACCATCAGAGCGTAGCAGGGCTTCTTCACTCCCAAGATCTCCTTCTCACTTCTGACATAAATTCTCTGTCCCAAGGCTGCCTTTAATGTACATGAGGTTTGTGTACGTCTATATTATATATATATAAAAATAAGTATGTTCACAGAATAATGAGCCCTGAGAAATACACTCCTCCAGCACTCTCTTGGGAAGGCGAGGTTGCTGAACGCAGCTGTTTTCATGACTCACGTCCTCTAAAAACCACCCTCTCTGTGCCTGGCCAGGTGAAAATGCCAGGTACGAAAGGGAAGCTTGTAAATCTGCTTATCTGTTTCCTTCTGGCAAACTGCCCCTCTCTTCTTTACCTCTACCCAGAACTGGTTAAGCACCAAGCACTTCTCGAGACTGAAGACTGGGAAGTACATGTCATTCCTCCTACCTATAAATAACACTATTCAATAAAATAAAAGCAAATAAAGGTAGTAAATGATATTTATTTCTAGTCTTATTTTATGCAGTACACATTTCTCTCAGAATTTTTGATGTGCTTCTCTAGCCAGGGCTCTCTGTGCCAATGCAACGACTGCAACCTCCCTCCCACCCCCGCTCCATCCAGCTCATTATCCAGTGTCTGACAGAAGCAAGCGCCAGCTGCTCTACAAAAAGGCACATGAAACACTTCAGCAAGACATCAGAAAATTGCCTGCCTATAAGGAAGAGGGTTTTTTCCCTTGTCACCGTTACCAACAGATTGGTACAACTGTTGAATTGAAAGTCGACGGTTGTTCAAAAGTCTTGTTACAGTAAAAATGAAACCCACAACCACATCTGGATACTCTCTTGCCATTCAAACACCCAATGAGTCAGTGCTAATGGGGCCGAAATCTTACCTCTGACCTTGTCCCTTCATGTTTCCCTTTTGTCAAGCATCTCTAAGGCCCTACAGCCAGTCAGCAGAAATAGGGACATCATCAACTACAGACTCACATATTCTGGGTCTTTATTGCCATGGCACATTGTGACGGCGCGTTTCACAGGTAATTGCAGGCACCCACAGGATTAGTTAATTTATCGACACATACCAACAAAGAATGCCTCCATAACCCGCATTGTTTCTTTGGTAGGTCACAGCTATCCTCAACAACATTTGATGACAAAGTAGACCAAAAAAAAACCCTCCTATTTTTAGGCAAGCGTCAAACGCGTAAGTGTAATCTACCTTTGGAAGCTTCTGTGCCGAGTGGATTTTCCAAGATGTCTGTCATATCTTGGCTCCAAGCATCCTTCACGGCAGACTTAGACACCTTCCTGTTGTTCAGGTTTTGCTGGGGTCGGAAGTTATTCCTCAGGTACTCCACGGACTTGACATGGTCTTGCTGTTCGGTGGTGAATATGGAGTAGAACGCCTCCAGCTGAAGGCAGCCATCATGTCAGGGGAGATAAAGGACATTAATTAGAAAAACAATATGGTGAAATCTGGGTAGCTGATAAGAAAGTAAAATGGCAGGAAGTAAAATATTGATGTCAAGACTGATAAACCACACGGGAAGTCAGGCTGGCCACTGAAATCACTGCCAACTGCCTTATCTTGGCACAGTGCTTATCCTGCCCAACAAGGGAAAAGGCCTTCTAGCAACCTGTGGACATCTGTCATGGGCAAGGAAACATTCGCCCTTAGATCCATTGTCTGAAAGGATTTTGTGTGTGACACAGCCATGCCAAACCCTCCTCGCTGCTGGCACCGTTTTGTTTTGCAGTATCACATCAAAAAGTGCTTCCAGGTCATTCCACCCAAAGAGCCTTCTCCAGGACAGGGCAATGCCACCTTATCTCTGAATACCTTATGAAGTTTAGCTGCCAGGCTAAGCTTCACAGACAGCTCTTGCAGCCTTTTCACAGGAAGATCACTGCAGTGGTCACACTTTTATGGGATGGACGCCCAAACGCATGAGCTGACTTGCCCAGGAGCAGGCCAGCAGCAGAATGAAGCAACCTCAGGACTACCAGCTCCAAGTGCCCTGACTTCCTTATCAACCACTGTTCCCTCTGATACCTTACTACAAGGTGAGGAAAAAAATAACACAGAATAAATACATTTAGGCACAGACACATTAGCATATACTCCTCTGGGAATAAGTTTCTTCTGTTGGATTCAGATCTGAGCCATTTTTAATAAAATGTATTAACCTGTAAGAAAGAACTGTAATTGGAAAACTTTTCTGTTACTTCGTATCTTAGTATTTCTTAGAAAGAAATTTCTAGCAAACTAAGGTGAAAATATTTTCAGCTAATGTTTTTCTCACAGCTATCGAGGTCAGTATATTTACCAATAGCTTGTTATCATTCAGGTTAAGAACTAGAATTAGTTACTTTGCTGCTGGAAAGACTGAGCAGGATAGAGCTGAGAAGGATTCAGTCCTGATATTTTTTACATTAACATCAATTACATATATTGATAGCATAGATTTTGGGAGTACTGAACCTGACCCAAGACTTTAAAAAGGGACTTGAATTACACTCATAGCTTAGGGACAGGTCACTTTGAATGCCACACCCTTTTCATTAAGTGCATCTGCTCTAAAAGCTATGCAGAAGTGTGTGAGAGTCCTGGAACTTGCAACTGTGAAAAATTCAGTTGATAGTGCTGATAAAAATAACCAAAGGAGGGTGTAACAGAGCAGTTAAGCAACCTCCACTGAATCAACAGGTACTCACTCCATTACTTAATTTCCCTTCAAACCAATAACCCGAACCCCCTTTTGCTGCTGCTCTCCAGCTTGCCCAGTCTGCTGAAATCTGTAAAGCTTCTCTGACCCCCATGGCAGGAAAGAGTCAGTTTTTACATGTTTCATTTCAAAACTGAGTCCCCTTGAAGCAGGTGGTGCGTTGAGCTGGCTTCCTACATGTACAGGAACGTTATCACTGGGAGCAGTGCATGGACAGCGGGAGGGAGAAAGGATGGACCTCACAGCTCTAATCCCGAGTCTGGCAGTTCTGCACTAAAACACGAAAACAAGGGACCGGAGTCCCGCCATAGGCAATCACCTCTGAGATAACAGCACAACTCAGGCTTGTACATTCGTAGCAGTACCTTCCCCTAATCACAACTACTTTTACTGCACAAACAGGGAAACTGAGACAGAGGGATGGCAGGTGACCAGCAGGGAGGGGTGACAGCCAGTGACCAGTTCCCATCGCAGGCAGGGAACTCAGGTACTGCTTCCAGCCTTGAAGGTAATGATGGTGGGATTCGGACTGTACTTTTTCTGCATCTCAGATGAATAGTTCTTAACTGCAATTCTCTCTCTGTTTCTTCAGAGAAAAATCTTGAAAACTGTTTCCTAATTAGCAGGAGCCCCTCAGAAGCACCGACGGATGGGTTAAAAAAGGGGTAAAAGGACTATTATCTTAAGAAAAAAACCCAACAGATGATCCTGCTAATGCCCTTCTGTGAAAGCAGACTAAAACTCTTCTGAATATTTACATACCTTCTGCACTTTATGCACTGGAAGCAGTTTTGATGAAGCCAGCTAACAGGGCTTAAGGTTACTTTATAAAAGCTCGAGAACTTGGGTAGCAACCGCTTCTCTGAAGTCAAGTCTCTAGGCTTACACGTCCATGACATTAATTGAATTTTTAAACTTTCAGAGAGAACTTTTAAAATATTTTCTTCTGCCAAGCTACCTTGGGGAGGTATAATTGCATTTTAACAACTGCCAATTCAAATATGATTTTTAACCTTCCCCTTTTTATGTGTTGAAGTATATATAAGTAATTTCAACTTCATTTTTCCTATAAAAATATTATCTAACACAAATGAGAAATTAATTTATCTATAGCTGCCAGAAAAAAAAAAAAAATTATAAGAGCTGCAGTCAAGGAGCTACATTCATGCTCTTAAGGAGCACAAGAGCTCCTGTTCAGAAGAAGAAATGAAAAGCTGTTGTAAGACTGTTATAGATACAGGGAAATGTGATCTAAAACGCCGAGTCATGTAATTACAAACCATTAAAGCCTGATATGCTCAGTTTTGTAAGGGCTGGATATACAAATGGCAATTAAAAATACTGAAACCGTTGTAAGCACAATGAGATACTCTGAGGTATGCATTATGAGAGATAATGCCATGCTTTGGGTCATTGAATGCACTTAGCTTTACAATGCATCTGCAGGGTGACACAGCTTGTCCTGTTTTGTTGTCTAATTATCAGGGAAGATGACGATGACAGAGCACTGAGAATAAAACAGAGAAGTCTCCACAAATGGACCACTTCAGTACTGTCCTTTTTACAGCAAGGTATTTTGCACAAAAGCAAGGATTTAATTGGAACAGCAACAAAGCTTAAACAATATCACTTTCCTCCTCTGGGATTACAGGCTGCTTCACAGGGTTTGTGATAAAGAAGGTTAAACTATGGCAATGGATTATGTTGCACTGTTTCTGTTAGAGGAACAAATAATAATCATAGCAATGGCAGGGTGGCAGGCTCTTAAAATACACCCATCTAGAGCTGCCAAGGGGAAGAATACTATTATTTATTCCACATGTGTTGTGGTATCAATGAAAGTCTGTCTACACACAGAATTCCCAGCCCTTCAACCAACCACACATGCGTGCATAAAGCAGCACAATGCCAAATTTTAACGGCTTCACTTGGCACAGTTACTATTGTGCAGCACAGGAAAGAAGCTATGCCAGGATAAAGTACCTTTATACCATTATAGTGATGGCCCTAATTGGTATTTACCAGTTTATTTGCATTTATTAAAAAAGAAAAAAGAAGTCATGACCCACCTGATGCGTACACAGGGTATAAAACTGAGCATGGGCCAGGCCTCACAGCCACCAAATAATAAACAGTAAACTTATTGATGTAGTGAAAAGCTACAAGGGATTGCAAGTATCCTGCGGGCAAGGACAGAATTCAAAATGATCTCGACAATCAGAGAAATAGCCTGAAAAAAACAAAGGGTCCGATTCAACCAGGACCATGTGCAAAGAGTCCCACGCTTCAGCCAGAACCGAGGGCTGCATGAACGCATGGTGTGCTTAGCACTGCTAGAGAGCGCTCTGGGGAAAGACTCTAGCAAAAGGGTTCCTGCTGACCAGGAGCTGAACTTTGGCAATAATGTCATGCTTTTGTGAAAAAGGCAAAATAACACCAGCACGGGTGGCTGGACACATGAACCTTGCCATGTCCCTCAGCCTCAGGAAGGCCCTGGCTGAAGCACTGCAACCTGTTTTGAACACGGCACTTCAAAAAAAGATGAAAGAGTCTTCAGGAGAAGCAATGGGATCCAGAAAATGTGAAAAAAAACCATGGAGCAGGGGCATGGCAATCACCTTCCACTCTTTTGAAATCTTTGAGAATGGGCATCTGTCAGTCAAATTCACCCAGTGAACTATTCACTTATGCTTTAGAGAATTAGTGCGTTTAAAAAGTTTGTTTTCAGTGGCTTATCCCAGATGAATAAAAGGAAAGACTAACTTCATCAGAATAGCTTTCTAGAGACAACCGTCTTACATTGTCAAAACACACTTAACTGGTAAACATCTGACTCCATCTAGCCATTACTTTATTGGGAACATTCTTCTCCAGAAATCCCAGACTTCGTGTTTATTTGCATTAAAAGCTACTATGTGCTAATTTTAAAGATTTGTGCACCAGCTCTGTGAGCACATAATGGCAGCTTTACTGTGTTATAAAAACAGTTAAGCATGGAGAATTAATGGAAAGATGTCTTTTCTAATGTAATTAGTTCAAATTACTAAATCTGAGCAGAACTGAAATCACTCACTTTACTTTGAAAAGAAAGTTTCAATTAAAAGGAATAAAAAGGATCTCCATGTAAATATTTATACCATAGCTTAATTTAATCTTAACAAAAACAATACCAAATAAATCATTGAAAGGAAACCGGGTTTCATGTTGTACTGTCTTCTTAAGACTGATGGCTCATGTTCAGAAACAATATTACTTAAGAGAAAAAAGAAAATCACCGACACTTCCTTTCTTGTCAACAGAAACATTTTTGTTCTCAAAATTAAAACGGCAGGTTTTGAAAACACGGTCTTAAAGAGGCCAAATCAAGAGACGGACTTCACTAACAAAATAAGCACACCTGATGGTAGGAAATGGGAACGGGCTTCCGAAAAACGATCCACTCCACAATCTCACTACACGGAGGAGTAGTCAGAGAACCTGCGTAGCGGTAGTAACTCCCCAGCGATGTCGGCAGAAGGTCCCTGAGCACAAAGGGATCCAGAAAGGTCTCCTTCTCTGCGGGGAAGATTGACAAGCAGAATTACACTTTATTTTACGTGTCTTTAAAACAGACATCACATTGATAGGCAGCCTAACAAGGTGTAATGGCAACAACATATTTTATCATATATATATCATGAAAGATGAAAACATCCTATCAGGAAAGGCTCGGTAAGAGTTGATGTGTTGATTATTAAAAGAGCAGCCAAAACGCTAGTCAAGCCTATACTGAACATGCACACTCCTATTTTGAATGTGTGCAGGTGTGAAATGCCCTTGTTATCCCACCGGTTTACGTTAGCATAGAAGTAACACCATATTCAGTGGTTTCAGCACTCAGTAAATGGCTCTTCAGTCAGATGGCAGTGAGGGTTCACCAAGACCCAGCGGGGACACAGCCAGGCCCCAGTGGTCCTGCTTGCTGCTGCCTGACCAAAGAGCATCAGGTAGCGTATCCATCCCATCCCCACGGGAAAGGGATGCAGGAGTGGGTTCAACCCCTCTGCGGGTTGCTGAGACGGAGGAGGCAGAGCCATGCTGCTCAGCCAAACTTCCCTGGGAGCTGCCAGGGGGATGAGACGAGGAGCAGGGCTGCAGGGCAGCAGGACGCCTCTGAAGCTCAATGTGGTGCTTGAAGCAGTGTCCAGCCAGTGCTCGTTTGGGACTGCTTGCACCCAGACACACAGGCATTGCTAGATGCAGTCAGCACAACACCAGAAATATGTTTCAGAGGTAAAACCACTGCCTCTTCCCCCTAATCCAAGAAACTCCTTCCCAGGGACAAACTTTTTCCTTTGGGAAGCAACTTGGACAACCTGAAATACAAACCTAAGTGCCAAAAGCATTTAGCTTCAAGTAACAGTGACAAGCTGGTAATATTTAACACTGTGAAGAAAAATAAATAAATGAAAGAAGGGAACAGCTGCAGGCAAGACAATCTCCCTGCCATCCCTGAGCATTTATCCTCTGCGATTTATGTTGACTCACAGGCCCCTCTCAGCCTGTGCAAAGGTGTTCACTGCCTCAGGGTATGCTGACACGTGAGGCTCTCCCATATATCTCTATTCCTCACTTTCTACATTCTTCATGCCTCAAACAAGAGTCCACATTTGGGTAGCAGGAACTCTTTTCTCTGTCTCATCAGAGCTTCTAAGCAAACCCGCTCCCCCCGCAGCAGAGTGGAGAAGCAGGTAGGCTGGTGATTGACATGTACATCTTCCAAAGTCAGAAGGAAAAGGAAAAGGATGAAGTCTGCAGAATTCACTTCCGCAGCATCCCACCGTTTTCTAGAAGTCTTGATCAAATCAGGAGTTGCCTATACCTCTGAGCAGCAGTCTGATAATCAGGGGGATTTTCTTCCTCTGCTGCTGCTGCAAGGTGTAAATACATGATGCACTTCAGACATCTTCTGTTCTTCTGCACAATATCAACAAGTGTGCAACGTTTTGATAGCCTTTAGCATTCCAAAATACGACTAATTCTATTAAAGTCAAAGTACGCATTGTGTCAGAATACCGTGATCTCTTCATTAACAATTTCTTTCCTTCTAATCCAAGCAGATATCAACCACTTCTGAAACTCCAAAAAGGAAAAAAACGAATTTTTTCCTCTTCATAGTATACTTCTGTGAAAAAGGTGTGCTTACATAATAAACAGTAAAATACATATGATTGGCCAAAGTTCAAAGAGATCCTAATCAAGAAGTCATAATCACAGCAAAAGGTCGTATTTAATTTGATTGGCTTATTTTTATGCAGGAAAAATTGGTTAGAAAAACTGCAAACTCAGTCACAGGATTTGATTTCCAAATGCAGGGCACACATCTTCACAGCAGGACGACATGGGTTTTCTATTGAAGAAACGGCCTCTCTCTATGTGGAAGCTGAGCACACACTGGACCGCTACGAACCTGAAAGAGTATTTGAACTCGCAAACATCCTCTCTGCACTACCAGCCAATGCCGAGATATGAAATAGATGGGAGGTAGAGGCACATTTTGAAAAGAGCTTTGCTCTTGTATTTAAGAAAAAAATGTTTCAGTTAAAATTAGAAATGTAACTATTTTTAACTTTCATGGCCTTTTATTTAGAATGATGGAATCACTTAAGATGCTGGATAAGCATTCTGTGAGAAACCAAGAATATGGAATATCCCTTTATCAAAGGATGGCAGGAGAACGAAGCTCATTTTACACTTTCAAGGATTTTTGTGCCATATGCTGACAATATTATATTTTAATAATTAATTGTTCATCAAAGGAAAAGATGAAGAACAGGGATGCTAAATTCAAAGTTATTCAAATTGCAAAAATGAATAATGCATGACTTTTATATTAAATACACACTGTATTAAGTAGTCTACATTTCATCCAACTCTGTCTTTCATTTTTAAACATTTTGAACTACAATATGAATAATCAACCAAGGGAAGCTTATTTAGACAGAGAAATACCTTATTTGAATGCAAACTGGAAGTATCCGGCTATGATTAAATTTTGGTTATCAATTAGGGAGGGTTTTTTCCTAAGCATTTGGATAGTCACAGTCAGCTGTGAAAAAGAATACTTCTTAAGGAAAAAGTAGCTTTGCTAGTACACAATTTAAGTAGGGCAGGGTGTACTCGATCTAATTTTTCATGGCTACAAGCAACACTGTACATTTTCATTAATGAATACCAAAGATTAAAATTAAAAAAAAATATAATTGGATTAAAATGACTACTAAAATAGATGATAATCAATTGATTATGCTTTAATAACCTAACACTTTTGAAAACAGAGCATTCATTTGTATCACTTCCATAGATGTATGGTGCAGAGTTTTAGAAACCAGAGTCACAAACAGATCTTCATGTGAAACTTAAAGGGAAATTCAGGAGTCTACCTCCCATATCCTCCAAGAGCATAATAAATAGTAAACGCCATGAAGTTATGTTCGTAAGAGCTTGAGAAGTTTTTGAAAATGGGATTTTGAAGTCATGTCACTTTTAAAATTTCAACCTTAGGTCAGTTATTCTTGTTGGTAAAACCTTAAGGAGAATAACTTGCAAGGTAAGCAACAGCATTCAGTGAATTTGGTAGAAATATTTTATATACATACACATACACTTGTATGTGTATATATGTAATTCCTACCAAATGGGAAAGAACAAGGTTGGAAATAATATCAAACCCTTCTTCACTGCCTTTTATGACCAGCTCCTATTTCCCATTTTCAGTGCTTGAGATGGGCACAAATTGTGCCCAGAAGGCTGGGAACGAACTGAGCAGGGTGAGGAGTTTCTAAGAGGGAGAAAGTGGACAAGGCTGGGAACTACACGATCTACTAGGTACTAGGAAATAACTGGAAGACAAAAGCAATAAAACACTCCAATGAAAACATGTGTTCACCTGCAAATACCTGTGAACCACTGCAATCAATGCTGCAAAACCGATCCACTAGCCACCTACTCCTTCTTACGCATAAACCAGAGCCCCACACCGAAGCTGTCTCTCCTGCTGCTCCTTGTCCTACTCCAATTTCAGCACCTGAACCCAGATGGGCACCCAAGTAGAAAAAAAAACCACCAGGATAATCAGAGCCCCTATGCCAGGCCCTCGAACTAGAGACCACTCCTCTGGGAAAGCAACACTAAACATGCTGCTGCAGCCACCACCCCAGGCAATGCAGAAAAGGGCAGCACCTGAAACAGCCACTGAGATGCCCACTAATGCAGTTCAGCCAATTTTATCGACAGTTAACAAACAGCAATACCTTGTCTACAGCACTGAGGCTCGTAAAAAAGTGTTCACTCCAGTATTTTCAAAGGAAAAATTAGCAAGTACCACAGATTCATTGTTGACAATTAAGACAACGAATGTGACATTTAAACTACTACGTGTTCCACAGCATAAAAGGACAAAATTGTATTTTAACTTTTACATTCACAAAAACCAATTAACAGAGCCAGCTGGTAACACATTGGTCCTTCTCCCACAACAGCAATGTGAAAAGTCGCACCCAGTATACTCTTTGTTTGGGCTGGTAAACCTCCCCGCTGTTTTGCATGGGACCAAGGGCTATTTTCTGTACAACCCAACCCAAAGGCAGAGCAATTGTAGGCATGCTTTAAAAAATTGACCTATTTACACCCTTTATTTGTCAAGGCATCACTACTAGATGTGAACTAACACTGAATTGTGCAGAATAGTTTTCCAAGCGGTGGAAAAAAATCAGATCTTAAACAAGATACCAGTAGCAGATCTGCACCAACTACTGCAGTTTTCACAAGCTGGTGCCAACAAATACTATATTGCAAGAGCCATCAGTTGAACATTTTGAGTTCAAGGACTGACTTGCTAAAAATATATTCTGTAAAATGCTGGATATTTTAACAAAATCACTGTAGAGTAAGAGGCTTCTTGAGATATGCAGGTAAACAGCACACAACTATCTGTGATCAAAACCCTTTTAAAATCTAACAGGAACTTGGATTGGAGATCACAAGAAAATAACTATATGCCAAGTCCATTTACATCTCATAGAATGCTTTGGGACTTTCATCACGCTTTTCTGTAAGAAAACAGGAACTTGGCTGCATTGAAAACAATATCTTAAAATGAGCTTATTTCCAAAATTAACGCATGTGCAATGCCTGATAGGTGGAAACGTTACCCAGCTACACTTTGAATAACTGAAATCTGCAACACCAATATGAAGAGCTTTGAAAGTCTCCCAAATTTGTTAAACAATGTTACTGCCAATTTCATTTTCACAATGAGCCAAGTCATTCTAAAGCTTTTGCATTCAAACATTTAAAAAGCAAACACACAGAAATAACCAAAAGGACACCGTGCTACACACCCACTGAGCCAGAACTCCCCAGATAAAGCAGGCTGCACACCAGAGCCAGGGACAGTGGCGATTTTAAAGATGAGATTACAAATACATGTTACTTTAACTGAAAAGATCAGCAGTTGAGTACTTGCTGTGTAAATCCAGCACGAAGAGCAGTTTCTGACAGTCCTCTGTACTCAGGACAATTCTTGTCATTTATTGTTCAATTATTTTTCTCACTTTTATTCATTTTTTAAAAAAAACAGAGCCTCTGCTGAGCAATGCAAGGAACCGTAAGGACACAGAACGCACAGCATGGTGGGGAGGAAGGGAACAAGATAACAACACAGTCCTGTAGACTAATTTAATCTAAGACAATGAGTGAGTAGTACAAAAACCAGGAGGAAAGAAAAAAAGGCAAGTCTCCTATGCAAAAAAATATTTGGACATTTCCATGACAGCTGTTGCCCTCAGGCTTCATTTTTCTCATTCTGTCTATTAAAACAGCTTAGAAGGAAAAGGTTTAGCTGGCGAGGAGGGGTCTTAACTCTTTAAAGAAGTACAAAATAATTCTGAAACTTTAATGCTTAAGCACTGCTGATGCAGAGCGGCTGCTGCCATTCTAGACTGGGACATGTGGAGACAAGGCTGGAGGGACATGGAAACTAAGAAATACAGAATAGGCACCTGTGACAGAAGGAAAAAGAAACTATAAGAAGGAGTTTAGAGGAGAAGAGGATCCCTGGAGCAAGCTGGATCCTGGCATGGTAGGGCAAAGTGAGATAGAAGCAGCCAGAGGACTGTGGAATGCTGACATCTGCTGCAGCAGAGCCAGAGCAAACCCTCACTTTCTTAAGACTTCACCAGCCCTCTCTTCTCAGCAAACATCCTCAAAACCCACCAGCAAAGCACCCAGCTCCTTCCCCCTGCAGGTGCTTTGTTCACATTCAGCATGAACCTTAATTCTTATCTTTTAACAACTGCAATCTTCTTTTTGTTAGTTTGAATGAGTTTTTCAGTGCAATATATTAATTCTATGTCAGCTCGCCGGTCTTTACTCAGCCGTGGCCAGCACTGCTTTCCACAGAGCAGACAGGTGAAGGACCAGAGATTTCCAACACTTCCATCATTTATTCTTTTAAATGAGAGACCCCTGCAGCTATGCACAGAGCTGCCCTATATAAAGGTGTGAACTTATCACCTCTGCTCTCATCTTCATTTCCCACTTCCCTCCTCCTCCCCTTTGCTCCTCAGCAATCGTGTCCTGGCCTCTTTCACACAGCTACTCTGACTGTGAACACAAGAACAGATCAGAAAACAAAAGAATATATCCAGATCATCTCTGAGGAAAAAGAAATGCTCCTCCACATTTCCTTCTCAGTTTAACACATCTTGCTGCTCTCCCTTTGATGGCCTTCCTTGTTCCAAATTGGGCTGCTGCTTTCTTCAAAGTTTTACTTTAAAAGATGAGGTCCCACGGTATCACATCTCACCCTCACCCCTCTCCCCCGCCTTTCTTCTCTACAACCCCTGGATATTTGGTGCACAAAGCAAACAGCTTGTCAGGTGGTGTTATGGTTAAAGTCAAAAACAAAAGAAAAAACCCGTCATGCTGCTAATGGTGTTTTCTTGTTATTATGCCTTCTGGTGTGATAGATCCACAGGGTAACTAACACTGTCTGGATTGCTTCTTTTTTAGTGCTGATTTATTTTAACAGGTTATTCACTGCCTTTTTCCCTAGGACAATTGGAGAAATGTGCAACATACTTATTCTCTATCCTTTTTCACTATTAAAGCAATTCTGTTTCCACTGTATTTTGGTACAGTCTCCCCAGTAGCCCCTGAAACTTCGGTGGTCACCACCAACTTGCCTGACCACCTCTCGCCCATCTCGAGGAAGACACAAGATCGCACTCTGCTCCATGCTGAGCTTAAGTTATGGCATTTGAATAATACAAAGGCAGAAGAAAAAAGCAAGATTTTTTTCCAAACTCCCTTTTAAATAAACAAAGCTTCCTCTCTTCCCCTCACCCCACCCCACATTCACAAACAAGCAACAGATGCCATCAATTCACTTTGTACCTAAGCTTTTGATCTGGCTGCACTTTGATTTTCAGTGCTCACTTTTGACAACGAAGGGAATAAGAGCCCCATTTTTATGACATTAATAGAAGCTTTTCTGCTGTGGTAATTTATTTGCGCTGTGCTAATAATTTTCTGCTGATCCGTGTAGATTCTTGGTGACAGACACAAAGAACAGGACAGAGTGACAAAATATGGTTTCCATCACCCTGAAAGATTTTCCAGCGGCCTGGGGCAGGTTAGGCTACTGCTCCCTCTGACAACCATTTGCCTGCATGGTAAAACGGAGCTGTGCAGAGCACAGTGCCCAGGTTAGGAGAGGTCAAATGCTGCACAGCCTCCAGCACCAGGCACTACCCTCAGGACTGACATCGGGGATGGAGACTCATTTTAATGCCTTCCAGGCAGCTGGTAAGAACAAGGAAAAGGCATCTCTAAGAGGCTTACATACAAAACGGTACTAAAAAGGGCAAGTCAAAGACAGCAGAGGTAGGAAAAAGCAATGTTTCCATGCAATAGCTCCATCCTGCTAGGTGCTCCTCTGAGATCTTACTGAAGCATGTGGCAGACAAAAGCTTTAGTAGCCATTTTAATGCAAATCGACTGTATAAGACATGACCTGGTATTTCACGTTCCCCTATTCCCACAAGGGCACAATCATTCTCTCTTGAGGCCCCAGGAGCCTCCTCACCCCTTGCACAAGAGCAGCTCCATCCTGCCCCGTGCTCCTCAGCATCACAAGGAAGGACAAGGAGCAGTGAGGGGCTCAGGGCAGGGCACCCAGCCAAGCACATCGACAGCAAAAGAGGCAAAAAAGTCTGATCTGCAGCACCATGACTGGCCCTTGTGTGGTGCAAGCGCAGCCAGGCACCACTGACTTTATTGCTTTACCTAATCATCCAACTTCAACTAAGGACGTGCATCATCCCACCAGCACCAGCATTGCTGGAGACCTTTCCCATCAGCTTTGGTGATGAACTAAAAAAGACCCCCAGCAGTCAGAGCTGAAAGACACTGGCAAGTCAGCATCAGAAAATTCGTATCATGCCTGCCCGTACTCCATCCCATCTGCAGAGAGAGGGCTGCACGCTCCCAGCTGTCAGTCCCTGGCGAGCTCCGTGGCAGACACACACTCGCCGCGCTCTTTGCGGCAGGGAAAGCAGGAGTGAGAATAGCAGGCACCTCGCTGGCGGGAGGTGTGACAAATCCTTGGCAGAGCACAAAACCAAAAGCAATTTTAAAATCAGCAACAGGCATCTGACAGCTCTGAACAGAGCCTCCTCGGCATTCGTGCGCCTTTACAATGCTCTGCGAGGGCGGATACGGGAGCTGGGGAGTGTCGATGTGATGGGAACGTACTGTTCGGCAGGAAGATGTGGGGCAAACCTGAAAGCATTATCATTGATCCAAACACTGTTAGGCAGTTCGGTACATCACTGGTTTTCCTTCCAGCTAAGAAACTTTATATGGTTGCTCATGTAAAATTAAGCTTAATGTGGCATTAAGATTCTACAAAATTATGCCTGGAGATGAGGAAACAAAGTGAGCTCCGAGTAGCGACTAAGCCTGTATTGATTTTTATGTGCGTGTTTCTCTATCATTGTTACTAAGCTGGTGACACTGTGAAGGGCACAATTATTTATGTTCCATCAAATTAGTAAGTAATTCAAATCCCCAACGAAATCTCAAGCAAAAATTGCTTTCACTTCCACAGAAAGTCCTTCTGACACTTAAATTGTTCACTTACCCCTGGAAGGGCACTGTGAAGAACTTCACAGAAAAAATTAAAAGCTATGCAAGAAAAATTAGAAACCGCTCTCCACTCATCAGTACCATTCCGACATCTAACTGAGGGTCATTGGATCTGTCACCATTATGGGGACAGGCCAGCATGGGTGCCCTATACGGCGTGGTGCAGAGTGGAGTCCCCATACAGGACCAGGACTTCTAGTACCACCACAAGGCAAATGAAGAAATGAGGATGATGATGAGTGTTTGTGAGGGTGTGTAATTTCCTCTTTGAAAACTGAATGATTGTAAGGAAGGAGTGAGTGTCCAGCACAAGTCAGGAAGGATGCTCTGCCGGTTGGACAGAGAGGGATACGGAAAACAAAGGAATCTTACTTAAATAGGTGTGTTGAGATGAGGCACACGGGAGAGGCAAAGCTGAGGGGCGGGTGATCTCTCCAGGCAGCAGAGGATACACAAACATGGTCTAATTTAAAAGCAAGGTAGTTAACACTCATAAGTATTCTCAATTTTACCACTACAGGCATGTGCCTTTGTATTGTAATGACCACCTAAAACCAACATGAGCACGGAAATGTTATAAAATGCCAAGAAAAGGTTTCAATTTTGCCTTTCTCCAGCTCCTTTTGTTGGATCCTTGCTTGATCCAACCACTCTATCCAAAAACCACAAGAGTTTTCAACTGTATTTCAGCCAAAAGTCCATGTTGCCTTAGGGTCCCAGTCAAATTTCGCCAAATGGAAGGCAGGAAGAACCTTTTCAGATAAATTCATAAAAATGTGCTCATGTAAGATGTAAGTAAATTGCATCAAGAAAAGAAATGAAATAAGAGCATCTGGAATAAAAGCTCACATCTTCACTATTATTCTATATAATAACATTAAAAGAGAGACACGATATGAGAATTCTTTACTGAAGCGTTCCATCGGTATTTAAGTTAAAGAGAACAATTTCTTTGAACAACTGCTTTGTAGAAGGAAATTCCCTTATGCTAGCCACCAAAAGAACGTTAGAAAAGGCCTTTAATCAGGGCCTTTGAAACAGGAAGGAAAGCAAGATTTTCCTCTTTTTCTTCCTTAATGTTTTGAAAAGGAAAGAAGCTATTGAAATATATCAAGCGATTTCCTTTACTTGAAACACTAGCAGCCTTCTGTGCATTGTGAGCAAAACAAAAATAAACGCCTTTTATCCACCCAGATTTTGCTGTGGGTAGGCAGCACCAAGACAGACTAACCATTACGTGGTCAAGGAATCACAACCTCAGGACTGTGTCACATCCTACCCAAACAATTATTTTGGGGAGTGGAATAATACTCTTCAGAGACACCGGTGTGATTATCCACTAGTGCTATTTCGGCTGCAGCAGCGAGGAGCAAGAGAGGGAGCAGAAAAAAACCCGATGAGATGGCTAAAACACTGTCGCATTTGCAGAGGGTAGAGAGTCTTGAAAGAGAAAGCAGGTAGAAAACAAAGCTAAAAAGAGATCCTGGACCAGCTAAATGCCATCTTGACTTCCGTGTCAAATTACACGGCCACTGAAAAATCCTTGCAGTCCAACTCGTCCTTGCTTTATTTTTGCTAGCCTGTTCTGTTACCCAGTGGGAGCTAGATAATAACATCTATTTTTGTGGAAAACAACACAGTTTTTCAGCTCAGTGTGCTGTTTTTATTTCACAGCAGAACACTGCAATTTATAAACAGCAAAACCTATGGAAAATTCTCTAAATGAAGGACTTTATGGAATGTTATTATTTAACCCCTATTTTTCATTTGCTTTGGATTTATTGGCGTTCCCAGCTGCAATGTTAAATGACTCTGAAAGTAGAGCAATTAATCCAAAATCCTATTTGTTTTAATCTAACACTGTCAACTAGTTTTAGGTTTGCAGTCAAGAGGAAAAAAAAATGTTTGTTAAGCTCTACAGCACTAGCTAATGTCTAAAGACAATCCTCAGAAAAGGTGCAAAGATGTTTTATCACAGCACTATAGATGGGACGGAGATTTATTATAGTACCTAGCATCATTCCAGCAGATGCCTTTTGAATTACAATGAGACTATTAAAACTTTACAAATCATTACATTAAAACCTGACAAGAGTACTTTGGGAACTGGAGCATCTTGATGTCATTGCTAATGATGCATTACCTGTGATAAGGTTTCAGGAAAATTCCTAAGTAAAAACTGGTTATAAAAGTATAAAATACATTAATATTTATTTCAGTACCTGCTATAAGTTCAAGGATAATAGGTTTATATGCATCAGAACAGCCGAATGATTGTATTTATGTCAGCATTAGAAAGATGTTCATCTGCTGCAAAGTTTAATTAATTTTCATAGATAGTTAATTTTCCGTTTCATTATCAGCTCCCCAAATTTGAAAGACAAATAATTTATAAACAAATAGAAACTTCAGAGAGGAGTATTTTTAGAGCAAACAGAAGATAAATAGCAGGAGCGAAGCATCAACGCTGCCTTCGAAGTACTAATATGAATGATATATTGTAGTAGGTTTTGATTGATAACTTAGGCATTCTAGAGCACTGACTGAAAAGAAACAAATTGTTTACTGTTAACCCCAAACCATTTCAGGTAACAAATGACTCCGATCTTTACCAATCAAATAATGGCTGTGATGCCCTTAAACATCAGTGAATGAGGAATGTGCACGCTCACCACGTCCTTCTGGAGGTGACCTGATCCCTTAAGGACAATATTCCTGCCCTTTTCCCCTTCCCGGCAAGAAGAAAGTTTAAGAAGCTACTTACCGTGATGTACGACACCCTTCAACCCATGGATAATGGGATCCAGTGCTGAATTGTCCCTCTGACTGACCTACATGCAAAGGATACAGGATTGGTTACATCTATTCTGGCATCAGGCAGAACAGGCTCAGTTTAATCTTCTAAAGAGAAAAAAAAAAGATG